>NC_135785.1:46209375-46817500 GCF_051106095.1 Pogona vitticeps
TGCGTAGCTTGAATTTGTGATGTTTCTTCCACCAGTTTTTCCTTCTCTTTTCTCTGAATCTAGTCCACTTTTCTGCATGATGTGCTCTGCATGTAGATTAAACCGACAGGGAGATAAAATGCACCCTGATCTGACAGGTTCCCAGGTTCCAAAGCACAATTGCATTCTGTACCTCTCCATAGAGCAGTAAGACCCTGTGAACAACAGCTTCTTGCTCTGTTGCACACAGTTCCACTGCATGCAGCAGCCTCCCAGACTGCAGACTAGAGATCTATTCCATGCAAGACCTTCCCACCCTGCAGACTGGAGTTGAATACCATGCAACAAATTCCCAAGCTTGATTTGACATCCAAAGGGTTGGCATCCCTTAGATTTGTGGATTTCGTGCTGTTCCAGTGCATGTCTTCTGAAAGTGAAAGATTTGCTGGCTGCACACCATTACCCTGGGGATGCCCAAGTGTACTCGCAATGCTTTTCTTTGGGGAAGCTCCTTATATGTAGTTCTTAGCCTTGGTTATGCTGGGTTGGGTTGAATGGAGCTGCAGCCTAATGGTATCTGAAGAGTCACATTTTACATACTCTTGTTTGTTTTCCATCCTACTCCAGTATCCTCCTACAAAATAAGGATTAGTATTGGGCAGTAAAGATGAGAAACTTCCAGGTCTGAATGAAAGGACTCCTGTTCCTGTAGCAGATACATGAACTCCACCAGAGTTCATGGGTGTTTTTCACCCCATCTGAAATCCTTTGATTCATTCCAAACCTAGCTACTTCAGTAACTCAATTCATTGTCCATTTATGAAAATACTCAATTACTCTGGATAAATAATGTCATCTCAGGTAAAGCAAAATGTACATTCCATGTATTGATATTTGCAAGGAACTGAGGAGAAAATATATTGCTCTACGAAGTACAATTTTTTAAATATATATATATATATGAATACACACACACACACACACACACATGCACACACGCACACACGCACACACACACACATTATAATAACTTATCTTTCTCCCTGAAAATAAATAATGGGCAATCTTAGGAACAAGCTAAAGAAGATAGATTGGTAAAACAAAATAAAGGAAAGATTCATTTTTTGCTTTGAAAACTTGACTTATCTTATCTGAAAACACACAAGCTAGTGTCATCTGAAGAATTTAAAAGTGTTATAAAAGATTGCCCATTCATAGCTGTATTGAACACAATTAAAAAAAAAACAATGATTACTTTCCAAAAGAATAAAAGAAAAAAAATAGAAGTGTTGTAATCCAACAACAGCAGAAGGGTCACATTCTGCCCACTTCTGGGTTAAGCCACTCATTCCTGTTCTTTGTTCCCCATCTCATTTTATTTTTGTTCAATCTATTTTCTTGTGCAGCAAAAATGGGAAGCTGCCAGCTTTGTGTGTCATGGCTTCTGTACCGGTAGCAGATACACAAACCCTGGATGAATTTTCACCCTATCTGAAATCTTTTAATTCAAGTCAAGTCTGGCCACCTCAGGAACTCCATTCATCTTCCATGTGTGAAAGTACTATACAATTAACGTTCAGTACTCTGTGTAGGTTTGTCTTTTACATACAGTATATGCACTACATCAACCTACAGTACTTGTTAGTGCCAGTTGGTGTGATGTGATATGTATCTGTATAGAAAAACACAGGTTTTCCTAACCTCTGTGTTACCTGGTTTGCAGAGACAAGAAAGAGACCTAAGGGCTCGTAGAATAAGAATAAGATTTTTACAAGTATGATTCATTTGCAATACTGATGGATAAAAAAAGGATTATTCTTAATAATAATTATTACATGCTTTCAAGTCAAGTCCAAACAATAGCAACTCTGCCAGGGCCTCAAGGTAAACAGCCTACCTTGCCCAAAGATAACCAGGCTGGAACTACTTCCAGGAGGCACAGTGGGAAAGTGAACTTGCAACGTGCTGGCTCTGCAATCTGGTACCCAGGACACTGAGCCAATAAGCTGAATTTAAAAAAAAGAAACACTTCAGACAGGGCTAACTTCACAGCCTCCATTGAGGTGGTCAACACATACTGTGCAGCTGTTTACACCTCCCTCTTGCTCTTGTGCTCCCTAGGGTAGGGTCCCTTTGCTGCCAAAACTGTCACCATCACTTGGCAGCACAATGCTAACACAAAACAACAGCAAAAACTTGACTTCACCAGAGCACAGAGTGCTGTCCTCTGAAGATGCTGGCCACAGAGACTGGTGAAACATTAGGAAGAACAACCTTCAGAACATGGCCAAAGAGCCCGAAAAACCCACAACAACCACAACTTGACTTCCCTTCAAGAACAAGGTGAATGGGGAGCATGTGTCTTATTTTGAAGCACAGTTGATGCATTCCCAGAAGGATTATTGTGCTTTAAGGCAAGTTGTATGTTTCTTGTATACCTTATTCTTAAAGAGAAATGTGTGTGGGAGGAGTGTCCCATAACCACTGTGCCAGACCCACAAATATTACCCATCCCTAGTCTACATAGGAAATGAGATGTTGCACTGAATAAAATTGCTCCCAGGTGGGAATTTGTTCCAGAAATTGACTAAATGCAGACGATTGGCATTTAAATTGGGGATATGAACACTGAATTGCATCTAGTGATGGAGTGAGGTTACTCCACTGCAATTTAAATGGCTCATATCCTGCTCTGGTGTCAACCAAAGATCTTCTTCCTGCTTTCCACAAAATAAAGCCCATTGGTTTAATGCTGTTGGCAACAGTCTAAAGAAAGGTAGATAGATTGCTCTGGTGTCAGTTCAGAATTATGCTAATAACACTCTCATTTAAGTAACGTGAACTTGGTGTAGCAGAAGCGAAAATGCAGCCCAACGAATCCCATCTGGATGCCTGCTATGATCAAATCCCTTTTATTTCACAATCTGTTTGCTATGGTTCTAATTATAGGACACTAATGCTTGTCATTACTTTGCGATTCACATCCCTTGAAGCGCTGACACAGGCTATCAAAATGGATGACCAGTCATTGTGCCAAGGCAAAGAATACAAAAGTGGGGGGAAAAACAACACAAAATTAAAACCCAAAGCCTCATAGTTAGTTTGTGATGCGTGCAGCCCCATTGCTCCTTTCATTTGCAAATCTGCGTGTTGCATTCATCTGCTAGGCTGCTCAAACATAACACACAAAATTGTTGAATATTTTCTGTTGTGGACACACAATTAGGCCACAGTCTGATTTTAGTCATTTCAGATTATTCAAAGAATATTGTTGTTGTTGTTTAAAATCATTTTCAGGTCAAGCAAGCTGCCTTAAGAAAATACTTCAGCCAAATTGAACCAAGCTAATGTTTCTCCTCCCATGTGTTCTAACTGCCTTTTTAATGCTAATCATATTTTATTTTAAAAGAAACTGTATCTAGGAAAGTATTCATTGACATACCTCTTTATATTACAGCATCAAAATGCAGGTTTGAACACAGCTTGCTCCAGGCCTTTACTGTGAAATTCTGCCACTTGAACCACAGGATATTGACTCAATTAATTCAAAAAGTTCAAAAAGTTCACCTAAATTGGCTGTGAAACTAACTTTGCATTTTCTATTCTAAAGCGGGTGTGACTACACTGTAATTTTTACCCTGTAGTTTGTGCCAAAGCTGACATGGTTAAATTAAATATACTGTATGTCCTGTTAGCTACATGACATAAAGCTATTCACAGGTTAGCCTGGCCTTTTTTAATGGCCACTTATTCCTTTTTTGTTCTGCTGGCAGGGTCTAATGTTTTTGTGTGTTTGTTTTTTGAAGAAATTTCACTTGCATTCATTTTCACCAGTTTCTGGAATGTGTTGTTGTCTATATTGGTCCAAAGGGACAGTAATAGGTGTATCCTATGGTGATACTGAGGGTAGGGTGCCTTTTTTAAAAAAAGCAGTGATATAGCACTAAATTGATATATAACAACTTACAGAACTGCAAACCTTATCTGACAGAGGAACAAACTGGGCAGGCATAATTAAAAAATGTTCAGAGGAGGAGAAAGCAACACTAACTTGAGGAAGATATTCCCGCTGTATGCATGTCTTGTGTTTCCTTCAAACAAAATTGTATATGCTTGTTCAGTTTAGTGCTATGTCAAGTAAGTGCTACAGCTCCTTAAGCTGTTATATGAGTTCAGTGCTATGTCACTTGCTTTTTAATTTTTTTAAAGACGCAGTGGGGAGGGTGGGGTTAATGACAGAGGAAGGTGGGCAACCTGTGACGACAGTGAGAATTGTAGCAATTTGAGGTGTTCTATGGACTCTTACCTCCCAATTGCCTAGGATGATTAAATAGACTATGTGCACTACAAAAGCAATTTAACTTCCATAGGATACTTTGAATCCACCCAAATCTACACAGAATACCCTCCCTCTGTAATCATATCCTGGGTGAAATTATTTGGGTGCATTTGTTTCACATTTTTATATATCTGATTCCTTCACAGAAACACAGCAACTTTCATAGATTTAAAACTCTTTATTCTCTTTATTCCAAGTTATACTTTGGAAAGTATGAAGTCAGTTAAAAGATAGTATTATATAATATTATTAGTGGTCATTTTTAGAACCACAGAGCTGAAAGAGACCCTATGGATCATTGAGTCCAGCCCCTATCAAAGAGACACAGTGGGGAATTGAATTCCCTACCCCTGGCTCCACAGCCAGATGCCTAAAACACTGAGTTGACACATCAGCAGCATCCTATTCCTTAAGAATTCAGAGCCCAAACCTGAGATTATAAGGTGGGCCCTTGTGATATCACAGAGGGAGGGCAGGCAAGTGTCAGAAGAGAACTACTGGGCCAACTGGGCCAACTGACAGTTGAAAGGGGCACAAAGGAATTCCAATAAATGAACCCAGAATCCAGATAAAACTCAGCTAATGAGGAAAAAATGGCAAACCAGAACAAAAAGGAGAAAAGCATGTTTCAGCAGCCAGCTATCTGGCAAAAGGCACCCAGCAGTGCCAATAGTACTGCCATTTCGGCTAATGCACCCATCTCATATGGCCATATCTACAGCACACATGACCTGTGGATTTTTTCCAGGTCCTGCCACATTGGTGCCAGGACATGTGCAACAAGAAAGCTCACAAGTTGCAGTATGGGTGCTCAAACCCCACCTTGATCCAAAGGGCACCATGAACCCAACTACAGTGGTGCCTCGCAAGACAAGCGCTCCGTTTTATGATGAAATCGCATAACGATGAAGTTTTTGCGATCACAAAAGCAGTTGCAAAATGATGTTTCCTGTGGGGGAATTTCATTTTGCGATGATCGGTTCCCTGCTTTGGGAACCGATTCTCGCAAAATGACGATTTTCCTACAGCTGATTGGTGATTTCAAAATGGCCGCCGGGTTAAAAAAAATGGCTCCCCGGTGTTTTCTGGGACGGATTCCTTGCTGCACGGGCAGCAAAAATGGGTGCGCTATGGAGGATCTTCGCTGGACGGTGAGTTTCAAGCCCATAGGAATGCATTAATTGGGTTTTAATGTGTTTCTATGGGCTTTTAAATTTCGCTTTACGATGTTTTTGTTCTACAGCGATTTCGCTGGAACGAATTAACATCATAATGTGAGGCACCACTGTACCTGCGATTGTCACCTATTGCACCCAAGGTACTTACATTGAGCAAATGCAACACACATATAAACATCTATGTTCTGAGCTAGTGAATCTTGTCAACAGTTTAGAATGGTGGGAAATGGCTGCCCAGGCTATAAAGGCACCTCACACACAAAAATGAAACTCTCTCCCTTGCAGCATTGCTTCATCTCAGATTTGTCAACCTATCTGGAGATCTAGGGAAACAAAACGATTTCCTGAGACATTGGCTGGAGTGCCAAGACCTGACAACCATTGTGGTTCTGTGTGGGTGATCACGGAACAAAGGAAAGCAATTAGCCTTAGAGAAAGTACAAAGGAGTCAAGAAGCAGATTTCTGAGCCAGCAGAGCCTCCAGGCAATGCCCTGAGAGCTCCCTTTATTGACTTAGAATGAGTTACATAGTATGTTGTGAGAATTCAGATAGGATACTAGTTACCTAATTGTAACCAGGATTGGTTGAGGAAACTCTTTGATCTAATGTTCTACCTCTAAGCAAAAGGGCAGAATGAGGAGTTACCCTGCCTGCTGGCAGCTCCTGCTCCTGCTAGGAGTATGTGCATGGCACTGGAACAGAATGCAGCTGCAACATTTAGGCAGAAGTTTCCCACAGTTCTGAATTAGCTTCTCAAATTAGAAATAGAGGACATGGAAGGAGCTTCCTGAAAGAGGGGGAAAGGGTGGGGTTTTTTTTAGTATTTTCGGGCATTCCTGGGCAATAGTGTGCAGCCAGAAAATCCTTCACTTCCAGAAGTATTGCACTGGAACCCACCCACTGGAACCCATTCCCTGGATGACAGCTGCAGTCAAGGAGAAATTTCTACACACCTCTCAGGCTCTGACCACTTCTGGTCCAATAGTTTGATTGTCTTGACATTTAATTGGTTTCTGATTTTGTCTATCTTTCATGTGCATCCATGATTTTGAACTCTGCAGTGCTCTGATACAAATAATAAGAAAAATTAGAAATAGACTTTTGACTGTCCTTTAGTTTCTCTTGTATGAGACCATGGTCACTTCTGGGAAATGTTATGTAGTTATCCACCAGTTATGTAGGTATTTTTTTCCTGGTCACATGACACAAAGTCAAGACCCAGACATGTTTCTGGCTGGCAGTGTTACTGAGGAACATTTCCCTATCACCAGGAGGGTTGTGTGATTTTGTACCTTTGTTGTACTGGTGCATTCCTTACTGGGATTGCCTGTGTGCACAACCTGCCCTGCGTCTTTTGAGAATCGAAGCCAGGAAGGTGTATGCCATTATTGCAGTGCAGATGTTATTATTATATTTTGTGCCCGATACATCAATATGTTCGTAAAAATCTGTCACTGGGGGGGGGGGGCTGCCACCATTACATTACTGGCAGGTAATCATTTTTTTTCTTTCCTGTGGGAAAATGCATTGAAACATTGGTATGCCAATGTTATAGGGTGGAGGGTGATTGCCAGTACTGCTGAGTGGATATCCCAAGTCCATCGTGTGCAATGCATTTCTGCAGGAGCAGCCAGTGCAACAGACGGACATTTTCCTAAACAGAACCACTTTCCTGATCAATGTTCCCTCTAATTCCACCCCCCTTGTTCGAGTCTGTCCTGCCCCTCATGGGGTTCCATTGTGAGCAGAATGAAAGGGGCTGGAAACTATAGCTGTGAGTGCATGGGAGATATATATATCATCCAGGGCCTTATAAATATAAGTTGCCCCTTGAAGCAAGAGAGAAAATAAACCAGTACCATGGTGTAGCCGGCCATAACAGTTCAAATAGGAGGAAATAAATCAATACTGCTAAAAGTTCATGGGATGTTCGTCCCAGGATATAAACCATGTGACCATGATTCAGTACAACAGAGGTATGGAAAGTATTGGAAGAACTAGAAAATATTCCCCTCGTGTGACCAAGGCCTAACATTTTTTCATGTGAGAGAAAAAAAATGAGGGATTTGAAAGTAAGGATAGGTGGATATATGTATTTCACTTTACCAGATTTTTCATCTTCCTCACTGGCTGGAAGTCCTTTTCAATCCCTGTTCACACTCATTTGTGAACAGGTCAAAGTTTTCTCCCCTTCACCGCAGCAAAAGATGCACATTTTAATGTGCATTTTTCACAATATACACATTTTGAACACAACTCTCCTAGTTTGTATGCTTGTTATATTTTTCTTGCTAATATAATATGTATATCCCAATGTGCCAACATTTGAGTTGCAAAGAAGATTTTGGAAATCTGAAAGGTGCAAATTATTATACGTGGGAACATTATGTTTTATTTATAGATTAAGATTAGGCAAATCTGAATTTGAAACATTCATTTAAAAAACTCATCACTTTTTGGCCTTTTGGCTAAGATCAAGTGTGGCAAAAAAAACCCATCCTGACAAATTTCTCCTGCATGCAACCTCTTGGAAATAAAAGTTTGTATCTTCAAGATAGCCTCTGGATTTAAACCCCAACTCATCTGTGCAAACAGATTCCAGTGCAGTTCATTAAGCTGTGTTTCCTCATTTCATTACACATTTCATTCTGGATGGTTTTGTGCATGCACATTTCCCTCAAAGACTAACTGAACCATGGGTTTTGTGGTCTGCCATTATGGGTCATGTCCATAAAAGGCCCTGGATGATAAATTGGGACTTAATAGGATTTGTTGCTCTGGTTCTTCAGAAGCCTTACTTAAACTTTTAATCTCACTTTTACCCTAAAGTAATGAATGAATGAATGAATGAATGAATGAATGAATGAATGAAGGAAGGAAGGAAGGAAGGAAGGAAGGAAGGAAGGAAGGAAGGAAGGAAGGAAGAAAGAAAGAAAGAAAGAAAGAAAGAAAGAAAGAAAGAAAGAAAGAAAGAAAGAAAGAAAGAAAGAAAGAAAGAAAGAAAGAAAGAAAGAAAGAAAGAAAGAAAGAAAGCCCAAGATAGGTCAAACTGAGATGTGTCAAGACAGCATTTCATGTAAAAATATGTCATATTTTACAATTAGTATTATTGTTGTCATCACCACCATCATGCAGCTCCCAGTATAATATTCCAAAAATTAGGTAACCATGAATTTTGAAACACAATCTAAAAGAGTGTGGATAAAGACTAACTTGGTTGTTTCTCAAGGAAAAAGGACTAAGAGTACATAGGTATGATTCTTGAAATGGAAAATCTATGAAATAAAATATATTAAAATACTGTACTGCAGCCAAAACTGTGCTGACGACCTGGGGTTCAATCCTGGGTAGCGGCTCAAGGTTGACTCAGCCTTCTACCCTTCCGAGGTTGGTAAAATGAGTACCCAGCTCACTGGGGGGGGGGGGGGGCAATATGTAGCCTACATAATTAACTTGTAAACTGCCCAGAGAGTGCTTGAAGTGTTATGGGGCGGTATATAAACATCACACTTTGCTTTTGCTTTGCTTCATCCTGAGCATTGCTTGATATGTGCAGAAAGAACTTTAACCCTCCCCTTGTACTGAGACATGCAAACCCACCATGCATTTGTTCATATCTCCATATCTCCATATGAAGAGATGTGTGAGATTCCAGTTCTCATTTTAGCCAGGAAGTGGGAGTCATTTTCTTGGTTACTGGTGCTGTGCTCCATCTAAACAAGCCCTGATATTTACCACATACAGTATATGGAACTGGCTCTACTAGAATCAGTGTAGAAAATAATAACCTGAAGGCTATTCAGGTGCATTAACATTTGCGTTCACAGGGGCAAAATGTCCTGGGAAAGGTTGCTGGAGCAAAGGCAAGACATTGCTAATCAATACAGGGGGTGATTACCTTAATAATTCTAGCCATAACATTAAAAAAATCTGTAAGAAAGAACATATCTAGGAATAAAACAAATTAAACAAATTAACTCCTCTGCTGGAACTTCACTGCCTTTCAATTGAGTTATCAGGTATACATGATCACATGTCGGTTGTGAAGGAAATCAGCCCAGTAGTCATAACATTATGGGCCATAATGTTACCATTGGATTTCAACCAACATCTTCTACTGGATGGAATTTTGCACTTACAGTGTTGACTTAGTGTGCTAAGACCCAGCAGTTTTGGATCTTTAGATAGTATGCTAAGTGCTTTACAACTGTAACTGATTAGCTAAAGCGGATCTATAATGATTATAATCAAAACATCAATATTTAACCTTTTACCTTTTCACACTTTTTAAAACTTACTGAGGCAGCAATCCCACATACAGTCAATATTTTACACATTTTGCCTGATACACAGTTTTCAAATAATTTAATATTAATTATAATTGTTGTTAAATATCAGTGATAGTATTCCAGCAACAATTAACATTTTGCATTAATTTATGTCATTATTCAACAGACTGATGCTTGGAAAAGAAACTGCCCATTTTTGGCTATATCTGATAGCCAAAAACTTTAAGCTGATTTTGAAAAACAATAAAACTAAAGTGCTAATCGTGTGTTAGCAGCTATTAAAGTAACTAATTTTGTAATTTATTTGAAAGTTAACAGAAGCTGATAGGTGAGTGTAACATATTTTCACCTCCAGTATGGCACAAAGAACAACTGCATCTCCAAGATGTTTCATATCCTTCATTTTCTGTGGGCTGTTCTAGTTGGCTGGATTTTGTTTACTAGTTTGCTCATGGACAGTTGTACAAATCCACAACGTTGGCTGGTGCTATTAGTTTGCTTTAGTATACCAGGAATGTACATTTCTATGATTCACTGTAGCAAGAAAACATGAGAAAAAGAATAACCTGTGAGGCAAGTAGACAAGTCCATAAAATGTGTCCATATAATGGGCAATATTCTTAGTTTGGTATTTTTCAAAAAGTAGTGATGATGAACTGCTGTTCCATTGGTTAGACATGACTGCAGGAAAGGCACAGCAAACCACTGTTGTTAGAAATGCTACTGAACCGTCTATTAAGGCTGTGAAGGAAGGGCCAAGACAGACTTAAAGGAAACATAATTGTCTCTATGCCTGTATTATGTGCCATAGAAAAAGACAATTAGCAAATAAAACTAATCACTGTATTGGTTAAAGATGTAAATCCTGCTTGTTTCATCTTCACAGGCAAAGATGAAGAAATGCAATTTATCTATGCTGAGTGTACATATATTTTTCATATGTAGGCATGCACACAAGCATGCACTATATACTCAGGGTGCATCTTGCTTGTTTTGTCACGTGTGTGTTCTGCCAGACTCAGTACTCCTTTATTACCTATTCCTATGGTACAAAAGGGACGTGGTGGAAAAAAGGGACGTGGTGGCGCTGCGGGCTAAACCACAGAAGTCTGTGCTGCAGGGTCAGAAGACCAAGCAGTCGTAAGATCGAATCCACATGATAGAGTGAGTGCCCGTCGCTTGTCCCAGCTCCCGCCAACTTAGCGGTTCAAAAGCATGCAAATGCGAGTAGATACAGTAAATAGGGACCACCTCGGTGGAAAAGTAACAGCGTTCCGTGTCTAAGTCACACTGGCCATGTGACCACAGAAGATTGTCTTTGGACAAAAACGCTGGCTCTATGGCTTGGAAACGGGGATGAGCACCGCCCCCTAGAGTTGAACACGACTGGACAAAAATTGTCAAGGGGAATCTTTACCTTTACCTATGGTACCAAAAGTTTTCCCCAAAGTGATTTCAGCCCTGGGCATTCTTTGGATGAGGTCCCTGGCACATTTTCACCATGTTTAAGTGTTTTGCTGCAACCATCCACATCTCTGCATCTCCAGAGTTATGCCTGTTCTTGACTTAATGGGTTCACCTGCCACTGCTCTAATCTTATTAACCAGGCCAACTAATGTAGGCATGTGAGCTCTTTTTGTGGATGCTCTGAGAACATGCTATTGTTCAGAGTCTATGAAATGGTCAATGAACGCAAATGGATTTCAGCTTAATGAGTCTTTATTAGAGATGGGGATGAATATAAAAACGGATCAGTTTTTCTGATGAATATAGCCAATTCGTCATATGTTTGTTGATCCGTATTTGTAAAATTTTAAATCAGGACAAATATGGCTTGACGAATATTTCCTCAGTTTTATTCGTCAATCTGTTCATATTCGTCTATATTCGTTACCCCTTTGGGGTGCCTCTCTGAGTTTGCTGGCGCCAATTCGAAGCTCTGGCCAATCAGGACAGAAATCCTGGATTGGCATGTCCAGCAGCCAATAGCACTGCTGAAAGGTGTATCTACTTTTTACAGACACTTCATGTAAGCTTTTCCTGTCTGGCCATCCCCCACTTCTGTTCATGCTCTCCAGAGTGAGAACAGTTGCTGCTCGCTGGCTTGCTGGTGCTCTTGCAGTTTCGCTTTTGTGGCAGCAAATCAAAGACTTATATTTTTCTTTTTCATCATCATCATTCATCAATCATCAACAACTTTACTGGGAATTTGGGGAGGGATTTCAGGTAGCTTAAGCTACTTCTTCAGAATGGGCTTAATTTTATTTCCAAATCAATCAAACCTTTTTTTGTCAGCTTCTTGCTGTCTAATGTGCAGAGTTCTCTGATTGAAGAAAAACACACACGCTCTTCTTCTACAAAAAGACTCATGTATTAACAAAATATATACAAATATACAAAGCAGCAGACCTTCGGCGTGGCAGCAAAAATAGAGGTAAAGTACATAGAGGATAGTAGCATAGAGGAAAGAAGGAGATACATTCATGTTCACAATGTTTCCTTATATACAGTTGAACTGATGTTTCTGCCCAATCACTTCAAGGGTTGCATCACCTTCCTTTACATGGGTGTTGCATCATTCCCAGATGTTGCATCATCTTCTTCTTAGTCACTGTGACTCAGCAGTTTACACAGGTGATCATTATGGCAGTTCATCAATACTACAGCCTGGACCTGTTCAGTCCTATAAAATTTACAATACTTTGACATTTTTTCCCCTGAAGGCTTGTGTATGTGTGTGTGTAACGTCCGGTGGGGGGTGGGAACTGTCGTCGGGTGACTGTGGAATCTCTTTTCCTTTATATTCAGTTTTCAAATGTTCATTTTAGAGAGGCTTCTGTCTCTCAGGGAATTTGGTGGGTGGCTGGATCCATCAATCCTTTTTCTTCCAAAGTACTTATTTCCTTCCTCAGTCTCCATTGCTTTATTTGTTTAGTTGGTTTGCTAGGCAGGCAGTAGAAAATGAAGGAATTTCTTCAGGGGCAATCTGAAGAAAGGCTGTGAAGCTACGCAGGCTAGGTAGCAACACCATCATCATGACCACCACATGCACAACCATGTCTATGATAACCAGTGCTGCTACTGTCCCTCCTCCGGTGGCCATGCAGGCAGGCAGGGAACCAAAGCTTCCAGAGGTGCCAAAAGAACTGCCGCTCTTCTTCCTAGAGGAATCTGAGGAGTTACTGGTTTCCAAAGATCCCCAGTCCGATTTGGAACCAGTAATGCCAGGGCAGGCTTCACAGACCCCTCCCCGCCCCCAGAGTCATCTGTTCCCTCCTCCCAGACTAGCACCAACCCTGGGACACAGAGTTCTTCCTAGGCCAGCAGTCAGGGGCAGGCAGTGGGTCCTCGTTTGGGAAAACCTGGCAGAGGGGCCATGTGGGATCATTTCATGGTGCTCAGTGATGACCCACGGCTGGCATGCTGCAATACCTGCCTTGGGGTGGTCCAGAGGGGGTCAGACCCCAGGCATCTGTCCTCCACCGCCCTCCACCAACATCTGGAGAGGCACCACCCAAGGCTTCTGTCCAGGGAAGGCACTTCATACACACCATCTGGGAGAAGGAAAAGAGCAGCTCCAGGGGAGGCAGGAGGAGGTGCCTCCTTTTAAAAGGGCAGCCACAGGGGTTTCTGTGGCCAGGAGCATGAGGCAAGCCACGCTCTACAAAGTGGCATCTGTTGGGTCCGCCATGACCCTCAGCTGGTGGTCAAAGGGCAAGGCCCATCAGGCAGCCACTTGTCTCATTGATGAGACAATCACCCTGCTCAGACTTCCACTGTCCATCATGGAATCCCAAGCCTGGGCAGCCACGTCAAATCCAAGTGGGACGCAGGCACCCAGGAGATGTGGACACTCCTGGAGCAATGCTGCCAACTGGTGGGCCACTTCTCCCACAGCCTGAAAGCTGCCTGCCAGCTGCGTGAGAGGCAGGAGGGGTTTGGTCAGGAGATCCACATTCTACTGACAGACCTGCCCACCAGGTGGAACTCCACATACACCTGGTGGTGTAGAAGGCCATTTTGGAGGACATCATGTCCTCCATGTCCATTCTGCCTGGGGGGAAAAAGATGGGCATCAGTGCCATGGATTGGCTGGTCCGCTCCCAGATGGTGGAGGTGCTCAAGCCCTTCCTGGAAACCATGGACATATTGTGTGATTATACGGCAAGCCTGGAGTGGGTCATCCCCCTGATTCATGCCCTCGATTGGTCCCTGGAAACTGCTGTGGCACCAGGATCCTCCCTCCTTCCACAAACCAGGGCTTTGGTGAAAAGGTTGCAGGCAGGCGTGCAGAAGTGATTCCATCCTGTCCACAGGGACAGAGGTTACCGCATGGCCTGCCGGTGTGTTCCTCGAATCAAGGGGGGCTTGGCAGCACACACCTCAGACCTCAAGGAGTGGGGAATGGCGCTGTCCACTGAGGTCTGCAGGGCATTGAGGGCACAACGCTTGCATGGGGCAATGGGAATGTCAGGCCATGAGGGGCAAGGTTGTTTTCCCCAAACCACAGGGAAAGACTTCACCTGGTGAAGGCTCAATTCACCACCACCAACATTACTGGAGCTCTGTGGTGACCTTGGCACTTGCCTCAGAGGAAAGACAACTGGCTGAGGAGGATTTGGCAAATGGTGCAGGAGTATCTGGCTGAGTCCTGTTAACCCCCACCAGTCAGATCCCCTCCATTACTGGGCTAGGAAACTAGTCATATGGCCAGAATTGTCCAATGTGGACATGGACCTCCTTTCCATCCCCCCCACCAGCATCCAGAGCGAGCGCATGTTTTCCCATCTCGGAGACATACTCTGACCACACTGCTCACATTTGGATCCCGTTACTGTGGAGAGACTGTCATTCATCAAGGTGAACCTTCCCTTGTTGGGCTTCCCCTCACTGAACCCAAAGAGGTAGGGTTCCAATGACAGTCTTTCCCTTAACACACCGCCCGCCTGCCTGCCCACCTGCCCACCCTCCAGTCCTCCTGGGAAAAAAAAGATCTGCCTACTTGCCCGCTGGCCTGTAAACCTGCCCCAGAACTCCAGCTGCCAATTCCAGTCGCCTCCTCAGGCCAAGTTCCAAACACGTTGTACCTGCCTGCCTGCCTGCCTGCCTGCTGAGTTACAGAGTCCCGGTGGGCTGTTTCTTCCACCTTCTGCCTCCCTGCCTGCCTGCTGGGTTACATAGTCCTGGCAGGCTACGTTTGTTCCACCTTCAGCCTCCCTGACTGCCTGCTGGGTTACATAGTCCCAGCGGACTGTTTGTTCAATCTTCTGCCTCCCTAACTGTGTTCTGGATTACACAGCCCTGGCAGGCTGTTTGTTTCACCTTCTGCCTCCTTGACTGCCTGCTGGGTGAGCCAGGCCTCTTGTCAGTTGGCACACCCAAAGCCGGTCCTGGCATCCCAAACATGCCAAGAAGGCCAGCCTGTCTCAGCCCCCCAAAACCTCTGAGGGCTATCTTTATCATATCCGGGTGGTCTCAGCAGCCAAGTTGCAATACACCCCCAAGCTTTCTAATTCTAAATGAGCATCTTTGTTTGAAAATTCTCAGCAAGTCTAGTTAGACGTTGCTGGTGACTGTGACAGCTGAGTTTCCTAGGCCTCTCTCAGACCCACCCAAAGTCTGTCTGGGCGTTGCCCCATCACCCCATCGTCCGGCTTCCGATTGCAGAGCATCTGTTTCCGACAGCCCCGTGGCCCTGCAGATTAACTACCGTTAGTACCATCAGGCTTGGAACCTTTTCTCCTGTTGGTGCTACTGATTCCCCAAAAGCCGGGATCTGCCCCCCAAAGCCTGTCCAGGCATCCCCCGTACCAAGATGGACAACAACAGCAACAGCAACAACAACAGCACCTATAACAAGCCCAGTGGCTCAGCAGCACTGCAGTTTAACTCACAGCGCCACTGTCTACCTTGCTGCCAACTTCCTCAGTGCCCAATGGGTCCACTCCAAAAGTCTACGTTGCTGGCTACGTGACAACTTTCCAAGTCCTGCAGCTCCTTCTGCTTCCAAATGGCCTGCGTGCTCATTCCATCAGGCTTGATTCTCAACTGATGCTTGCTGACTTCAGTATCCGACCTTCCTCGGGAGTCCCTGTGCCAAGAGGGCCAGGTTCAGCCCTACCCGAACCTGATCAATGTGCTTCCTCCTCCTGAGATGTGCTGTGTGTACCATGCCCCTCCCTATCTCCAGGATCAGTATCCGCTGATTCATTTATTCTGAAAAATCTCAGCAATGCATATTTATATGCATTTCATGATTCCAGCCTCCTTGGGCTTCATTCCAATTATTCATGACTGTTCATTCCAGCCTCCTAGCCTTCTCTACTGCCCCAGAAGGCTGGCAGGAGCTGGGTGAAAAGCAATGGGGCATAGCTCATGCCCGTCACACAGATTCAAACTACAGTGCTGATCTTCTGATGGACAAACCCAGTGGCTCAGCGGTTTAACCTGTAGTGCCACAGTCTATGTTGCTGCTATGTGCAATCTGCGTGGGTGTTCCCACCCACAACAGGCATCAATTCCAGCCTCCTTGGGCCATGTTGTCCCCAAATCCTGCATCCCCCTCCAGCTGCCTTGGGCTTGCCTGCTGCTGATTCTGTGCCAAGAATCGGGCCAGGGGCCTTCCAGATCTTGATTACTGGGTGAAGTTGGCTCATCGGGCCAAGTTCTTTCTGGCCTGCCTGCCTGTCTGTGTATTCAAAGGGCTACATTAGTGTTCCAAAGTCCACTTGGAATTCATTCCTAATTCCTGGCTGTTCATTCTAGCTTCCTACTGCCTCATCTAGAAAGAACCTGGAACAAACTACAGGAGCTCAGCTCACCCCGTTGCATGGATTTGATCTTCTGCTTGAGAAGCCCAGTGGCCCTGTGGATTAACCACTGTTACATTAGTAGCACCACCACCCTATTCATCTGTTGTTCCTGTTGTTGTGCAACGTCAGTTGCCTCCTGGGGGGCAAACTTAACTATGCAGGCAAATGTGATGTTCCCAAAGAAGTCAAGAGTCTGCTTTCAAGCCTGTCTGGGCATCCAAGCGCCAACCAGGCCTGTCTCAAGCCCCCCAAGCCTGTCAGGGTGTCCCCTGTGCCAAAGAGTGCCTGTCTCAGACCTACCCAAAACTGGCACACTGTTCATTCGAGCTTCCTAGCTATTCTACAGCTTCAGTAGGTAGGCAGAACTTGGAACAAACTACGGGAGCTCAGCTCACCAGCGGCCCCATGGATTAACGGCCGTTACATTAGTAGCACCTTAGACCTTATTCATCTGCTGTTGTTGCTGCAGTTGTGTAACCGCAGTTGCCTCTTGGGGGCAAACTGAACTACCTTTGCACTAAAGAAGACAAGAGTCTTCTTTCCTTTTGCTTCCTTCCTTTTGCCTCTGCCTCTTCCTTTTCCTCTGCTCCCCCAAGCCTGTCCAGGCATCCCTGTGCCAAGAGGGTTGGGTTCTGCGACACCCAATGCCTGTCCTGTCATCTCATGCCAACACAGTGCTCCAAAGTCCACTCAGGCTGTTGCCTGAGTAGATTGGCAGACTTTCCAATCAACAAGCCTAGTGACTCAGCAGCAGCTTAACTCAGTAGGTAGGCAGACGCAGGAACAAGGGACAAGAGCTCAGGTCACCCCATTGCATGGATTTGAACTGTTGATCTTCCACTCAAGAAGCCCAGTGACCACCCTAATTAACCACCGTTAGTAGCACCTTGCAGTCGGACCCTATTCTCCTGCTGTTGCTGTTGCTTTGACAACTCAGTTGCTTCCTGGGGACAAACTCAAGTAATTTTGCAGGCAAATGTGACATTGCAGAAGAAGAAGACCAGAGTCTCCTGCGGCTGCCTTTTGCCTCAGTGCCCCGATGGGGCCCGAAAGCCTGCTTTCTGGCTGCTGTGTGCCTGAGTGCCCGATGGGGCAACACACTCTACTTTGCTGCTGCCAACTTAGCTCAGTGCCCCGATGGGGCCCAAAAGCCTGTCTAGGCATTGCCCCATCACATGGCTTGAGACTGCAGAGTTTATTTTGTGCCAACAACAATCACCACCTCTTTTCTTCATCAATATCAAAACAAACAACACCATTGCACGGCTTCAGACTGCAGAGCTGGTAGTCATAAACAGCATACTTGTCTAAATAATTCTTTCTGGAGGCTTGTGTTTCATATGCCACCTTGATGGCAAACACCACCCTTTTGCTCATCAGTGTTGAAGTTTTCTGCCACTAGACACCCAAATGGGCAAAGCCTATTTTGCTGCCAATTGCCTCGGTGCCCAATGCCTATTAAGACATGCTTTCCCGCCTACTTTGGAGCCAACTACCTCAGTGCTTGATGCGGCAACACACTCTACACTGCTGCTGCCAACTTTCTCAGTGCCCAGTGGGCAAGACACGGTACTTTGCTACTGCCCACTACCGCAGTGTCCAATGGGGCAACACACTCTGCTTTCAGTACCATGCCAACTCAGTAGGTAGGCAGAAGGTGGAACAAACTACCCAATTGAATTAGCTCAGCTCACCAGCGGCCCTGCAGATTAACTGCTGTAGTAGCAGCGCGGCCGGCCTCTGCCCCACCCACCCAAAGCCTGTCTGCGTGTCACCTGAAAGTGCCAAGAGGGCCATCTAACCCTTTTGGCTGGCACACCCAGAGCCAGTCCCAGCATTGCCAAACAAGCAAAGAGGGCCGTCCAGCTCACTTGGCAGACCCAGACTGAGCAGTAAGAAAAATGAATAAATAGTTGTTCTTGTACAATTAAAGTGTACAAGAGCAAAGTGTTGGGTGATGCCTGTAATGTGCCAAGACAGAGGGCTGTCCAGCCATGTTGGCACACCCAAAGCCAGGCTCTGCCCCATCCAAGCCCCGCTTCAGACAACAAAGCTTGTCTGGTTTTCAACCCAAGTATCTTTCTTTCTTTGAAGGTTTTCAGCAAGTCTAGTTAGATCTTGGTGGACAGGTGGGTCTCCTAGGCCAGGCTCTGCCCCACCTAAAGCCTGTCCATGTCCGGGCATCCCCTGTGCCAAAGAGGGCCTGTCTCAGCTCCACTGAAACCCTGTTCAGGTGTCACCCCGTCACCCCATCAACTAGCTTCAGATGGCAGAGCTTGTCTGGTTTTCAACCCGTGCCAAGGGGATCGGCCTGTCTAAGCCCCCCCAAAACTTCTGAGAGCTATCTTTATCATATCTGGGTGGCCTCAGCAGCCAAGTTGCAAGCAGTCCCCAGCTTTCCGTTTCTAAACAAGCAGCTTTGTCTCCCCATTGCCCCATTGCTCAGCTTCAAAGTGCAGAGCTGATCTGTTTTTGACAGCCGTGCGGCCCCGTGGATTAACCAATGCTAGTAGCACCGACCCTGTTCATCTGCTGGTGCTGCTGGTGCTGTTGAAAGTTGCAGGCAACCTCAGTTGCCTCCTGGGTTCAAAAACCTTTCCTTTGCACACAAAGCTGATGTTGCTGAAGAAGACCAGAGTCTGCTATGCTGTCTTTTGCCTCAGTGCCCTGATGGGGCAAGACACAGTACTTTCCTGTTGCCTTTTCCCTCAGTGCCCAATGGTGCCAAAAGAGCCTGTTTTCCTGCTGCCAACTACTTCAGTGCCCAGTGGAGCCAAAAAGCCTGCTGTGCTGCCAAATACCTCCTTGCCTCCAGTCCTCCTGAGGGCAAACTCTACTTCACTGGCAAATGTAACGTTCTCCTGAGCTGAAGACAAACTCAATGCCTCATGCATGCCTCTGCCAAAGGGACCTCTCATTCTTCTGGGGCTAAATATAACTCCCTTAATGCCATGGGCTTCTATGCTGTGTGGTAAACTCTCCTGGGGGACCCAATTTGTGGGTGAATAACTCATATGTTCAATATCCAATCTTCACCAAGGTTGGCAGGTGTGTTGGGGAAAGACGTAGGACGCTCCGTTGTGATTCTGGAAACTAAGTACCTGGGGGGAGATTTCCTGGGGGGCCCTCTTTGTGACTATATAACTCAGAGTTCCATGATTCAGTATTCACCAAACTTTCAGGAGTTGTAGGAAAGCATCTGAGGAAGCTTCCCTGCAAATGTGGTGTCTCTAGGTCATCGGGGGCCAGTGTTATACCCATTTAAATTGCAGACAAATCAATAGATTGATTCATTGATTTGTCAAAGAATATTCTTATATTCGTATTCATTGATTTGTTAACCTTGATGAATAAAGGATCAAAATGAATTGTGAGGGTTTTTTTTAAAAAAAAATCGTCCCCATCTCTAGTCTTTATTATTCTTCCTGAACTGGGTCTGCCCTATTGAGCTTTATCAGAGGTGCCAGTTCATGGTAACTGTGACGGCAAACTACCTAGCTATGTGGTGTGTGTGTGTGTGTGTGTGTGTGTGTGTGTGTGTGTGTGTGTTTAAAGCAGCATAAAGGTACAAAAATCAATACCTCATTGTGTTTTTTTATTTCAGCCTCGGTAAAAGCCTGAGATATTTACCTATGGTCTCAGGAGTTCATAAACACTTTTATTTGCTGCTTCCAATTTGACTTTGTTCAAAGGGGAGGTTGCAAATGCCTTTTTGTTTGCTAACTGCTGATGCTTCTACTTCCCCCAGAAAGAAATAGGCTGCCTTTTTTCATGAATGCCTCATAAAACAGGGATTAAGAGTAGTTTTGTAAATGTATTTTTTGGTAATAGCCCAGTCCAAGCCCTTTCAATCTGCAAACTTCGGTGCAACTTGACAAGCTAAACTGCCTTTCCGTAACCCACAGGACAAGATGCTCTGTTTGCACATGGTCAGTCAGTGGGTGAGGAAGATTCATGCTGCCTGCTAATTGCCTCTGGCAACTCTCCATGTCGAAAACACCTCAGTCTGGCCTGGAACGTTCCTCACAATTCTATCTGTTCAAATGGTTTCCATCTCCATTTTAATGACTCAGGAATGCACGGCACCAGAATGTGTGCACACAGGTGGATAACAAATTGAGGAAGGGAAAATATTTAAGAAGGACACAGGTAGATCACAAAAGTAAGCCCCAGACAAGTTGAAACAGGAATGTGAGAGGCATGATTCAGTGCATTTGAAAGAAGTTTGCAAAATTTCCTATCTATTTCAAGCATACATTTTAATTCAAACTTGGACTTTCTTGCAAGCATAGCTAACATGGACTTCTCAAACCAATGTACCAACTGAAGCTACATTATAGTTAAGTATCATTAATTCCTTGAGGAAAACTGAAATGCAATTCTTTAAGGAGAAATGCATATAAAATTGTCTATATTTGACCACAGTACACCCTAAAATATGTGTATGAGAGAAGAAAAATTCACAAAACTGTTTTATATTAATTAAATTCTCTCCTCCCCCACCATTGTCTTTATTTGTTATGAGACAGAGGAGGGGAGAGAGAGAGAAAGAGAGAGAGAGATTAAACGTTAGGAAGAACCACTTTCAGAACACGGCCAAAAAGCCCGAAAAACCCACAACAACCACAAGAGAGAGAGATTATTAGGACAAGTGCATGGAAACATGTACAAATGTTCATGTTGACTTTTTAAATTGCAAAGTGATGCAGACACAGGAGGAAATGAGGAGCTTGATTGGAGCCATTGAACAGATTTATTCGTGCCTGGGTTCAGATGAACGGCTACAGTGATGATGTCTTAGTAGGATGACCTCTTAGGTGAAATAACCTTTTGTGCTGATATTACAAACAACTTCATTTACTTCATGTTTTTACAAAATCCAAGGAAGTTAAGGAAATTGGTCATCTCACTGTTACCTGACCTCACTCCAGTGATATTAGAACAGTGATATTTCCTTTGTGGCTGTAGATGGTCGGATGAAGTGCCTTCCTCGTCTACCGCCCCGAGTAGACATTGTCTAGAGGGGCGGGGTAAAAATCTAATAAATAAATAAATAAAATAAATAAATACCTCCTGTGAGGATGGATTCTCTGCCTCTGAGCTTCCTATCTGGGAGGCCAAGACCAAGAAACATCCTGTGAGCAGATTGGAGGAAAACTGTGTATTTATTTATTTATTTATTTATTTATTTATTTATTTATTTATTTATTTATTTATTTATTTATTTATTTATTTGTTTGTTTGTTTGTTTGTTTGTTTGTTTGTTTGTTTGTTTGTTTGTTTGTTTATTTATTTATTTATTTATTTATTTATTTATTTATTTATTTATTTATTTATTTATTTATTTATTTATACATACCCTGCACCATCTAGCAACCAGGCTACTCTAGGCAGTTAACAACAAGACAAACAATACAATATCAAAACATGATAAAAATAAGATAATACAAACATTCAACAGATACAGTAACTAGTAGAATAAATTAAAACAGACGGCTATGAACATGATAAAGAGGACAGGGTGGAAGTTATCTCGCTAAGCTACAGTTGCTGTGGATGGTCCCCCAAGAAGGAATGGAGCCATGCCAAAGTGAGGCCAGTAATCCCCAGCTCGGAGAGCCAATCCAGCAGAATACCATGGTTGATGGTATCAAACGTTGCTGAGATATCAAAGAGAACCAAAAAGGACATATTGCCCCTGTTGGCCTCCCTCAGGAGGTCATCCTGCAGGATGACCAATGCTGTTTCTGTACCATGCCGCAGACTGAAGCACGACTGGAACGGATCAAGAGCATCAGTTTCCTCCAGGATTGCCTGGAGCTGATCAGCCACCACCCTCTCGACCATTTTACTCAAGAAAGAAACATTGGCAACTGGCCTATAGTTACCAGTTTTGTCTGCCGCCAAATTAGGTTTCTTTCAAATGGGCCTAATGATTGTCTCCTTTAGAGCAGAGGGAACCATGCCCTCCTGGAGAGACCCATTAATTAGGCCGATTCTGCTGTTACCAGCTTGGCTGCTTTGATAAGCCATGCCGGGCAAGGATGTAAGGAGGAGGAGGAGGCACAACAGCACACAAGCATCCTGTCCATTTCATTGGGTGTCACAGGTTGAAAGCAAGTTAACCTTACTGAACAAGATGATGCATAGGACATCTCAGTTTTATCTACTGTCTGTAAAAAGGGATCAAGGTCTCGGTGGATGGCCTCCACTTTAGATTTTTAAAATGCCACAAATTGGACACAGGAAACACTAGTGGGAGTCCTGTCACTGTGGCCAACTCCAGATAGATCACATACTATATGGAAAAGTTCTGCCTGTTGGTTGTAAGCTTTGTTTCTCGAGTCAGCGAAGAATGCTCTTCTAGCAACCTTTAGCCTAGCTAGGTAATGGTTAGGCGCTATCCTGGGGGCTTTTAGATTAATTTCCATCAGGGCCCTTCTCCAAATACTCCCTAGCCTTCTCAATTATGCTTCATGGCCCTCAGCTGCTGGTGAAACCAGGCGGCTGGTTGGGCTTGGCGGTGGAGGGGGTGTTTAGGTGCAATCATGTTGACCGCCCTGGTGGCGGCAGTATACCAGCCATCCACCTGAGCATTGACAAGAGCGCCAACCAAGTCATCCGGAATCCCCTGCATGGTATCTTGGGATCCATCGGGATCCATAAACCTGTGGGGGTGGACCATCTTAATGAGTCCAAGCTCCCTGCAGGAGGGAAGTGCCACTGAGAGGCTTCTTTTAATTAGGTGGTGATCTGACCATGACAAGGGAGCCAATATCAAGTCGGCCGCCATAGGAGCACACTCCTTCTGCTCAGCTGTAAAGGTCAGATCCAGCATATGGCTGCCCACATGGGTAGGACCTCTGACTTGCTGGGTCAAGTCCAAGGAAGCCATAGTTTCCAGGAACTCGTAAGCAGGACTGAAAACCTCAGCCTCCAGCAGCGCCACAGAGATGAAATCCACCAGCTCAAGCAGGTACTGTGCTGGATCACAGGGAGCGTGGTATGCCAGCACAATCCCAAAGCCACTCCCACCCCCAAACAACACGTGGATGGCCACTAGACCTAGACATGCCACCACAGAGAGCCTAGCAGTCTCAAAGGCCACTCCCCCCACCCACCCAGTCTGCCCTGGTGTTGGATGGCATACCTGGGTGGGTGTACATCAGAGCCATGGAAACAAAACCAATGAAAATGTGTGGTGAGGCTCTATTGTTGATATTGCAATAATTCTTTTTTCCCCATTTTTAAACAGTTTATTCTTTAATACTGTAAACCACCTTTAAATCCTTTTTTTGGAGAATGGTGGAGTGAAATGTTATTTATTTATTTATTTATTTATTTATTTATTTATTTATTTATTTATTTATTTATTTATTTATTTATTTATTTAGTTAGTTAGTTAGTTAGTTAGTTAGTTAGTTAGTTAGTTAGTTAGTTAGTTAGTTAGTTAGTTAGTTAGTTAGTTAGTTAGTTAGTTAGTTAGATTAAGAGTTTTATCCAAGGCAGCATGAGCTCAGCTGCTGAGTAAAGATTTTTCAAGCTCGTGTTCTCCTTTCGTATCAAACTTGTTCTCCTTTCTTTTCATGCCACCCATAAGAAATATTCCAAATAGGTAACAAACATCTTGCTGCTAACAAGCTGCTGACAGCTGCTGCTTTGTGGGGTTGTGTTCTGGGTTTGTTTGTTTTTATGGTTTCAGTGCTTGTATTTCGAATTCATGTGTAGAACAAGGCTTGGCTGCATTTGCATTCACCTTGAAAATATTATTCTGAGCTGTGTTAAGTTTACTGAAACTACGTTAGAGCCCAATTATTGAAGGTGTCATGAAATACACGATGTTAAGAATCATATTTAATGTGTGCTTATACAATAATTAATCGTATATAACTTTTCATTAGTATATAAGGTCCAGATTAATACTTCATTCTATAATTGACTTTTGGGACCTTGACCTTGAACTGGCTCACTTTCAAGTTTAGTGATTATATATATATATATATATATATAAAGTCTTTAATATGTCATCCCAGCTCCATGCTGAGCTGGCAAGGTTATGCCCAGCTGGGATTCATTACCCCTTCACTTGGAGGAAGTCCAGGTATGCCAGGATGGCAATTTTAGCATTGTGATATAGCTGGTGTGGGTTCGGAAATAAAGGGGATACAAGCTCTCCCCACTGTGGTTCAGCATCGAAGCTTACCAAGATGCTGGAAGTCATCACAGATTAACTGTGCAAAAGAAGCAGCCTATGACTATGTACTGCCTTTTTGGAAGAAGAAACAGGCAATGGGATCTAAGGGTATACCAGGGCCACCTTCTTTTTTATAAGTCCCCCCCTTTTTTGTAACCCCAGAATTCTCCAAAAATTCTGTACAGAAAGGAAACTATCCCAGTGCTTCCTGGGAGCATTACATCTTTGTGGAGGTGAAGTATTGCTGCTTTGTGTAGGTTTTATGTAAGGTATCCTCAGAGTTTTATTAAGGGTATCCTCAGAGAACTACAACTCGTACAGATGTAGGCATGCGATGATTTTTTCCAGGATATGCCATTTCTTACCCTGCCCCTGTGATTTTCCATATCTCTATGCAATATCCAGGCAGCATTCTGTGGCCACAAATAATGCTTAGTCCTTAGGTTGATTCCCCCACCCTTAATATTGCTATGGTGCTTCTTCCCTGCTGAAGCCTGTTGATGTCCCCCTTTTGTGTTCAGATAGTACCATTTGTCTTTGGACAAATATGCAAAAGCAGGCTTGACCACAGTTACTTGTTCAGTTTGGGGACAACAACAGGGTCAAGGAAAGATGCTGTGGTTGCCCTGGGGCAGAGCAATATGCTGACAAATGCTTCATATTCTATCTGACTTTAAAAATGTGAACTAAGGAAAGGAGAATTCAGAAGCATACATGGTAATATATTGAACTGCTGGCACCAAAGTAGAAGACAAGTGAGAGCTGTGCCACCCTGTAAAACCTAAGATCTCCCATAGTCACTTCATCCACTGTGGTTCTAAAGAACGTGAGACTAAGGTCACCATTCAGTATACAGCAGGACCTCTGTATCCACACGGGATTGGTTTAAATCCCCTCAATGGATGTTGAAAACTGTGGATGATAGAGAATGCTATACATCGCATGGTAAAAGAAAAACATCCAGAAAAAAGTATTTTCATTATATATTACCCTAATACACCACTAAAGGGAGCCAGATACCATGCTATGTATTCTTCAACAACAACATAGCACGGTGTCTGGTTCCCTCTAGCAGCCAGTTTTGGTAAAAGCACCATGAAAATAGCTATTTCCATTTTTTTTCCTTTAATATTTTCAGACCATGGATAAATGAAACTGTGGATGCACATCCCACAGATACAGGAGTCCTACTGTATATCCCCTTTGCAGCTGCTCCAGCAAGTACTCTGTGGAGATGCAGAGCAAAATGAGGGAGTAGACTGGCTTTGCCATTCTCAAATATTTGTTTTCTTTTCTTTTTCAGCTTCATTTTCTAAATTTTACCCCAGATATTAAAGTATTAGGATTGACACGGAACACTGTTACCTTCCCACCGAGGTGGTCCCTATTTATCTACTTGCATTTGCATGCTTTCGAACCGCTAGTTTGGCGGGAGCTGGGACAAGCGACGGGCGCTCACTCCGTCATGTGGATTCAATCTTACAGCTGAAGATCTACAGATCTTACAGCACAGAGGCTTCTGTGGTTTAACCCACAGCACCACCACATCCTTTTGAAAGGATAATTCCCAATAATTATAGCATTCAGATCTGTCTTCCCCTTACCCCCACCATTGTTTCATTTCTTGCACACAGTAGTGCAAATACCACTACCTGATGACCCTTGTGTAGGGATTTCTTTATTCTTTTTACAGAAATCTGAAAACACACAAATAAGATCATATACCTAGACAAAAGCAGCAGGTTAGGATGTATCCTAAAGGGGTATGAGGTAGACTTCTCTGATCTGTCTGCCAGTTGTATAGACATGAGCTAATTGTGGGGCATCAACACATATCCAATTACATTTAACACTCAGAGAGTAAGTTCACTATTAGTACAGTGGTGCCTCACATTACAATGTTAATTCGTTCCAGCGAAATCACTGTAGAATGAAACTGTCGTAATGCGAAAAGAAAAAAAAAACATTGAAATGCATTAAAACCTATTTAATGCATTCCAAAGGGCTGTAAACTCACCGTCCAGCGAAGATCCTCCATAGGGCAGCCATTTTCGCTGCCTGTGCAGCGAGGAATCTGTCCCAGAAAACAGCGGGGGCCATTTTGTTTACCCGGTGGCCATTTTGAAACCGCCGATCAGCCGTTGGAAAATCATCGTTTTGCGAGGAATCGGTTCCCGAAGAAGGGAACTGATCATCGCAAAGCAAAATTCCCCCATAGGAAACATCATTTTGTGATCGCAAAAGCGATTGCAAAAAGTTCATCGTAATGTGGTTTCATCGTTAAATGGGACAATCGTAAAGTGAGGCACCACTGTACATAGAATCTCTTGAGGTGAGTATGAGTAGTTGCTTGATACAGTGGCAGCCACATGTCATATCTGGGGCTACCTGTGACTGTGCCACTCCAGTGTCATTTCTATCTCTGCTTATTGGCCATATATTAACCTTTGGGTGGAATGATAGGCCTGAAGAGTTTCACAGTGGCCTTCCTCCCATCTACAGTGATTGCTAAATATTACAGTTGGTAATGTTATTTATTCAGCACATTGCTAATGTCAGATTACAATGGGCCTCCCATCTGGAACAGGGAGGGCCCCTCTGCATGAGGCTAGTATGAGTTCATTATAAATCAGTGCTGCTTGGATAAAGTATATCCACTGAGACTGTCTGAGCAGTGACCTTCATAGAAAATGTATCACATCACATTTTCCATGAAAATAATAATAAACACAGTAAGCAGTAAACAAAACAATCAGAATGTGTCTTGGAAATAAATGAAGAGAGTGGATGATAGATGGTGAGCTATTAAATGTACATTATGGGATTGGATGCATGAAACCAAGGACGTTGTTTCCCCTTCCAAATGATGTTTATAAAATCAGGAATAGTCAGATCAGAAACGGGAAGGGCTAATGCACTAATATGCCACCAGAAACCTATGTTTCTGACTGAGCCACATGCTAACTTTGCTGCTATTTTGTCCTAAGCAGTGACACAGCATGATGTGTGAGGAATATGTCATGTGCATGTGCTCTGAGAAGAATAGGGGTTGTCCAAGAACATGATTTGCCCCAAGGTTGTAGTTTAGAAACGAGGTGAAAAGCACAATAGGAGCTCATTAAATGATATGAAGAAGCGGACAGACTGTCCTTTCTTCTCTAATTCTAGAACTTTGGGCCACATTATGGAATTGATCGGCTATGGGTATAGGACATGAAAGAGGAAGTACTTTTCAGTGCAGTATATAGAGATGGGGACGAACCGCAAAAATGGTGGTTCGTCTTGGTTCGTGGCTCATCAATGTTGACAAACCATGAATTTCCACTAGGTTTTCTGACAAAAAAGTATGAATTGGTTCATCGAGTCTTTTTTTTTAGATAGTCCGTGGCTGTCTAAAAAGAAAAAAAGCTGAGCTCCCCTCCCCCACAGTCTGCCCCCCTGCCCACTTCCACTGCCCCCTATTTTATCCATCTCCACTTCTGCTGCCACCACCCAAGCTGCTATAGCCTTTGAAAAAATGGTGGCTGTGGCTTCCATTAGGGCAGTGGAGTCTGCCCTGTCAGTTGAGTGTCAGGGCCATAGGCAGGCAGGGCAGACTTCATTGCCTTAAAGGAATTAAGCTGCCTTTTGCAAAGGGGGAAGTGGTGGCTTACCTCAGGGCAGCGGAGCCTGTCCTGTCCGCCTATGGCTGGCCAATCAGATGTTTGGTGGGCCCATAGACAGAGAGGGAAGGGCTTCCCTCTCTGCCTATGGGGACAAATACAAAACATCCCTTCATATTCGTTGGGGTCTCATGAACTGATGAATATGAAGGGATGAATACAATGGTGCCTTGCTTGACGACGTTAATTCGTTCCAGCGAAATTGCTGTAGAGCGAAAACGTCGTCAAACAAAATAAAAAACCCACTGAAATGCATTGAAAACCATTCAATGTGTTCCAATGGGCTGAATACCTGCTCGTCCAATGAAGATCCTCCATACGGCGGCCATTTTCGGTGCCTGTAAAGCGAGGAATCCGTCCTAGAAAACAGCAAAAGCGATCGCAAAAATGTCAACATAAAGCAGATTCGTCGTAGAGCGGGGTAATCGTCCAGTGGGGCACGTCTGTATTTGACAAATCAGCGATTTCTTATGGATATTGCAATTCATTTTTTAAATTTGTCTCCATCTCTAGCAGTATATATCTAATTTACTGAACACATGAACTGTCCTTATCCCAAGTCAGACCATCTAACCAAGGAACGTTTACACTAGAGCAAGAAACTTGTAGCCTTCCAGAAATTCCTGAACTCCAATTCCCATCAACATAGGTCAATCTGACACATGGAAAGAATAATAGTTCTTCAAAATTTGAACGGTTAAAGCTCCCACACCCTGGTATGTGGGTCGAAATTCTCTCTCATATAATCCTTGATTGTGAAAATTAGAAGCTGCAAAATTATTCTTCCATACTTGCAAAGGGGTGAGTCATTTTGTTCTGTCCTTGACAAGAAAATGAAATCTTTGTATTTTATTATTTATTTATTTATGTACAGAATAAGCAAAATGGAGCAATCAAGGTTAAAATGCAAATAATGCAAATTGCACAGAATGTTTACTGTTCATGAGGTCTTGGCTACAGAAAGGGAGGAGATGCTAGAGACATTTGGCATGAATTGTGTAAACCACCACAACAAAAAGTGCTTACTGTCTCACATCCTCATGCTGGGGAGCAAGAATTCTCATGGAATATGGAGAATCTCTGACAGTCTTTTGATGTGTTGAGACAGCTTGCCTCAGCCATAAAATGAGGCATGGCTAAGATTTTTTTACTCCCCTAGACAAGAATACATGAGTATCCCTCTGCTCATCCCAGAAGGGATCAAACCTTTTCAAGAGATCTATAAAAAGGTTCGGTCTGTGACCATTTCATTTGTGTGCTCTCAAAGATTCTCAGTGTGCACTTGCAATGCTATCACTTCTTCCCTCCCCTGTTCTAAGATCCAGAAATTCACCTTGATGTAGGAGAAAGCAGGGTTGGTCCAAGTGGCAGTGAGTACTTGCAAGGCCTGGAAAAGCTTGTTTCCTGCTAAGGACTGGAAGTGCACGTCTGTGAATCCTGCCACATTTTCAGAATAGGAGTTGCACGCATACTGCCGGGTTTCTCCTGGGACTTTTTGTCCCTGTCCCTGATGGGAGCTAACCACCATCTCAATCTGCACCTGCACCAGGTTGCAATTGTGAGTCTTGTGAAATAGGAAAAGAGAAAAGGCAGGCCAAAGGATTAAGGCAAGCATGGGCCTATGATCCAAACTGTGGTGCCCCTCTTTGCTGTTTCAAGAGTTTGTTCCATGCAGGTTAGCTCCCTTTTTGGAGTAAATCTGTTCAAATGATCAAGCGGAGGAAATTTGTTCGAATCATCAGTGATATCCTTCAGATAAATTAGTGTCCATTTCTATACTTTCTAAAATTACTGTGTTCCATAATAAATAGCTTTGTTTTATGCAAAGAAGTAGATTGCTTTGTTAGTGCTAATAGCCTTGTGGCAAGTTGAATTTATTTACGAAGACAGGAGTACTGTAATGTTCTTTCTACTGGAAGCAAAAACGTGGGGAAGAAAGACTCTTGTGTCACCTTTAAGATGACCTGATTTATTATCATGTGAACTTTCCTGGATTATAATCCAGAAGCATGTTTTAGTCCGCAGGAGTTCACGGTAAAGTAAATCTGTTAGTCCTGAAGCTGCCACAATTCTTTTTTGGTAATACTGAGACATGGGTACCTGTTTGAAAATTATTTCCATTTCTTTCTCCTACAACGGATATTGATCTTCTAAGTAGTTGCACACCCCATTACAATAAGTGTCAGCTTGGTAAATGGTTGTCTGTGTTCTCATGGTGTTGTGCACTTTCCTCATTACAATAAGACTTTCAAACAATGCCAGAAGCCCTCTGCTCCTTTCTACATCTCACACAGTTCTGTGACTGCAAAGATCTGATCATAACATTCTGAATGAGGATGGTGCTCATTATTTATTTTTAGCCTCACTGCTCAGTCATTCAAGGCTTTCCCTCATTCACTGCAACCCACCCAACCTGTGAAATGGATTTTTATATTGAATATTATCAGGCCGTGGCCATATGTGATTTCCCTTTTCTTAATGCTAATGAATCTAATAGCGTACTATTATCAGGATTCTTCTATAATGTACATTTTATGGATTGGCTGTGGGGCAAATCTTTGTTAATGAAAACGACGAGATAGGTGTGATAGATATGCCAAGTGATGATCTAGCTTAATGTAGCCTTTAATTGTTGGTCAGTAATTGGATAGGTGTAATGGAATTGGATGGTTCAGTGGAATTGAACTAGATAGATAAGACCGGGGAAAGCATTTTAATTGTATTTTAATTGTACATATTTTTATTGTATTTAATGCTGTAAGCCGCCCAGAGACCTTTGGGTAGTGTGGGCGGCATATAAATTAAATAAATAAATTAAATAAATAAATAATTAAATAAATTCTTTCCAATGCATAACTTTTTGTGGATCAACATATGGTCGTTAAGGCCACAAGGGACCCATGCAAGAAGTCTGGTGGTGTTTCAGTCTTCAGATCATCAATGTCACAAATATTCTTAAGGTTTCATACAGAACACAAGATGTGGTGACTGACATTACTGATGCTTGGTCTTTTCTAATTCTGTGCAGAACTTGGAAAAGTTATGTTTTTGGACCATTTCCCTCCACACACATTATGAGTGCTCCTGGCTATGAATGCCAAAGGATTTGGGGAGCTATTGTCGATAAAACAAGGAGTTCTTCCAAGCTCTCATTCCACGCAGATAGTCTCCTGGTACTGAAGCATCTTTTACAATATCCCCAAGAGACAGTTAAATGAAAACTGCAGCACAGAGAAGTGGTGACACATCCTAGGGCGCAGGAAAACATGCTGAAGTAGAGCAGAGATGGACAGAGTTGCAGATGGCAGGCTAACCAATACCTCAAAATCTTGACCTCATTCATGTTCAGAACTATCCTATGACACAGATCATTACAATTCCCATTTCACAGATGTAGAAACCAAGAATGAGATGTAGAAAGTGAGAGTGAGCCTAATCCACAGCCTGCCGTTGCTTTAACTGTTGCTGATGTAACACATGAATAGAGTTCTTACATGGCCCAATACTTGAGTGCATGGGCACCTGCCGATGGTGCTTTTCTGCTCTTTCTGAAGATTTACAGTGTATAACGTTTAAGGCCTCTCAGAATGTTTATAGCTGAAATTTATCCATTCAGTGCAGTTCTTTTAAGGAATTGCCAAATTATTGAAGATTTGTTGGGAAACAGATTGGGTAGGTTTGTTGGTTTTTAAGCCCTGGCTCTTCTGTGATCGTCTGCATGCAGACATTGAAGTTCCACACTTTCTTTATATTAATCTTATTATATGAGATCATTAGATACTCTGTCAATGCTTTGGGCTGTAGCTGAGAGTCTATTCCATTCAGGGCTAAACCCTTGTTCCCTGATGCTAAAGACAGGATTGTGTCCCTTCCTCGTTCCTTACACAAAAGCCAGCCAGACTGGCAGTTCACTCATACTTCCAACACTGGCAATAAAAGAAAGCACCACACATCACACTACATGCCACCCACAATTCCTGAAGCAGCAGGCTAGCTTGGGGGACCCAGAACAGGTTGTATGGTAGAAATAGCCTTGCGAGGAAACAGAGGGGAGCAGCCAATACATTCATTCATTCATTCATTCATTCATTCGTTCATTCGTTCATTCATCCATTAGTTCATTCATTCATTCATTCATTCATTCATTCATTCATTCATTCATTCCGCCTTTCTCCTTAAAAAGAATCCAAGGCAGCTTACATCATTAAAAAGACAGTATGTACGTAGAAACTAAAAACAGTAGGTATACAAATATTTTAAAAGAACTTAACAAGTATTACATTAAAAAGTAATAAAATGAATACTAAAACACATGTAAGACAACAGAGCACAACCATGCATTTTAAAACTTTTTATTTGGGATGAACAACCAGGATCCACTGCATGGGATGGAAACAGGGCCTGCCAAAGTCGGGTGGGCCCTGTTTCTACAGTGGGACTTGAGTATGATTGTACAACCCAAGCTTCTGGGCACTAGTTTTCATCTTCATCATATATACAAGCTTTGAGTCACTGCCACGTTCAACTTTATAACAGGAACTGTGTTGACATTGTTTTTCTAACCTATAATTCCCAGTAGCATTTCTTCAAATTCACTCCTGATCGCTCTCCATTATTCTTGGGATTGCAGAAGGGAGGGAAGGAGAGGGAGGAGGAGAGAGCGAGATCAGCCCTTGAGTACAAATGGCTCCGACGATTGGCATGCCCTAGAACTCTGAAGTGGTAGCCAAGTTTCCCTCCTCTCAGTAATAGTCAAACTGTTCTGTAGTCTCCCTTTGTTCCAGAGACTCTACGGTGAACAGTGCAATAGCTTCGGCACCATGTATGTGTTTAAAGGTTGAAATTTCTGAAATGAGGGACCCTGATGCCCCCTATAAATGAGCAGTCACTGCCCTCCTTCTCTCCCTCCCTGCCTTACCCACTGTTCAGAAGCTCAACAGCAGTCTTGAATCGGAGAGGTTGAAAAAAAAATCTAAGTGCAAGAAAGGACCCTTTTCCCAAATTTAATCAGTAAGGGTCACCTAAGTGACAAGCCAAAAATAACAATGACAGCCAGCCAGACTGGAACAGCTTCTAATGGAGCAATACTGCCCTCTAGGGACAGAAAAAAAATTAAAGAACAGACTTCCTCACTCCCTGTCAAATTCTGCACAAACACTTTGGAAAAATGAGACTTATTAGAGCCAGCCTCACAAAAGTCTTACAGAAAATATTTCCAGTGGAGGCTGTTCTTTGAAGAATAAACATCCATGCCTGCCTCCTTAGGAGGGGCAGGGGATTTATTCCCTTCCTGTGGAACTCCCAACCAAACACTTTGGGGGGGGGGTGGAGTGAGAAGGAGAGTGGCCCAGGGAGAAAAGTGAATGAGAGAATAAATGTAAGGAAATAAGCCAGATGTCCTGCTTTGAAAACCAGGCCTAGAGGAAGCACCAACTGGTAGGAACATTTATTTTTCTCTTCCTCAGATGAGCTGCGGGAATGAACAAGGACAAGAGGCAATGGACAAGAGGCCATTTCTGAATGTTTGTCCGTCCAGCTCTGTGTCCATGAGTGTGTGGATATACACACTTGCCTCTATTTGTGAGAGAAAGAATATGTGTGTCCATGTGTATATGAGTATACCCTTTTGCTTTGTCACCCTTGGCAGCACCTGCCACTGGTTATTATGCTTTCTGTTCTACCAACGAGAAGGGAAATGGGCACCACTGGGTGTCAGTAATTCATTTGTTCTCTGATTGGTTACTTTGAAACCAAGCATTGGTGAATTCTGGGGGAAAGAACTATCTTTCAACTATCTTCCCATTATTCTTGCAGAGCCTATCTCTAAAGATGACATTAACTCACATGTAAATTGATGTCTTATGTTGTCATCGTTATGTGCTTTGAGGTCATTTCCAACCTTTGGTAACCCTGTGCATGAGCATTCTTCAGAAGGTCCTATCATCAACAGCCCTGCTCAACTCTTAGAAACTCAAAGCTGTGGTATTGCTATGGAGTCAACCCATCTCTTACTTGGTCTTCTGCCTTCAGCTTTCCCTATCATTATGGTCTTTTCCAATGACTCCTGCCTTCTTATGATGTGCCCAAAGTACAACAGTCTCAGTTCAGTCATTTTGCTTCTAGGGAGAGTTCAGGCTTGATTTGATCCAGAACCCATATATTTGTGTTTCTGGTGGTCCATCATATTTGTAAAGCTCTCCTCCAGTGCCACATTTCAAACAAGTAAATTTCCCCCCATCAGCTTTCTTCACTGTCCAGCTTGCACTTCTATGCATAATAATCAGAAATACTATGGTACAGATACTATGGTCTCCAGTGTCACATCCTTATATTTGATGATCATTTCTAATTCCTTCATTGTTGCCCTTCTAAGTTCTCAGTTTTCTTTTGACCTCTTGGCTGTTTTGAACTTAAAAGTTATGAATTCTGCTACATACATGATTATTGTCTCCTTAATATTCAACTGCAATCCTGCTATTGTATTTTCTTCTTTTGTGCTTTCTTCTTACTCCTTTATCAGAAGTAATCTCACATCGTCACTGCTTTCTACAAGTAGTAGCTTTTTGCCACTACTACCAAATCACCATACTTATAGCTTAAAGAAAGAAAGAAAGAAAAACCAGACCAGTGAGTTCTGTGGGAGAATGAATTCCCTTGCTTTCTGTAGTTCTGCTCTTTGGAGACGTTTACTGTGGTATAGAATGCAGAAGGTGTAAAACTGTTGCTGGGTTGCCTAGTGAATACACCAGTCATGAACAGGTTTTCCAACTTCTTTTAATGATTTCCACAAGTGCAGCTATTTTATTCTTCTTCCTTATATGGGACCTTAAACAGCATTCCTAAATGGATATTCATGCTCTTTTCTAGGTCCTCAGCTTCCTGTTGTTTTGCTTCTGTTGAAATGAAATATAGGAATAGAGGAAGCTGGAAGTCTATCTGTTCATTCATCTAGGGCCAGCAATGACTGTTCCAGAGTTTAGAAGCATTACTTGCTACACTGGCAGGGTAATTCCAGCCCACAAAACTACATTTTCTGAACTGTGAGTTATGCTGCCTAATATCAGTTCTCCAGGTAGACGTCTTTTCTTCTCAGTTAATAATGGGGTGGCAGTTTATTTAGGGTTAGGATTAGGATTATGGTTAACTGACCCTTCCTTTAACTGAGGGCATTGGATCTTGAAACTAGAGCCTTGTTAGTGCTCATGATCAGACCACTGATGGACAGTTCTTGAAAAATAAAGTTTGATTAGGTTTTGTGGTTTCCTGCATTCTCTCTGAAGACTAATCTCAGGGCTGGCACAAGACATTTTGTCACTTGAGAAAACAACAAGATGGCACCCTGCTTCTGTTCCACATTCAGAAGCTGACTGGACTAACAGCTGAACCTTTTCTCAACATCTCAAACATACAGAACAATCTCTTACATCTAGACATGAAAGTAGCAGGCTAATTTATGAACATGGGACAGGCTGTAAAGCAGGCACAGCTTCAAACCCTGTCTACTGTTTCTGCCCTCCAGCACTTGATACCTGAGGTAGCCATTTCAGTCACAGAGTAGCCACTTGCTACAGATGGCTTTTGGCGTTATGTGCTCTCCCACCTTAGTCTACAAGATGTGCATGCTGCATACATATAATGTGGAAAAAGGAAAAATGTGTATCTTAAAAAGAAGATTAAAGGGGGATTAATCTGTGTAACATTTGCATATGCTAATTTTAGATACAGTCTGTCCAGACTCCAGATTTGTATTTTCAGATTGCACTTAACACTAGTGGAAATAACTATGGCCAAGGGACCTGTGTGTCTGCTCAGTCTGCCTTCTAGATACCCATTGCTGATGGGAAAACTCAAGACCCCTTTGTCTTCTTGTCTTCTTTGGCCAGGAACCTGCTCAGTCAAACGATTCATACAATGGGCCATAGCATGAGCGGTGTGATGTTTCTCATCCAGCCTCTCCTTGCACAAGTGTAAGATGGTCTTTCTGAATGCGAGGTATCACTTGACAATGGAAATAGCAATGCTCATGCAAGCAGTGAGATCCCATTTCACTCCATGGGAGGACCTTTCTACTCAATGAAGTCTCAGTAGGATTCTGGCCATTCTCTCCAGACTGGACTTTACCTGGATAGCCATTCTAACATGCCTACACCTTCAACTAAATGTTTGTCTAGATGGTTGCGCTTTGCAAAATAGGGCATATTGCTACTCTACTTATTTTGACTACTGGCAGAGCTGGCCCTGGCAGCTGTCGCTGTGTAGCTACTCTGAAAAGCTCTCCGCATCCCATTATGTCATCTCTTGAGGCACCATGCTACAATTTCATGATTCCCCATGAGGGATTTCATTGTAGGAGTCGATGCACACATATCGGATGTAAAAGCTCTATCCTGGAAAGGTCTTTGCGGCTGAAAGAAACATCTCTTCAAGTCTAGATTCCTTTGCCATAGCTTCTGCGAGCCCCAACAGTTTATAGCTTTGAAAGGTCAGTGAGTCAGGGAGTGAGGCAAATGAGGGGAATAAAATGCCCTCAAGACTATAATCACTGTCCAAGACCAAGTCAAGGAGTAGATGAGGCAAAGAGCCCTCTCTCCTTCACGTACTGGAAGTTAATTGGGTTGACAATGTGGTGAAGGTAGCAACATAGGGAGCAAGGTTAAGGTGAAGAAATACTGAATTGTCAATGGCTACTTACTGAGCTTCACAGGAGTACAGGGAACATTTTTATTCACTTCCTCACACCAACTTAGTTCTAAACCTCCAGACTGTTGCTCTGTTCATTCTGTCTCTCTTTCTCAGACCCTCCAGCTATTAACGAGAACTGAAACTGATTAAAATTTTAGCGTTCAGCATATGCATTTGCAATCAAATTAGAGCAGAGGGTTTGGCTGAAGAAAGGTCAGTTTCATTATGAAACTGAATCCAAAAATCTTAATGTGGATGTGAGTGGGATCACCTGAGCTTTGGAATTTAAACTTTCTGTAATACTTTTTTACTCACTCACTTATTCACTCACTCTATAGTAAAATAGTTTTCAATACTTTGGCAAACATGAATTTTAATTTTTGACCTCCTTTGTACTACTGATTAACTGCTTGTAACTGACTGTAGTGTTCCCCTTTATTACGTCAATGATGCATGTTTTATTATGTTAATTGTTTATGCATATTCATGTTACTGAGAGGCAGAGCTGGGCAAGATCTTATAAGAGGCGGAGCCTGAGTCAGAGGGAGGAGTCAGAGAGTTGGAGTGGAGTGTGTGAGAGAGAAGTAGTTAGAGTGTGGAGTTTGGGGAATTCTGAGGTGTGATTAGAGTTAGGAGTGTATTATCAAATAGAAGAGTGGTTCTTAACCTTTGTTACTTGGATGTTTTTGAACTGCAACTCCCAGAAATTCCAGCCAGCACAGTTGGTGGTGAAGGCTTCTGGGAGTTGCAGTCCAAAACTCCTGAGTAACCCAAGGTTAAGAACCAGTGAAACAGAAGGTTGTTGTTAATAATACATTTACTTTAAGAAGATATTCATGAATCAATATCAATTTCTGTAATCAATAAACAAAAGTCCTATTTAAAAGACTTTGAGTGTGGACCTGAATCTTTATCTTCCAGAAGTAATGGTGATTTAGTGATCGCCTGGTGGCAGCAGTGTAAAAGAGGGGATTGTTTGCCTTCGTGTGCTCTGAGGCTTGACGGTCAAGCAAGGGGCACGAGGGTGAATGCCACACTGACTTTGGATCATTTCATAAAATGGAACCGGGAACTGGCAGAGCTTGCCAGTGGCAGGGCATCTCAAACTGAGGGCTTGAGCACCCAGGTGTTACTACCTTGTCTCCTTGTACCATTAAACCAGGCCAAGTAAATTCTTGATTCTTGAGGGTGTTTTTTAAAGTTGCCATCCACTTGACTGATTGCTGGCTTTGTGTTTGGTCAGCTAACCCCAACAAACCACCTGGAGAGGATAGATCTCAGGAGGCAAGGTAGCTAGTGCTGATTCGAACTGGTAGAGCAGGATGGCCAATGGAAGAGAAACCCAAGAGTCCAGTTACATATTGAGACAATATTTATTGGTTCTTCTTACAGTGTGTCCCCTATCCCAGCAACACAAATGTTTCAGTACTACAAGCTTCGGACAGCAGGCACACAAACAAAGGTGAACCATCTCCCAACTAACCGATGATAAAACAGAAGCTAGCTATTGTTTACTGTTTTATCAAACTGTAAGGTCATTATAAATAAACAATAAAAATCCATCAGTGCTTATGAAGCAGTAATAATAGTACAGTTGTTTCCGTTTACATTATATCAGGTTAAAGAATACTCAAAAACCAAGTGTTTACCAAGTTAAGCTCCTGAATAAATAGACAGCATTTTACTCTCCAGGGTGCACTCCTTCTAAATACAAAATCAGAAATACGAAATCAGTGTCTCATCTAGTGAGGCTCCAGGTTAACTGTAGTTCCAAGTCTAAGTAGTTCTGATTTTCTCTCTTGCCTCCTTTGCAATGGTACTGCAACTGAACTGAATAAAAGGTAAAGGTAAAGGCTCCCCTTGACATTTAGTCCAGTCGTGTCTGATTCTAGGGGGCGGTGCTCATCCCCCTTTCCAAGCTGTAGAGTCAGTGTTTATCCATAGACAGTTTCCGTGGTCATGTGGCCAGTGTGACGAGACACGGAACGGCATTACCTTCCCACCGAGGTGGTACCTATTTATCTACTCGCATTTTTACATGCTTTCAAAATGCTAGGTTGGAAGGAGCTGGGACAAACGACGGGAGCTCACACAACTGCTAGTCTTCTGACCTTGCAGCACAGAGGCTTCTGCGGTTTAGCCCACAGCACTACCACATCCCTGCTGAACTGAATAATAATCACATATTAATTTAGTACACCTCCACACAATCATAACTTAGTGGCAATTAATCCTGGGTGTCCCTAGCCTTAATCTCACACTATTAAATAAAATAATATTTAAATATTAAATTATATACATTGTTGTTGTTATACAAATACAATTTAAACATAACTATGCAAAACTGCCACTGGTGTCCATTTTAACCTATACTCATACCAATATGTCCCAGTGTTCAACATAAGCCTGACAGGGACTGACAATTTGCCAATAGAAATATATCTAGACAAAACTCTTTTGCTTTTTCTAAATTTCTCTTTGACCATGGAAAATTTGTGTTTCTATTTCAGTTTATTTATCGGCCCTGACATTTCTCTCATCCTTCTCCCAAGTTATTCCTTGTGCGAAATGTGCACTGCTAAATTATTAAAATATGATCAAGGCTAGGCAGACATCCCAGTTTTCCCCCCTCTGTTGCTGAATATAATTTGTACAATTCAGTTTTTGTTCCACTTTTTTCTCTAACAGTGAATCATGCCCTCAAAGTTTATATTTCTTTATTTGAGATTTGGATTTTGTTTATTTTGTTTTTACAGGAAAGGATAGTTGCTTTCTATTTTCTGTGTTTCAAGTAACATATTAGGCTTCTTAAATAAAAGATTATATAAATAAACTTTTATTTTAAAAAGTTGAATATAAATGGAATTGGACTTCTCGGAGGCTTTCAATACTAACAACCATGGTATCCTTCTGGAGTAACTTTCTGGTGTGGGCCTTGGAGGTATTGTTTTACAGTGGTTCTGATTCTTCCTGGATGGCAGATTTCAGAGGTTGGTATTGGGAAATTCCTGTTTGACACCCTGGCCATTGGCCTGTGATCTCTCAGTGCTCAGTCCTGCGCCGCATGTTATTCAACATTTCACTCATGTGAATCTTCTTGGCTTTTAAGATCTTCGGGGGGGGGGGTTCTCTTGGTTTCAACACCTTCCCAAGCTCATTTGGTGAGGACTAGCAATGGGGATGACTTACCATTTTGCCGAGTCATCCCGCTTTGTGAGTCATCAAAAGTTGACGACTCATGAAGCACAAAGTTGCCCCCATGAAGTGATGAATAACGAATATATTTGTCGATTAGTGTGGGGGGGTTATTTTACAAAAAACACACCCCTGCCTCCCCCCTCCACTCCCCCAGCCCCACTGACACTCCCTTCCTATTAAAACAAACAAAACACCATTCTGCCTATCAGCCACTGATCACCTGATCAGCAGCAGAAAGGCAGCCACCTCCCAACAGCTACCCAAACCCACAGCCTACCTCCACACCCTTCCTTTCCCTACCTTAGCCCTCCCCCACCCCCCACCTATACCCCCCTTACCTTAACCACTGCTGCCAAGGTCTCCATCTGGCCTCCCAGCCATGGCATGTAAAAAGGAGACTGTCTACAAAGATGTCTTTGTCTGCAAAGATGGCAGCTGCAGTTTCATTTAGAGTAGTGGCTGCCTTTTTGCTGCCGATCAGCTGATTGGCGGGGGGTAGGCAGAATGGTTGTTCTTGTTATTTTAAAATATGAAGGACAATCAACTGTGGCTTGAAATCATGGGTTGTGAATCATTAGAAACCACTGTTTCCCACACTAGAATGTTACAAGAAGCTAAAGGGTGTTCTAAACCCACAAATGGAAAATGAGAATTTTGGAAATTCCTCCCCTCGCACAAGAAACATAAGAGGGTTGTACTACCCCAAGGCTCACTGTGACACATTCTTGCATTGGTAACCCATGACTTCCTATTGGAACTTAAAATAGCCTTTGACACTGAGCTCAGGAAGAAGATCCTGGTGTTTAAATAAGGGAGTTCTATTGTTGTCAGTGGATTTATCCATCCATGTGAAATTTGGCGAGGACGGGATTCTGTGCATCTGCAGTGACCAAGATTTATTGCAAGTCTCCTCTCCATTCTGATACACACAGACACAGACACAGACACAGACACAGACGCAGACACAGACACACACACACACACACACACAGAGAGAGAGAGAGAGAGAGAGAGAAGATTATAATCTTATGTATCGATCTATTGTTTCTAGTTAAATATTTATATCTTACTGTTCCTATTGTCTAAAGCAGCTTATGAAAACCATAAAACACTTCTTTTAAAAACTCACAGTGTATCTGTTTTCATAGGGTGTCTTTGTGACCTTCCCCATCTTTGCAAACAATGACAAAATGGGATGAGCCTCCCCCCTTCCACACTCAATATGATGCTGCATATGCAGCTCCTCCCTGGATAGAATTACAACTGCTGGGCAGGTAATTCATTTGTGAGACACTGAGCTGAGTTAGGTCCGTATTGCTAATTCTGAAGATGTCCTGTGCTGAAATCTGTCTTTGAATTTCAAGATTTTCTTCCCCACTGAAAGGGGCTGCTGTGTCTATGTTTTCTGCCTCATTCTCTTGTTTCTTTAGAATTCTTTTATCTATATGATTGGCGTTTTGGTTTTGAGTTGTTTTTAGTCTGCCTGACCAATGACAGAGAGCTACATGTGGTGACAGCGGTATTTCTTTTCCATTGCACACTTTTCCACCACTTCGCAGATTCCCTAGCTGCCTCTGCTTCTTGATCTGAAGGGGCCTATGGCAATCATTACTGTGTGACATTTTCCTCTCAGTTTTTGAAACATGGACAGCTGGGGACTGACAGACAGATGACTACCGGAAAAACAAAAGACAGGACACTGGTACACATACCTCAGCTACCCCATAACTAGGGCAGGCACAACAATTCTTCTTCTTTGATTCTCTCTCTCTCTCTCTCTCTCTCTCTCTCTCTCTCTCACACACACACACACACACACACACACACACACACACACACACACACACACACACACACACACACACACACACACACACCTTTAAGTCATTTCCTTGTTTGAGATAAATGTTCAGTGCAGCAATATGTGAAACTGTTGATCAGAACAGCAATATGTGAAACTGTTGATCAGAACGTAGGAAGGTGCTTTCCTCCAAGTCTAAGCATTGCTTCATCGAACCCAGATTTGTTTACACAGAGTGGCAATGATCTTCACAGGTCACATACAGGGATCTTTTCTACCCTACCTGAAGCCACCAGAAGTGGAGCATGGAAGATTCTGCATGCAAAAATGAGCTCTGCCAACTAAAGCACAGTCCATTCCAAGCTCTGTGTGTTTACCAGTTTTCTGATGAAACCATGTATAAACAGTCTCTGCACTGGGCCTTTAAAAGAATGGACATTTTTCAGTTCAAATGGAGTAGTTTTAAAGCACCTGCGTTAGGCATTCAAATTCTGTTAGACACTGTCATAAAAAAGGAGACAGTTGTACAGTGGTGTCCTGTTAGACGCTTACACCGCATGACGTCGAAATTGCTTGATGATGACTTTTTTTGTGATCGCTATTGCGATCGCAAAATGATGGTTCCAATTGGGGTTTTTTGCATTACGTTGATTAGGAGCCTGCTTCGCGAACCATTTGTTCGCAAAATGATGTTTTTTCCAGGTCCGCAAAATGGCTTCCCTCCACAAAATGGCTTCCTTCCCTTCTCAAAATGGCTGCTTTCCGGACAGAAGCTTCGCATTACAGCAAATTAGAACAGCTGATAGGCAGTTCTCTATGGGCAATCTTCGCTGGACAATGAGGTATTTCCCCCATTGGAATGCATTGACTGGTTTTCAATGCATTCCAATGGGGATTTTTTTTTTCACTTGACAATGATTTCGCTTAACAGCGATTTTCCTGGAATGGATTATCGTCATCAAGCGGGGCACCACTGTATAAGGAAGATCCATTCGCCCAAGACAAACGTTGATGCTCTAAAACCCGAGGCCCAATCCTAAACCTAGACCTTTCAGCCAGGAACTGCTTGAGCTAGACCAGTGGTTCCCAACTTTGGGTCCTCAAATGTTATTGGACTAAAACTCCCACTAGCCATGCTGGCCAGGATTTCTTAAAGTTGTAGTTCTGGAATATCTGGGGACCCAAGGTCAGGAACCACTGAGCTAGAAATTCCTTGACTGGAACCTCCTGAGTAGAGATGGGGACAAATATAAAAATGGATTCTTCCCCCGATGAATATAGCCAATTCATTATATATTCATCAATCTATGTTTGTGGGTTCCAGACAACCCCACGAATATGCAGGGATTAATAGTAACCATTTTTATTCTTCCTTCGTATTAAGAAACAAAAAAGCAAAACACCATTCTGCCTAGTGGCAGAAAGGCAGCCACCATCCCACACAGCCACCCAATACCACAGCCTACCCCACCCCCTTCCTTTGCCTACCTTAAGCCCCACACCACCCTACCCCCACCGATACCCTCTTACCTTAATCTGGCTTTCTGGCCTCTGAGCTACACACGTAAACATGGAGACTGGGTGCCATTTGCAAAGATGGCAGCTGCAGCTTCATTTAGGGTAGGGAAGCTGCAGCTGTCATCTTTCCAAAGGGCAGCCTGGATTCTCTTAGCCTGCCTTAAGAGAATCCAGGCTGCCCTTTACAAAGATGGCAGCTGCAGCTTCCTTACCCTATATGAAGCCACAGCGACCATCTTTGCAAAGGGCATCCAGTCTCCATTTTTACACACTGTGGCTGTGAAGGCCTGATGGAGACCTCAGCAGAAGCTATTAAGGGAAGCGGGTGTTGGTGGGAGTGGGATGGGGCTAAGGTAGGGAAAGGAAGGGGTGTGGGGTAGACTGTTGGGGTTGCTGCCTGTGTGGGAGTGGCTGCCTATCGGCTTCTGATCAGTTGATTGGCGGCTGGTAGACGGAATTGGCTTCTGTGCTGTGTGGTAAACTCTCCTCAGGGGACCCAATTTGTGGGTGAATAACTCAGATGTCCGATATCCAGTCTTCACCAAAGTTGGCAGGCATGTTGGGGAAACACATAGGAAGCACCACTGTGATTCAGGAGTCTCTAAGTACCTGGAGAGAGCTTTCAGGAGTTGTAGAAAAGTGTCTGAGGAAGCTTTCCTGCAAATTGTGTCTCTAGGTGGTTGGGGGCCAGTGTTATAGCTGTTTAAAGTACAGACAAATCGACAGATCGATTTGTTGATTCATAGAAGAATTTTCGTATATCTGTATTTGTTGATCCGTTAACCTTGACAAATAACGGATCAAGATGAATCGCCATTTTTTTATTTGTCCCCAGCTCTACTACTGAGAGATTCCCCTGAGAAATTGGCTCTGTGTATTACAACAGCCTCACACTTCCCATGGTTTCCTTGTCCTAGCAACACATAGACCACTAGCTGAAAGGTTACTGACTGTGATCAAACAGCAAGAAAGGTATGCATCTGATGGCATTGGAAAGAGCTAGTTAGCTGGGAGCAATTTCCCTTAAAGGGACCCTTCATTCATTTATTCATTCAATATTTCTACTGCCCATCTAGCAAACTGCTACTCTGAGTGGCGTACAGAAAGTAAAGCAAAAATCAAAATCATAAAAGCACATTCTAACATACAAAGATTTGGGGAGAGGCAGACAGCAAGAAACAAAGAAGAACTCTTCTTCCTCCGCCACACATTTAATCAATTGAGGAGAACCTCCCCAAAGGCTTCCTTGAAAGGTTCTGTTTTTAGTTGTTTTTTAAAAGCATGGTGGGAGGGCACCTGGCATAATTCCTGTGGCAGTGCATTCCATAGGGAAGATGCCGCAGCAGAGAAGGCCCGGCTTCTGTTTGTTGTTTTCTGGGTCCCTCAAGGTGTTAATATTTGTACATTTGTGATTTGTGAGGACTTGGTCAGAAGGGCTGTCGAACTTGGCAGAAGACATTCCCTCTGTTCATCAGGGAACTGCTCCATCCCTGCCCCCAAAGAGCTCCAGCTTGGATATGAATTGGCCTCAGGCTGGAGTGCTATCATATGTGCATTATGTGATTGCCGGGAAATATATTGCACCAGACTGCAGAACAACCAGTGCAAAATGCAAATAATATACCTCTGTGATCATACCCTTATTTCTAGGCTACAGGTTAATGAACTATTCCTTTAAGGCTTTCCACTCTATGGAGAAGATGAAGCATAGATAACCTGGCCATAGAGACCCAAAGGAGCTGAGCTTCAGAATTCAACCTCACACAAGACTGAACTACATGAAAGGTTAGCTTCCCAGATAAATTGTGATAAATGTTTTTTTCCTCCAACCCTGCATAATGCCAAATCTACTGGGTTTCGGCAATCAACGTGCATTGGAACTAGAGATGGGCATGAACAGGAGTTCATCACTTCCCAGCCCTGCCTTCTCTGATGGATGCCTGCTCAGAGGCAGTGCCCGGAGGAGGCAGGGCAGGGAAGCCTGGTTGCTGCCTCTGAGTGGGCATCTGCTGGAGGAGGCAGAACTGGGAAGCACTGAACACATCTGTCCAAAGGACAAACCGATACAAACCTCTGTATTGGCAGTTCATGCCCATCTCTAATCAAACCCTTCCTTATCTGCTGATGACAATTAGCAAATGAAAACCAGCCGAATTGCAACTTACAGAGCTGGAAAACCCTATACAAATGAATTTAACCTCTTACAGCAGTTCTTCTAAGGAGAAGCTCACTGCAAGAGTTCTTTCACTCTCAGTGTTGGAGAACTCATTATGCCCAAGAAGGTGGAAAGAACAGTCTAGTTAAATCAAGTTGTCTGTCTGAATTTCTTCATGGTCTTGTGATATAGTCTACCTGTAAATGACTGAGTAAGCACACTTGTTAGTGGTGTGGATTGAGGGGGTGAGTAGATGGGCATTTGTCCTGCTGTTTGGTTTCATCTGGGGATGGGCTGGTTTGCTCCTTTTGCTGGCAACCACATTAACTCAGTGGCAGTGCAAATCAGCCCAACCCTAGAGTGTTCCTACCTGTGCCTTTCTTGGTTCCCTGCCAGGGGCTACTATTTTTTAGGTGTGGGTAAGGTTGCTCCATTTTGGTTTGGTTCCAGCATGTGTGATCGCTGGGATCGAACCAAAAGAGACTGGCTAGCTGTTCCTTTGCACAAGCCACTTAATGAGGAAAGGGAGAAGTTTTGCATTTCTTTTTAATTGTTGATAACTCATCAGTAAAGCTTTAAAAGTCCTCCCCCCCCATCCCTCTCAAAGCATGGCTGATGTGCTGTGTTGGTTTGCAACAATTAAAATGAAATGCAAAACTTCCCCTTTCTTCCCTTCTAAAGGTGAAGAGCAAGGAAGATTTCAAGGGAAAGCTTCCAATTTCTCAAGATCATTGCCAGGCTTTCTCCTCCATACTTTACTTAAGCTGCTTAACAATCTTGAGAAATGTGAAGTTTTCTCTTTAAAAGGAAAGAAGCTTTCATCATGCTAAATAGGGTCACCTGAGGCATGGTCAATCCTAACATGTGCATGTATGAGTCATGCCAAATGACATACTGCACTCCAAACAGAGGGGTTTTTGTTGTTGTTGTTGTTGTTGTTGTTTGCATGATATAGACTTAATCAGGGCAGGATAATTCATCCATCTAGTCACGCTGTGAGACCATATGATATTAACTTGAAAAATCCAGTTCTAAAAGAAAATACAAATTGTAACTCTACTGAATATAATTGTAGATCAGGTTAGCCAGGCAATGCATTTTTCTGCCCCAATGCAGAGCTTAGAATCTTGCTTTTAAGAAGACTGAAGCTAATAAGATCCTGAAGCCATCCATAACTGAGCAGTGGCAAGATGGGGATCTGGACCCCGATACATCATCCACCTACTGCTCAGTTATGGATAGATTCAGCATATAATTAGATTCATTTTTCTTAAGAGTAACATCCCCAGCTCAGCCATAAGGTTGGCCATTTACTCAAAGGTTCAGGCATGAAGAGCTCATCTGATTTGCTAAGCAGCCTCTCTGTTGGGAGCAAAGCTGTTACACTGAGTCCTGTCATTCTTGTGGCTGATCAGACAAATGCTGATTTATTGCTCTGGACTCCCTTGCCTCTAAGTTGTTGTTTTGTTTACTCTGATAGCTGTTTTCCAGATAAATGGATAAATTGGATAAATGGGGGTTCTTCCAGATGCAGTGAGAACCTTGTCAGTAAACGTGCATTATTGCTGTGATTAACGGTAGGAAACACACATATATATATATTTCATGATTTTCTGGTGCACTGGCTCCCCTTGTTCACTTTTGAAGACCAATCTTTTTAAAATGCACTTGTAAGGCTTGTTGATCAATAGTTTCTTTTATTCCAGGACTGCCAAGAGAGTTTGTGTCAGCCAGTATGAAGCAGATGCAAAGTCCCTGAGCACTCCCACGAGAAAGGAATGGTAAACTAGAGAACTGCTAGATAGCTCAGTGGATTAGGTATCTGGCTGCAAAGCCAGAGATGGGGAATTCAATTCCCCACTGTACCTCCTTGACAAGGACTGGACTTGATGATCCATAGGGTCCCTTCCAGCTCAGCAGTTCGAAGACGATGATGATTAACGACTGTGGAGTACTCTCTGTCTAGGAAATCCTGGAAGGGGGTGCTGTAAGTCAGAAAAGAGCTGTGGTGTTGGGAAACAGACTAGAGTAGTCCTGGAACGAGCTGGAATTTTTATTATGTATACATTACTGAAACAGCGCCACCTACGTTGGCTTGGGCATGTTGTGAAAATGACTGACAGTCAGATTCCAAGATCTCCTGTATGGAGAATTAGTGCAGGGAAATCGCCCCAGAGGGAGATCACAGCTGCGATACAAGGATAGCTGCAAGCGAGATCTGAAGGCCTTGGAAATGGACCTCAACAGATGGGAAACCTTGACATCTGAGCATTCAGCCTGGAGGCAGGCAGTGCAGCATGGCCTCTCCCAATTTGAAGAGACCCTTGTCCAGCAGGCCAAGGCAAAGAGGCAGCCCCAAAACCAGCTAAATCAGGGAGCTGGACAGGGGACAGATTGGATTTGTCTTCAGTGTGGAAGGGATTGTCACTCTTGAATTGGCCTTCTCAGCCACACTAGATGCTGTTCCAAGACCTCTGTTCAGAGCATGTTACCATCGTCTCTTGAGACCGAAGGATGCCATTGCATTGGTCATGATCTGAGTCAGGACAGGGAGACAACAGCTTGTGTGTTGCTGCCAAAAGCTAGTGCAAAGAGATGGTGGAAACTCTTCATGCATATGAATGTTCCTTTTACCCACCCAATAACAAGCTCTGGCATAGCAAGAGGAAAGTGTTTACAAAACCATGCCCCATTTTAAAGTTATCAGCATTTGAAATAAAGGACAATTTTGATCTTGGCCGTGGTAATAATCCTTCTGACTGCAGATGTTGTTCGTATTCACATATGTATCTAAGAAGTGAGTTCTTTTCGGAGATGAGATGTTTGAGTTTCACCTGAATTGACGCTACAGGAATTGGGTTACGCTTTGCTGGCATTTGGGAATATGCTCTGAACTCTCGGAGGAGGAGAGTTTATTTCTCCCAGGGATGTTGTCATCCTGATAAGCAGCTCATGGCATCTGATCTATTTCCTTTCTGGCTGGGACCATAAAAATACATGTTTGCATTAGCAGATGCTTCACTAAGCACTGCAGGCTTCTTGGACTGGAAGAAATGTTAACTTTTCTACCTGTGCTCTCTCTCTCTCTCTCCAGCCTAAGCACCTGACTTTGCGGAACCAAAATGGGGATCAGAACATGTAAAGCTAACTCAACTCACTTTAACTAGCTAGGAGATGCTTCAGACTGCGTATTGTGATTTAGATTTGATCACTGCACTGGATTCCTTGTGCTGGAGGGCAGGAGCTGTTGCTGCAATGCACAATTTCTCAGCCATTTAGATGTCAAAACGTCTGCTCAAACTTGCAAAAGAGGCAAGAATTAATCTAATGTGACTGCATCATAATAGACTTTCACTTCTTTAACCACTCTGCATCTAGAATTTGTAATAATGTGATATTAGAACAAACACAATTTAATATCCCTGTAGATAGGACATTTTGGCAAAGATTTTGCCTGAATTTACTTGGAGTGGTGCGAAGTCTGAAAAGATAAGAATCTTGGAGTTAAAGGAAGAGTCTTACCTTACAGGCATAACATTAGGCTAGAGATTTTTAAAATGCCTAATCTTTTTACCTATATTAAAGTGAAGTAATTAGTTATAGTAAGTTGTATTTAACATAGTTACCTACACTTTCTGGAAATAAAGATACAATTAAATTGTATTTCAAAAATAATGTAAATTAGTCGCAGTTACTTTTTGATGTAATGAATGATGTTTCAAAATTTACTTTTTGAGGGCATTTAAAGGCATTTTTAGAAGCCTTTGACAAGATTTTCCCCCCAGTTTTATGTCACTCTCAGAAAAGTATGGCTCTGTGTATCTTTCAAATATTGTCAAGGTGCAGTGTCAGAATCTGACCACTAGAGGGAGGCAGAGAGTAATTCCCTTTTTGTTTTGTCAGTGTGGGTAATACAAAAGCAATGCAACATGTGACACAATGAATTACTTTTGCAGATGTGACAGTAGCAACTTTGCTGCAGCAAAGTAATAAGTAACACTGTGAGTTCCTTTTTAAAAATAACATTCCAAGCTCTGTTTTTATGCCATCCTCAGAAATATTTTCCTTTTCTTCTCATATTCATTCTTTTTGAAACAAATATTCTGAATAACTTTATGTGCGTGATTTATTCATACTTTCTCAAGCTCCATTGTCCTTTCTCAGAATTAAGGCACTTATCAGAGTCCTGCACATGTTCTTGAGAGGCCATGAGTAAGTTTCCCTGTTTCATTGGTTTTCTCTTTTTAACGACATTAAAAAGTTAATGGTATCTACGCCTCATGCATGTATTTAAGAGGGAAGGCAGTATCGAGTCAAACAATGATTTAAAATAAATAGGCAAAAGGTTGCAGCATGGAGTGTCCCTGTCAGGGTTTCAGCAAGCTGTCCCATTTATTAGGGATGGGACTTTTGAATCTTTTGGACTTGCAGTTCTCAGAATTTGCCAAGAATTCCCCCAGGTGGAATCCTGGGAGATGCAGCCGAAAAGTAGAAATCCACAGAGCAGTTTTCATTACTTGCCCTTGGACCCCCTTCACCATTGTTCTCATTTCACGGCAAAAGAAACTGCCTCTGGAGAGGCAAGGAACAGCAATCAGAGAGGGGCGTGGGTCTGAAAAATAGTGGTTGGTGATGGTCTGTTGTCCGTGGCTAGCCACAAACCATAAACCACCACGAACCAATTGGGAAACTGAACCGGGTTGTGGATCTGTTTCAGTTCATGCTCAGGGGAGGGGAACTACCTACTCCTGTCACTCTGTTGCCGCAGTGCTGCCATGCTACTGCCACCACACTTGCACTGTGTCGCGATCGCCTTTGAAATCCCTGTTTCCCTGGTCTTCTCAAGGCTTACGCTCTTCTTTCCTCCTCGCTGCCACCAGGTATTAATGCCTTAATATCAAGTCAGTGTCAGGACACATGTGATGCCAAACCACAAATCATTTATTTAACAAGGGAAGATGATCATCAGTGAGGACATGTAGAATAGATTACAGGATGTAAATCACTTATATTGGATCTATTAGAATACTTTTTCTTAACTCTTTTAACCCTGTATTTCAGTCTCCATACTTACAGTTCTCTAACTCTCACACCACTTCTCTCAAGCCACACAAGTCTCCCCCAAGACTCTCTTCCCTGGTCTTTTTATCTTTTCCCCCTCCTCCCTGACACCACCCTCCGTTCTCTCATTGGCTCCTGTGTCAATGTTCCGCAGTGACGGGCAGGTGAGTTCAGGGCCGTTTGCTACACACTGCTGCTGCCATGGTTGCAGGGCAGCACAGCAACGAGGAGCCTGAGTGCTGCCTCTGTACAGGTGCCAAAGGCCCCGCTGATTTTTCCGATCAGCTGAGAGTCAGGCGCATGCACAGAAAGCAGCAACCAGCTTTCCCTCCCAGAGCTCAGGCACAGCCTCTGTGTGCAGGTGCCCGACACCCTGCTTACCGCCTTGATTGCACAGGAGGAGGGAACCCCTTCAAGTTTATGATCATAAGCACAGTTTCTTATTATGATGTCTGTGACCAACGGATCCTCTAATTTCCACCTAGCTCGTGCGCAACTTCACCCATGTGTGCATGCAACTCCGCCCTCCACCCACCCGCATGCAGCTTTCTGCTGCAACTGGAACCAAAGGAGTTAAATGCAATTGCTGCGCAGAGGAGGAAGGGAGCTGCGCAGAGGGAGGTGGAGCCATATGTGCCTGCACATGTGCCTGGCTTAGAGGGAATCTTGACTGTGACCCATTCCCCATCTGTCTGGATAGCTCGGTGGTTTAGGTTTCTGGCTGTGGAGCCAGAGATTGGGAGTTTGATTCCTCACTATGCCTCCTGCAAGGTAAGGCAGCCTGTGTCGCCTTGGGGAAGCTGCATAGTACCAGGGTGTGCCCAGAGGAAGGCAAGGGTGAACCATTTATGAATATTCTGTACCTAGAAAACCCTGAAAAGAGTCACCATAAGTCAGAACTGACATATGAGTATTTATTTATTACCTCTTCTCTTGAGATAAGCCTTAACACTGAAAAATATATATATACTGACTGTGCTGTGGGTGGGGATATCTGAAGTGAGATTAAAACTTTCCTCCAGGAAGAGATATTGGAAGAAGTGGGTGGAAAGGGAAGTAAAGCAAAGATGAATGGGCTGAAAAAAATGAGGAAAATAAAAACACTGGAGAAACATACAGATTGAAAGAATAGGAATAGATGGACCAAGAAAAGAGTTGGCTTCGGGTGCAAAAGAAGAAAGAACAAGTTCTGGAGAAAGTAAACGGTGCTCAAGTGGGAAGCTCGAGAAGAATAAAGTCAGGAAAAAGACAGATTTCTAAAACGTGCTGTTTGCAGTTGTTGCACACACCTCTATTCCCATAAATCATTTCACAGCACAAAGCTCTTGGGATTAACCTTGTTGCTCTGGTTTGCCTCATCTTTCTTGGCCTTGATCACCATGAAAGCTCTCCCCCCCCCCCTTGGCCCCAACATTGTGCTTTCTATAATTGCTGCTGAATCCACAGAGATTAGATAATGGTCTATTGATGCTCATTGTCTTCCTATTCCCTCCGCATCACCTTTACATTTCCTGTCACCCATTGGCAGGCAATCCTCAAGTGACCTTTTGGGGAAGTGCATCCATAGAAACTACTTGATATGCAGAAGCTCCAGAAGTGTATCTAGAATTAGCAACTACTCAAGGTTGCACTGATCACTTTATGATGTGCCACTTCACATCCCTTAAAGAGTCTGATTTGGGAAGTAAATGGGCTTTGGAGCAGGTGAAAACATTAAGTAATTACAAATTATTGGGACACTTCATGGCATAAGGACTCTTCAAATAATTTTAAATTGCTCTACTCTAATTGTGATCAATGCTGCGTTCACTTCCAAAGGCTCTTCAGATTGACAGCAGTGTTGTATTTTGGTACCTGACATACAGAGTAAAGCCTTTAAAAAAAATATCTGGGTCCCCCCTCAAATCATTTTAAAAGTTCATTGCTGCTTTGCAAAAGGAGTGAAAATAATTTCAAAGTCCTAATGCACAAAGTTTCATTTTCCCTATGGAACAGTATGCTTAATAAAAGGTCACAAAGTGTGAACTCCACAAATGGGAGAGTTACTTTTTGGGACTGTGACTCCTGAAATACCCCAGCCAGCATGGCTACTGCAGGTTCCATCCCTACTCATAGGAATACCTGTGAGGAGACATCATATAGCTCCGAATGCCAGGAATGCCTGCATAAAGAGCAGATCCCTGAAGAAATGTGCAGGTCAGAAAGTGTGTTTCAACACCCACATTCTTTCTCTCTCTCTCTCTCTCTCTCACACACACACACACACACACATACACACACACACACACACACACACACACACACACCACACACACACAGTTACAAACGTAAGGTTTCATGTACAAGGAATGGACGTCAACAGATGGGAAACCTTAAGATCTGAGCATTCTGTCTGGAGACAGATGGTGCATCACGGTCTCTCCCAATTTGAAGAGACCCTTGTCCAGCAGGCTGAGTCAAAGAGGCAGCCCTGAAACCAGCAAAATCAGGGAGCTGGACAGGGGACAGATTGTATTTTTTCTTCAGTGTGGAAGAGATTGTCACTCTCGAATTGGCCTTCTAAGCCACACTAGACACTGCTGTTCCAAAACCTCTATTCAGAACACATTACCATAGTCTCTCGACACTGAAGGATGCCTACTACAAGGCACAACATGACGGCCCTTTGATTTACAATGAAGGACTTCAAGTCCGTTCTGCTGGATCACATGCAGAAAAATGTGCAAATGGTCAGAAGGGAAGTGAAATAAAATGTTCCCAAACTGGCTTTGGCTAAATTCAACTGGTATAACTACTTCAGCCATGGAGAGAAGAGAACCCGTTGTACCTAACTACCATATATAGCTGTAAAAATAATAGGAGTCTAGACAAGGAAAAAGAAAGAGGTAGATACCCTAATTGGGTAGTGTGGGCGGCATATAAATAAATTAAATAAATAAATAAATAATAAGGCACTAATGTGACTGAATACACAAGTTAAATCCAGATTTTTAAAACTTGGATACTCAGAGTTCTGTGCCTCAGCTGATGGATCTGTCGATTTCAGCTTCACCCCCCCCTTTTTAAGATATCTTACATCTTAAATTTTCTCCTTCCTGAATATGAAGACATTTGTGAATTTTCATTAATTTTTCTTAAAAACAAACTGAAATGAAACTCCCCCACACCTCTGATTCAAATTAGTACAGAGTAGCAACCGTGCCGGTACCATGTTCCTGTATCCTCTTCCTATTTGATCCTATTAGCCCATTGACCCTTCCCTTCCTTGTCCCCTAGGCTAAGCATATCCTGTGACATCAGTCTTCTGTGATTTGCTTCTAGCACTTTGATCGGCTTCAAACTTTCTCGGTGCTGCGCTCCTGTGAATGAACACAAACTATCTTGATGTGGGGGCGCTCACCACCTTGGTACATGTGCTCGTAATATCGAGATTAGACTACTGCAATGTGCTCTACGTGGGGCTGCCTTTGAAGTTGATGCGGAAACTCCAAGTGGTGCAGAATGCGGCGGCCAGATTCCTTAGCGGAGCGAGAAAACACCATCACATTTCTCTTATTCTGGCCGTGTTACATTGGCTGCCCATTCGGTTCCGCGTTGACTTCAAAGTCTTGATGCTTACGTATAAAGCCCTAAAAGGTTTAGGACCTCGATACTTGGCAGAACGTTTACTCCCACCTAGTTCTACCCGTGTCACTCGCGTGAGTCAGGAGGTGAAGAGACTGACGCTGAGGGAGGCCCAGAAGGAAAAAACAAGAAACTGGGCCTTCTCGGCGGTGGCTCCTCACCTCTAGAACAACTTACCTTTGGAGATTCGTGCGGCTCTCTCGCTGGGTATTTTAAAGAAACAACTGAAAACTTGGATGGTTAGGCAGACCTTCCCCCCTTCCAGTTAATTCCTAATTTTTCTTCCCTTCTTATTTGTTATAATTTATTTTGTTTTTCTTGTCATCTTGGAGAAAAAAAATTCTAATTTTATCGAACTATGTAATTATGTTATATATATATTTGTTTTTATTTTATGTTGTAAGCCTCTTAGAGTGGTCACAATGACCAGATAGGTGGGGTATAAATGGAATAAATAATAAATAAATAAATAAATAAACTTGAAAGTCATTATCAGCATTCTATAAGCCAATGTTTCCTAAGTCTTCCTTCAAATGAAACCCAGAAGGCCACTGGCTGTTTGGGGCATTCCATAACATCTCAATGTTGTCTGGTGATTGCTGTAAACTCTAAAACTTTCCCCGACACATCTGTGTTTTAGCTTGGTGCCCACCGTTTTTCCAGTGTATGTTTACTTCTTTCTTATGTGCTGCAGTTTATTTCTTTCCCTCTTTTGCCATCCAGTCTGCTTGTTTTACTGAGCTCCATTTAATTCTGAGATATGCATGACACCATTGTGTGCACTATCAATTCCTTTATGTAGATACTAAATAGCACTGTAGATCAGATGAAGGCTGAATCAGAATTGTATATTATGAGGTCTACTCTCAGGAAACTTTTCTTTTTAAAAAATATTTTATTTTTAACAAAGGGTAACAGGAAGGAAAAAGGGATTGAGGTTAAGGGGAAGAGGAGAAACAATGACATACTAACATCCATTCTATACATATTGCCATATCAAAATTCCAAATTGCTCTTTTTACTATTTTCTGCCTTCCAGATTTAAGTTCTCATTTTAATGCATGTTCTTCAAGCGATGTCTGATGACTCAAACCATTTGTAGAATAAGTCCCATCTTTCAGTTGCCTTTTGTCACTCTCAGGAAACTTTTCCAATGTCAGACTGGGGTGGTGGATTTACAATAGAAACATGACAAACAATTCATTTTCATATAACGCTGTGTATTAAAACCCAGGAGAAGACCTCCAAGATTAAGTCATAGAGGCAGCTTCCTATTTTTCACAGCAGCCAATTAGACATGACCAAGAAGTTCACACAGAAGTTATGAAGGCTGCACTCATTCCCCACAATTTGTCCCTAACATCTGCTTAAATACTGATGAACTCACCATTTGGAAATAGTCCTTCTTTGGGCTCCAATCCCAGAATTCAACAGCCAGAATGGTCAGAGGCCATGTTGTCTGAAGGGAAATGTAGAACTCTGGGAAATGTAGTTTTTTAAAAAGCTTTCCTAAACTCTGATTGAATGCAATTAATAAAGCTATTAGCATTCAATTATTGTTTGGAGTTCAATCAAATATTATGAGTAAATAAATGGTACATTTGGATTTAGTTTCCAGGGTGAAAATACCATTTTTCAGCACTGAGCTTTGCGGAATGCCTGTGGATAGTTCCTTGTAAATTACAGTGATGATGGGACCCACATACATACATGTATATGTCTAAAATGCAACATTTTGAACAAACTCTGTAATGGAAGTGGCAGAGGCTTGTTTGATTATGGGTTTTTTAAACCATTTAATTTATATCTAAACATACAAACTTAAAAACATTAACAATTTAACAGATAATTTTAAAAAAAAACAAAGAAAAAAACACAGCTAAACATCCTTCCTTCACCTATGGATCAGAGATTTCACCGTCATCTGGTCATCAAAATATCTTTAAGGTGATTCTGGTGAGCACTGGTTCGCTATAGACTAATTTTCCCCTTAAGTTCCTGTCTTTTTCTGGACCCAATTATATATCAGCTTCCAACTTTTCTTTACAAAATCTCTTGGTTGATCCCTAGTGTCTCTGAAAGCATGTCTAGTCCTGCAATGTCCAATAGATTCTTTAATAGCTCATCCATCATTGGTGTCTCTTCATTCTTCCATTTTTGGGCCCAGAGTAACCTAGCTGCTGTGAATATATACAGTAGACTATATTTTATTTTCTTGTCAATAATTTCTGGCATTATATTCAATAATAACATTTCAGGTTTAAAATTTTATTTTTGTTGAACAATCTCTTTTACCATTCCCCAAACCTGTATCCATTTTTTTATTTTTTTTAAAAAAATTTATTTATTTATTTGCTTTTTCACATTACCACCACATATGATAATAAGTCCCTGGATATTTTTTACACTTCCAACAAACTTTACTGTTATCTTCTGACATTTCTGCCAATCTTACAGGGGTAAATTGCCATCTATGAAACATTTTAAGGACATTTTCTCTAAGATTCACTGGCTTAATAATTTTATGATTCTCGTTCCACATTTTTGTCCATTCATCAATATCAATATTGTACCCAAAACTTTGAGCCCATTTTACCATCGCCTCCTTCACCCTCTCATCCTTCAAGTCATATTCCAATAAGTACGTATACATTTTTAAAATTATTTTCTCATTAGTGTAAATCCCTAATTCATCCACCTGGACTTTCCCATCAAAAAAGCCCATTGTTTTATACTTTTTATATCTCAATTCTAATTTCAACATTGACCACCAATCTGTCACTAGACCCAGTTTCTCTAGTTCTTGTTTATCTTTTATATTCTGATCTTTAGTTAGTAAGTCTTTATATGTGAATAATGCTCCCTTCTGATTCAGTACTTTCAGTACTTGGTTTTTTGTAATGATAACTTCTAGATATTTCACTTTCTGTACCTCCTCGAAATTAGTTTTCATTGCCAGTCTTTTCACAACTTCTTTCTTTATGTTTTTAGTCATAGATTTTGTTTTTTGATAGTTTATTTTAAGACCTGCAACAGCTTCGAATTCTTCAACAGTTCTCACTAATTCTTCCCAACTGTCCAGAGGGTCTTCTAGTATTATTGCTAGATCATCAGCGTATGATGATGATCTAGCAGCTTAAATTCTTCTCTCCTGATTCTGAGACCCTTAATTCCAGCATTCCCTCTTATTTGTCTGTTTGGAATTTCCAATATTAGAATAAATAATAACAGAGAGATTATTTATCTGTTATTGTTTGTTTGATGATGTTGAAGTACGTGTATATGATATATACATTTCCCCAAAGTGCATTCTAAGCCTCCACCATTATTTTACCCATGAAGTTGTAATAATCTTTCATGAAGTAGCATTACATTTCATGGACTGGAATTTTCTAGATTCATTACAGCACAGTTGTTCGGTTCAGTGTCAGTATTTTCTTTCCCCCTCTCCTCTTTAAAAGATTGATATTGTTCACATAATTTATCCATCACTGTCATTCACAAAAATGTTAAATTGCATATGTGATCCCTGTTGGGTACATATGTTTGACTTCAAGAGACTGACATCCTGTAAGGTCAACAGACAGATGGCCATTGTGCTGAAAAATTGACACAGCAGAAATTCACCACTGATATATATCATTTAATCTGACAGGCAAGATAATTATTAACCTTAAAAATCTGAGTAATATCATGCTGCTTTTTTCATAGTGGCTGTTTTATTATTTCCCATGAATACTCAAAGAGATGTTGTAAACATGATTGGTGACAAAAAGCCCAAAGAAGAAGAAGAAGATGCTATTGTTGTTGATGATCTTGGATTGTTTTCCATAAGAAGTCTTGAGTCAGGTTTCTTGGAAAACCAATCATTAATTGCTTGCTCCTTTTAAAAAACAGGAGCTGTACTATAGGGAAGCATGGTTTGACTCTAAAGGCTTAACATTAATAATTAACCTTCTGTCAGCTTTGGCCAGAGGCAATGCCTGTTGCTGTGTAGCTTTGCCCTTGTTTCTCCTGACTTCAAGCATTGTCAGAAACTTATTTACTCCCAGCCTTTTGGCTGTTAACCTTTTTTCAGACACACCTCTTGTGGGAAATCCATTAGTGAATCCATTAGTATTTGATTTCCCATATTTGACTTGCCACCAGATATCTTATCAAAGCTGCAGACTTAATTTTTGCCTACCGTTTATTCTTCAACATTGAATTGGCTCCGTCACGTTTCTAGAATTTATTCACTGACAGGCCAAACATGTATTGATCGGAGGATTCAGTCTACCAGAAGGGCTGCCCATCTAAGTCTCTTGCTGCTGTCTTGGTTTGTGGGCAGTGGGAGACTGCAGCTTGCTTCATGGACCTAAGAAACAGCACCAAAGGCATGGAAATGAGATGGTCTCTGAAGGATCTGAGTGTGGTGTTTTTCTTTCTGGTTTTAAGCTTGGCCACAGGAGATGAATATACAAAGAAGGATGCAGATAGGAGAAATGAACATGAAGTGGATGGTTCAACGACATGATGTAGCCTCATACAGTTGGATTATCTGCTTTTGTTTAGTTTCCTCTGCTGTCTTCAAACATAAACTATGAAGGTATCTAGTAGGATCTGAGAATTCAATGATGTTATATAGCAATGTGGGGAAAAAGTACGTCCTCTTTGAATTTTATGGTTTTATGTATCAAGACATAATAAAAATAACCTGGTCCTTAGCAGGTCTGAAAATTAGGAAAATACAACCTTAGATGAACAAAACGCATGGCACATTACACCATGTCATGATTTATTTTACAAAAATAAAGCCAACATGGAGAAGCCATGGGTAGAAAACTAAGTACAGTGGTGCCTCACATAACGATGTTAATTGGTTCCATTAAAAACATTGTTATGTGAAAACATCGTTAAGCGAAACACCATTTCCCATAGGAATGCATTGAAAACCAGTTAATCCGTTCTAATAGGAGCCTATTCAATACATTTCAATGGTGAAAAAAAATCATCAAAAATTCAAAAAGACTCAGAACGAAGCCAAATTACTTTAACAAAGGTTTTATGAGGTGCACTAATGATTCCAAGCATTTTAAATATTTTTAAACATTTTAGAATATTTTTAGAATAGCGAAAACAGGGCTGTCAAAAAAACGTTAAGCAAAACAGGGGACCTAAAACTGTCATCGTTAAGTGAAGCAAGGTCCCAAACATCGTTATGCGAAAATCCCCCATAGGAGACATCGTTAGGTGAGGCGGCAAAATTTCCAGCAAAGGCCATCGTTATGCGAAGTCATCATTGAGCGAGGCACTCGTTAAGCGAGGCACCACTGTATACCCTTATTGCTTCCATAGGAATTAAGAAGTTAAGCAGCAGCCAAGTGCCGCTAATCAAATGCCCTTGAATAATTGATCATAAGCAAGTGTGACCACCCTGATAAAAGCCAACGTTTCAGCAGTTCACTGGTCTGGAGCATTCAGGCGTGTGTTAACACAATGCCAAGGAAGAAACACACCAACAAGGTCAGATGTGCAATACTCAGAGAAATTATAAGAAACCCAATAGTTACATCTCAGGCTCTATAGGCCTCAGTTAGCATGTTAAATGTTAACATTCATGACAATACAATTAGAAAAAGGCTGAAGAAGTATGGTTTGTTTGGAAGGGCTGCCAGGAAAAAGCCTCTTCTCTCTAAAAAGAACATGGCAGAATGGCTTAGGTTTGTCAAGTTGCATCTGCACAAACCACAAGACCTAGGGGACAATGTTCCTTGGGCAGATGAGACCAAAGTCTAGATGTTTGGCCATAATGCACAGCACCAAACACAGCATATCAGCACAAGCTCCTCATACAATGTGTCAAGTACAATGGTCGAAGGGTGATGATCTTGGCTTGTTTTGCAGCCACAGAACCTGGACACCTTGCAGTCATTGAGTCAACCATGAACTCCTATGTGTACCAAAGTATTCAAGGTTCAATTGTGAGGCTATCTGTCCAACATCTAAAGCTTGGCCAAAATTGGATCATGCAACAAGACAATGATCTAAGCACACCAGCAAATCTACAGCAGAATGGCTGAAAAAGAAAAGAATCAAGAGATTGCAGTGGCCCAGTCAAAGTCCAGATCTCAACCTGATTGAAGTGCTGTGGTAGGACCCTCAGAGAGCTGTACATAAACAAATGCTCACAAACCTCAATGAACTAAAGCAATGTTGTAAATAAGAGTAGGCCAAAATTCCTCCACAACGATGTAACAGACTGATAAAGTCATATAGAAAACAATTACTTCAAGTTATTGCTGCTAAAGGTGGTTCTACAAGCTATTGAATATAAGATGTACTTAGTTTTTCACACATGGCATTTCCATTTTGGCTTTATTTTTAATAAATAAATGATTAAATAAATCATGACATGGTGTAATATATCATGTGTTGTTGTTCATCTGAGGTTGCATTTACTTTATTTTCAGAGCTCCTAAGGATCAGATGATTTTTATTATATCCTGATACATAAAACCATAGAATTCAAAGAGGATATACTTTCTTTTTCACATGACTGTATAATATGATTGATAGGTTGCATATATGATGTTATTACTGCTCAAATCTAGTTCTGCTTAGCTTCAGAAATGGAACTACAGCAGGCATTTTAGACCAGTCTCTTAAGACAGTCCTTTCTCACTATATTTGCCCATTGCCCTCTAACATGGAAACCTTTTCCATACATTTCAAATTCTATGGGACACTTCAAGAGTGAGACTACTTGAGCTTCATGGCTAAATAGGAATCTGAATTCAGATCTCTCTAGCTTTGATGACTACATTGGACCAATTCTTCTTGTAAAGGTTTTTAATTATATCTTCTTATAAATTACTGTTGAATTCTCAACCTACCTGTATCTAACTTTCAAGGATATGCAAGTACATCTATATCCTTCTTTTGTTATGATTTTTGTCACTCAAGTGACTAAAGGGAGCACTCTCCAAATGAAATTTTATGTAGAAATACTCCTGAATGTTATGAAATGTGAGAGTAGTCCCATTGACTTATACTGAACTAGTCCCTTGATTAAAATTAAATTTAAAGTGCTTTACGGGGTTGAGATTAGGAGGAGCATGTACACCACATCAGATTCACAATGAGTTTGTAATTAAAGCCTCCTGCCGCCCATTATTCTTTCAAGAGCAATTTAATAAGGTAGCCATACAATGCAATACCCTTGTGGTTTGCAAAGCAATATGAAAATCATGCATGCGCATATTCAATGTACTCTCCAAGCTGATAAATATGTTCGTTCATATGCATGCAGAGTACTCTCAGATATAAAGCATTTTATACTCTGTACTTACTGGAAACATTGAAGACACAACATGATTCTCAAGTTACACCAGCAATAATCTCAAATTTATTGTCATAAAAACATCCGGAATGATTTACGCATTCAAAATAGGAACAAATTATACATTAAACGATTCCTGTATCTAGATTGGCATTGTAAGGTGTTCATCCTGGAAACAAGGACCATGCCCATTTTTTAAATAGGAAATAGGAAACTATGTCACACTGTTTCAGACCATTGGTCCATCCAGCCTGGTATTGTTGGCTTTAATGGGCAGCATCTCTTCAGGGTTCCAGGCAGGATTCATTCCTAGCCCTATCTGGAAATCTGTGATGTAGCCAGAGGACCTCCAGTCAGATAACTAGCCAGCTCCCGCCCCCAGCTTCATCTACAAAATCAGATGTGTTATCTGTATCCAAGGTGGTTTGGTGTACCTAGACTCTAACTGGTTCCCTAAAATGTATTATTGCCCTACTCCAAGCAAAAGACTTGTTCTGGGCAACCAACCCAGCGACTGACATATTTAGTCTAGGTATTTGGAAAGGAAGACCTGTTTCAAGAACATGCAGCACTTCTCACCTATGCTATATAGTTGTGCTTGGCCAGTTTGCCTGGATGAGCTACACACTGCCCTGGAGAGTCTTTGAGACTAGAAAGGCCCAAAAGGAGATCTGAAGCTCTAGCTTTTTGCTCATGTATGTCCCAGCTTTCTGGTGTTGCTACTGAATTCAAGAATAAGATAAGACACTTGCAAGGGCTGACTATAGCTGACTAGCCTATTACTCCTTGAACATCTCACATGCCTTGAAAACCCTATGAAGGTCATCATAAATGAGAATCATAGAATAACTGAGTTGGAAGGGGCTTATAAGGCCATGGAATTTAACCCCCTGCTCAAAGAAGGAATCCAAATCAAAGCAGATCTGACAGATGCTTGTCCAATTTTACCTTGAATGCCTCCAGAAGCAACTGGATAGCACTTAGTAACAGCATTATATTGAGCTAGTGGTATAATATGGGGGGCAGAGGGGTTGTCACCCCAGAGTGCAATCCTTTTAGGTGTGCAACTGCTGCCCTTTTGCAATCTGCCCCCCCCCACTCTGTCTTGCCACTGGGCTGGCCCAGGTGACTCTCCCCCCCTCCCTCCCTACAGTGAAGAGTGACAAAGGGGAGTAGATCACCCCATTTAGGAAAGTGTGCCAGTAGCCTCTGTCTGACTGGGGCTGGCGGAGGGGTTGAGGCTTCTCCTGCTGCTGCTGGGCAGCCAAAGGCATGCAGGTTGGGCTGGGGGTCCAGCTGCTGCTGTGCCTCTTTCTGGCTGCCGTTGGGCTGCTGAGGGTCTTGAGCCTGGCTGGCAGCATCTTCCTGCTGGGGTGCTGGCAGGAGCAGATCCACCACGTGGGCACTGCAGGAGGAGGTGGCTGCAGTGTAGCAGTGGGAGCCAGAGGTGCAGCGGGGGCCCCTCTGCACCCTGGCTGAGCCCAGTGAGAGATAGGCAAGGAGGAGCGGGGGAAGGCGGGATGATGGAGGAGGAGGAGGAGGAGGGTGCTTGGGGGCATTTCTATTGGGAAAAGAGGAAGGAGGAGAGATGCAGGTCCACAGGTTAGGGGGCGCAATACTTGTCCCAGGTGCTGGCAAGCCAAGCTACGCCACTGTGTTGAGCTTATGTGTTCTCCTCATTTATCTCATGACACTAAGTGCATAGATAGATATCCATTCAAGGACATCTGCTTCCTCCCATTCCCCAAGCCCTGTAGTTGTAAGACACCATTCAAGGAAGTCCTTCACATCTTTAAACTCTTGCTGTCTGCTTAGCAAAATCCTGTACACCTGTCCGACTCTTTATCCACATGCCCCTGCTGGTTGCAAGTCATTTATTAAATATAAATGTTTTTCATGTTGTCATTTCTTACTTACAGAATTTAAAGTATAGCGGAGGCAAACAAATAAGCCAGTCACACACACACACCCCAATCCTGAACACATTATGAGCTGCATGGGGCTTGGGGTGGATGGATGAGAATTCTATCCAGCCCTATTCAGTTGCTCTCATAGAATAAGCTGGAATGGAATCAATCAAGCTAGCCAAGAGCAGATCCAGGAACTGGATATTCCAGCATCCCTTCCTGTTAGCCAGCCAACCCCACACTGTCAGAGCCTGTCTTTTTAACAAACAGGCCTTCCCTCAGCTTCTTGAAGTACCATATTTGAGGTACAAATTTAACAAATGTTTTGGTTAAAATGAATTCATCCAATTGATGTTCTGTGGAACTATTAGTGAGAGTTTGCACTTATCTTTCACTTTCCTGCCATTAGGGAAAAACTGCAAGTAGTAAAGCATGCCCCCCCCATCCTCCCCAGCTTCTTCCTTTTTTGAATTACATACAAATAAACATGCACAACTCAAAAAGTGCATCTTTGGATAATGCACTTGAAAGTGCCTTCGTCAATGGGGGGGGGGGGGGAAGGAAGCGTACCAAGTACATGCATTAGGAAAAATGCATAAATTGTATGGATTAGCAGAAGTGCATGCCATCATTTCTAGAAATATTCCTGCAATAAATGAACAGATAGAAAAGACTCACACAAAAACGACAAGACAGAAGGAGAAGAAGAAAATGAAAGTGGGATTTAGAGAAACACAACACAGTCTGAGAGATTTTTCCTGCCCCAATCATGATGCTAGGCTAATCTTGCCTTTTCTTCTCTGAGGTGTCCACAGGCCACACTGCCCCACACCCGACAGAGAGTAAGAGGGACTCTCTCTGTCCCCACCCAGTCATATATCCAAGCCTTTGATCCACTTAATGCATCACACCTGAATTTCTGCCAGAGAGACTGAATGCATTCAGGCCTACATCCTTGTCACTGAGTCATAGTAAACAGGCATTTAAGAGACAATAAAATTCCTCTACTTGTTCTGCCATAGATCCTTCTACCCACCCCAGTCCCCCCACTCCCACTCCTGGGAAGACATTTGGATATTTCAATTCAATTAAAGTTCTACCATGAAGAGAAGGATTTCTATCATTATTATTGTTTTGTCATGAACAGGAATATTGTCAAAGGTTTATTGTTTTATTTTGTAGCCTTGCTGACTTGTATAGAATTTACTGTTAAGCAGAAGAACAGTTTATGTAAGAAAAATATACACCATCAAGTTAATAACACATTCTAACACCAGCATAATGAAACATCAATAATTGCACCGAGGGAAATTTATTTTATTGCAACATTGTGGCTCTGGACTATTGGGATGTTTATAGTCAAGCAGTGATGAAGGACACAGTAGATCTTCTTTAAACAGCCCAAGGAAGTCACAGCTTAAATCTTCAGTGAAAATAAAAGCCAAATTGCCATAGATTTTGGCTTAGCATCATGACCGGCCAAAATGTATGCCAGATATGCTTCCTTATCTAAAGTTGCTCATTATTTAGTAACGTTGCTTGCTGGGATCACAGATCCTAGAATCTTCCAACAACATGCTTGCTGAGGAATTATGGGAGTTCATCTAAAAAATAACTATACCCAGAAGCCTGGAGACAGAGCTATACCCAGAAGCCTGGAGACAGAGCATATTGGGTTAAATTGAGTAATCTAGCTGGACCTTCAACTCAGCAGGTTGATTCAGGGTCTTTACCGACCAGAGATTGGTTCTAGAATTCATGGATTTTCAACACCTCTCTGTTTATGATGACTGGGTTCTGAATAGTCATCTATATTCTTTTTCTATTTTCTTTTGTATTCCTCTTCTGAATATGGCTCTCACCATTAGTTTAACATATAAGAGGAACATGACAATATTTTTTGGAACAATCGTCAGATTCAGAGCTCTGATATAGCCATGGGTTGGCATAAAAAATATTGTCTATACACTTAATGAAATGAAGCAATTTGGATGTATTCTTCTCACCTTCCAAAAGAGTAAGAATGGGCCAGACCAACAACAGGTATAACAGCAGCACCAGCAACTCAGTTGTCAAAGTCTGTGGACATTTGGGGAAGGGGGATTCTCCCACTATAATAATCTCCTCCTTTGTTCACGCATGAGGTTTTTGCTGTTCTTGCTGTTGCTGCTGTTAAAAAAAATTTGTGGCAGAAAAATATTGGTCCCTAAGAATCATCAAATTCCATGATATTGTATCTACCTACATATATAGTCTAGCTATGGGAAATCACGGAATTTACTTTAGCCTCTAGGGCCAGGGTTATGACATAACTCAAAGGGTAAGAGGAGGAAGGACTGAACTGTGGGATTTGTGCAACCAACTGGTCTTCACATATTCTTTTCCTTTCTACATTTTGTTCCAGGAAGAAGAAGAAGAAGGAATAAAATTATCATGTAGTCCTTGTATACAGTGTGAAAGCAAGAGTGGGTGATGTCATGATGATGGGCTATGTAGTCAAAGAAATATAAAATGGAGTCAGGTTCTTTGTGAAGATCATTTGAGAGACTTTTCTAAGTGCCATGAGAATGTTTTCCTGAAGACTGCTACGGCCAAGCATCCAGATAACTTGAAGGCCAAATCGAGGAGGCGTGGCAGACTCAACATTCCAAGCTTGTTGCAGAAGACATAAACAACACTTGCACTCTTATGGGAATTAGAGACGGAGAAAGGTGGTACAACCTCTTAAGTTTAATTGGTTAACAGCCAGATGGGCCATGAAGAAGGGAGGAGTTAAGAAAGCTAGAAAAATGGACGATGGGTTATGTGAATTAATGCTTACTGATGCTTACTGATGATGGATGAATATTGATGATGCTTTTGTGTTGTTCCATGAAAGAGAGAGGATGTAAGTAAGGAGAAAGAAGAAGAGAGGAGCTAGCCCACTATACCCTACCCTAGATTAGCTTTTAGAGTTTATTATTTTAAATGGGAAATAGTTATTTAACTGCAATGATCTTTGAATATGTTCTTAATGCTGATTCTTATGCAATATAAACTGATTTGTAATGAATCTTTATTTTTTGAATAAAAATTAATTATTAAAAATCCTTACGGAGGACTGGCCTCTTGAACAGCAGGGCCTGGCTAATTCCAGTGGTGAAGAGGGCCACAGACTTGCTATCATTTAAGAGTCCTACCTAACTGAGCGGTTTTGAATTCTAAGGAATAACAAAGGCCAGTGCAAAGTGTTCTTTTTAGGTCAGACTTGTTCAAAGGGCTTATGCTATGCACTGCTGAGGTCTAAGGACTCGATCCAGCACAAAAGTGGTAGATAAGTGCTGGTTCAACTCTCTGGCTGAATGCCCATTGACCTATGAGCATCACACGTGATATCACTATTTGACCACTCACACACAGGTAGGTTTTTGAGTCCTGCTGGACAGTGCTGAGGTAGGAAGGAACAGAAGAGACAGAGAAGTCTTTAAAATCATCATGGCCAAATCTTGAGGCCAGGCATTCTTATTTAAAGTAAGTTTTAAAATGCAGTCTGCAAACTTGGAAAATAAATAAGTTTCAGGTTTTATCTCAGGTGATTCAGATTGTTTGGTTATAGATGCTGCTCTAGTTGGCTCTTCAGGGTATTTGTCATTATCCAATGAAGAAGAATAAAAGTCACCTATTCACTTTTATTGGAGGGACCAAATGGGCCATTTTTCTCAGATATTCAAGGCCTTAGTAGCTCTTCTTTAGAATTACATGCATAGTCACAGTAAATTTCCTTCACACACATAGTAAGGAAATGAGTTTGATTTTAAGGTAACAAGGACAGAGATGGAATTTCATGGGACCATTTCTCAGAAGGAAGGAAGGGAGGGGGAGGAACACTTTGTCCATATGTTTAGGGTGGGTGGGGGAGGAATGAATCAGTCAAGAATTCAACTGATCTCAGACAAGAATTTGCATCCCCACCAAAGAAATAGTGGTTGGCACTTACTGCATCATAGGGGCTGGATTTCTGCATTTCTTTAGTGCCTTCACTGACAAAGGCAATCCATGCCCAGATACCTATTTCTGCCTTTGTTTCTAGATCAGAGAGGTAATGGTAATTAGGGCTTTCACTGATCCTGTAAGTCTGCACTTTGAAATAGTTCCTGATTTGGTTGGCAGCAATCCAGGTCCCACCTGCTTTGATTTGTGGTCTGAATCTCAACAGATTTATAAATTCACATTGCCAGCCCCCGATCATTGACTTATATCAGAAAACTGAAATGGCTTTCGTTTTGTGTGTGTGTGTGTGTGTGTGTGTGTGTGTGTGTGTGTGTGTGTGTGTGTGTGTGTGTGTGTGTGTGTGTGTGTGTGTGTGTGTGTGTGTGTGTGTGTGTGTGTGTGTGTATGTTTTTGTTTTTTGGTGGTTTGTGGTTTTTTTGTTTGTTTTTTGCTTTTTACACCAATGAATATGAAATTTGGAGAGGTGATACAACCAGGGCCGGACTGGGACCAAAAATCGGCCCTGGCATTTAGAGCACACAGGCCCACCGGCTGTGGGGACACAGGCCCACCTGTTGTGGGCTCCATTCACGATATTGTGGCACGCTGAAAGGGCGTTGCTGGTATAGTGGTATTGGTACATGCTTATGAGTTCTCCCTATCCTAATCATTGCCCTGGTTGTAAAAATAACAAGGAGCATCAGGAAATCTAAACCTATAAAATCATCACGTTTAACAAAAAGTGTAATTAAAATTTAATGTTTAAATTTGTCAATGCTAGTGCTCTCTAAACAAAAAACACCAACAGTACAATGTGAGATCTTATAGCTATTTTAATGTATTGAAACATTAGATCATTAAACATAACTGCAACAAAACGTTCAATGTGAACAAGCCATAAGTAGCAGATCCTCCTACATCAACACTTCCACCAGGAACAAAAGGCTCGGCTCAAGAACTTTCCACCTCGTTTATGATTTGAACATTTTAAATTTGAACCCTACTAATACTGGAAAGACTTAGGAATGATACGTTATCAAGGAATAAGAAGACTTTGCAGGGCTTCACTACTCTCTGCAACTCTGTTGATGATGGCATCCACATCAAGACTCATGAGGATTTCTTTTTCTGTAGCCATTAACATGAATGAATCCAAATGGTCCTGGGATACAGTATTCCTCAGCAAAATCAGGGAGCTAGACGGGGTACAGACTGTATTTGTCTTCAGTGTGGAAGGGATTGTCACTCTCGAAATGGCCTTCTCAGCCACACTAGACACTGTTCCAAGTCCTCCAAACAGAGCACAATACCATAGTCTCTCGAGACTGAAGGATGCCTAATCTAATCTGAGCTATGCAAATGGCATGACTTTAGGAGGTATACTGCCTCAAGTTAAGAAATCATCATTAACATCATCAGCTGCCCACTATCTCATACAATTCAGCATGCAACAGATGTCTACAATTGCTTCCAAAACATATGCCATTTGTGCAACACGCGCAGCACAAAGAAGAACTGGGCCATGATGCCCATGCAATCAAGATTTTAAACAACAAGGGCAAAGGGTGGAACTGATTTAAATATCTCCAAAAGAAACTCTGTTTAGCTAATGATCAGGATCAGATTGTTATGTCTACAAGTAGTATGTGCTTGGCTACATCTTGAAAGTCAGTCCAATTCCAAATCCCAGTCCATGGGTCAAGCTAGAAGTCCAGTCCAAGTAATCCATCACCTTAAATGTAGGGCACAGGCAAAGGCAACTTGGTACACCATCTGGGTCACAACAGGTTCCAAGGAATTTTGGCAAGGCAAAGTTGAGTAACATGCAAGAGCTAGCTTTGTGAATTGTCTCCCACAAAGATAATTGTCCAGATTCACAGTATTCCTAGCTCTTAGCATGCCTCTTTCAAGGCTTCCAGTGGTTTGTAATCAGCTATCATGGACCCTTAAAACATTGATGTTCTAATCTTTTGACTCCTTGCCATTCCATGAGGCAAATGGGTCGCCTATATGGCAGGCTGATGCTTCACTGGCAGAACTGGCACTTGCCTTTCTCTGCCAGGCTTCCAAGAGGGCCACTGACTTCCTCCAAATGCAAGAGATCATCATCCGCCTCAGAAGATGACTCAGCAAGGCATAGCATGACATAGACTGTGTCCTGGGGAAGGTGTTTCAGTCCCACAGGGATCTTGTGGAAGTCTGGAGCAGATGCTCATCTTTATTTATTTATTTATTTTTGTACATTCCTTTCTCTCTCTCTCTTCTTTACCCTCACAGTGACCTGGTGAGATAGATCAGACTGAGAGAAAGTGAGTGGCTCAAGGCCATGTGGTGAGCTTCATCATTTAGGGGGGCTACATCCTGAATATCTGTCAAATGAAACACTCAGTGTAATGTTCTATGTCCTGCTGTGTACCTTTTATTGAAACGGCTGTATGTGCTTGAAGAGGCTTGGGTTGTGTTTGAAGAGCATTTCAAGAGCTCTCATGAATCCCAGGGTCAAATACAAGCTACAAGAGAGGTGCCCTGTGAGCAAAGGCTCCTTGGGCAAGTGACAAAGTCACTAAGCACCTCGGCAGAGAAGAAGCAGGTGGATAATTGCAAAACCTCCCCTCACCCCAAAGTGCACATCTGTCCAGGAGTCATGGGCCAGTGACTACTGAGAGTTAAGGACAACCAGAAGGGAAGAAACAGGATCTTTCGGATCAAAATTTCAAACTGTGAGGTACCAGAAAGCTGATGTATCATTCATAACTGTTGGCTTTGTTGTACTTTGAAATAAGGAGCATCTTTCGTGTGGTAGATCATGACCAAGAACATATCTTTCAAGGTGACTAAAAGGGCAAAAGCACCCAAATTACCATCATCCTCTCCAAGGTCCATCCCTGACAGTTCCACAGACTGTCTGGACTTTCTCACAAAACACCAGAAAGACATATAAGTGGGTTCTAGATTGAGTCAAGACTGGCCCTTCTGTGGAAGCAAAAAATGTCAAAAGCGAGGCCATCCTACCGGTACTTTAGTCATATTGTAAGACAAGATTTTCCTCAAGAGACAATAATGCTGGGAAAACCTGAAGGCAACAAGGGAAGAGGAAGCCCAAATATGAGATGGATTGACTCCATAAAGGAAGCTTGCAAGTGAAGAATGAAGCTGTTAATGAAAGGACCTTTTGGAGGTCACTCCTTCATGGGTTCAATAGATATTGTTGTTTTGTCGTTTAATTGTGTCCGACTCTTCGTGACCCCTTGGACCAGAGCATGCCAGGCTCTCCAGTGTTCCACTGCCTCCCAGAGTTTGGTCAAATTCATGTTGGTATTTATTTATTTATTTATTTGATTTATACCCCGCCCATCTGGCCTAAAAGGCCATCCTATCCCATCAATAGGATACTACCTACTAACCCACGGCTCACTGCTGCTCATATAGCCTACGCATATAAGTATGGGAAAGTGTAACTCTCCGATCTTGACAGTCTCCGTCCAGAACTTGACCTCTTCCAGGCTCTGGCTCTCCCACCCCTCCCAAGCCCGGTCCCTTTCTCCCCGCCCTCCTTCCCCCTCTCCACCAGCGCTCTCCTCCTAAAGGATGCTCGAGTCTTTAGGGACCCCCCCCCGGACCCCGCTGTAAGTGGGTTGGGGCTCTGCTTTGTTCCGCTCTCCCTCGTCACCTCGCCCAGTTTCGCAGCTCCCGGTTCTCGTTTCGCTTCATTTCAACCTCCCACCTCGCCCGACGGGAGCGCTCGGCGGGCTCCCAGGCAAAGACTTCCACTCCCTGCGCCGCCACTCCCCTCGCCTGTGCGCCCGGGTGTGCGCGCGGAGCTCCTTCCGGTTACCCTGCTCGTCTCCCTCTCTCCTCCCCCACCCCGTAATCATCCCCACCATCATAACACAAAGCGGGAGCCAGCCAGCCAGACACCCTGCGGGAGGAGGCGGAGGTGGAGGCGGAGGCGGCTCCCGCTCCCCAACTGGACGGCCGCGCTGGAGGCCAGGCGCCGGGAGCCGGAGCCCAGCCAAGCCGAGGGGTGGCACCAGCCCGATTTCTCCGCCGCGCAGCGAAGGAGGCAGGCAGGCAGGCAGGGGGCGCGGGACCCAGGCGCCGCACTGTCCGCGATCGGGAGCGGAGCGGCGGCGGCAGCCCCAGCGAGGGCGGGCATGGAGCGCAAGGGCTCCGCTGCGGCGGGAAAGGGGAACCCGGGCAGCCGCGGACGGACACTGCGCCCTGGCCAGCGGCGGCGGCGGCGGGGCGGCGGCGGCGGCCTCGCAAGGCAGGAACCGGCCGTTCTCACCATCGGCCCTTCTGGCATTTGCCAGAAACGCCAGATGACCAGTCCGGCCCTGGATACAACCCAATGAGAGAAGTAAACTGGGCCAAATTTCAGTCAACTAGCTTTAGCATTTGAGTAATGAGCAGCTGTATGAGGGATGTGGTGGCACTGTGGGCTAAACCACAGAAGCCTGTGCTGCAGGGTCAGAAGACCAGCAGTCGTAAGATCGAATCCACGCGACGGAGTGAGCGCCCGTCGCTTGTCCCAGCTCCCGCCAACCTAGCGGTTCGAAAGCATGCAAATGCAAGTAGATAAATAGGAACCACCTCGGTGGGAAGGTAACGGTGTTCCATGTCTAAGTCGCATGGGCCATGTGACCACGAGAGTTTGCCTTCGGACAAAACGCTGGCTCTATGGCTTGGAAACGGGGATGAGCACCGCCCCCTAGAGTCGAACACGACTGGGCAAAAATTGTCAAGGGGAACCTTTACCTTTACCTTTTAGTGAGCAGCTGTAAAGTTTGCTCCCTGAAAGCATTGTGATTGAATTGACATTCTGGCCTCAGATTGTGCGTTACAACTGTCACTAAGAAAAGCTCAGCTTCCCTTCTTCCTATCTGGTCACTTATTCACATAATCCCTCTTTGCAGTCTGGATCTCCCCATCAACTTTAGACATATGAATGACCACATCAATCCAAATAGTCTTCCTTTTGCCCCAGAACCCAACCTGCCCATTCTGCTTTAATCAAGACTTTATACAAATCAGCCCCGTCAGGTCAATTCAGTTTAGCATTCTGTATTTGCTTGATGCTGATGCATAGCCCTACTGGGAATGGCTAGGAGAGTCATAGCACTTATTTGGCTACTGTTTGTCCCCATTGTTCTCCTGCAAAGCTTGGGAATGTGCTCTGTGTTGCATTCATCTCCATCTTTCCCATTTTTAAGGTTAATGAAATTTCAAAGAATGCACTGAGGACAGAGTCCTGCTTTACAATAGGAACTACACTGTATAATGAACATTCCAGTCCTGTACGGCAAACAGAGCTCATTAGTATTGAAATTGTCTCATACATAGTTCACTTGCAATTTAGGGTCCAATAAGCTTTCTATTTAGAGCCAGCAATGCCATGAATTTATGTCTTGACTGAAAGCCGGTGTAATACTATTGGATAGACATGCAATTTCATACAGAGATAAGATACTGATCTGCTGTACTCTGATGATTCAGAACATAATTTGATACGCTTTTACCATCTCTCTAGGATAAAGAAAACACCCTTTAATTCAAAGAAGAAAAACACATTTTCACTCCTCTCTGGTGTAATAGCACAAATAAGAAAATGGACAGATTATATCAAGGTCTGCGGAAAAGAACTATAAGGGCATTGAAAATGATTTTCACTTTTTTAGATATTGCACCTGTTAGGGTTAGTGTACCACCCTAACATTCATTTGTCCTTCAGTCTTTCTGTACACATGTCAGGTTCAGATAGGTAGGAAATGCCTCTTATTAAGCCAGGAAAGAAATGGTCAATGAGATAGAAGAACTGGGAAACTGTGTTGGAAGTAGATGCATTCTGTTGGGGTTTGCTATACTGACATGTGCTATCTGGATGCACACTCTGTGATTTACAAAAACTGATTTAACTAAGTTTAAGGAAATACTAGGTGAGATCCCAGGGTCAGAAATATTCCACAAGGAGGACATTCATGACAGATGTGAGTTTCCCAAAGGTGAGATACTGAAAACACAATCACAAATAATTTCAACAACAAAGACAAGTGTAGGGTATCTAAAGAAACCAGGATGACTACTTAGAAAAGCCAAAAATTGAACCAAGTATCTTTTCACTGCAGCTCATGTAGTCCATCCTATAACTCATCCTCAAGAGATAACAGAAAGCATCACAGCCTAGCCTACAAGCCAATTAAGCTAAAAGGCATTAGATTTGTTGATATAGTTACATCACCTTCTGAAGGACTGTGTCAGCTTTAGTGAAAGGACCCGCATTTAGTGAAGTGCTTGATCCATTGTTGTTTTTAAAGACCTGTTTTTTCTCCACTTGTAGTTTATTTCCAAAATATGGTGCTGTGATTTGCATTTCAACAGTAGTCAACAATACAGTGATGCCTTGCTTTACGATTGCCCTGCATTACGATGAAACCACATTACGACGATCTTTTTGCAATCGCAATTGCGATCACAAAACAATGGCCTGAATGGGTTTTTTCTCTTTGCAATGATCGGTTCCCTGCTTCGGGAACTGATACTTCGCAAAATGACGATTTTCCTCCAGCTGATCAGCGGTTTCAAAATGGCTATTGGGTAAATAAAATGGCTTTCCGCTGTTTTCTGGGACGGATTCCTCACTGCACAGGCACCAAAAATGGCCGCCCTATGGATCTTTGCTGGATGGTGAGTTTCCAGCCCATTGGAATGTATTAAACGGGTTTTAATGCGTTTCAATGGGCTTTTTATTTTCACATTATGACATTTTCGTTCTACAGTGATTTCTCTGGAACGAATTAACGTCGTAATGCGAGGCACCACTGTACACTAATTGCTTGTTTCACCTATCTTTTGAAGAAAAGACATTGCTCATTGAGGAGTATCTTTCTTTCTTTCCTTTGGAAAAATATACTGCAAAATATTACAGTGTGGAGCATTTCTCTTTAGTGTTCCAGCTAGCCAGTCAACCAGTTGTGTTACAGTATTTTGTTCGGATGTTTCACTCCATTTCTCCTTCCCACATCAAGCACTTCGCTTTCTGTGAGCTTGCTCAGTCTTCAGTGTCATTGCAGTTGAGGTGGGGATATGGGAAGAAGCCCTCTCCAAGATCTAGTTCTGCAAATGCTGGGGTTCCTGAAGACATTCTGGTTATGTCCTTTTAACTCCTCAATAGCTTCTCTTTGGGCTACATATCCATCACAGTTCACTATTTGAGTTTGTTATAGTATGTATCTTCCATACAGCCACATAACTTTGGGCAGAAGTTGCCATACTTCATTACAACCCATCATAATTTCCTTCTAAAGAAATATGTTCCTGTAAATTTCATCATTTTGGAGTTTTACATTTCTATTTTTGGACTGACAGTCCTTCAGAGCTTCCAGAAAAGTCAACATGTTGAGCCATGGCCATACTGGCTAGTTAATCTTGGGATATTTAATCTAAGAACTAATGTTTCCAAACTCTGGGAGAGATCCTTTTCTAAAGAATCTCCCATTCCAAATGGCATCAAGTAGAAAACCACCTATTTAGATCCTGGATTCTCAGGAGAAAATGCTGTACTATTCCTACCTTATTAGATGGGAGCCTATCTGCCAAGTTGGAGGATGAGATAGAGTTGCCTTCCAAGTCTGCAGGGTGCTGGTGGCTGAAAACACAGCCTTGGCTGGTGGCTACTTGGTGTGTCCCCAATCTATGGACATAATATACATGAATAATAACCTCCTCATTATTAAGTGCTCCTGTGAGGAAGACTTGTGAAAAAGTGTTTATAAACTTCAGTTGTGGCCTATGAAGGTTGTTAGAAATGGAATATTGTTGGAAAGAACAAAGACATTGGAGAACAGCTCTAGTCCCCTGCCAGCATCTTCCTTGACTTCTTCTTTGTTGAATTGTACACTTAGACTGCCTTTGGATTCAGTTTCAGTCTGTTTGCCTTCATTCAGTCTATTAGAAAGACAGACAGACCTTCCTGAGAGTTAGGCGGAAAAAACAGAAACTCTAAAACACAAGACAATCTCTGCCAGTGGTTGCAGGCACTGCATATCTTAAACAGCATGAGGGACAAGTCAGACTCCTGAGCAACAACAAACACCAAAGACAAGGTGTCATACAGGAGTCTCCCAGCACCGCCTGGATTCTCCCCTGCAGGAAGGATCAGAGTCACTGTAAAACCAAGTCCCATCCTAGAGAGATAGCACAGAAGCAAATCAGGGTTTATGATATCAAAAGCTGCTGAGAGGTCCAGCAACACCAGCAGGGACACACTCTTCCTATCCAATTCCCAGTGTAGGTCATCCATCATGGTGACCAAAACTGTTTCTGTCCCAAGACCAGGATGGAGAATCTCAGAAACGCTGGCTCTGCACAATTTCTGTTTGTTGCTTCTGTTCCATTCCGTTCTATCAAGATAGCATATGTTCCTGAATGTGTAAGAGTAGCTGTCAATAATAAATACAGTCAGATCCATTCTGAGATTAAAATTCTATTAAGTTTTTCTCCCAAGGAGAACTTGTTATCATCAGTTTACCAACATCAATAGCCAGTGTTATATCAGAGTAAATTAATACAACATATATCAAGCGTGGAAAAGCCTTCAGGTGCATAATGGGGAGAAAGAAGTTTGTCATCATGTTGTGGGAACAGATGCTTTCCACAATGAGCAATTGGACAATGATGACGTTTAATACTGGGGTTAAGGAAGAGAGAGTAGAGGACATCAGGCCCACCACCAGCTCCTCTGGGAAGCCTCCACTATTAGAGTGTTCTTTCCATAAACTGTGTCTTGGCAGCAGGCATTACATCAATCTGCCGAAGGAGAGAAGCAAGGCTACCACGAGGTTTGTTGAAAAGCCACCTCCATCAGGCCATTCTACATCCATGCAACCAGGCAGCAAAGGGTGAGGGGGAACAGATACCTCCTTTGGCTGTGCTTGTGGATGGAAAACCTCATTTGTTCCTATAAGCTAGAATGAGAAACCACTATTCTTTTCTGCCTTGTTTGTCTGTGAAATTTTGTCTTCCATTATTTAGGAGAAGTCTCACATTCATCAGAATGATTTTTTGTGCAAATTGCACAATTGCACAAAATTACACAAGTTGTTGGATGTTTACAAACTAGATGCATTGGAAATGTTTGAGCCTTTTTGATCAGCTAGCCACAGCCAATCCTGTGAGTAATTTTTAAACAAATCATTATTACCTAGCTGAATCACCAGCAACATTTGATTCCTTTGCCTGAATTGTATGCACTCCACTTGGTTATTACAAGAGTTTTTAAACTGAAGATTCAGTGTCTATGTTTGTGTCTTTCTCCTCCTTCCTTGTGCCTGCAAATCACTTTTTGTTTTTGTGTTCTGTTTGTAAAACTACAAGCCTGTCCAATTTCTTTACAAGCCATTCTGATAGGATTTTCCCCCTTCTCCGGCTGAACAGTGGAGTAAAAAAGCCTTTAAATAGATAAAGAATTATACTGTAATGTATCCATTTCTCAACAGTCTTTTTGTTTTGTCTCTACACATTCAGTTGAAATTAGTCATGTGAAAAAGGTAAGCAATATTCACAGGTACAGAGAGAGATTGTTAGAAGAATGTGATATTGACTACAGATGGGCATGAATTGTTTTGTGTTGGGTTGTCCTAAAGTGTCAGCATGGCACCCCAGGTGCTGAGTGGTGGTTTTTTTTCTCTCTTACGCACCTCGACCCACTCAAAGGCAGTGGTGCAGGAATCTCTGCCCCACCTACTTATCTGAATGGGCAATTGCTGGAGGAGGCAGAGAGGGGAAGTCTATGCTCCTACCAGGACTGGAAGATTGTGCAATAAGAAGAGAAGCGAGCAGCGTGTGTCAGCTTGTAAATGGGGAAGCCAGCTGAAGGTGGGTAGGAGAAGGGAATGCATGGCACCTGGGGTGCTGTGATGATAGCTTAGGATGACCTGGCATGAAGTGATTCATGCCAATCTCTAGTATTGATCTAGTAAATGTCAAATGGTGCATCTGATACATAATCACACAAATCACAACTGGCAAAAACCTTAGGTAAAGGTAAAGGTTCCCCTTGACATTTAGTCCAGTCATGTCCAACTCTAGGGTGCGGTGCTCATCCCTGTCTCCAAGCTGTAGAGCCAGCGTTTGTCCATAGACAGTTTCCATGGTCACGTGGCCAGCGCGACTATACACGGAGTGCTGTTACCTTCCTGCCATGGTGGTACCTATTTATTGACTTACATTTACATGCTTTCGAACTGCTAGGTTGGCAGGAGCTGGGACAAGTGACGGGAGCTCACTCCGTCACATGGATTTGATCTTACGACTGCTGGTCTTCTGACCTTGCAGCACAGAGGCTTCTGCGGCTTAACCCACAGTGCCACCACGTCCCTGTGGTAAAAACCTTAAATGCATGCAAATAGGCTGGAATATCCCTCCTGGGCAGTAATATAGTCCCCACTCCAACCCCCAGTTAGCTAAACTGAAATGGCATTTATTGTTCTGAAACTTCTCAGGCTGTGATAAATTGAGAGCTGTGTTTTCCTGAGCCAAGGCATGAAGTGACAACTAGGAGAAAGTAGAGGAGATGTTTCTCTGGTGCTGCAAAAGCAAAAAGGTACCACCTGCCTAGATGTATCATTGTTAATCCAGTGCTCTTTTGAAAAAGTGTAGCAGAGAATTTTGAAGTAGCTTTTCAATAGGATACTGAGCCATATTACCTATGAAACTGCAGTTAGTTGTGTAGTAATTGGCTCAGCAGTTTAGGTATTTAAACTGTGATTGAGAGTTTGATCTCCCACTGTGCCTTCCAGGGGAAGAGCCAGTTTGTGTGGCCTTGGGCAAGTTGCACAGTCCCAGGGTGCCCCAGAAGAATCGATGTATAGCATACAATTATTATTATTAACGATGGGCATGAATATAAAAAGGGATCAGCTTTTTCAACAAAATAGCCGATTCATTAAATATTTGTCCCTTCATATCTGTGGCTCCCAGAGACCCCCACGAATATGAAGAGACAAATATTTACCTGTTTTTATTCGTCCTTTCTATTACAAAAAACAAACCGACCCCGAAATACCATTCTGCCTACCGACCGCCAATCAACTGTGGTCAAAAGACATCCACCCACCCTCACAGCCAGCCACCCCCACAGCCCACCCCCACCCCCTTCCTCTCCCTACCTTAGCCCCCACCAACACCCCCTTATCTTAATTGCCACTGCCGAGGTCTCCATCTGGCCTCCCAGCCACAGCATGTAAAAAGGGAGATTGTCTGCCCTTTGCAAAGATGGCGGTTGCAGCTTCATTTAGGGTAAGGAAGCTGCAGGGAAGCCATGGCTGTCATCTTTGCAAAGGGCAGCCTCAATTCCCTTAAGGCAGGCTAAGGGTTATTATTTTTTTAATAACACCCCCCCCCGACAAATCGACGAATAACTTCGTTATTTGTTGCTACATGGGGGCAACTTCATGCTTCATGAGTCATCAACTTTTGACAACTCACAAAGTGGGATAACTTGCCAAAACGGTGAGTCATCCCCATCTCTAATTATTTTTAAGGAAAATTTTAGGTTCATGACACATGGCTATCAGTATTCAATCTAATATCAATTATGTGTCATCAGGTTGACTTGAGGTGACCATAGCCAGGGTTCACTAAACTACTTAGAAGTGATCTGCCAATCCCTTCTTCTAATGGCAATCTGGGATTGTGCAGTTTGACCAAGGCTATAAAGGCTGGCCTTTTCATAATGGCTCTTCTAATCTTTGCATGCCAAATAAGAAACCAGAGCACAGAGTGCTGTCCTCTGAAGATGCTGGCACAGAGACTGGCAAAACGTTAGGAAGAACAACCTTCAGAACATGGCCAAAGAGCCTGAAAAACCCACAACAACCATTAGATCCTGGCCGTGAAAGCCTTCGCGAATACACCAAATAAGAAACTTGGCTCTTGTTCTCAGAAAAGAACCGGGGGGGGGGGGAAGGATATCCTTTTTTCTCCTCACAGCAAGATTTCTTGGAATGATCTTTCCCTCTCTGAAAAATGTTGTGGTCACTTTTTCTGAAAAACATGCCAAGCTGTGCAATATTGTTACAATTCTGTGTAGATGGTCATCTTTTCCATATATAATTCACTTGAAAATGATACTAGAAATGCCAAATTCTAGAGGAATGTTACAATTCCTATACATAATAGAATAATTTCTGTGATGAATTTAACAGTTTTAATTTGACAGCTTCCTGTGCAGAACAAGTGCAAAATGAAGAAATTGAAGAAGGAAAACAAGACCGGATCTCATATTTGCAGGAAACCAGGAAATCTCACTGATTCAGAGGAACAATTTGGTGAGGAATCTCAGCATGAGAGCACTCTGAGAACAAGAAGTTTTCTAAGTGCTCATCACAGCCCTACAAAACAAGCACTGTCTCTCAATCTGTCTTTCTAATCTTCTTAGCTGTGAGACAAACATTTTCTCTTTTGTTTGTCTGAGAATTTATGCCCATGCAAGGCTGATATTTGTGACATTCTGTAAATGCATAAAAGTTAAAAGATTATAACTGATGAATTATTGCGTGGATGATTAAAATTTGAAGGGACTCTTGTCTTTGAGCAATAATTAGCCTCTCCCTTTATGAGTAGTACACGTGAGCATGTACTAAATTTCAGGCTATAGAGATTTTGCACGTGTGAGGGAGTGGCTTCTTCTCCCACTGCAGGTGAGATTTCCTGTGGTAGCTTGGGGATTCTCCAGAGGCTATCTTACCATCTCAAGGCATTAAATCTCAATGACAAAGTTCCCTTCAGAGTTGTTGGTCAGCAGCATTCCCATCCTGATACTTACAGCCAAATCTAAAACCAGGGGGTGGAGCCTGGGCAGGGCTTTTTGATGTCACATGATGGGCCCTTGTGATGTCATAGAGATGAAGCAACAACTGGGAAAGAATATTGATAATTGTGCAGGATTTAAAGCCACTGCGTAAATGCAAATTAATGTTCCCCTCTTCCAGTGCCACTCACCCTGAGATTTGCCTCCCTGCCTGGAGATCTAGGAGGCATAGCTGTTCTCTGGGTCTCCAGCTGGTACCCTATGCTAACCCTAGTTGGCATCCTTACCTTCTTCTCTTGCTTCAGGAGTGGAGAACTTGATAGAGGGCCGGGACAATTTTCTGCCACCAGTATTCACCAGGCTATGCCAGCTCACCACCCTCCCCATTGAAAACAATATACGAAAAGTCAAAATCAAATGTTTCTGGAAGTCCATTTCCAGTTTCATTTTGGAGAGTTATGTATTGAGTGATCCTAGAGTCGTGGTGTATGTGTTTCATGTATTCTCAAGTTGGAACAGACTTAAAATGATGGTAATAAGGCTTCCAAGATCAGATATTTAAGGAGTGGTTTTACAAGTGCCTACCCTCTCTGATGAGTTTCCATGGCTGAATGGGGATTCATACCCAGGTTTCTTAAGTCCTAGTCCTTCATTCTATCCATTACACTACACTGGGTATCTGTGGTCCTGGAGCCCTGTTGTATTGTAAAACCAACTCTCCTGTAGAGTACTCTGTGCTATCAAGTCAGAACCAACTTATAGTGACCCCAACAGGTGAGATATTTAAGGAGTGGTTTTACCAGTCCCACTCCCCCCATGAGTTTCCATGGCCAGTTGAACCCTGTGTTCCTGCATCCTAGTCCATTACTCTGTCCACTACACCACACTGGGACTCCTACTAGGAGTAGTTTCCCCCCCTCAAAACAACATTTTCAATGGGGGCACACAAGGGCTGCCAAAAAGTGCTTGGGGCCCCATGCAGCCCCAAAGTTGCACTTTGCTCACAGTTGCCTTACCTGAAAATGTGGCAAGTCAGCTCTGTTTTGTTTGTGGGTTTTCTGTTCATTCTGCCAAGCAAGGCCCCGATGTCCTACCTAACAGCACCACTTTTATTATGGTAATGACCTTTGTGACACTCCACCTCACTGAATACCAGTACCATTTTCTCCTATGAATCACAGCTGGAGATACAGTGGTGGACTAAATGAATCTTTGGCCTATAAAGAATGCCTGTAGATCCACACACTGAGTGACTCTGGTAGCATTGATGAGGCTTTAATCCAAGTATTTAGATCCAATGATATTGCAGATTGCAAGCCATAGATCTCTTTATGTGAAGATTAACTTGGGCTCAGTTATTTGACACAGCTCTACAAATGTAATCCGGTCTATTGTGTTTGACACCCCTGAGTATGAGTCAGTCCCCTGTTATCATTAATCCAACTGAAAAATGAAGATATGTTTCCTTTCTTCTTCTTTTTTTATTTTTTATTAAACTTCAACATAAGCATAAAATACATAAATCAAAGTACAAACTGACTGTGTTCCCCACCACAGGACCTCTTGCAGTAATCCTCTTCTTCCTCTATCTTTATTCTTATTCTTCCTTTATTGTCCTCTTCTCCAGAACTGCATTGATTTTTGATTCGGAGCTTTCCCTTTTCCTCTTGTTAGCATATATTCAAGAAATCTGCTCCATATATCATAGAACTTATACTTTTTCATCTCTCCTTTCTTAACCTTTAAGTTACAAGTTAACTTACCATTTATAGCAATGTTCCATATTTCATTATACCATTCTTCCATTCAAAATTCAGACTTTGATTTCCAATTCCTAGCTATTATTAATCTAGCTGGTGTTAATAAATTGATAATCAATTCTCTAGTCATCATATTCCACATTCTCTAATATTGATAACAGAGCTATCTCAGGATTAAGTTATATATCTTTTTCATATATCATTTAATTCTTTAAAGATTAGTTTCCAGAATCTTCGTAGTTTTTCGCATTCCCACCGCATATGAAAGTATGTACCATATCTCATCCAAAGAAGCCACCCTTTGTTGAACTAGATCAAGCTGCATTATCAAATGGCTCCTTTTAAAAGCACATTTACTGTTTCAAAGTGTTTAAGAGAGCAGGAGGCAGCTCATTCAGTTATTCATTTTGACTCAGTACTGTTAGACATGGATCTTAATGGATAATATTGATTGAGAGAAGCAAAGCGCATTCGCTTTCTTCCTCCCTCCTCTCTCTCACTCTCTCTCAAAGAAAAAAAAGAAGCTTTCAGAGAAGGATGCTTGACATTTTGGTCTCATGACAGAAAAGTATCGTATTGCACAACCCTCAAAAAACCTGTGGGATAGAATCCCAGCAAAGGAATTTGTTAAGAATAAATGAAGTGACAAATGAAAACCAAAAGCATTAAACGAAAATTTTCAAGCAGAATTTGGCATTCCATACCAGAGAGACAGCCCGGGCTCTTGAATATGTCCTTTTGACATGGAATTTTTGGCTGGTACAGAAACTCAGTGGCACCACTCGTAAGCTACAAGTGGCTTCACCTTTGGAGCCATGTTCTTTTGACCATCACCATTGCTCAGAGCTTCTTAGGAAAGCCAGTTTCCTCCTTTCACAATCATGGTTTCTTTAGAGCAGTAACCTACCTTTGCATATGCTTTGGTTTCCCAAACCAGGGGGTTCTATCAGAGTTCAGAAACAGTACATCGCAAGGACCCAACATATGACACTACAAAGCCCTGTTCTGTGACATCAGACAGGCCCACATCATTTTTGCAGGTTTTGGCCCCAAGTGTGTCGGAGACAACACATATGGAACATGTTCCGCTTCCTCTCCTGCCATGCACAAGGGGCCCAGGACTCACTGCAGTACAGGAGTGTGCTCAGGACACAGGCTCTATAGACCTGGATCTTGGTGTATGCCGTCAGCTTCTTATTGAGCCATACTCTTTGTGGATCTTGAGAACATGGTGGCTGCTTTGCCAATGCGTTTATCCAGCTTGACATATAAGGAGGGAGTGTCAGAGATCATTGAACCAAGGTACACAAATTCACGAACAACCTCCAGTTCTTGCATGGAGATGGTAATAGAGGGAGGTGAATCCACGCCCTGGCCCATTTCTTGTGTTTTCTTCAGGCTGGTTGTTAGTCCAAAATCTTGGCAGGCCTTACTAAAATGATTCATAAGTTGTTGGAGGTCTTCAGAAAAATGGGCAACAACAGCTGCATCATCTGCGAAGAGGAAGTCCTGCATGCATTTCAGCTGGACTTTGGTCTTCGCTCTCAATCTAGAGAGATTAAAGAGCTTTCCATCTGATCTACTCCAGAGATAGACACCTTCTGTTGTAGTTCCTAAAGCATGTTTCAGCATGACAGCACAAATGATCCCAAACAGAGTCAGCGTGAGGACACAGCCCTGTTTCACTCCACTTCAGATGTCAATGGGATCTGATTTTGAGCCATCAAAAACTACAGTGACCTTCATTTCCTCATGAAAGGACCTGATGATGTTCAGTAGTCGAGGTGGACATCCAGTCTTGAGAAGTAATTTAAATAGGCCATCGCTGCTAACCAAATCAAAGTCCTTTGTAAGATCTATGAAGGCCACAAAGAGTGGCTGTCGTTATTTCCCTACATTTCTCCTGCAACTGTGTGAGGGAGAATACCATGTCAATTGTGGATCTATTAACTCAAAATCCACACTGGATTTCTTCACATAATACATAATTAACATAAATTCCAGTCTCCCTACTAGCATTAGCTCTAGCTATCAAATTATAGTCTAATTTTTCTCCTAGCTTCTATATTAGCTTTCTTCCTACTGTATCCCTGATTATTTCTAATTTGACATAAACAGGCAGACCCCATAAGAAAAACCAACTCTCTCTCTAAGGTGGGAAGGAGCTGTATCAATGGGTTACCAGTACTGCTATAACGCTAAGCAAATCCCCCCCCTTTTTTTTTCTTTTCCAGATGCACAACTGTATCTCAGCAGCAATCTATCCATGGTAACACTTGGTACATTTATCCCTCTGATTATATATGACAGTTCTAGGGTCAAGAATAAAATGCATTGTCCAAGTCTTTTGCCACTGCAAATGTTGAGAGAGAAACATCTACTACACTTCGAAAGCATCTGTTAACTTCTGAACTACCTCGGCCTTAGAAGAGGCTAATTCTCTTCCAGACGCATTGTTCATAATTCATCAGTATTCATCAGCAATGTACTGTTGTTCTTTGTCATAAATCAGCCTTTAACCAGGTTTAATAAGGCAGCAAGGAGGAGTTAATAATGTGTGCTTTCATCTTTAAAGAAGTCTTAAATCAGAGCTCCCATCCTTTTTTCAGGGAGATCCATTGGACACATTTGAAGTTTTGAGAGGGTCTTGGACATGCTCAGAGAAAGTCTGCCATGAGGTGTAACTTAGCATTCATCAAAAACTTGTCATGGCAGCTGTGGCTCAATTCCCAGAAGGCAAATGCTGAGGCTAAAAAACAACTGACTTGTCCAAGAACTATGTGCAAGGTAGAGATGAGATTTGGGTCCCCAGACTTAAAACCCCACTTTTGAAAGTGGAGCCCAGAGCTAGAGATGAGATGTGTACTCACAAATATCTCATCCTCAAGGGCCTGCCCATGCAGTAGTCTTGGCTAGTCTTGCCTGACCTAAAGAGGAGCACCAGCTCCTCCTCTCTCCAGATAGAATGTGACGCACCTGCAGAGGAAGCATCTCTGTTCACATGGAGGCTCTCCACATAAGCAAAATCCCTGGAAAACTGGGGTTTCTACTCTTGAGGAGAACCTATACATGCATAGTACTATAACTTCCCCTCTTCAATGGAGAAAGCAGCATCAGAAAGGGTAGAAGCAAGGAGGTATTCCCCAGTGGTGTTGAGTCGCTCTATTTGAGCAACAGTTGAATAGTTCTATTGTGCACAGCTGAGACTGAAACATTTGAAGAATGGGGCGGGGGGAGAAGAACAGGAGGAAAAATCACTTATTTTGCTTCTCTTTCAGAGAACACCATGACCTTTTGTGCACAATGGGATATGTGGAGGCAGCCACAAAGGGACTCTAGCATAGCATCGGGGCTGGAATTGATTTGCTGCGCATATCACAGAGTTGGGAAATTAGGAATTAAATAGTAATGCCAGAAAGAAAAATGTTACTTTGACTTTTATTTCAGACTTTTGAACAAAATCCAGATGTTTTTTCTCCTCTTATTTTTTATTTTGGAAATCAGATATGTTTGGCGCTTTTGGACAAATGTGCAAAAATGCACCAAAGCAGGAGTACTTGTGTGATTCCAGGGTGACTGTACAGTAGAACAAGGAGCCATTCTTCACCCTCAGGACAGGGCAACATCACATCCCTTTTGCCTTTCATAAGATAGCCAATGGTTTGAATTGAGAAAAGAGGAAATTGAAAGTAATATAATAGAATGAGATGTTGGCACTAAAGAGGAAAACTGGACACTCTAGCTGACCCATCCAATAAAGCCCATGATCTCCTCCAGGCACTCTCACTACTGAGGCAGCATGGAGTGGTATATATCTCTCCTTGCAGCCACTCTGCTAACCATTTTACAGACCTGTTCCATGAAGAGAAAGACTTGCATCATGCTTTAAAAGGTAAAGGTAAAGGTTCCCCTTGACAATTTTTGTCCAGTCGTGTTCGACTCTAGGGGGCGGTGCTCATCCCCGTTTCCAAGCCATAGAGCCAGCGTTTTGTCCGAAGACAATCTCCCGTGGTCACATGGCCAGTGCGACTTAGACACAGAACACTGTTACCTTCCCACCGAGGTGGTCCGTATTAATCTACTTGCATTTGCATGCTTTTGAACCGCTAGGTTGGCAGGAGCTGGGACAAGCGACGGGAGCTCACTCCGTCACGTGGATTCGATCTTACGACTGCTTGGTCTTCTGACCCTGCAGCACAGGCTTCTGTGGTTTAGCCCACAGCGCCACCACGTCCCTTGCATCATGCTTTAGCTAGCCCTTTTGCATTCTGGAATAGTTTTCTTTTTCACTGTTGTCTCCCTTTAGCTTACTAAAGTTTACTGAAATAGGATTACATTATTGGGATTGTGTCTGTGTGTCTCTGTGTGTGATTGCGAAAAGATTATTGTTGTATGGACTTTGAGTGGGTAGGCCACATAATTCAAGCACTTTGTATCCTCCCCCACCAGTCATAGCTGTTAGCAATTACCTCCATTACCAAATGCATTTTTAAAAATGAAACTCTGGAAATGTATAGACAATTTTATGTACCGTAAGACAAAACAGGTTAGGAATAGGGATGGGAATGAAACAAACAAACCATGAAGCAAAAAATCTCACAAATTGGGCCATTTTGTGGTTCATTTAAGGGTCCTTCAGGGAAACATGTCCGCCCAGAACAAAACAAAATGCCGAACTATTATCATCAGTGTTGGCAATTTGTAAAGAGCATTTTCCTGAGGGGATCTGTTTGGAATCTATAACATGGATTTTCCAAATCCAGTCTTTGCCAAACATGGAGGAGGTGGGGAGGAGAGAACCAAAAAGTCAGTCTCTGTTTGGTTAAAATTGAATTTAAGGTGTCCGAGTTATAGCCAGCTGAAACAGGTTCCTCCAGGAAAGTGCTCTTTAGCCAGCTGCTAAAGAACACTTTTGGGGTGGGACATGTTTTGGGGGCAATAACTCAGATATCCCAAATCCAATCTTCATCAAACCTAAGAGGGTGGGGAGAAGATTCATCTGAAGACCCCTTGTGAGTTTGGCATCTCTACCTCACATGGGGGCCATTCTACTGCTCCTGGAAGTTCCAAATCGCACAAAACACACAAAACAGTTTGTTTCATTGGAAAGTACATGAAAGTTTGTGGTTCATGAATAGAGAAAAACCATGAACCATCATGAACACTGTTTTCCCAGTTCTAGTTACGACACATTTTGTAGCTAAATCAACTTTTTAATTTATTTTGCTGCAACAATATAATCTGTATGTTTTGTTGATAAACCATCTTGTTTGCTTAAAGCAGACGTTATAGAGTTAGATCTGAGGCAATTCTGAATATCAATCCCTCACACCTCATACCTGCGTTAAGCCTTTTGGGGAGGTTTCTGAGGTCCTAGAGCTTTCTATTCAGTATATGGTGGTGAATTACAACCTGTTGGTTTGTTCTAGTGTAGGTTTAAACTCAGTAATAGAGGGGTGGCATTTAGATGCCCAATTAAGACTCACTTTCTTTATGGCCCATTGGTGGAGGGTACAGAAACAGGAGAAAGAAAAAAAATATCACAATTTGAATTGTACATTTTGGTTCTGTGAATAGTAAACCTAAGCAGCTTCATGACAATGAGTTGGAGTGAGATAGGGGTTGGGAGTTTAACCCCTTCTCTCCCCACCATAGTACTATCAAGAAACATCTTTAAGGAGCAATGTGTACCTGGGGGGGTTACACTATGCCAGTGATTCCCAATCTTAGGTATCCCAGGTGTTCTTGGGCTGCAATTCCCAGAAGCCTTCACCACCAGCTGTGCTGGTTGGAGTTTCTGGGAGTTGCAGTCCAAGAACACCTGAGACATGCAAAGTTGGAAACATTGCACTATGCCAAGGTGTGCTTTGAAAACAGGACCTGGTGGAAATGCTCTTTGCAGTGTTATTCTGAGGGATATTTGAAGCACTCAGCAAGGCAAGCTGCCACACTTAGCTATTACATGGTGCAGCAAATGTACGAGCATTTAAAAAGAGGGATGAAGAATGAAAATCAACCTGTTGTGATGATGTGAAACATAAGTACTCTAAATACTAATGAAGAGCCCATCCCTGGATGTTCATCTGAACATTTGTGCTCCCTTCTGATTTGGGGGAGGCCTATCTCCCCACACTTGAAATCATACAATGGGGAACCCTCTTACAGTCTGAGGCACTGCAACCCAGACAAAAGTTTACCAACTCTATTATATTCAAAAACATGGTCACATTGATTATGCCTAAGATACACTGCATATTGCTTAGTTTACTTCATTAGCTATCACAGATATTCTTAGCCACACATGCTCTTCCACCCAGCCTGACCTGGTTTCTCCAGAAATTGTAGAGGTCAAACATCCAAGGTATGAACATCTCAATATGATATGAACCTGAAGAAAAGTTAATTTTCCTTTCCTCCCTCATCCACCTTTCTACTTCTCAGTGTTGAAAACAAAGAGGTTGCTATTTTCATGCAAAATTAAGACTATAGTTTTACAAATTGCATATTTTTAGAGCAGTTCTGCCATCTAGTGGTTTTTAAAGTCACAATTGACTGGAAAAGGCAACAATGCTAGGAAATTTGGAAAGCATTAAGGAAAGAGAAAGACCAAATATGAAATGAACTGACTCAGTATGGAAGCCACAGGTTCGAGTATGCAAGAGCTGAGCAAATCTGTTAATGATCTGACATACACTATTTCTTACGGTTGTCATGGGGCACACATGACTCTATAACACATAAAACAACATTTTTGCTTGGCAGCAGCAATACTCTAAAAAGGCTCTTCTTTCATTAATACATGCACCAAATAAAGATTTTTCACCTAGTGCAGCTTTGCCCACCAGAAACACTGCAGTAATAGAAAAAGATGGTCTTTATGGAATTTACCCTTCAGTTTGTTGACAGTATGGTTCAATGTACAAATGTCCTTCTGATTAGTCACCTTCAGGAACAGTACTCCATAACAATTCATTGTGTAAATTGAAAGTGGAGGAGAAGAAAAGGAGTTGAGTTGAGCTGAATTATGTTTTGTTCAAATCCAGATCAGAGCCATGATCTAAACATACATTTTAGTCCAGCATTCTACGTTGTAAAAATGCAGGTGAATCTATATCCCGCCCTAGGCAGATCCTAAAGTTTGCATGCTTGCAAGATGAGTGATATATTCTGGAGAAGTATATTATACAGAAAACAAGGCATGCAGTGTAAATGTGCATATGGCTAAAGGTCTCAACTACAGATGGGCATGAACTGCCAGCTTGGTAGTTCATGCTGGTTCATTTATTAGCCGAACAGGTGTTCAGGGCTTCAGAACCCCAGCTTCTCTAGTGAGGGGCCACTCAGTGCAGGAAACAAAGGCCATGGCCTCAGGGTGAGCACTCATTCGAGGAGGCAGGGCTTTGAAGCATCAAACATGTGCTTGGCTGATAAACAAACCAACATCAACCACCCAGCTGGCAGGTTGTGTCCATCCCTAGACTCGGCATTTCAAAATACAGTTTAATAAATGTGAAAACTGGGTCTAAATGCACAGAAATGTACGATTTGCCTTGTCTCTTTCTCCTTGCAAAGGCCTTGCAATCTGAAATCCAACAAGGCTGTGACAGGAATACAGGTAGGATTTAGAGAAACGCATTGAAATTGTGACTGAGAGATTTTCACAACCATCCTAGGCTCAAACCTTCTGTTACCGGAATTTTAATACCCCTTTCCTGTTCCCAGCATGATAACGTCTGCCATGCAAAATGGTTAGAACCTGCTGATAAAATTATTTGGAAAGTAGAGGTGGTCAGAGGGGGACAGTCTTCCCAGATACACTGACACACCAGTACAATATACTGTCCTAGACACAATTGACCTCAATTTTTGTTTATTTGTCTTTTTCAGGAAAGCAGGCACTATTTTTCAGAAAGACATTCAAGGCAGCTGTAAGAATAATTGTACTTCATGAAATAGTGCTATTGAACATTTAAAGACTGAAAAACAGAAAAGACTGAAAAATATCTATAAGCCTAGGACATTTTTGAACTTCCACACATGGATAAAAAGCAAAGTCAAAGAATGGATGAGGAACCTTCGCTTTACAGGTCCCTCAGCATTCATGAAATCAACATAGGCTCACAATTCTATCTAAGAATAACTATCTCATAATCAAATGCTTCTAGATATACTGGACTGTTCATTTGGGTGGGAAACTACTCAAACATACCTCTTGCTCTTAAAAATACAGTATAGCATTCATATCTCTGCACAGTATGTTCACTTAGGAAACTATTAAGCCCTTTATGACCTAAATGGCTACAGAGCTACTACATACAGAGAGACCCACAAAGACACAGACACATACAGCACACACAACACATTCAGGTTATACATGGACTCAGCTAATCTACAAGGAAAATCAAATTAGAAAATCATATTAGAATATATTACTTGGCAGAGAATGACATGAGTGACACAAAGGTAATGTTGGCAGCTCTGGGCAAATTTGGGTCTCTGTGTTTCTGTTTAGAATTCTAAGATTCCATAATATTTGTGTGACTGAAAAAATTAGGCGTTGTAGTGCAATACATCATTGCTTTTCAAGGGGTTCCTATCACCTGACCCCTTCTTGATTTCACAAGTTTTGTACCACCGGCAATAGTGTCATGCAACTCCCAGGTCTGTTGGGGTGGTGGGGGTGAAAATAGATCCTTTTAGAATACTTGAGACATTTGCATGACAATAACTATCTCCCACAGAGACAATTCTCTACCTACAGAACATGCAAGTGAAACAGACAAAACGTTGATGAGAATGGGTGCAGAAACAAAGTTATCTTCAGTACTCACTATTAGTGGTGGTAAGAACATAGGATGTTGCCTTATTTTGTGTTCATCTAGTCTAGTATTGTCTGCTCTAACTGGCAGGATTTCAGGTTGACATCTTTCACTTTACTCACCAGCTGATAATTTTGAAACAGAGTTTGAGAAGTAGGTTTTAAGAACAACAACTATAAAGACTTGTTGAAGCTATCCATAGCTGACCAGTGGAAGTGTGATGTTCTGGAACCCAGTTATGGATGGCTTGAGTATTTTGTTCCATTCATCCTTAGAAATAACGTTCTAAGCTCTGTTCATGGGCCATTTGGCCACGTGTGTATTGGACCCAATATGGTGTTATGGACCAAACCCAGAAGATCTAGCTTCAAATGCCTACTTAGCCATAGAAACTTTTTTTAATAATTTTTTTTATTTTTAAACTATTAGTAATAGGGTAGGGAATACAAAAGGTAAAAGGGAGTGTAAGGGATGGGAAAAAGGTTTTGAGGATAGGAGAACACAGAATATACAATCATCCACTCTCTTCATATTAAGTATACATGCCTCTGATCTATTCATTTTTCAATACAAAAAACAACTTTGTATTTTTTAATGTATCTGTATACTATTTGATTATCCTCTAAACATCAGCTTATATTTATATGTTAATTTACATCTACGTTATTCCAACTCTAACAAGAAATCGAGACCATTTATAAAATACATCCCCTCTTTCATTTTCCTTCTGCCTTGGATGTACATTCAGCCTGTCTGGAAAGATATCCATTTCTGGCACTTCCCATATTTTCTCAGTACCCTTCTCTCATTACTGTGCCTCTATTTTCTTCCAGTTTTGGGGAGATAAAATTAAATCCAGGACAGTAGTCTAATTTTTAACATCACCTTTTCTGACTATTATAGCTAGGTAGCTCACATGGTAACTCTTAATCCCATCTTTGTTACCTGGCATCACTCTCAATAAAAAATGTTCTGGAGTTACAATTTCATTCAGTTGTTGTTTAACCTCTGATGGTTTCCCTTTCATCAGGTCTTCTACCTGGTTGAGGTGCTCATTTACCTGCTGAAATCCTGTTATTATTGTCATTTGCATGGTAACCAGCCATTCTTTGTCTGGCAACATTCCCACTAGGTATGTCCTCCCACTCCTTGCCCAGATATTATAGCAATTTTCTCAGAATCCACACAGTCGAGCCAAAAGAGAGTCCAAAGTAAGCATCAAACAGGGAACCAGTCTCTCCTAAAAAGAAAAACCGTCGTAGTCCTTTAATAACTCCAGACCTGATTTTCTTAGGTCCTCTGTCTATTCTGTTAAGTTCCTCTCGCTGATGAGCTGATAATTTACTGTCCATTGCTCCCAGGGATTTATTCTTCCTTCCAAAACCAAAGACACTTCTATTATCAAAGTCCCATTCGACTGGCTTCTGCCACTCTTCAATCTATGTCGCCATACTGATGATTCATCACCTGTTTTTTATTCCCAAAAGCTAATACCTCCTGCTTCAAAGACAAGATTTTATTTTCAAGGTCCCACTCAAACTAGTGAGAAAAGTCCAGATTACACAGCATTGACAAGATTTCAGTCCCTGTTGAGTAATATTTCCTCTGGGATTTTTTTCCAGAAACACAATTTTTTTTCGTCTCACAGTGTATCTGAATGATTTGAGCCAGCTTGCTAATTATAAACTTGCTGTTTATCAGACAGTTCGCTTTGAAAAAAAAACCAAGCTGGCAGGCATGGCTCGCCGCTTCCTCTTTCTCCTTTCGGTCAGGTATTTTCCCTTTAGTTTCTTTTACATCTTAATGAGGTTATTCATAAATCAAAGGCTTACTTTGCTGTTGTGTATTTTCGGCTGTATTTCTGTTCTCCTACCTCGGGAATGTGGGGGTGGAGTTTCGTGCAGTTTTCTGCCATAAAATGGCCTCCCATCTCTGGTCTGTGTGTGGGTGAAATTTCAGAGGGAAGAAAGACCCGGTTGCTGCCAAATCTTCTACCTTCTGGGCTCACCATCTGCTTCGGGGTGACCTCTCCTGGCCTCCCCTTCCATCCCCCCCTTTCTAGAGGGACAACAGGCCGGGCGGTTCCAACTTTTCCCGGGAGCTGTTTGCCGGGAGATGCTGGCTTCACTGCAGTCAAGCTCCACCTCCAAACCTACTTAGCCATAGAAACTTATGGAGAGCTGGTAAAATCACATCTTAAAAATCTCACCTTGAAATCCTTGTTCTGACCTGATGGCACACACATAATATATTTTAAGAAAATATAGAGAAGTTAACCATAGGCCAAAGGCAGCTAGTGGCCAGGACAGTGAGGCACCCCGATGAATATCTGGAGTGGAACAACCTTCCTGCTTCCTCCCTCAGCAGTCCCTTGAATAGGCCATGGTAGTAATGGTACCAATAGATTTGGTATGTAATTATAGCATTCTGAAATACAGAACTGACTTGACAGGATGCAATTATTATAATTTATTATAAAACTGATCAATCTGAAGTATGCACTAGAATAGATGGCATTTTGTTAAAGATACGTCCTTGCCATTTGACGAGAGTGCCGCAGCCACTGAAGACAGCAGAATCTATCATGAAAAGGCAGCAAATTGTTAGCTATGTCATTTGTCAGTATTGTATTTGTATTGCTAGAGATGGAGAGAAACACATGCTTTTTCTGAGCTATATGTCAGCATAACTTGGCTAACTATGGTTATTATGCACCCCGTTTGTTATGGGAAGTGCCATTTTCTGCTCTGCACAAGGCAGCAAAACACTTTGAGTAGGTCTTGGAATATAAATTCAGTTCTCCAAGAAACAAAGATCCAAGCAGTTTTGGCTCTCCTTTGGTTCAGCTGAAGCAAAAGCAGATTATATTGTTTTATTTTGTTGGCATTGTTTTCTCTTTATCAATAGTTCACAAACAAATCCAGTATTCCCTAATATCCTTGGGATTGGTATCCACAGTTCAGTTTCCTGCAGTTTACTACAGCACTATATACAACATACAAGGGGACAGGCCTTGTGCCCTGTGTCCCACCTCTTTGTATGTTGCATACAGAGTTCTCTATTATTCATGGTTTCAGGAATTTGCAGTGGAACTTGGAATAGTCTCCCATGGATACAGAGGTCCTACTGTAAATAGAAACCAACAATCCAGATTTAGTACAGTATAACTACTCTCCTTAGCAAATAGCCTAAAGGCTGCCTGTCACAATATAATGGGAAATCACATTTTCCCCACAATCAAGTAGGAACTTCATATGGTGTGTATCTGCAGTTGTTGTTTAGTCGTTAAGTCGTGTCTGACTCTTTGTGACCCCATGGACCAGAGCATGCCAGGCCATCCTGTCTTCCACTGCCTCTCGAAATTTGGTCAAATTCATGTTGGTAGCTTCGATGACACTGTTCAACCATCTCGTCCACTGTCGTCCCCTTCTCCTCTTGCCCTCACACTTTCCCAACATCAGGGTCTTTTCCAGGGAGTCTTCTGCAGGGAGTATCTGCAGTACCACCATGTTTTTCCAAAACAAACAAACAAAAAGCAACTGCACTGGAATGCAAACATTACATATGTGTATATACCGTATTTTTCGCTCTATAAGACGCACCTTTCCATAAGACGCACCGATTTTTTAGGAGAAGAAAACAGGAAAATATAATCTGTTTTCTTCGCTCCATAAGATGCACAGACTTTCCACTCCCCTGTTTTGTGGGGAAAAAGTGAGTCTTATGGTGCAAAAAATACAGTAAATTAAGGGCACATGTATCCTTCTAAAATTCCTTCTTTCCACTATTTTGAGTACAGTTGAAGCTAAACATTTTTGACTGAGAATTTCCAGCTGAGAATTTGGCTCCAATTCTCTCAGAAGGAAAATAAACTATAAGGAAGCTGAAATAATTCAGATTCTGAATGGTGAAAAATCTGCTGCTCATCAGCCTCCCTACAAATGAAGCCTGTGGCTGAAATGTCTATGCACATTAATCTGGGATTTAACTCTGTTGGATACAGAAGGAAAAGCCTCGCATCAAGGCATAGCACTATTGGATGGCCACATTTTCAGTGAAGCTCACTTTAAAAAATTGAACTAACTGAAAATTCCAGCTACAACTTTACATACTCCTACACTGGATAATGGGAAACCCACAGCTGACAAGTGGCAGATATGATTGGTACCTGCCATTTTATTTTCCCCATAATGCATCTGAGGTGCTAATGAAATGCTGTTCTGTTCTAGAGATTAATGCCACATTGAAATCCCAGAGGCACTGTGAGAGTATTAAAATAGTAGGTGACAGCAGCTGCCAGTTAAACCAGGGTGGTTGTGTTGTCACTAAGGTTGCTATTACTGCTGCTGCCGCTGTTCCCAACTGGCACTCACAGTGCTAAGGCAGAGGGCATTTCACCAGGCTAGAAGAAAATCTGTAGTTGGGACTTCCTTTGGGATTACTGGAGGTGGTAGACCTCTGAGATCACAAGGACCTCACTAGTGCTGCCCCTGTAAGGGGGCACAGATCCAAGAAAATGTAGGATTGTGCTACATTAACTTATAACTGCATTTGCTGGAATACATCCCTTGCAGCCTCTCTTCCTCCTTTCTCCTTTTCCTTCTATTTTCTCCATTGTCCAAATATAGGTTGTAAATTCCTTGGAGTTTCTAAAGTACCTGAGCATCAGCTGAAGTCTCAGACAATTACTATATTTCTCCAAGTCTCAGAAAGAAAGACATTTCAGGGCAAGTGGCACTGGAGGACAAATTTGATTTCTATGTATGAGAAACCCATCACCATCCATTTCCAACCGGTGCCATGGCTCACTGGCTTCTCACAACATTGTATGTTGTGCTTGCTTCCATAACCAATCTTTGCCTGTCTTCAGGTTTGGCCCCGTAATCTCAGAGAGTGGGAGGCAACTGACCTGGCAACCATGGAAAGTAAGGATGTGGCTGAAGCAGCTGTGTTGTTGGATGGCAGACAGATGTTAAAATTCCAAATAAATAAATGCAATTCTAAAATGCTATTATTACTGCCAGCAGATTTCCAAAACCCGTGTAGCTGTCAGTGCAGGAACCAAGAATGACTGGTGAGTATTTCTAAGTTAGGAAAATGAACTGGGATAAGGATTGTCAGCATGCAAAGGTTGTTGTTGTTGTTGTTTAGTCGTTGAGTTATGTCCGAATCTTCGTGACCCAAGGACCAGAGTACGCCAGGCCCTCCTGTCTTCCCTTTTGCTTACCTCTGCGAATCATTGACATATTTGGTTTTAAAATATAAACACACCACCATTTTCCTTAAAACTCTCATGGTCCCAGATTCTATGTCTGCAAGGATTTACCAATTCATGTGTTGTTGTTTTTTAAATCCCAATAAGGGAAACCTGGATTGCAGCTAATGGTGCATCTGCCTTCCAGTCCAAGCATATGAACACGTGGCTCAGAGAGCAAATTAACTGTCTCATCAATGAAGGGAATAGCATCAAGGCAAATATTTGGGATTTGCAAGAAGCTATGAAGAACATGAAAGCTGAGCTCAGAAGGTATGTGTAAACTGTCATGGCACTGGGTGAATGACCACTTCTGCCCTTTCCTAGAGAAGCAGGAGAAATTCAGACCTGCCAAAAATTACAAGCAAGCTGGAAAGCACACATGCAGTGAAATCTACCCTTTCAAGAATGTTGCTTTCTGGTTCACAATTCAGAAAATGCACACAAAGCCTTTATACTGTGGACGGATTGCAGGAAAATGGATACATCAGAAGAAAGTATGCATGGCCATTTATTAATTTTGAAAGTGAACCTATGTCCTGTAACTGACAGAGCAGGCACACAGGTCATCTGGCCATAAGTCTTCCTCTTGATGCTGAGACACATTGTATTTCTCTTTAATTGTTAGCATTTTTTTCAAATTTTTGAGGACACAAAGGTACAATACAAACAGGAACTGACAAACATATTACTTTTGTTAGATAATAAAGCACATTACTAAATGTATTAACATTATTTTTACTATAGTTATTTTCTTTTCATGCATCATACCACAGGATAAAGCAAGTTGAAGAGAAAATAACATTCTTAGAAACTCAGATTGAAGCAGCCAAGAAAAATCAGGAGGAGGAAAGAATAGCAGCGTCTTTCGAGGAACAGTACCTTGAAAAGCTGGTAGGCAAGGCTGGAAAGCAAATATCTCTGAGCAAAGTGATTTTTAAAAAATGTATATTATATGACACCATAAAAACACCAAGCAAAAAAATCTGTTGGTTAGATCAGGATGGGCTAATGATATTATCTCTCATTTCTATAAACCAGGCTTCCCCAATTTGTCATTTTCTAGCCATGCTGGGCTATAACTCCCATCTTCTCAAGCCAACATGATGGAATCTGCAGTCCAGTACTTCTGGGACTGATTGAGAAGACTGTTTTGATATTGCTAATTCCAGATACCCAGTACTATGGTATTTTCTCTGTGGTCAGTAGCCTCTAATAAGATTTGGGAGAAGTCAAAACTTTGTTTGGCTTTAATGCCATTGATTGGTTGTTGTTTAGTCATTAAGTCATGTCCAACTCTTTGTGAACCCATGGACCAGAGCACGCCAGGCCCTCCTGTCTTCCACTGCCATTGATAGTTACGTGCAATTCTTCTTCTCACTATGTCAGATGTTAGCAATATAAGTTTCTTTCTAAAATTATAACTTACCTCCCTACCAGCAGTACATTCAGAATGCTTCAATCACTCTGGAAGGAATAATTCTTAAAAACATGCAGAGAAGATGATGAGGCTCAAGTATTCGAAAAGTACTACCATACCATCCCTCTGTCTTATTTTCTCAAGGCTAAACATGCCCAGTTCTTTCAGTCTTTCCTCATAGGGCTTGGTTTCCATGGTTGCTGTTAAGGGTTTAGGAGAACTGTCATACAAAATGGAGTCCTGAGAACATGAGGAAGTCACTTCCTATAGACAAGGATGTAGGTGGCAGCCACTTTCAGAGTGCTGATCTGGAGGTATTTTCATGTTTTATATGAAGTTATTTGCCATGTATATTTTTTGCCACACTTATCCTTACCTGCAAAAATGGGAAGTGGAAAGCCTATGGTGAAAGAAGCTTTTATACTTGCCTGAATAAGCACTCACAGGATGTGATAGTTTATTTATTTAGATTTTTACCCCATACCTCTAGTGGCTAGGCCACTATGGTAGGCAGCTTAAATATCACACCATTGACATAAATAAAATTCAGTAATAAAATTCAATAATAAACATCAACTTGAAAGAGCAAGCAAGAGACCCAATCCCATGCTAACTATAAATGGCACATAACAAACAATGGCAGAAAAAGAGAGACACAATTTTTAAAATGCTGTTAATTAGTTAATCGTAATCATACTTTACAAAAAAATTACAATAACAAACCATAGCCTGCACGTGGACCAATATTGAGTGGCTTAGATCAAGGGTGATGAATATTTACCTAATGTTTTGTATGTCAACTCCCTTCAGTCCTCACCATCAGCCATGTAGGGCAAAGCTGCCATGGATTAAAAATGAAACACCTGGAAGACCAAAAGTTCCCTAATCCTTAATAAGAACTCTGTTTTGAATGAGGTGCTTCATCAAAGATTGTCTTTCTTTTGTAGTGAGTTGTTGATGTTTCCAAGCCTGCAACCCACAGCGGGACGTACATTTTTATAACTAATTTTAGGGATTGTTTTGTTCTACAGGAGAAGGACACTGAAAATTTGCATTTGAGAATCTTCATGCTCTCTGAGAAGGTACATAGTGTCTTCTCACTTCAATATAGAACATAAAGTAAATGTCAACAAGCATGTCTGAGATGGTGGCACTACAATGTTGTGATAATGTTCTGAAGGAAGCTACAGTCCGCCTTAAGCTGGGCAGCCCCCAGCTAGTAAGGTACTGCCGCACTACGGTCCGTTCTTTTACGGGCTGCATGGGGTTTAGGGTGAAAGCCAACAAGCAAACTTGTTCAGCAGACCGAGGCAAAGAGGCAGTCCCGAAACCAGCAAAACCAGGGAGCTGGACAGGGGACAGATTGTATTTGTCTTCAGCATGGAAGGGATTGCCACTCCCAAATTGGCCTTCTCAGCCACACTAGACCCTGTTCCAAAACCTCTATTCAGAGTATGTTACAATAGTTTCTCGAGACTGAAAGATGCCTACACTCTGTTCTTAAGGTATTTCATAAGAGGTATATTGCTTTACATGAGGTGCTAATAAATAAAACAGGCTAGAATAAGAAAATAAATCAGTTTCTTGACTGTACAGTGGTGCCCCACATAGCGAGGTTAATCCGTTCCGGATTAACCCTTGCTATGTGAAATCGTCGCTAAACGGAATGTAAAAACCCATTGGAACGCATTAAACATCGTTTAATGCGTTCCAATTGGCCCTAAACTTACCGTTCAGCGAAGTTTCCTCCATAGCGGCAGCCATTTTCGCGCCCTCGGTAAGCGAGGGGAGGGCGCGAAAACGCTGCATGCGGACATTTTGGGCCATTTTAGAACCACCAAACAGCTGATCGCCCGACTCTGTGGGAGGTTTGGGGGGTTGGCAGCAAGAGGAGGAGAAGAGGGAAAGTGGGGGGGAGGACGCACGAGCGCGCGGCTTCCCTCCCTTCGCCTGCCTGCCTCGCAGCCTGCCTTCGTCCCTGGGGGCGGCAGAAGGATGAGGAGGAAGAGGCAAAGTGGGGTTGGGAGGACGCGCGAACACGGGGCTTCCCTCCCTTCGCCTGCCTGCCTTGCAGCCTGCCTTCCTCTTCCCGGCCAGCGCGGCCCCGCATCACTCTTGCGGCGGCGGCTCCTTCCTGGCACCCTTCGGTAAGCGAGTTTTCTCCATATGGACGGACGCTATGCCTCCGCATTAGCGATCCCGGAGAAGGGATCGCTATGCGGATTCGTCGTTATACGGTGTGCTCGTTATGCGAGGCACCACTGTATTTCCACTCACCAAATAAAACTGGAAAAATAATGAAACTTGAAGCTGTTTTGTACACTCCACAACATCCTGTCAGAATTTTAAGAAACTGATCAGAACCATATTGGTGTTTGCATAAGATTATTTATTTATTTATTTATTTATTTGATTTTTACCCCGCCCCTCTAGACCATGTCTAGAATAATTTGCCATGGCTAATTGTGGCTAACTGGTGATGCCAGGGTGCATCTTTGTTTCACAATTAGATGCACGAACAGGCACCGAATGAAGAAGTGTCCAAGCACCTCATCAATTACTGGCAATTAGCTACAGCAAGTTAGACAAACCATACACTAACAATGATAGGATTCTGGTCATTGTTTAAGAAAGTTTTCACTCTTTTAAAAATGAATTCAGATTTCCAGATAATGTAGTCTTAAAACAGTGGTCCCCAACCTTGGGCCTCCAGATGTTCTTGGACTACAGCTCCCAGAAGCCTTCACCACTGCCTGAGGCGGGTACTTGTACTGATCTGCTGCAGCAAGAACACCCAACCAAGAGTCGGGCGGCATCTACATTAGCAAGATCTATTTTGCAGAAGCTTTTCTGGACTATAGCCCATATCACCAAATACATTCAATGAAGCAAAGAATCATAAAATGGTAGGCTTGGAAGGAATGTCACTGAGTCCACCTCCCTGCCAAGCACGAAATCCCCACCTAAGCATCCCGGACAGGCAACCATTGAACCTGTATTTTAAAACCTCCAATGAAAGAGAGTTGATTGCCACTGATGAAGTAGGCTGCAGTCTATGAAACATTATGCCACAGAAAACAACAGCCTGTCTCCCAGCAATGGGTCCTGCCACCTTTGTTAGCTTTTCAAATGCCACAAGACTTATTGCTGGAAAACAGGTCATAATTTAAGAGCAAGCTGTAGTTCAGTGATGCAGCACTCATTTTGCATGTAGAAGGTCCCAGGTTCAATCCCCATCATCTTGCAGTGGAGCAAGTATGACGCCCACCTGATATCCTGAACAGCCTCAGCCAAGCATCAACTCCAATACTGGGCAAGATGGACAAATGGCCTGACTCAGGATGCAGCAGCTTCCTGTATTCCTGCTTCCCCACACACATGATGCTCACTCTAGGTTTGGGTATTTTAAATTATTTTATTTTTATATAATACATTTTTACCCTGCCTTTCTCTTTAAAAAGGACAGAGGCAGCTGACATCATTAAAAGACAATATTTAAAGCTAAAAATAGTAAGTATGCAAATACTAAAAAAAATCAAACAAATGCCACACTAAAAGATGGGAAACAAAAGCAACACCAACAAAAAAATTCAAAGCAGTAAGGCACAACCATTCTATTTAAAGAGAAACAAACAAACAAAAAACACTCAGGTGGCCAGTTATCGAGGGAAAGGTTGCCTGAAGGAAAATACCGGTATCTTCACCTGCTTACAGAAGGACAGCAAAGATTGGACCAGTCTGGCCTCCTATGGGAAGGACTTCTGGGAGCAACAACAGAGAAGGTTCTTTTCAGTGTCCTCACCAAGTGCACCTGTAAAGATAGTGGGACTGAGAAAAAGGCCTCTCCTAATTATTTTAAATACCTGAGCAAGCTCATAAAGGGAGGCACAGTCCTTGAGACAGCTTGGACCATGCAGACACACAGTGTAGGCAAAGGATAATGAAAGTTGCAGTCCAACAATATCTGAAGAGCCCCATTAGCCCCATGCTCCCTCGTCTTGCTGTGAAATAGGTTGAATGGTGACTACTGATTGCTTGCTTCCCAGTCCTAACAGGTTCATCACATTATTAGCCTAGAGCTGCCGCTTTATATTATGTTGGTCCCTAATATTTTTGCAAAGTTTCCAGTATGAATTGTTACTTGCTTCTCAGTATGCGTTCAGTCTCCTCAAACTAGATGTTTTCAAAATTGTCCTGCAGTTACTTTCAGACTGCTCAACTTTTATCAAACGCCTGTGGTTATAAAATGAGCAGGGAACAGCATTCATATCTGAATTTCTCAGCTGTAGGCTCAGCTGACATTGAAGTCAATGTTGTGCCTGAAGTACTAAGCTGCCTTCTTGTCTCCCACAATGGCTTGGTACGTCCCCTTTAATTTATGTTAGAATTAACACTAGCATTATTTAAGGGAGGTTGTTCCACAGAATCTTTGTGAAACTCAAGATGAGCTCAAGGCATTCTGCTCCCTGAGGCAGAATAGCAAAAAGTGGCGCCTCATTGCTCTTTTTTTCCAAGGAGTGTAGTAGTTAAGTCCAGCAAAGTTAATTTAAGAGTTGAAATAGAAAACTGAAGAAATCTCTCTGTGTGTATCCCTGGCACTTAAAAAATTGATAGCAATCAACTAAATAACTAATAATTTATTAGCTATCTAACAATCTGCTACCTAAGACAACTGCCTTATTTTACAAAATGGTAGGACTAGGCTTGGTCAATAGAAAGTAGATGCATACCGAGAATGAAATTGTGGATATGTGAACAGGATGTTCTATTGTTTTTGTTTGACTTCTTGGACCTTATTTGAAGTTGAACAACATATTTTTAAGAGAGGATATTTGACCTCTCTTGGCCTTTCACCATTGACCACAAACCCCTTAAAGTTTCTATTAATCAGGCCCAAGGAGAAAAAAAAGACTACTAGTTAGTTAAATTAAAAGAAAAGAAGGATGCTTGGGATTTGGTCACCAGAATTACATCTGGTTTGGCCACCCAACTCTAAAAATGTAAGAGAGTAGCAAAACAGAATGAGTGGGCTGGCCACTGGATACTGGTGAACTGAATGTGACCATGTATGTGTTTTTGTGCCCATGCTAGAGTTCAGCTTTGACAGCATCCAAGAAGATCAATCAGCGAAGTTACCTGCAGCTCTGTTGTCATGTCAGTAAACTACAGGTGAGAACAATTAGAAGGAGGATCAAAAAAGCTTAGAACAGCACAAGGTTTTTGTCCATGTGAAGGAATGTTCATGCAAAACAGATTTTAACTGGATAAGGATTAATTGCAGTTGTGACAATTAAATCCAAGAAAATTATCCTGAACATGTAGGCCAAAATCTTACTTAGAAAAACCACATGTACAATGACAATCATGCTACGGCTTTTGCTCTCCAGCAGGCCCTCATCATACAAGTGGTCTTACCACAAACTATATGACCAAACTCATGCTCAGTGGGAGACTAGGCACATGAAGGGGATACTGTTGGAGCAGGGGGAACACTTAAGTGACTGCTTTTCTGCTTCACATCCCTCAACAGGATCTTGACTTCAGTGTCTATGAAGGTGCAAAATTCATGGTGGAAACTGGCAGATCTCACACATCCCTGCTTTAGTCACCTCATCTTTTCATGATAGTGCACAATTCCTATGGGAACTAATACTTCGTCTTACAAACCATGCCTTGACATAAGAAAAAACAGCAGGAACCGATTAATCAGGTTTCAGTGCATTCCTATGGGAAATACTGGTTTGACTTATGAATGTTTTGACTTACGAACATCTTCTGGGATGGATTAAGTTCAGAAGTCAAGGTAGCAATGTAATTTGTTTGGAGTACTTTTATATTGCTGTTGTTATGTGCCATGAAGTCACAAACATAGAAATAGGGTGTTCAAGGTAAGTGTGATATTTAAAGAGTGTTCTTACCAGTTCCATTCCCCCAGTTTCCATGGCTGAGCAGGGATTTGAACCCAGTCATCCTGAGTCCTAGTCCATCACCCTGTCTATTACACTGCACATCACACACACAATGTACTTTTGTGTGTTTCTTTAAATAAGTATATTTAAAAAATTGCTATATTTTGACAGCAGGCAGGTGGATTTTGGGCAAAAGGACTATGTGCTGAAAAAAGGTCCTGCAGGTGGAAGGCTCCTAGGACAACCAATCAAAGGATGGTACACAACTATTCTGACTTTTCTTCCTTAATGTATTAAGGGTAAAAAATAGATGGCAAAAAGATGAAAAGAAAGGATAGAAGGAGAGACAGGAAAGGGGTCGAACAAGAAAATAATGTCTGCTCAATACAATTCCATAAATAAGGCAAAGTGATTGCATGATAAAAGTATCATCTGAGGCACTAGCATCTTTGACCAAAGATTAGGCTAAAATGTTATTTATTCAGTTCTGTCATATGATGTACAGGTCTCTTTCTCTGCCAGAACAGAAAGAGTCTTGCATTCATTTCCATTGGGATGTTCCAAGCAAGATATCTCAAAATCCCTCACATGATTTTTTTTAATTAGAGAGAGCTCCAAGAATGCAACCTGACTTGTGCTGAGGAAGATGAAGTTTTTACAAAGGTATGCTTGCTTATTGCATATGGAGGACACAATCCAGCACCAGTTAAGCATTTCACAGTCTCACTGATGTGAGTTGACATACCTGATGAAGTCAGCTAGGAAGATGTCAATAGGAATCATCAGGATAAACTACAAGTCCTAACATCCCCAGTGAGATAAGGCTAATCTCTTCCTTGAAGAGGCACCTCCCTTCTTCATTTCAAGACTCCTCTACCTGATACATCATCTCCTTCTTCCAAATAGGGGGAGGTAACAGGAGGTGGGGGAGGCTGGCATTAACTAGGCCTTTTAAAAGTGTTCCTTTTTTTAAATGTTCAGTTCCCATCCACACAGCTACTCACCCAATATTTTTCAGTTGTCTAAAGAAATGTTCAACAAGTCTGATTGGTGATCAAAGCAAGCATCAGATTGCCTGATAATGATCGTTACTTGTCTCTGATCTACCTCCTGATGTTGTCTCACATAATTGATATGGAAGTGCCTTTCTTACTATAAATTAGATCTCTGAGGTTCCTGTAATATATTGGGCAGGGGGAAAATGTAATTGTGTTGCCCAAAAATTGAATGAAAGGAGCATTAGACAAATTAGGATGATGATAGTGGTGATGGTGGTGATGTGTGCTTCTTTTCCAGATGAAACACCAAATCAGGGAGCTTGAAGAGTATATGCAAGAATATCAAGTAAAAATAGAGGTATATGAATGACATATTGTACTCTTGAAGGACTGAATATGAAGCATAGTGACTACTTAATATGGGTTGCAGTTCCAAAATGCTTGCTAAACAGCAAACATAATAGAACATACTCTGATCAGCTGCAACATTAAAACCACCTGCCTAATATTGTGTAGCCCCCCCCCCCCTGTGCTGTCAAAACAGCTCTGATGCATCAAAGCATGAACTCCACAAAATGTCTGAACATGTCCTGTGGTATCTGGCACAAAAACATTAGCAGTAGATCCTTCAAGTCCTGCAAACTGTGAGGTGGGGCCGCCATGGATCAGGTTGGTGTTCTAGCACATCCCATAGATGCTCCATCATATTGAGATGAGTGGTTGATCAGTGTGTTGAGACTTATGTTTAAATATTCTACTGTCTAATTGTAACAAACTGCTCCAAAAGGTAGGACTCAAAGTAATGGATTCAAATTATAAGAAAAAAATAGAACTGAATGTTAAGAAAAATGTCCTGACAATAAGAGATGTTGAACAGTGGAATGGACTGTCTTTGAAGTTGATGGTCAATCTTTCATTAGAAACTGGATGGCCATCTGTTAGATGCTTTAGGTATGGATTCCCTGCTCTGGCAGGACATTGAACATGATTAGGCTTAGGTTCTCTTCCAGCTCTATCATTCTATGATTCTATGGCTGAAATCCAGCAGTAAGTCATAACTAGAGCTTGGGATTTAGGTGAGTCAGCTCCTCTGCAAGTCACATAGATTCTAGCTGTGATCTACCACAACTTTTCAGACACATATTCTAAAAGTTAGTTTTGTAAAGTTTTAAATTTCTTGGTGTTTGCATGTGATTATCCCCTACACATACACGGTGATGGTGGAGCATGCTCCATGGGCCCTTATGTGGTATAATGTAAAAAGTGGGGAAGAGTGTACCTATTGGCCTGTTTATAGATCTTTAAAAATAATTAAAGCCATACTGTTGTATCATGGCATAAATCTAAGGTGACTCAATACACTCCACAGTAACCAGTAGCACTTATTTCACTATAAAATAGCGGCAAATGATTAATGTAGAGAGGGAGCCTGGCCCTATTCAGGTTTACTCGGATGCAAACAAAGGATGACAGCTCCTTCAAAATCATGAAAATCTATTCAAACATTGCAAACATACTTTTTTTTTTGTTCTTCCTTGGTATTAATCAAATGTTTTACAGGAAAAAAATCAGTGCTGTTCATAGCTTCAGCTACCAAAACAGACGTCATATTTTAGGAAATAATGACATTGACACACAGCTAATCAGATTTGGATCTATGATTATGTCAATGAGGACAAATGAAGCTAATCAAACTGAGGACAACATTTCCTGAATAGATATTGCCTTGCTCTTAAGTAGCATAATTTACAATCAGTGACATTGTCCCATAGCTGAGTTTATCTGGTTTTGTAACATTCTCCCTGTACTCAGGATGATGGCCTAACTTTACGCACAAGAAGGCATCATTTGTTTCCTCGTTTGTTTAATATTATATTTTGCTGACCAGAATTGGAAAGAGGTTCACAATGGTGCCTTGACAGCACCATCTGAAAGCCAGATATGGGCAGGGAGAAGCATATTTAGGTGTGTGTTAAGGAGGAGTGTATTTTTCATGTTATACTTACCAGACTATTATATCTCCCCTCCAAAATATTTTTAAAAAATATTAGAAGATTTCCAAAAACACCAGGGAAAATTCTCAGGGGAGCAACACCAGGGAAAATTCTCAGGGGAGAAAATATCCACAACCCTCTGCCCCTTCACTGTAACATACCATGGAGAGATGTTTGAAAACCACACATATGAGAAATTTAGACATCCTTCTACAGGAAGAATTCTGAATTCCCACATCACATATTGTATGCATCACATAGGAAGAAGTATGGATGACTTGTTTTAATTATGTTGGCATTTGCTTGTAATGTTCCAAATCACCCCATGTCAACTAGTTCTGTGTCAGTGGCTCTTAACATCTCAAAAGTGGCTACTACTCAGGGCCCAGCTATGGAAGTGACTAGTTACAAGCAACATAGGTAGCTGTGATTAGTTACTTTTGGGTAGTGAGGAATATAATGGCTGCAATCCTGTCAGTGTAAATTTACGCCATGCAAGCCAGATGATGTCATCATATGGTGATTGATATCTTCAATTTAATTAAATTAAAAATTTCTTATCTCCCCCACTTCAGGATCCGAAGCTCCCTAGGGATCTCTTATGCCTGTGGGAATCTTTTTGGGAGACTCAAGATGGGAGGTGGGATATTTAATATTGAAATATCACTACCAGATTGCCCTGTTCCTAATAAAGGCTCTTTGCTTTGGTTTCATGTGTCAGTTAAATCCGTATTATCCCATCCAATACATACAATAGCCATTTGCATTGAACATTATTATTATTATTATTATTATTATTATTATTATTATTATTATTATTATTATTATTATTATTATTATTATTGGCAGCTCTGACTGTGAAAATTTGCTGTGAAATAATTTGGAAACCAGATTAATTTGTTCTGTAGAGAACATTTCCTTCCTTCCTTCCTTCCTTCCTTCCTTCCTTCCTTCCTTCCTTCCTTCCTTCCTTCCTTCCTTCCTTCCTTCCTTCCTTCCTTCCTTCCTTCCTTCCTTCCTTCAGGCTTTGAACTCTGTGAAATGTAATATACTGCTTGAGGGGGAAAAGAGAAACAGCCACTGAAGGGGAGCTGCTAAATATTTTGCTTTCAGGTTCTCCAGGACAGAGAGAAAGCTCTGCAGGATGAACTGTCAGCTGTTATGAAAAAAAGGGCCGGGTAAGACTCCTCTATGTATCCAATCCCTTCTGTACCCAGATTCAGATCTTCAAGTGCAGCAGACTGATCAAAGTTGTGCTGGTTCTGCTAGTAAGGAATGCAGTTTTGACTGCAACACATGTCATATTACTGACAAAAAATAATCCTGCATGTTACAAAAGAAACAGCCGATTTCTACTGATTTGTTTAAACCACATCTGAGCAGACTATCTGAAGCACTAACTCAGGGGAAAGCCTAATATCCAAGACAAAAATCTGGAGATGACCACAAATAGCCAAATTGCTGGAATGAGGACCAGTGCCTTCCTTGCTCAGCTTTGGATCATGTCCTTTGATCTGAGCCCATAACTCATTCCCCTCCATTCTAATGCCAACTTTCCCAGTTTTATTCATGCCAGTACAACAAGTCCACCATCATTTCCTCAAATCACCTAAGCAATTTTATATACATATCATGTGGTCTGTTCTGGTCTGAGCCATTGCCCATCTACCTAGGCCATGACTAGAGACAGTTAACATCTGGTTTAGAGAGACATGCTTTTCCCTGATCATGGACTCCATATTCCATTTGACTGAAATGCAAATGTAGGTTTAATGTAAGAAAAAAAATCCAAGAATAATTTACATTTTTAAGAAACAGAAAAGAATGAAAAATAGGGCTTTCCAGATGTTCCTGAACTACACCTCCCATTAATCACAGGCATTAGTGTGGAATATCTGGATTTGGAGCCCAATGATGTAAGGGGTGCTCATCCCTGTTGCACATAATGTGAATATTAAAATAATGTTATTTTAGCTGCCCAGAGTGGTCAATTGACCAGATGGGCGGGATATAACTACAATAAATAAATGAAATATGTGTGTTATGTGCCATTAAGTTCAAACTGACTTATGGTGACCCTAAGTGGGCTTTCAAAGTAAGCAAAATATTTAAAGAGTGGTTTTACAACTCCACACACATACCCAACATGGCCAAGCATGGATTTGAACCCAGGTCTCCTGAGTCTTAGTCCATCACTCTATCCACTACATGAAACTGAGAATCCAGTTAATAATAATATCCCTGCATGGTAATAGTATTACCTGACCAAGCACTGTCACATAATATTAACATAGACAGGAACAATTCTTTCAGAAAGACCCAGAACTAATATCGTCTATGAATACTACCACAGAATGACTGTCATGAAGCATGTTAATAATCCATTCTTTTCTCATGCTTTCAGACAGCAGACCAAGTTTCCAGGCAAGTTTTTGAACCTCCACCCCAAGAGCTTGATGTATGAAATAGCCAGGGCTGAACTGGTCAGTAATCTTGTTTTACCCAATACAGAGCAAGCTATCTTGTGAGCACATGTACTCAGCAATCCTGGCAAACAGCTGCCCCTCTTTCTTTGCACCTTGTGTTTGGTTATGGAGGTATATCAGAGCTTGGAATAGTTACTTTCTGGAGTATAGCAGTTGTACCCAAAAAAGCAACTTTCTGAAACTCTGAGATGCTATTTAAGGATTAAGAAAGGAAAGGGATGCACACTTGTGTTATTTGTAGTTTATTGAAGGGGGCAAAAACAACTAGCATTATAGACTTCCCTCATGTATAAGTGATACTTTCTAAATGTTATCTTGCTAGGTAGACAAAAAAAAGGTGTGGTCATAAAACAAGATCTGGCTTAGTAAACTAATTGACTGGTCCACTCTGTAATGTCATCAAGAGCACAGAATCTTGTATATGCTGTCCTAATCTTCTTCTGCTCTCATTCAGTCTGAGGCATTATGCTCAGGCCAGTTTTGCAAGCAAATCCTATTGTGTCTTAGCCTGACACACAACAGCTACCTTACAATGATTGGGTCTAATATGCCTTCTCCAGGATCAGGGGATATGATAGTAGAATTCAACAATGATGGCTTTAAAAGGACATCAGATAAATTCATGTAGGATGGATGGGTGTTTGTATGTCTATTTCTGTGTCAAGTCAATTCTGATTTACAGAGACAATACTCAAAATTAGAGATGGCAAGCCTCTGAATAACAGCTCAGGAACCACCATACCTTTCTTATGTTCCAATGACCCTGTTTTTCAGCAGAAGTGCATAAAAGCTGCCACAGTACAAACATACACTCATACCACAACATCTAAAGCAGGACTTCAAAATCAGGGCACAATTCAGCAGCATGGATATGAAAATTTGTTTGGAGGAGTAGGAGGTACAATGTTGCTTCAGGTCAGAGTTGTATTCAGTTTTAGGAACCTCCACAATGAAATATTAGGGCTTCTTTTATTTGTATACAATTACAAGCAGAAATGAATTTTCTCAACCTTCTTTTTTATCTGCAGGAATTGAAAATGCAAAGGGAAGGAAAATCTGTGAAGAAGCAGGTTTGTGGTGGTAGGTTAGTGTAGAACACATTACTACTTGTGGTATATAAAAAAAAACCACTATAATTCCACAATAATTCAGACATGTCCCAAAATCCCACCTTATCCAGTGTTCTAGTCTGTTACATGTCTTGGAGCCCATACCCCATGATAGTGAATACCATTCCTCTAAATCAGTGGTTCTTAACCTTTGTTACTCAGATGCTTTTGAACTGCAACTCCCAGAAACCCCAGTCAGGACAGCTGGTGGTGAAGGCTTCTGGGAGTTGCAGTCCAAAACTCCTGAGTAACCCAAGGTTAAGAACCAGTGCTCTAAATCAAGTACAGTATAACCACTGATTGTTTCCTAGTGAAAGGGGAATTTACAGCCATGTAAAAATAGGCAGTGTTAATATGAATGCACAGTTGCAAGTGAGAAAAGACATGGTTTGTGTTTTCTTGCTCTAAAGTTGCATGGAATTAGCGCAAGATAATGGTTAAAATCTCAAGAACTGAGCCTTCAGATTTTTGACAGTAGTGTGTTTTGTGTTTCCTTGAAAAAGGAAAACACCCCAGTGATGGAGCATATACATAAATTCCCAGTGTGGTGTAAGGGGAAGAGTGACAGACTAGGACTCTAGGGAACAGGGTTCAAATCCCCACTCAGCCATGAAAACTCACTGGAGGAATGGAACTGGTAAAACCACTCCTTTAAAATCTCACTTACCTTGAAAGCCCTATTAGAGTCACTACAAGTTGGTTCTGACTTCATGGCACAGAACATATGAACTGCATTGAGGATTGCTCCCAGTTCCAACACTAGCATCTCCAATTAATGTAAACTTGTAGGAAGTTACACGTAAACATGCTACTTCAGATCCTAGAGAGACGTTGATAGTGAGCACAGGGTGCACGCAGCATACAAGTCAAATAAATAAATAAATAAATAAATAAATAAATAAATAAATAAATAAATAAATAAATAAATGCGTACATACATACTGTACATACATACATACATACATACAGTGGTGCCCTGCATAGCGAGGTTAATCCGTTCCGGATTAACCTTCGCTATGACGAAACATCGCTAAACCGGACGGAAAAAGCCATTGGAACGCATTAAACTTAGTTTAATGCGTTCCAATGGCTTCTTTACTCACCGTTATGCAATGTTTCCTCATTGCGACACCATTTTCGCACCCTCGGTAAGCGAGGGAAAGGTGCGAAAATGGTTGCGGCGGCCTTTTTGGGTCACGTGGCAGCCATTTTAGAACTGCCAAACAGCTGATTGTCGGGCGTCACAATGCGAAGATCGGTAAGCGAAATGCTTACCGGTCTTCGCAATGCGATTTTCGCCCATTGGGGCCATCGGTAAGCCATCGCATTAGCGATCCCAAAAAACGGATCGCTATGCGACTTCGTCGTTATACGCTGCACTCGTTAAGCGAGGCACCACTGTACGTACGTACGTACGTACGTACGTACGTACATACATACATACATACATACATACATACATACATACATACATACATCGTCGTCTAGTCGTTTAGTCGTGTCCGATTCTTCATGCCAAGCATTCCTATCTTCCACTGCCTCCCAGAGTTCTGTCAATTTCATGTTGGTTGCTTCGCAGACACTGTCCAGCCATCTCATCCTCTGACGTCCCCTTCTCCTCTTGCCGTCACACTTTCCTAACATCAAGGTCTTTTCCAGGGAGTCTTCTCTTCTCATGAGATGGCCAAAGTACTGGAGCCTCAGCTTCAGGATCTGTCCTCCCAGTGAGCACTCAGGGTTGATTTCCTTTAAAATTGATAGGTTTGTCCTCCTTGCAGTCCAGGGAACTCTCAAGAGCCTCCTCCAGCACCACAGTTCAAAGGCATCAGTTCTTCGGTGGTCTGCTTTCTTTATGGTCCAGCTCTCACATCCATACATCACTACAGGAAAAACCATAGCTTTGACTATTCGGACTTTTGTTGGCAAGGTGATGTCTCTGCTTTTTAAGATGCTGTCAAGGTTTGTCATCGCTTTCCTCCCCAGAAGCAGGCGTCTTTTAATTTCGTGGCTGCTGCCTCCATCTGCAGTGATCATGGACCCCAAGAAAGTAAAATCTGTCACTGCCTCCATATCTTCCCCTTCTATTTCCCAGAAGGTGATGGGACCAGTGGCCGTTATCTTAGTTTTTTTGATGTTGAGTTTCAGGCCATTTTTTGCACTCTCCTCTTTCACCCTCATTACAAGGTTCTTTAATTCCTCCTCACTTTCTGCCATCAGAGTGGTATCATCTGCGTATCTGAGATTGTTGATAGTTCTTCCGGCAATCTTAATTCCGGTTTGGGATTCCTCCAGTCCAGCCATCCGCATGATGTATTCTGCATATAAGTTAAATAAGCCGGGGGACAATATACAGCCTTGTCGTACTCCTTTCCTGATTTTGAATCAGTCAGTTGTTCCATATCCAGTTCTCACTGTTGCTTCCTGTCCCACATATAGGTTTCTCAGGAGATACACAAGGTGGTCAGGCACTCCCATTTCTTTAAGGACTTGCCATAGTTTGCTGTGGTCCACACAGCCAAAGGCTTTTGCATAGTCAATGAAGCAGAAGTAGATGTTTTCTGGAACTCTCTGGCTTTCTCCATAATCCAGCGCATGTTAGCAATTTGATCTCGAGTTCCTCTGCCCCTTCGGAATCCAGCTTGTACTTCTGGGAGTTCTCGGTCCACATAGTGCTGAAGCCTACTTGTAGGATTTTAAGCATAACCTTGCTAGCGTGTGAAATGAGTTCAATTGTGCGGTAGTTGGAGCATTCTTTGGCACTGCCTTTCTTTGGGATTGGGATGTAGACTGATATTTTCCAATCCTCTGGCCACTGTTGAGTTTTCCAAACTTGCTGGCATATTGAATGTAGCACCTTAACAGCATCATCTTTTAAGATTTTAAATAGTTCAACTGGAATGTCATCACCTGCACTGGCCTTATTGTTAGCCAGGCTTTCTAAGGCCCACTTGACTTCACTCTCCAGGATGTCTGGCACAAGGTCAGCAACTACGTTGTCTGGGTTGTCCGGGATATCCAACTTTTTCTGATATAATTCCTCTGTGTATTCTTGCCACCTCTTCTTGATGTCTTCTGCTTCTGTGAGGTCCCTCCCATTTTTGTCCTTTATCATGTTCATCTTTGCACGAAAGGTTCCTCGAATATCTCCAATTTTCCTGAACAGATCTCTGGTTTTTCATTTTCTGTTATTTTCCTCTGTTTCTTTGCATTGTTCATTTTAGAAGGCCCTCTTGTCTCTCCTTGCTATACTTTGTAAGTCTGCATTCAATTTTCTGTAACTTTCCCTATCTCCCTTCCATTTTGTTTCCCTTCTCTGCTATTTGTAAGGCCTCGTTGGACAACCACTTTGCTTTCTTGCATTGCCTTTTCTTTGGGATGGTTTTTGTTGCTGCCTCCTGTACAATGTTACGAGCCTCTATCCAAAGTTCTTCAGGCACTCTGTCCACCAAATCGAGTTCCTTAAATCTGTTCTTTACTTCCACTGTGTATTCATAAGGGATTTGGTTTAGATTATACCTGAGGAGCCTGGTGGTTTTTCCTACTCTCTTCAGTTTAAGCTTGAATTTTGCTATGAGAAGCTGATGATCAGAGCCACAATCAGCTGCAGGTCTTGTTTTTGCTGACTGTATAGAGCTTCTCCGTCTTTGGCTGCAGAGAATATAATCAATCTGATTTCGATATTGCCCATCTGGTGATTTTCATGTATAGAGTCACCTCTTGTGTTGTTGGAAAAGAGTGTTTGTGATGACCAGCTTGTTCTCTTGACAAAACTCTATTAGCCTTTGCCCTGCTTCATTCTGAACTCCAAGGCCAAACTTCCCTGTTGTACCTTTTATCTCTTGGCTCCCTACTTTAGCATTCCAGTCCCCTAGAATGAGAAGAACATCTTTCTTTGGTGTCAGTTCTAGAACGTGTTGTAAATCTTCATAAAATTGTTCAATTTCAGTCTCCCCAGCAGTGGTAGTTGGTGCATAAACTTGGATTATTGTGATGCTGAAAGGTCTGCTTTGGATTCTTATTGATATCATTCTATCATTTTTGAGATTGTATCCCATTACAGCTTTTCCCACTCTTTTGTTGACTATGAAGGCTACTCCATTCCTTCTACGGGATTCTTGCCCACAATAGTAGATATGATAATCATCTGAGCTGAATTCGCCCATTCCTGTCCATTTTAGTTCACTGATGCCCAGGATGTCGATATTTATTCTTGCCATCTCCTGTTTGACCACTTCCAGCTTCCCAACGTTCATAGATCTTACATTCCAGGTTCCTATGCAGTATTTTTCTTTGCAGCATTGGACTTTCCTTTCACTTCCAGGCACGTCCACAGCTGAGCGTCCTTTCGGCTTTGGCACAACCACTTCATTAGCTCTGGAGCTACTTGTACTTGTCCTCTGCTCTTCCTCAGTAGCATGTTGGATGCCTTCCGACCTGAGGGGCCCATCTTCCAGCGTCATATCTTTTAGCCTTTTGTTTCTGATCATGGGCATTCTTGGCAAAGATACTGGAGTGGCATTGCCATTTCCTACTCCAGGTGGATTGCGTTTAGTCAGAACTCTTCACTATGTCCTGTCCGTCTTGGGTGTCCCTACACAGCATAGCCCATAGCTTCTCTGAGTTACTCAAGCCCCTTCGCCACGACAAGGCAGCAATCCATGAAGGAGACATACATACATGCATACATGCATGCATGCATGCGTGCGTGCATGCGTGCGTGCATGCATGCGTGCATAAATTGGGTCATGGACAAGGCTAATCAGACCAAGGTGTTGCCATCAGCATACATCTGCTTAGTATAACTTATCTGCTTTCCCCGATAGTTGCACAAATACATTATACACTCAACATCAATCCAATCCATTTAATGTATCTATAAAATAGAGATAAATTACGGTAACCTTTGAGATATATGTATCAGCTGATCTTTGAGAGATCTGTATCAGCTTATCTTTGACTGCACACATGATGAACAGAGAAGCCAGAGAGAGCTGTTGCCAATATATTCTCACAAAGTACTGAAGAATTTTTTAAAAGACTAAAAGGCTAGTCCCAGCTAGAGTAGACCCAATGACTAAATGGGATTTATATACATGTTTATTTACCATGCCATTATTGATTCAATGGGTTTACTCTGTGGTTGAAACTAGGAACAGGACACTGGGCATGATGCATAACAATTTGTCAATCAAGTTTCACAGTAGCTCATTGAGATAGGTGTGACATTGACTTGTCTAAGCCCTTCCACTGAGCTTTATCTGTGAGGATTTGAATATGGCTCTGCCACATTCAGACTCAATATTTCAGCCACTGCATTGAATTGGATACAAAGAAGCCAGATATACTTCAGTGCTCTGTAACATCTTACACTGTTCTGACATTTTCTCCCCATTCATCTGCCAATGGATTGCAATACCTAATTGGTTTAAATGTGTCTTTGTCCTGAGCCAGAACTGATTTGCCACCCCTTAATCCATTAATAACAAAACCAGCAATTGTAATATGCTCAAATGGTATGAAAGGAACTCCCGAATGTGCTTTTAGGTATCATCTGTGATACATCCTTGGAGGCAGCTGGCCTTCATTAAAGAGCTCGGAATATTCTTGAGGCCAAATGCCAGCCTTTTTCACTTACACACCCATTTTGCCCCATCACTCTTCTTTCACTGAAGCCTGCAGGGAGGGGATTATTTCACTCTGTCTTGTCTTTACTAAAGGTAAGCCTTCCTTTTCTGTGCTTTGATAGGGTGAAGATAGCCTGGATCTTCATCATCTTGTGGCACTTTGCAGGCATCCTGCTGGTGATTCTCCTACTGGTGATTCTAGTTGCCTTCTACATTATTGGCATCTGCCTCTCAAATCACACCATGACAGAGGCATACCAGCGGCCCATGTGGCAGTTCCTGGACTATTATTTCCAACCATATATCCAACTATATAGTAATGGCATCTTACCAAAGTGATCCCAGGGACTGAAAGAAGCTGCCCACTAGAAAAACCCTGTCAATATAGTCTATCTAAAAGTGTGAATAAAGCTGATATCCTATCATGGTTTTCTGGTGCTTGATGATTGGAGACACTTTCCTTTTTCAAAACATCCCTTAACCATTGTTGGCCATCATTGCTGGCCTGCTCAGTCTGTAATCCACCAAGCTGAATGCCACATGCCAACTATGCAAGATTGGCTAAGGGCCCTTGAAACATCCTGGCTTTGCTACCTGCCCGAACTACAATGTAACAAAAAAGAGCTCAGCTGGATGTGATCAAAGGCCTATCTAATATAGAAGTCTCTTTCATCTCTTGACCAACTAGATGCTCCTTGAGTTGCTTACAAGCAGGCCATAAGGCCTTGACCCTCTCCCACTGCTTGTTCTGCACCAGGTGATATTCAGAGGCATCCAAGTGATATAAGAAGTGGCTTGTGAACAGAATATGGGGTTCCCCCAAAACATTCTGAGATAAGCTGCCCCTTCTTTATACTACAGTTGATGTATAGTCCTCATTGTGACTAGTAGTTTATTATCCATAAATCTGCCATATCCCTGCTGCAAATCAGACACTTGGGAGACCATCAGCAAATCCTGTGCCAGTGGATCCCATGGTTTAATGATGTTCTATGTGAAGATATCCTTCCTTTTGTATGTCTTGAATCTTCTACTGTTCAACTTGATTGGGTGATCCCAGAGTTGGGATCACAGAATCCCAAATGAGGGGAAAAAACTTTCTACCTACTTTCTCAAAATGTTTTTTCTTAAGCAAAAAGGCTCTGATTTAAAACTTGGTCAACCACAAGTTGTGCAAGCTTCCTTAAGTGAATATTCTTCATTTAAAAAAAAAAAAAAAAGCAGAAGGAAAGTTCCCTGAGGGCACAGAAGCAGCTAGCAAAGCAGACATCTAATAATTCAGTGGGGAAATAACATGTGTTCATGTTTGGTGGGCACATTACTAGATGAAAGTGACAAGTGAATTGTCAGTCACAAATAACATCTCACTTTACGCATGCCCTGTATTGTTAAGCAAATGCAATCTGCAAAGCTGTCACGCAACGTGAGATAAAACATATATCTTACATCTTTGTCAGTGACTTTTCTTTATGCAAATTTAAATGCACTATATTTGATCTATTCTGCAAGAAAGAGAGAGAGAGAGAGAGAGAGAGAGAGAGAGAGAAAAGAAAACAAACCAAAAGAAAAGAACAGAACAGAAAAGAAAAGAAGTATTCCAGAGCAGAATATAAGAATTGCCACATTGGCTCAAACAAAAGTTCCTTTTTGTTCAAGGTGTTGCCTGTCGCACAAGTGCACAACAAAGTGTCTCTGGAAAAAAGCTTGCAATTAGGCCAAGGAGACAATGTGCAAAAACAAGTATGCCATTTTTCTGCAGAGGTCGCAGGTTTGCTGGGCATTTTTACCTTAGCTCAGGTTTGGTTATCATAATACTTTAGTCATATTTGTTTATATTTTATATGCATTTGTTTATTTTATTTCTTTATGTGCTGCCTTTCTTCTAAAACTGGGTCCCAAAGTGACTTACCTAAAAATGGTTAAAAATTTTGTCATTTCATTGTGAAGTAGGACATAGCAGTTGCTAAAGGAAATTAGTTTAGATTATAATTGCATATAAATATAAATAATAATATGCAGCAAGATGAAAATAAGCTCATGCAAATAAATCCATTTTGGTTTTGTTCAGTCAACATCTAACAATAATATACAAACTTTACTTTCTTGGCCTAGAGAGCCTCAGAGTGGAGACATCACTTACACTAGATGGTAACAAGAATAACTATACATATACTATATGTAATATGTGGCATCTCTTAGTAGAATACGTACATGCTTTTCATAAAATATGTAAATTAAACTATCATTATGTTATCCTTGTGCCAATATAACATATCCGTTAGAACTGAAACTTCTAGATATCATATCAAAGTATGTGTTTGCTTTCCTCTGTTCTGGTTGCATTAAAAAGCCTTACATCCTTCATGTGTTTTTTCCAACAGGATGTCCAACAATTCAAAACAAGCAGGTAGACATTCTCCAAGGCTTAGCTCTTTGGCCAGCTCAAACCCAGGAAACCTCTGCAACACAGGTTTGCCAGATTCTGAGCTGAAAGGACATTTCTGAAGCTGTGGCATGGCCTAAGCATTTGAGAAACTGGGACAGTGAGCTGTCAACTAGCTCAGGGGTCCCCAACCTTGGGCCTCCAGATGTTCTTGGACTTCAGCTCCCAGAAATCCTGGCCAGCAGAGGTGGTGGTGAAGGCTTTTGGGAGTTGTAGTCCAAGAACATCTGGAGGCCCAAGGTTGGGGACCACTGAACTAGCTGAGAGCGCCAGGGGCACAGGAATAACCTTTGGAAAAATATTTGTGATAAGGGGCTGTGAGTGAGTGAACTTTGGCCCATGGGAGTGTTCTACATCGTAATCCCTCTGGGCACTTGCAGGTCTCCACGGTAAATGTTGGGCCATGGATGGATGTCCCACCCAGCGCAAGATCTTGAAGCTGCACCCACTTAGGCAAGAGAGACACAATAAAATCCAAAAGGTGTGAAATGGCATGAAGTGGAGAAAAGCCTGTAGAGAAGTTTTCCCACCAAGAGGAAGATATAAAAAGGGGCAGAAACAGTAACTGGGTGAGGGAGAAGTAGGGGCAGGCAGTGGAGAAGGAGAGTAACCAGCAAGAGATCTGAGCAGACATGGCAAAATGGCAAGAGGATGAACACCAGGTTCTTGTATTTGCCAGCTGGTTGGCATCTGAGGACAATCCCCCTCTCCGCAGCATCCTGCCATATCCCTTTCTTGACAATATGGCAGAGGAAGACAGGGAGCCATCCAAGTACTCTGAAGGTGTGAGGGTGGACTGAGATATTTGTAGACAGAAACCAAGAAAGAGTCAAGGATCAGAGTCAACACTGCTGGTGCAGACAGGGACAATTTAAGAGGCTGTACAAGATGTAAGCCCTCTTTTCTACCTGTGTTGGACATTAGGGCCAGTGAATCTGACTTCCATAATTTCCCCTTTTAAGAACCTGCTTTTGAGCAATTAGCCTTTTTCCCCTAAATGAACAAGCAAAGTTATGGACAGAGAAAGATTGCAGTAGAGTGGCAAAATCCTTCCCATAATGTGCATATAGTTTTTGTACTAAGGGCGTCTTGGAGACACCAGAGAAGTCTCCATGTTGAAGGCCCCCTCAAATACTGGTACTGGTATAGGATTTGGGAATTTTAAAAAAATAAGGCTTTAAAAAAAGCCATCTTAGAAATCAGGGTCAGAATACAGAGAAAATGCAGGGTATGAAGAAAAGACAGCAGTTCAATTCTTTCTCATCCATTGCTAAAGACAGACCTTCTCCTAAGTGTGCCTTAAAGTTGACCTTTTAATATGTGCAGGTAAAATATTTAGTACTTAGGTTGGTTCACCTTAAGTACTTAAGGTGAGTCATCCTGACAACTAACAGCAAACTCATTATCCAAGTGCCAAACTTAATATAGCTCAAGCAGCACCATTCTTGTGTTTGGGGGGACATTAATCAACAGGTTTAAGGGAATGTTTAGATTTGCAGAAGTGCAACCCTCTACAAAACAAAGCAAGACAAAGCAAAGCAAAAATTTCGCAAGGACTAAAGGTGGCCCAATCCCAAAGAATTCTCCAGCTACTGTACAATTGCACTCATTTCATACGCTAGCAGGGTTATGCTCAAAATCTTACAAGGTAGGCTTCTACAGTATGTGGACTGAGAACTCCAGGAAGTACATGCTGGAATTTGAAGGGGTAGGGGAACTAGAGACCAAATTGCTAACATACACTGGATAATGGAGAAAGCCAGCGAGTTCCAGGAAAAAAATCCACTTCTGTTTCATTGACTACACAAAAGCCTTTGACTGTGTGGACCACAGCAAACTATGGCAAGGCCTTAAAGAAATGGGAGTGCCTGACCACCTTATCTATCTCCTGAGAAATCTATACAGTGAACCCTAAACCTACTGAATTAATTCATATTAGAAGTGGAAGATATGCTGGCAGTGACAGGTTTTACTTTCTAGCGTTCCATGATCACTGCAGATGGTGACTGCAGCCACGAAGTTAAAAGACACCTGCTTCTTGGGAGGAAAGCAATGTCAAACCTAGACAACACTTAAAAAGCAGAGACATCACCTTGCCGACAAAAGTCCGCATAGTCAAAGCTATGTTTTTTCCAGTAGCAATGTATGGAAGTGAGAGCTGGACCATTCTTCTGACTGCCGAAGAATTGATGCTTTTGAATTGTGGTGCTGGAGGATGCTCTTGAGAGTCCCCTGGACTGCAAGGAGAACAAACCTATCCATTATGAAGGAAATCAACCCTGAGTGCTCACTGGAAGGACAGACCCTAAAGCTGAGGCTCCAATACTTTGGCCATCTCAAGAGAAGAGCAGACTCCCTGGAAAAGACCCTGATGTTGGGAAAGTGTGAAGGCAAGAGGAGAAGGGGACGGCAGAGGATCAGATGGATGGACAATGTCATTGAATCTCCCATCATGAATTTGACCAAACTCTGGGAAGCAGTGGAAGACAGGTGGGCCTGACATGCTCTGGTCCATGGGGTCACGAGGAGTTGGACACAACTAAACGACTAAGCAACAAAAAGGGTGGCACACTGGGACAAAGCATTATTAGTGGCCAAAGAATGCTGAGTGTCTACAGAGAGGGAAAATAAAATAAAATGGTGTAGATGGGGGATAAAACGGAGACTTGTGAAAGAGATTATTCTTGTCTAGCTAGAAGTCTACACAGGGTAACATTTTGTTGCTAGCCACATTTCTTAAGAAACTAAGCATCTACCTCTCCTTCTTTTGCTAAGTTCCTCATGCAGCAGGTACAGATAACATCACACTTATCAGTATATTAGTGTGTGGTTGCTTGCTTATTTAGTTGGCCGTTACGGTAAAGATAAAGTGTAATGCAAAGACCTTTTGTTTTCAGCTGAATGCAGTTAAATCTGAATGGAAACAATTTTATCAAATATTATGATTTGGTTTAAGTGGAACTTTAATAAACTAAATAAACTAGTACTCAAGTTTCTCTTGCTCATAGGAACTATAAATGCTATGAATTTTTCACACAGGAACAAATTTGGCATTATTTGACATAGTCGTCCCTCATGTTGTGGTTGGAGAAAGTCAGACAACACTTTTCTATGATCATCCAATGAGTTCACGACTGATAAAGAATTTACCCCTGGATCTTCATTCCAGTACTCTTACTTAGTTTAAACTTATCGAGTGAGGGATATAGCTATAGATTTGTATTGCATTCATTGTAGATCTTCTGTGAAGGGTTGGGCATGCACTGAAGGAGCTTTAGGGCTCCTTACAAGTCCTGTCCCAATGCTTTGTGTGTGGACAAGCTGCACCCTTGACATCAACATACTGAATGTAGACATCTTCAACTAGGAAGCCTAGATGCCTAGATGCATGTAAAGCTTCAATACATTCCAGAAATCTAATCTCACACATTTAGCAACATAGTTTGAGTCTGCTGCTCTAATAAAAACCCAAACAGGGAAAGAAACCCAAAAAGAAATCTGAAAGGTTATTTTCAATAATTTTTAACTTACTCTGAATACTTTGTATTTAAGAAATCAGAAATAATTGCAAATGGGGCCCTTTTTCTTTCAAATACAAATCCCTTACTGACATCTTGGAACACTTCTCACTTTGTCTCTGATGCCATTTGTGGCAACAAACCCCATAACCTCATATCTGCTCACTAAATGTGGATATCTGCAGTAGAAAAATTACATCCATAGAAACAAGTATCTTAGTACACTAAAGATGAAAGAAGCAGGGCATTTGTTGCACACTTTATACCATGTTCCTCACTATGCCTTACAATATTTAGTCCATAGGCTATATGCTCTTTTCACATGAGTAGGCAGTGGAGACGGGCATGAACTGAGGAAAACAGTAGTACATGATGGTTCATTTGTTGTTGTTGTTTAGTCGTTAACTCATGTCCGACTGTTCATGACCCCATGCACCACAGCACGCCAGGCCCTCCTGTCTTCCATTGCCTCCTGGAGCATGGAGCATTCTTTTTTGCTGCCTTTCTTTGGAATCAGGATGTAGACTGATCTTTTCCAGTCCTCTGGCCACTGTTGAGTTTTCCAAACTTGCTGGCATATGGAGTGTAGCACCTTAACAGCGTCATCTTTTAAGATTTTAAATACTTCCACTGGAATGCCTTCACCTCGACTGGCCTTGTTGTTAGCAATGCTTTCTAAGGCCCACTTGACTTCGCTCTCCAGGATGTCTGGCTCAAGGTCAGCAACCACACTATCTGGGTTGTTCAGGACATCCAGATCTTTCTGGTATAATTCCTCTGTGTATTCTTCTCATCTCTTCTTGATGTCTTCTGCTTCTGTAAGGTCCCTACCAATTTTGTCCTTTATCATGCCCATCTTTGCACAAAATGTTCCTTTAATATCTCTAATTTTCTTGAACATATCTGTGGTTTTTCCCTTTCTATTATCTTCAGCTATTTTTTGGAAGTCCTTAAATCAATTCTTCACTTCCATTGTGCATTCATAAGGGATTTGGTTTAGATTATATCTGACTGCCCAGTGGTTTTTCCTACTTTCTTCAGTTTAACCTTGAGTTTTGCTATAAGAAGCTGATGATCAGAGCCACAATCAGCTCCAGGTCTTGTTTTTGCTGACTGTATAGAGCTTCTCCATCTTTGGCTGCAGAGAACATAATCAATCTGATTTCAGTATTGTCCATCTGGTGATGTCCATGTGTAGATTGCCTCTTGTGTTGTTGGAAAAGAGTGTTTGTGATGACCAGCTTGTTCTCTTGACAAAACTCTATTAACCTTTACCCTGCTTCCTTTTGAACTCCAAGGCCAAACTTCCCTGTTGTTCCTTTTATCTCTTGACTCCCTACTTTAGCATTCCAGTCCCCTAGAATGAGAAGAACATCCTTCTTCGGTGTCAGTTCTAGAAGGTGTTGTAAATCTTCATAAAATTGTTCAATTTCTGTCTCCTCAGCAATGGTGGTTGGTGCATAAACTTGGATTATTGTGATGTTGAAAGGTCTGCCTTGGATTCCTATTGAAATCATTCTATCATTTTTGATATTGTATCCCAGTACATTTAGATTTAGATTAGGCATCCTTCAGTCTTGAGAGACTATGTTATAGCTCTCTGTATGGAGGACTTGGAACAGCGTCTAGTGTGGCTGAGAAGAGTGACAATCCCTTCCACCCTGAAGACAAATACAATCTGTACCTCATCTAGGTTCCTGATTTTGCTGCTTTCGTGACTGCCTCTTTGCCTCAGCCTGCTGGACAAGGGTCTCTTCAAATTGGGAGAGGCCATGATGCACTGCCTGCCTCCAGGCTGAATGCTCAGATGTCAGGTCCATCTCTTGATGTCCATTTCCAAGGCCTTCAGATCGTGCTTGCATATATCCTTATATCGCAGCTGTGGTTGCCCTCTGGGGCACTTTCCCTGCACTAATTATCCATACAGGAGATCTTTTTGAATCCAACCATCAGCCATTCTCACAACATGCCCAAGCCAGCACAGATGTCACTGTTTCAGTAATGTATACATGCTAAAAATTCCAGCTCGATCTAGGAATCACTCTATTTGGAACTTTGTCCTGCCAGGTGATACCAAAAATGTGTTGGAGACAACGCATATGGAACGTGTTCAGCTTTATCTCCTGCCATGCACAAAGGGTCCAGGACTCACTGTAGTACAGGAGTGTGCTCAGGACACAGGCTCTATAGGCCTGGATCTTGGTGTATGCCATCAGCTTCTTTTTGAGATCTATGAAGGCCACAAAGAGTGGTTGTTGTTCCCTGCATTTCTTCTGTAACTGTCTGAGGGAGAATACCATGTCAATAATGGATCTATTAGCTTGAAATCTACACTGTGATTCTGGATAGACTCTGTCTGCAAGCTTCTGGAGCCTCTTCAGCACAACACAGGCAAGCAGCTTCCCTACAATCCTGAGAAGAGAGATGCCACGGTAATTATTGCAGTCACCTTATCACTTATCAGAGACCATTGGAGAAAACTGTCCTCTTTTATGTCCATATTTTACCTGTCTGGGATTCTTCTACAAGAACATAACACTATTCTGGGTACACTGTATGCTCACTGTCACTTTAAAGTTTTTGTTTCCACTTTTCCTCTGGCAAGCTCTTCTCAATATATTGTATAGTATTTCTTTCCTTTAATGTCTTCTCATTCTTTTTTTTTTAATGGAGTGCTTTTGTTTCTCCTTCTTATCTCCAGGCAGGCAGTGTGTAAATATCAGCTCTAGAAAAAGTTGATGTAGGAGAAAGTAAACCAGGCAGAGTGTGTCCTGGATACTACTTATGAGAATCTTTCTGTCTTCAGCTTTGTCCAGCAATAATTTTCTTTCAACTTTTCAGTTCATACCTGGCCCTGATCAAGTTACAAGAATTGGCAGTTGTACCGGATCCTAATAACAGGTAAGCTCTCATTTATTTTGAAATACATCATTTGGAAAACACGTAAGAAAAATACACATGTAGGAAGATCAATGATGTCTGTCTGCTTCTCTTTACTACAGTAGAAGCCTTAACACCTCAGTTGTGATAATCGCTCATTTAGGAAATAATGTTTGAGAGGTAAATAGGCAGCGTGTGACTGAAATCCATTCCATTCATGTGGTAGTTTAAGTAGGGCATGTGTAGTAAGAATATGATTCACTAATGCTACATTTTAACCTCCTTCACCTGGGGCTGAAGGCAAGGGGTGATTTCATTGACTTAAAACATATCCAAAGGCAAAAGGAAATAGAGAAGCTCAATCCAATTTAGTTTTACTCAGATTACAACTTCTAACATCATACATGAATGTAACCTAAGGAACCCATTAGAATCAACAAGGCATGCAAATTCTCTTCACTTTATAGGAGTATTCAAGACAGCAAGTTGATATATACTTAAAATAAACTATGTTCCAAATGAGAAAGCATTCAGGTACTATATTTATGATTAAAGTGTTATGCCATCAAAATACACAAAAAAATAGGTTGGTACCGAAACTCACCATTATCTTAGCTTTGGGCTAAGCCATCAACTTCCAAGTAACATAAAAGCCATTCATATTCCCCACGATCCTCAGATTAAATTAAGAAAGGAAAATTTACAGAAGCTGCTGTCCTTCTCTCCCCTCCAGCTACTTGCACTCCAGGAAAACTATTCTAGTTGGTTGGGATTTTCCTTAACTCCATGAGATGAAGTACAGTAGACTGCTGGGGAAAGAGGGAGTTCCCTCAAGTCAAGGAAAGGTCTAACCATTTTGGAATAAACTTTGCCTCTCCCACCCCACCTCCATTACCTCCACAACCCACCACAGTGAATCCAATAACAGAGCATAGTGTGGAGCTCCTTCTCTGGAGGTTTTCAAACAGAGACTGGGCTGTCATATGTTGGGGAAGCTCTAACCTGGACTTTCTGCAGTGAATTGGACTTGACTACATGATTCTGTATGTTCGTTCTCTTCCAGTGGAAATAAGACCATGTAGCATTTTTCCTGCATCTTCACACAACTTGAAATAAAGATATGTAATAATACTACTTACATATGGATGGGCTTAGAAGCAATTCCAAGAATAGTTGTGATAGTCCTTTGCTTAGTATTTAGTAATTGCACAGCATTCTCCTTTCCCTATATCAGTGGTCCCCAACCTTGGGCCTCCATATGTTCTTGGACTACAACTCCCAGAAGCCTTCACCACCACCTCTGCTGGCCAGGATTTCTGGGAGCTGAAGTCCAAGAACATCTGGAGGCCCAAGGTTAGGGACCACTGCCCTATATGACATCATATGTTTCTGTTCATTCTCCCACTTGCCTATTCAATGGTACCTTTCAGCAAAAAAACTGCAATCTTCCCTTGGTCTCATAATCCAGATTTTAATTTTGGAGGGGTTCACCCAAGATAACTATCCAAACCAGACACCGTTTTTACACTCCCTAAAAACAGATGTTCTGCACTCACATACATGCATTAGAAAACAAGAGATTCTGTTTTTGTTTTTAGTGTCCTGATCATGAGATATACTAGTTAATATCAAGTGGAATGGGGGGGGGGGGTTCAACTGCAAAGGGATCCAAGCATGCCCTGGGAACAGACCATTTGCCTAACCTTCTCCAGAATCATCCTGCAATGACAATCAGATGCTTGCTCAATTATTAAATTATTCATGATGCTTACAGTTTGCAAAAAAAAGCTACAAGAAATTACTTGAAATGGCTCCAGCACCATTGGCAAAAGTGCTGTAGCTGGAAGTTCCTAGCAGGAAATGCTGCAGCTAAGCAGCAAAGGTAATATTTATTAAGCAGCCAGCGTCAAAACACGCACCTTATGCAAAGGAGAGACTTGAAAACTCCATTCCACGCTAGTGAACAAATAATTGTGCAGGAACAGCTAGATCAGCTCCAGATATTTCAGTGTCATGAGATTCTTCTCTGTGCAAATTACAAATGCTATGGAAAGGATAGAGCAAATGTCACTTGTTGTTTTAGAACTAGCAGATGTTCTAAGGTACCAGCAAGGAAAGGATGTAGCCTCGTAATTTGCATCAGCCAAATGCGTTTGGAAAGAATGCAGTCAAATTCAGTGAGGATCCCATTTCATGAAGATCTGGGGGGAAGAACCAAAATATGAAGCAATAGCCAAGATGCTAATGGATTGGAATCTGAGCTGCGACACTTCCCTAGAATTCTCTGCCGATTTAGCTTTTCTGAAGAACTGCAAGCATCTGCTGGACCAGACATCAGATTCATGATTTATTGCTTCTTCAGGCCACCAGTGTTGGGTAAGCTGGCACATATAATTGCTGTGAATCAGAATTTGAGATAAAGGAATGTCCATTTTCTCCTATAGAGCTTGGAAATTTACCTTTTTGGAAGACTCAGTATAATGAGACACTGACCCAGAGCATCACCTACCACTGCTCAGTTACCATCAGCTTTATTGCACTCATTTTTCTTAAGGGCAACTCTACCATTTTTTTCTGACTCCCCTCCCCAAGCCAAGAGCAGGACTAAATGTTCATTTTGTTTTTATCTTTGAACAATGAAAGAAGTCTATTCTATCTCTTGTTTTGCTGCCCCAGAATAACACACTTATCTTCTATAGCTCATGCACGCTCCCATATTATGGTACAGTTATTTATAATCAGCCAAGACAATATAGCTTCCAGAGAATATTTTTTGGCTGCCATCTTCTCATCTGACATGGAAGAGAAGGGCACTTTGTGAAGTGGGGTGAAGTTAAAAGAATCTATCCTAACAGGAATTTGCTTTCTTGATGTTCAGTGGAAAATAATGACTTCAGAAGCAGCAACTGCATCCTCAACAACAAATATGAAAAGAATGCATTGTTTGGCCTCGGAGTAGCTTACCAAAAAACAAACAAAAATCCTGTTTGGTGAAATATTTTTTTGCTAGGAAATGAGGGTGAGAAGGAGAATCTTTTTTATTGTTATTGTTATGTATTTCCCATATGTATTACTGATGGATACTGGAGTGCCTGTGCTAATCCTCTTCTGTGGATTTGCGTTTTTTTTTTCAGGATTTTGCTAAATGTCAAATCTTTTGGTATGGTCTGTGAAAATGTCTCATGGAAATGTTGAGGACTTTGTACCCATTGAGTATTCTAAAGCTTTAAAAAGAGAGAACACCTTTACAACTCAGGTTATAATTCACTGTGCACCTATCAGGACATAAACTCCAGTGAAAACAAAGGATGACAGGCTATACATTGCAAGAAATAATTGTGTACACTGGGATTTCCTCAAAGATATATATCACTGCATTCAGACTTTCAGATTAAGTTCATGCTGATATTCCAGTGACCAACTACAAAACAAAACATGCAAGATGCACAGTTGTTAAAAGTTATGTGCTATGACATAGACATCTTCCATCACTTGAGGCAGCATCTCTTCTAAAAACATTCTAATTGTATAGTCTAGTTTGACCTTAAGATTTCCTTCTAGAATACACAGGTATAGGATTGCTCTGTCAGTCAATAACCTTTTATCAAATACAAACACTGTCTGTGTACAAATGGCCTCCCAAAATTCTTGATTCGATTTGTGAGCAGAGAAATTTTGGTAGCATTTCAGCACATTTCACTAAGAAGAAAAATTCTTCAGTAGTTTGTGCTAGCAGTAACACCCTGTCTGTCTGTCTGTCCATCCATTTGTCCATCTGTTTGTTCGTTCATTGCATGATAGCTTTTTACCTGCTTGCTTGCCACTGAAAGCAGCAGCAGCAGCAGCGTAACTGTGTATTAGCAGCCTGGTTACTATTATGCATCCTTCTCTGTCACTGGACAATGTGGAATACTGCCTGCCTGTCACAAAATTAGTGGAGAATATTTAGAGACAATTTTGCAAACAAAATAGTTTCTTATTTCAGAAGATAAGAGACATTACAGTGAGAAAAGAGAAAAGTAAAGATCTTTTCTAAAGAAAACATTTTTTGTAAGTTCTAGATCAGCTTTACTCTAAACATAGTTGTAAAGTCTTTATTGTAGGAGAATGCTTCTGTGGAGGTAATGAGTATGTTTGCATAATTAAAACTAGTGCACCAGCTTTGCCTACTGATCTGGCCACACTGACACATGCCTTACTCACATCTTGGCTGGTTTACTGTAACACACTCTATGTGGGGTTGTCTTTGGAAAGTGTTCAGAAATGCCAGCAAGTCCACAATGTCGCAGCCAGATTGTTAGCTGGGGCTGGCTACAGGGAACCAATCTGTTTCCAGACACAATTCAAAGTTCTGGTTTTAACCTATAAGACTCTAAATGGTTTGCGCCCAAGTTATCTCAAGGACTGCACCTCCCTTTATGAGCCTGCCTGGGTATTAAGGTCATCAGAAGAGGCCTTTCTCTCAGTTCCACATTCCTCATGGGTATATTTGGTGGGGACATGGGAGAGGGCCTTCTCTGTTGCTGCTCCCTGACTCTGGAACTCCCTCCCACAGGAGGCCAGGCTGACCCCATTTTTGCCATCTTTCTACAAGCAGACAAAGAGTTTTCTCCTCAGGCAGGCTTAACTTTAAGTGACTGATGGACCATGGTGATTTTAAAACCCATTACTGTAGTCTGTTGTTTTACCTGTGCTTTTGGGGTGGTTCCAGTTCCAGCAAGGGGCATCAGCAGCATTTTCTTCTGGTTGCCTCCTCATTCTGTTTTAATTTAGTCCTTTTAACCTTTTGATATAAAGTTTTAGCTTTTAACACCTTCAGTTTTAGATAGCTTTCAAAGTCTTTGAACCAGCCCATTTGGAAGAAAGGGAGGACTATAGATAGAGAAGCCAGAGACTCTATCCTGTGGATATTTATTTATTTATTTATTTATTTATTGATTGATTGATTGATTTATTGATTTATTTATTTATTTATTTATTTATTTATTTATTTATTTATTTATTTCATTTATACCCCGCCTATCTAGTCAATTGTGACCACTCTAAATAATCCGGCTCATATCAGTGGCTTTGTTAACTCTGTTTATGCCTATGAAGATAAAGGAACAAATAAATAAAGGAAAATAAATATTTCTGGCCTTTGAAGAAAGGAAAACGATTACCAGAATTAGCTGAAATTCAGTGGGAAAAAGAAAGAGGAGCTACTTCTCCATGAGTAACAGAACAACACAGTCAAACAAAGAGAGCTTTTCTGATAAGCCAGAGAGGTCTTCAACTCTACTGGCCACTATTACTGTATTACTGTTGTTGGTTATTACTGCTCTCCACTTTAAACATTTAAACGTTGAGCACAACAAGAATCTGAACAGAGGAGGAGAGAAAGAACACTCCTGTTTTTGCTGGATAGTGTTTCCCTATCATGTGAGAGAACTGGTTTTGCACTTTTGCATCATCTTGCTGACAAAGGTCCGCATAGTCAAAGCTATGTTTTTTCCAGTAGCGATGTAGGGAAGTGAGAGCTGGACGATAAAGAAGGCTGACCGCTGAAGAATTTATGCTTTCAAATTGTGGTGCTGGAGGAGGCTCTTAAGAGTCCCCTGGACTGCAAGGAGAACAAACCTAGCCATTCTAAAAGAAATCAAGGTGATCACTGGAAGGACAGATCCTGAAGCTGAGGCTCCAATACTTTGGCCATCTCATGAGAAGAGAAGACTCCCTGGAAAAGACCCTGATATTGGGAAAATGTGAAGGCAAGAGGAGAAGGGGATGACAGAGATGGTTGGACAGTGTCATTGAAGCTACCAAAAGGAATTTGACTCAACTCCAGGACACAGTGGAAGACAGGAGGGCCTGGCGTGCTCTGGTCCATGGGGTCATGAAGAGTCGGACACGACTTAATGACTAAACAACAGCAACAAGGACAGGTGGAGGTGATCAGCCCTCTAAAACATGGCAGGCCCAGCAATGTGACCACAGTGTTTCCAAGCCTTCTACTCCCCTTAGGAACTTTAGCACATATAGTGCCAAACATCATGTTAAAGTCTACCCTGAGGCTCCGAGGAAACTGAAGCAAACCAAGACTGACTTTGTTAGTTCTCTGAAGCCCTTAACAAACAACATGGAGAATTCTGTTACTCCTCATATTGACTTATCTGACAGCCTTTTGACAAATGGTCAGATACTGGAAAGTAGCCAATCAATAGGTAGCCTGCTAAGTAGCACAGTGAATCAAAATTTTGGCAAGTTAAGACTGTCAGATTTTGCATCAGATCTGGTTTTGGGACCTGATGGTCTGACGTTGCCAAACGAGTCTGGGACCCTTAGAGAACAGAAGCTGAACTGTATAAATGTTGAGACACCAGAAACTAAAGACACTACACCAATAACGGGGGAGCATGATTCTTCTCAATCTTGTAAGCTAGTCTCCTTGGACTGTGATAAAGCAACTCCATCAAAGGAACCAGGCAGCTGTAGAATACAGGGCTTTTTAAATCAGAAATTAGAGATATATTAAAGTAATTAAATCAATCTGTGACCACTATAGCAGGTCACATGATGGAAAATAAGATGCATCTTGCAAAGAATGCAGTAGACCAGTTGATCCAATTCAGGCTGAACATCCACGGTGTGTGTCTGATAAGATGAACTATTATAATCTGTCTCCAAAAACTATTGACAGAATTGACAAGCTTTCACTAGAAGAGTTATTTCTATGTGTAGGTTGTCAGACAGATGTTCAGGGAAATCTTATTGCCACTTCACCACCTACAGCAGACTCTCTAAATCCTTTGTCTGCAACGAACCCTTCAAGTACAAAGCATCATCCTCCAGGAAAGGATCCCACAAAGATCAGTGGAAAGTCATCTGCCCTACAATCAGCAAAGGCCAAGCCCAAACATGTGAAGATAAAGGATGCTCAGAAACAAACATCCAAAAAAAAAGTATGAATTTTAAACCCTTATTTAAACTACTCTCATATCAACAACACTATAGGCAACAGTAGTGGCATAGAATTTTTCCAACAGCATAGCTTCTGCCTTGATTCTGAAGATTACCACATGTTTGTTACTGTTTATCAATGTTCATATTCCTGCAACAATCTCGTTTGATGACAGATGAATTGTGAGGTAACTTAGAGGACTATATTGATCATTTAATACTATTGTATCCTGATGCTTCTATAATAGTCTCTGGGGATTGCAATGCCAGGATAGGTACAAATGATGAGACACTTTCTATACAGTTCAATATGACCTTCCCAGAATCTTTTCTACATGCAAATTCCAATCACAGGTAAATTATAAATTAACATTAGCGACTTCTTACAAACAAAAATTATATAAAATGTTTTATAGATGACACTTTTCACCAGCTAGACTTACAAAAATGTTCCCAAACAAGTGATGGAAATTTAAAAATCATGAAGGAAGTTATTACCATGTATGGTGGACTTGTGATAAAGCAAAAAATTATTGGGCTAAAATGCACATGTGGATTAAGCAAATGTCAAAATAGGAAAGAGAATTTAAACTGGAAATATTTTTGTTAGGATTACTACCAAATGCTGTAGATATACATAGTAGTAGGCATCCTTCAGTCTCGAAAGACTATGGTAGCGTGCTCTGTATGGAGGACTTGGAACAGCGTCTAGTGTGGCTGAGGAGGCCAATTCGAGAGTTACAATCTCTTCCACACTGAAGACAAATCCAATCCGTCCCCTGTCCAGCTCCCTGGTTTTGCTTCCTTTGTGACTTCCTCTTTGCCTCGGCCTGCTGGACAAGGGTCTCTTCAAATTGGGAGAGGCCGTGATGTACTGCCTGCCTCCAGGCTGAACAATCAGATGTCAGAGTTTCCCATCTGTTGAGGTCTATTCCTAAGGCCTTCAGATCCCGCTTGCAGATATCCTTGTATCGCAGCTGTGGTCTCCCTCTGGGGCGATTTCCCTGCACTAATTCTCCATATAGGAGATCCTTTGGAATCCGACCATCAGCCATTCTCACAACGTGCCCAAGCCAGCGTAGACGTCGCTGTTTCAGTAATGTATGCATGCTGAAAATTCCAGCTCGTTCTAGGACTACTCTATTTGGAACTCTGTCCTGCCAGGTGATACCAAAAATCCGTCGGAGGCAACGTATATGGAAGGTGTTCAGCTTCCTCTCCTGCCGGGCACAAAGGGTCCAGGACTCGCTGCAGTACAGGAGTGTGCTCAGGACACAGGCTCTATAGACCTGGATCTTGGTATGTGTTGTCAGTTTCTTATTGAGCCATACTCTCTTTGTGAGTCTAGAGAACATGGTGGCTGCTTTCCCAATGCGTTTATCCAGCTCGACATCTAGAGAGAGGGTGTCAGAGATGGTTGAGCCAAGGTACACAAAGTCATGAACAACCTCCAATTCTTGTGTGGAGATGGTAATAGAGGGAGGTGAGTCCACACCCTGGCCCATGACTTGTGTTTTCTTCAGGCTGATTGTTAGTCCAAAGTCTTGGCAGGCCTTGCTGAAACGATTCATGAGTTGTTGGAGGTCTTCAGCAGAGTGGGCAACAATGGCTGCATCGTCTGCAAAGAGGAAGTCCCGCATGCATTTCAGTTGGACTTTGGTCTTCGCTCTCAATCTAGAGAGATTAAGGAGCTTTCCATCTGATCTAGTCCGGAGATAGACACCTTCTGCAGTTCCAAAGGCATGCTTCAGCATGACAGCAAAAAAGATCCCAAAAAGTGTTGGTGAGGACACAGCCCTGTTTCACTCCGCTTTGGATGTCAAAGGGATCTGATGTTGAGCCGTCAAAAACTACAGTGCCTTTCATTCCATCGTGGAAGGACCTGATGATGTTAAGGAGACGAGGTGGACATCCAATCTTGGGAAGTATTTTGAAAAGACCATCCCTGCTAACCAAGTCAAATGCTTTTGTAAGGTCTATGAAGGCCACTAAGAGTAGTGTAGATATACAAAGCTACTATTTAATACTACATGTTTTGACAGCAGTTCGGCTATTATGGGCACAGGTTTGGAAAGATGAAAATCCACCAAATGATGATATGATCATTTAAAAAAATTAGAAAGTGCAGAAATAGATAAATTAAGAGGTTAAAGGGACAAGAAGAATAATATTTTTTATTTAAGTTGGAATTTATTTTATAATTGGTGGAAATTAAAAATCCCGCACTAAAGGAACAGAAAATGAATTTAAAAATGGGATGTCATGAATAGGATCTCACCAGAAGAATTATTCAAATATACAAGATTGCTTTTATGCTGAGGCTTAGATGTTTTTTTCCTTTTTTTATATTTAGATTGTTTTTGATTATTGTTTGACCTTTAGGGATTCTTACACTTTATGATTATTGTTTAAATGTGTATTGTGCTATATATCTATGTTTTTAAATTGTCTGTTAGAAAATTTCAAAATTAAATTGGAAAAAAGAAAGATATGTATTTCTCTAGCAAACATTATACATAACTTATCTCTGTCTCCCTCTAGTGACCAGTTCTGGTAACATCATCTTTAGAAATAGATATTTCTAGGATTTTTCTTTATTTTTAATATTTTCATACTGTGGATGAGTGAATCAGTGGATACTGATCCTGCAGATATGGGAGTTACAATGTATTGCTCTTTTTTTATAAATTTTAACATGATGTCCATTTAATTCCTTTTTAATATTGTAATAATTTATTAATTTAGCTTTTAACTTTGTTTTGTTTAATACTGAAGGCTGCTTCGGATCCTTTAGGAGAAAGGCAGCATATAAATATTTCAAACAAACAAACAAATAAACAAACAAATGCTTACACCTGGATATTTTGAATGGAAAGAGCATAACAAATAAGAGAGAGACAGAAATAGCATTCCTAACATTTGTGTTTTTATTAAATCACAGGTTGAAGGAACAGTCAAAATGCTGAAGGAAATCCAGGTGTGCCTGTGTATCTTCTTTGTATTTTCATTTGGAGTATTTTATGAACTGTCTCAGGAACATAGTTGCCTCTTCTCCTGCAAACCTGCCTCCAAACAGTTGTTGACACCAAAAGATGTCATGATCCAGGATAGAAGCATCATCTTTCTGGAGACCACTGAAAATCTGCAGCCTCGTCCTCTGGTTTTATGTTCTGTGGAATCTGCTGCTAGAATCTATTCAGAGAGGCCTGTCATTTTCTTTATGAAAGGCTTGGACAATCACACAATGGGGAGTGTCAGTTCTTCATGGTCCTCTCTCTCCTTTTTATCTGCTATGAAGAATGTTTTCCTTTTTCCCCTTCACATGGAAACTTTGTTCCAAGACACTCCTCTACTTTCATGGTATCTTCAGGTAAGAGAGAAAGTGTGCTGGCTTTTCTTTCCCCCACAGATGAGAGAAATGGACAAAATTAGTTACGAAGTTTTTTGGACAAATATTGATTTGAGATTGTGGAATGTTTCTTGCTGCGTCTGTTGTTAGTGGAAAACAACAGATGCTGTTTCCTATCAATTTTTTCCTTACAAAAAAAGCTGACACTTTATTTATACCTACATTTAATGAAAATAGACAGTTTAGTGCAGGTAAAACTTTTACAAGAGGTCTCAAATGCTGCTTCAGATATCCTTTCATATTTATTCATTTATTTAAAATATATTTACCTCACTTTTCTGCTAAGAAATGACTAAGGCAGCTTACATCATTGAAATACAACGTTAAAGCTAAAAAACAGTGAATGATTCAAATATTAAACAAATTAATAACATTATATTTAAAATGCTAGGTAAAGCATTACTAAACTATAATTAGAAGTAACAGAATGTAAACAATCTCATTTGAAAACCTCTCCTAAAACCTCATTAAGGAAAAAACTGTCTGAAGGAGAAAGGTGAGGTAAAATTATTTTAAGTAATATTTTAAAAACAATTCACCTGCTGGATCTTCATACTGGGACTTCAGTAAATTACTTTTTCCCCCCTATAACTTCCAGAATTTTTCAGCCATCATAGTCAGTAGCTTTGCTAATTGGGAGATTCTGACAGTTATAGTTGAAAAAAGTAACTTTCTCAAGGTCTGGTTCATACACAGGACTGGTGATTACCGTGCATAAGAGAATGAATGTGCCATTCAGATTTATTTATTTTTTTGGATCTTCATTCTGGGAATTTCACACCTATAGAAATCTAAATGTGGCATTACAGAGCCTCGTGGCACAGTGGTTAAACCGCTGTACTGCAGCCAAAACTGTGCTCACAACCTGGGGTTCAATCCCAGGTAGCCGGCTCAAGGTTAACTCAGCCTTCTATCCTTCCAAGGTCGGTAAAATGAGTACTCAGCTTGCTGGGGGGGGGCAATGTGTAGCCTGCATAATTAACTTGTAAACTGCTCAGAGAGTGCTTGAAGCACTATGGGGCGGTATATAAGCAGCATGCTTTGCTTTTGCTTTTACCTGGAAACATCTACATTGGCTTGGGCATGTTGTGAGAATGGCTGATGGTCGGATTCCAAAAGATCTCCTGTATGGAGAATTAGTGCAGGGAAATCACCCCAGAGGGAGACCACAGCTGCGATACAAGGATATCTGCAAGGGGGAACTGAAGGCCTTAGGAATGGACCTCAACAAATGGGAAATCCAAGTGTTCAGCCTGGAGGCAAGCGGCGCATCACGGTCTCTCCCAATTTGAAGAGAATTTTGTCCAGCAGGCCGAGGCAAAGAGGCAGTCACGAAAAATCAGGGAGCTGGACAGGGGACAGATTGTATTTGTCTTCAGTGTGGAAGGGATTGTCACTCTCGCATTGGCCTTCTCAGCCACACTAGACACTGTTCCAAGTCCTAAATACAGAGCACGTTACCATAGTCTCTCGAGAAATAAAAGATTGCCTTTGGTATAGATGGATTAAGAATGGGGTGTGAAGCAACCACAATATTTGGATCAGACCCCCCATTCATGCATCCATGAAGTGGCTCAGTTTAGCTTGGCTTGATTTGGAAGCCCCTCTGTTTAAACTCAGGTCCAAACATAGGCCTCTTCTCCCTTCATCAAAATATAACGATGCCTTCACATCCAGCAGCTCTTTAGGTGGAAACTATGTCTGCCACATTGCAAAGAAATGGATGCGTGCAGTTGTCAGTGTGTGCTGTGCAACTTTATATTTTTGTGAAAGAGAGCTGGCAATGATTTCATGACAGAATTGGATGAAATTTTCAAGGATATTTGTCCCCTTTTCAAGGGTAAAACATTTGCATTTCAGAAGAACAGATGTAGAGAGTTTCGGTGAAAAGCACAATTTTAGTTCTGGGGTTTCCAACAAATTGGCTCAGGACCCACACTTGCTCAGGTGTGTTTGTGGAAAGAAGGCTCCAGCCTTTGCTGGTGAGAAATGCCCATGTAGGCGTAGGCCTCCTATACTGAGTTGTTTTACAGGCTTTGTGTTCCTTAGCCGAAAATGCAAGTGCTGCAAATATTGGAAGGAAGAAATAATGGGATTTCTTTAGTTGCTGGAAGTTGTTTGATTCTGTATCCATTTTTAAACCTACAGGTCAATGCAACACTGGAGAAGGACTGGATCTATATCATATCAGATGCTATCAGGCTTGCAATGGTGTGGAAATATGGTGGAATTTATATGGACACAGATGTAATTTCTATCAGACCCATCCCAGTGAGCAACTTCTTGGCAGCCCAGTCTTCCCAATTTTCCAGCAATGGGATCTTCAGTTTTCAGCAGCATCATTCATTCCTTTGGGATTGCATGGAAGATTTTGTTCGGAACTACGATGGAGCGATCTGGGGAAATCAGGGACCTTTTTTAATAACAAGGGTGCTAAAAAGGCTGTGTGATCTTATTGATTTTAAGGATACAGAGGATCAAAAATGTCACAACATTTCCTTCTTGAACCCCCAGCGTTTCTATCCCATCCATTACAAAAACTGGACAGCATATTATGAGGTGTGGGACCCAATACCACAGTTCAATACTTCCTATGCTTTGCATTTGTGGAACTTCATGAACGAAAAAGACAAGAAGAATGTTACCATTGGAAGTAATACACTAGTGGAAAACCTGTTTAGAATGTACTGCCCTACTACTTACAAAAGACTTTCTCAAACTGTGGAAGGAAGTGAATAGATGTCTCAGAATAAACCTGGTTGACTGATTCCAATAAAATCAAATTAGGAGTTTTTACATTTTATAATACTCAGTAGAACCCGAGTTACAATTTGGAAACATCTGTCTCCCAAATGAAAGCTTGATAGGAAGAAAATCTTTAAAGATGTTACTAATATAAGAAGTGAATAGATTGGTGGTATCCTGAAGATTTCTTATGCCACACACACACACACACACAGACACACACAATAGAAGTTACTTTTAACTCTGTTCAAAGATTAATCTCTCCATACTCTGGGAACCCCTGGCCTTATCCATTATGATAACATCCACCATTATGGAGGTCGGGGAGCACTGGCTCTTTAATATTTTACAGAGCTATCTAGGGTACATTTCTGTTATTGAACAATAAAGGCCATTATGTTAATATTATTAATCGCTGTTGTTTAGTAGTGTCCGACTCTTCGTGACCCCATGGACCAGAGCATGCCAGGCCCTCCTATCTTCCACTGCCTCCCGGAGTTTGATCAAATACATGTTGGTAGTTTCAGTGACACTGTCCAACCATCTCATCCTCTGTCGTCCCCTTCTCCTCTTGCCTCCACACTTTCCCAACATCAGGGTCTTTTCCAGGGAGTCTTCTCTCCTCATGAGATGGCCAAAGTACTGGAGCCTCAGCTTCAGGATCTGTCCTTCCAGTGAGCACTCAGGGTTGATTCCCTGTAGAATTGATAGGTTTGTTCTCCTTGCAATTTCTCAAAATGCCACAGGCAGCGGGAGGATTTTAAAACAACAATTTCTGAATAATGTTATAGACATCATCCAATGAGGGCCTATTACATTTGCACAACCACATCACACAAATCACAATGCAGTGAAACCACTGGCTTGAGAATAAGAATTAAATCTGTTATTGTCATTGGACATCAAGTCACTTCTGGCTTATGGCACCCCTATGCATTAGTGACTTACAAAAGGTCCTGTTGTCGATAGCCCAGCTCAGCTCTTGCAAATTAAAAGAAGCATCTCTCTGAACCCTTTTCCAGTGGCTCCGTCAGGTTTCAGTGCTTTTTCTCAAGGTGAAGGTATCAAGGCTTGCTACCTTGTCTGTACAAGAATCTCAGAACAATTATAGAGGGTATAGGAAATGCCCTAAAAATAGCCATAAAAGTATAGTACTTTTAAACTTGTGACATGAAAACATTGTTTACTACAATCCAGTCTAGCAAGTATACCCATTTTTAGCCAATCGCCTATTTTGTTTTGCCATCCATACACCAGAGATATGAAAGCAGTAAACACTGACATCTGATGGACAATTAATGTAAATACAGCTATTTAGTGCTTGCTAGCAGGGAAGTGGCATAAGTACTGCTTTTGTTCTGCTTATAAGCAACAACAAGGAGATACACAAAGCCACTGCTAACAGGCAAGAACCATTGCTTAGAGATATTAGAAAATATCTATAACTAGTGATTTCTCACACCACAGAGGACAAAGGACATGTAAGGGTCAAAATAACAGACTGCATATCATAAACAGCATTGGAATGTCAACCATGGATTTTATTTAAAACATTTAACTGTACTCTGGTGATCTTGGTGAGAACAGTATGCAGTGATTCGATGTATGTCTAAACATGTTTAGGGCTAAATAATGCTTTTTTACTTTATATATTTTTTACTTTTGAAGCTGAAATACTTTTTCTTGCCTTACACTGCTTTTTCCTTCTTACCATTTTGTTCTTAAGTACTTTGATGTATTTTAGAGATACATTCTCTATCCTTTCGGGTTACATGCTCTTGTATTTTACAGTGCAATTCTTTTTGGTATTTTATTGTGCTTTTGACCTTGTATTTTTTTACTTGAGCATATACTTACAGCTTAGATCCTATTTCATATATTTAAGCAGCTGTACTTATAGCTTTGTTCAAAGAATCCTGTGACTTCTGGATAAGTTACATGTTTTCAAAAATTCTTGAATTTATGAAACATAGATGCAATGCAGATAAATAAAACTTGAGAAATGTTAGAAAGCTTTGAAATCGTTTAGAATTACTGCAACAAAGAAAATACTTGTAGTCAAGATACCCAGATGAATTTTGAAATGCTTGTCAAGGACTGTCTGATTTCATTCTGGTATTAACCCTTTACTGTGATGATGTCAGCTATGATGAACCTAGAAAACCTTTATCAGTATAAAATATACCCTTCTGTAATTTGCTCTATACATCTGCTTTTAAGTTGACTTGTAAGGGAAATGTGCAGAGTGCCTCCAAGCAAGGTCTGATAGGGGACATTCTTGAGAAGGTGCTAGAAGCCAGGATCTGCCCTACTAGGTTCTAGAGTGAAGTTTATGTTATTAAAACACCTAATTATTCTTGCTGCCACAATCCTCCTTCTAAATGAGCTCCATGTGCTCAGAAAATGTTCTTAATGTGTTCTCAGAACCTACATGGTAGTCAAATGGCCAAGCATCAGATTCAGAATCGGAGTTCCTCTAATCTCCAGTCCAAATGTCTTGAAAGTTTATTGAAAAGTTTATTGAAAGTTTACTGAAAAAGAATTTTTTTAATAAGGATAAAAACAAATAAAGGTTAAATTTAACTGGACGCCAGGAAATAATAAAGTTGCAAAATCAAGAAAGTTGCAAAAACAAGAAGCAGGCTTTTGGAAATTGGCAAAGAAATACACATTTTTAAAACAATAAAGAACTAACCTGCTATGAAGGCCATGCTTCTCCTTTCCTTTCCCCCTGCACTACCATACTGTTAGCCCCCAGGCATGCTATTTTGACTAGCCTAACTCTCTTAAATTCCTTTCTCTGTTGTCTTCTCTTCCCATTCCTAACATATTACCCTCCCCCCTTCTACCTTTAATCTCAAAGTTGCCTTGGATACTTTTGTCTGTCAATCCTTTAGACCTGAGGTTTGCCATGGCTCTGCTTTTGATTTGACCCTTAATCCTTTTGATGCCTGGTTCACCTCTGAATAGCTTCCTTCTCATGCAGGTGTGAGGTTTACCATCTGGATGAGCATAGTGGAGCTTCTTCTCATGACTATTTGGGTATTTGCATATCAGGACTATTTGGGTATTTGTATATCCCCTTTCAACAATACTTCCCAGACAAGCTGCTGCCTGCAGGCTCTTCGAAATGCCTGTACTTGGACTTCCCTTTGCTTCCATTTTTTATGTCTCAATGTTACTACTGCCAGTCTTAATAGCTCAAATCACTCTTAGTGATTTATTTCTTCCAAGTGCTTAAAGAGTAGTTTTCACTCCACTTTCTAAAACGGCACATTCTTCATCATATTTTCCCCCCAAAAAATAATACTGTATTCTGTCAAATATTTTTACTTTTTTAAATAAATAATGCAATGCACCAGTGGTGGTCTACTATATATAAATCACTTCCTCTACCCCTCTGTCAGGGGGCAGAGAAAGTGTTCAATTTGCCAATATGCAGAAGTGGCTTGGTTACTAAGCCACGTCATGGTATCAGAAATTCCAATGGAAGGAGCTTGACAGTCTGAAGGCTGGCATATGGTCCATTTCCAGCAATCTTATATGCCTGAAACTGGCCAGTCTATAGTGATCCTACCCACACCACAAAAATGGAAACCCTTGACAGGGGCTCAAAAAGGTGCAGGTAGGAATACTCCAGGGACAATTTGGTTTGCTCCAGTGATTATGTCATGTGATTGCCAGAAAATGGAGCAAACCAACCTGTTCCCACTGTGGACCAAACAGTGGGCTAAATGCCTGTCTGACTGCACCCTCAGTCCGATGTCCCAGGTTTGAGTATTCTGCCTTGGGTGATCCTGTTAAAAGTTCACACTCATAACAGAATCAAGCCTCCTGATGGCATTGATTTTTTGGTTCCCAGACATACTCAGATGTTGAGGTGTGCCTCCAAGATGGAAATAGTTTTCTAACTATAATAAAATACGTTATGTCTGACACCCAAGATCCTCCAGAGCTTGTGGGCAATTCCTAGATATCTTTTTTTTTAAAAAAAGCTGACCAAGAAGCATGGATAGGGGAGTGGTTTGTTTTAATACGAATGTACTTAGCTTTGTGCATCTCCAGATTCTGCAGTGTTCTCTTGTCAAAAATAGACATACTAATCTTCATGGTAGTGTTCAAACATGCATTTTATAGGGAAATTTGCTTTTAAAATGTCTATGAGGCAAAAGTTATTGCAAAAGAACATGCATTAGGAGGAATGGACCCAAAAGGCATATATTTTTTCATGCTGATTTAAGAGAAAATTCTTGAATTTGGGAATGAATTAAACCCAAGATTGAAAAATGAGATGCTAAGAGAAACAAAATATAACACATTTCTCAATTTCTATCAGTAGCTGAAAGTTATTGTTCACAAAGACTTCATTTTTGGTCTCTGTGACATAAGTCACTCTTTTTTCCCCACAGTGGGGCTGAGGCATTGGTCTCTCATATGACATTTATTGCAACACAACACTCCTCTTAACAAACCATGAGTGAAAAAGTGAAAGAGGTAAAAGGCACACCCACATACATCTTCCTTCCTTCCTTCCTTCCTTCCTTCCTCATACACTTTAGGTAAAAACAGAATGAGATTTTAGAAAGAAGGAAGAAAATTGCAAGGAAAGGACCTTGCAGCAGGAGAAATTGACACTGTAACAACAATTGTCAATGCAGCTAAGAAATTCAGAGCAAACAATGGGGAAGGGTGATGGATTACCAAGAAGCTCGTCCCATGGGTTTATCAGTCCTGCCTTGCCTTAATATACAGAAGAGGTGGATGCTACAAACATGTCATCAAAATTTCCACAAGCTAGGTATTTAGAATGTTGGGACAACAACCTAGAAGTCAATATAGTTTAAAAGTTCATCAACAAGGTCATTCGAGTTCTCAGTAATATCTGAATGGATTATGTCAGCTCTAGAGAAAATGGTTCTACAAGAACAACCTTTGCTATGCACCTACATTCTCTGTAACAGCTGCTAATTTTGTTAAAGTTAGGCCTGTGCTTCCTAAAAATATTTTTGATAGCACTGCAGGTACACACAAACAGATGTTGTTTGCTTATGGTGATATATATCTTTGAGGGGAAATGTTTGCATTCGTGTTTAATAGCTCTGTTGATAACTGTAAACTACAATGTACAACAAGATCAATCAATGTCCCTAAGGCTGAAATCAAATACCCACTAACCTGGGAGTAAACTACTCCATTGAATCCAGTGGGGCTTACTTCTGAGTAAACATGTTTAAGACATGCGTAGTCTCTCTCTCCCTGATCACATGCATGTGGTCACTATTTCTTCACCTTGGAAAATGAACAAGCTGTAGCTGTCCACTGATGAAATCGTTACTGCATGAAGAAAACAATCTGCTAATCTTTGTGATTAAGCAAATATATTATATTCTCAAAACAAAATTAAAAGCACAGTTTAGGATCCAAACTCTCATACTTCCTCTTTCCTCCATCCTGCTTTTGTAACATCTTGCCTGTTGAAGGATCTTGATGTCTGTACCTTTCTTGGCCAAATAAAGGTATTATCCTAGTACAGATTTTTGTTTTACAGCCAGTGCAGTTTCCTCTGCATGCACGCAGACACCTACCCACCCACCCACCCACCCACCCTCTTTATTTCAATATCTTAGCCAGCTTTTTAGGACAACATGGCAGCTGAGCTTACTCCTCTGTTACAGCCACCTTCTAATTCCCCTGAGCTCCTTTATCACCCTATATCCCTGCCTATAATTTATCTGAGAGATAGTCCAAAAGGAGTGCAGAACTACCGCCAGAGATATGGCTTGTGTCTCTATCTGTTTATATGTTAGCATATAAATCCTCAGTTCCTAAACTCATTCACACACAGCCAGTTGTTAAAATGAATCCTAAACAGTTTCTTTATAAGGCTGTAATAGGAGCATAAGCCATATGGACTTGAAATGTTAATTACAGCTTCCTAAATGATGTTTGTGTAACTGCCCAGACTTCTGAACAGTTTCACTTCATACATGCACACACACCCAGCAACCAGGATTTATGTCTTCTTCTTCTTCCTCCTCCTCCTCCTCTTTTCCATCACTTTTTGTGATGTTTACTTTATTGGTTTGCCTTCTTCAAAAATGAAATTCTGTGGAGCTCATCTCCCCTCCCCACTCAAACCCAGATTGCACAAGGACCAACTCTAAATTGGAACTTCAGTATCATTTGCCTGTCATTCTATCCTAGTATGTGTGAAGGCTTCTTAGTATATCTACGCTACTCCTCTGTAGCAGTTTGATACCACTGCTACTGTAAGGCTCCATCCTGTACAATCTTGGGGTTTATTGCTGAGTAAGGTACTTTGGAAACTCTGCTGATGCTCAAGAGACTACCCAGAGCTTTCTTAAACCTACTTCACCAAACTATGTTGAAATACGAGAGCCATGTGGTCATTACACAATACAAATGCAGGGATAGGTTTATAGACTACTACAGAATCATATAATCTGTTAGCTTTCATGAGTGAAAAAGTACACTTCCTCGGACTCGCAGGGGTGTCTTGTTGTTAGTGCATAGAACTTGGAGTCCCTAAAGTTCATGGCAGATGGATTTTGCCAGGCATTTGTCTTAAGTGTAAATAAAAGATGCTAGCTGCGTTGGAGTTGTGTCTATAAAGTTACAGCTGAGGAAGCTGTTGATTGGATATCAAACTACATATTCCAGCATTCCATTGGCGAGAGCCAAAGCAGTTAAAATAGTAACAACCTGCTAGAAGAGGTAGTCCTGTCAGTCTGTGTAAGCAAAACCTTGCTGCACCTTAAAGACTGTGATATTTCAATGTGAGCTTTCGTGGACCAGTCCGCTTCTTCAGACACATCGGGTAAAATACAGATCTGACCTGCTGTAAGAGAGTGGCACAGACACACATTGGTGGAGGGGCTTGACGTGGGTCCCACACCATCGATAAAGCACAGTTGAAGCACACATGCAAAAAAAGACTGCCCTCTTCTGACCTGCTCTCTCAACTACATCCACAGGGAGGCAGCTTTGTTTTCAAACACGGAAAGCCCTAATAGCCCCCTCTGAGCACCAACGTTTTCAAACACTGTGATGGCTTGATCCTCCCTTTTCCAGGTTGAAGCCAACAGTGTTCCTAGAGGAAAGCTAAACAAGCATGGGGAGGGAGGGAGGCGCCGCAATCAGGTGTCGTGTTTTCCTAAGTTACTACAGCAACCGCTTGGCTTGGGGGACGGTGGAGCCGCGGTTTGCATCGCCGGCGGAGAAGCGCCTTCAGGGCACCGCCATCGAGTTGCCGGCATGATTCATCCTGACGTTGCTAAGCGGGGCCGAGAAGGTGATTCGTCGTCGCGCGGATGAACCAGCGCTGGGAGCTTCGGTGGGTGTTGAATTTCCTGGGTGGGAGGAACGTTCCGGCTCAAAAGAGGTTTGCCTAAGATCCAGGACAACCTTCGGGGATCCTTTCTCGTCCTTCCGTTTCCCCTCCCTCGCTCTCTTTCTCAAACACACGTGCGCGTCCGTCCCCACACAGTCCCAGCTCCACTTCCACAAACGATGCACTCGGCGGACAGGTAAGGATTTGCTTCTCTGGAGAGAGAAGAGAAATTTTTTGCTCTGCAGTCGTGTGAAGCTCTACTTCGAAAGAGTTGAGGAGTGGAAAGGGAGGGGAGGAGGAGGAGGGGCTCCCAAGTTCCCTGTTGTTCAAGCCTGCTCTTGGCGTCGCTCTCCTCCTTTCCAATTTCCGCTGCTTCGTTAAGCATTAGGAGCCGTAGAGTCTCGTTGAGGGCAAACCTCGGAGAGGCTGGCTGCCCCCCCCTTTTTGCCACACGGGGGGGGGATTCCCCGTATTCATTTTATTTTATTTATTTATTTTGCAACTTCCAAAGAAATTTGAAGCTCTTGGGAATGACTTGATTCGTGGCAGGAAGAGAGATTTTTTTAAAAAAGAAACGGGGAGGAAGGAGAAGCAGCGAGGGAAATCCACTCTGTTAAGGCTGCCTGGAGTGAGAGAAGGAGAAAAGAGAAGTCGATGGACTTAATGCGTGGGCAGATTTGAAAAATGCGGCGTGCCGGATTTTCCCCCTGATCCTGGCCCCCAGAGAGGGGGAGCCAGAAGGGGGGAGATGCCCTGAAGCATTCCTGCTTTTGGAGGCACTAGCAGCCCTCCCCAGCCGGAAAAGCATCTTGTTTGCAGTACACCAAAGAGCCCCCTTCCTCCACCCCAGCACTCACAGATCTCTGTTTCATACTGTTTGGAAATCTAGAGCCAAGTTTCCGTTTAAAGCTGTGACAGAGATGCTGCTGAGGGGGTTTCAAAAGGAAGAATGTTGGCAAGGGCTTTCTCACTCATGGTGGCGGAGAAAGATACAAACTAACTTTCCTAGCAGTGGTGCTGGTGGCTTTTACTGATGTGGCCACCTTTTTTGGTAAGGCTCCTGGACCTTCACAGCAGCTTCCACAAAAGCAGGAATTTCAAAACTGCTGGTTTTTTCCCCCCCTGTCTGGAGATGCAGAGGCAGAGAGGCTTATACTTGGGTCATTCCTGTAACAACACAATAATGGAAGCTGAGGAGCATAAAGACCGGGAAGCTGCCATTTAGAGTAGGCACGGGCGTCTCGTCACACCCAACGCAATCCACCTTCCCCTGTCATTTTCATTCAGCAGCTCTGGAGGGAAAGTCTGTTGCAGGACAAAAGGATGTGAGAACGCAGAAGCTGTCATGCTGGGCCAGACTGAAGGCCTGTCTTGGTCCAGGATGGTTAGCGAACAGCTTCCAAAGGCAAATAAACAAGACATTAGTGCAATAGCACTTTTCTCCTCATGCATCCAAGCAACCGATGTACAGAATATACCGGCCTAAATCCAGCTGGATTGGATAGTTCAGTGAGTTAGGTATCTGGATGTGAAGCCGGAGGTTAAGAGTTCAATTCTCCACTGTGCATCCCAGAAGAGCCAGCCTGTGAGGACTTGGGCAAGCTGCACAGTCCCAGGATGTCCCTAGGAAAAGGGAGCAGTAAATTATTTCTGAGTACTCTCTACCTAACAAGCCCTGAAAAGGGTTGCCATAAATTAGAATTGACTTGATGGCACACACATGCACACATGCACAGACACACAGACACAGACACACACACACACACAGAGGACCTGCAGAAGCGACTGTAGCTAAAGTGACAAGGTGTTTGGGACAGAGTTAGTCAGGCGGTATGTGACATTACCTCAATTTGCCATAGCAACTTGGATGATGTAAATGTCCAAAAGGATTCTCACCACTGATTCATTGGAGTGTTGTGCAGCATTCATTCTCTCACTCCTTTTTGAAGATGCTGAAGCTGGTGGCCATTGTAAAGTATAGTGGTGAAATGGTTAGCTGCTTGATTGATTTAATGGTTTTTAAAATTGCCTTCCAAAATACATAATTCTCAGAGTATGGTTCACAATATTTATTTATTTATTTATTTATTTATTTATTTATTTATTTATTTATTTATTTATTTATTTATTTATACCCCACCTATCTAGTCAGTTAAGATTACTCTAAGTGGCTTACAACACAGACTAAAAACAAACTTATAACATATCACATAACAGATTTACAAAATTAAAAGATAGAATAAAATTTTTCCCAAAGATGGCGAGAAACAGGGTATATTATAACAGAAAAAAAAAATTAGACATTAGATGGAAAGGGGGAAGGCCTGCCTGAACATCCATGTTTTGAGTTGTTTCTTGAAAATACCCAGCGAGGGAGCTGCGCGAATGTCAGGAGGTAAGTTGTTCCACAGGCGAGGAGCCACCGCCGAGAAGGCCCGGTTTCTTGTTTTCTCCTTCCGGGCCTCCCCCGGCATCAGGCTCCTCAGCCTCATCTCCTGACTCACCCAGGTGACATGGGTAGAACTGGGTGGGAGTAAGCGTTTCGCCAAGTATCGAGGCCCTAAACCGTTTAGGGCTTTAAACGTACAATAGTCAGTAGGTCAGCATAGTAAATTTTTGCAAAAATAACACTGACATATGAAATGTAAGATCATTTAGGGTTTTAGTAGTAGCGGTGGTGGTAGTAGTGGTAGTTGTTGTTGTTGTTTAGTTGTTAAGTCATGTCCAACTCTTTGTGACCCCATGGACCAGAGCATGTCAGGCCCTCCTATCTTCCACTGCCTCCCAGAGTTGGGTCAAATTCATGTTGGTAGCTTCGATGACACTATCCAACCATCTCGTCCTCTGTCATCTCCTTCTCCTCTTGCCCTCACACTTTCCTAACATCAGGGTCTTTTCCAGGGAGTCTTCTCTTCTCATGAGATGGCCAAAATATTGGAGCCTCAGCTTCAGGACCTGTCCTTCCAGTGAGCACTCAGGGTTGATTTCCTTCAAAATGAATAGGTTTGTTCTCTTTGCAGTCCAGGGAACTCTCAAGAGTCTCCTCCAGCACCAGTGGTAGTAGTATTAAACCCTAATTATGGGGCAAAGGAGGTAACATAGAGAGCATAACATGTGTATAACAGACTTTTCACTTCAGAACATCCCTGTGTACCTCAGGAACAGTGAAAGTGAGCAGGAGGCTGTGACAGAGTGGGGCAGGGCTATTTGGATTCACATTTATGTTGTAGTGTGACTAAGAAAACTACACTTGCATGGAATGAGCAGGTGATGGTTTTGAGCCAAGTGAATAGAACTAAGGCTGGTTTTCAATAACTGGTATGTAGGTTTAGTTCCAATTTTAGCAGTTTTCCATGTATGTATGCATCATCTATAAGTGACTGCTGTTTGTGCTGGTGAAGAAAGGTGGGGGTCCAAAGCATTGCCTAAGGATACTGTCACACTAGAGTTATAACCTGCTCCCCACATGGATATGTGGTAGTCCAGGCCCCACTGTCAAGGGGGAAAATCATACAAAAAGAAAGCAAGATATATAGGTACTGCATCATCAGGATTTCTTACAACATATTGGACCTTAATTTGTATACAAAAAAAAAATCCCAGACCTTTTGCTAGTTTGTTAGTCTTCTTTCCTTTTGCTAAATTCATAACTGAGATTCTGTTGCTCTAGGATATCAGCAGCAACACAGTAACAAACTGAGCTGAGTCACTTTTCAGACATCACCAAGATGTGGGAATAAATCTCGACTTTGCCCCATAGAAAAATGCAAGTGTCTCATTCCTTCACCTTTTTAGTTTGTTTGCCCTTCTCTAAAATGGGGTGGCCTAGCCTTCACTTCAGGATTCCTTCAGCCATGGTGCAGGCAGTGACTTTCAGTGTGCAGAATGCACAGAGTTTCTTTGTGACCTCTCTTCCCTTGATATTTGCTAGCTCTACCATTAGGCAGATTGGAGAGCCACGTTAGGCGGCAGATATGGGATGCTGTGGAGAAAGCAACCAGCAGCAGCAGCTCTGCCTGCTTGTTTTGCAACTTGAAAAATAAGCGATGACTTCAAGAGCAGCAGCAGGTGCAGATGCATCACCATATTCGAAGTAAGATTTAGCTGCCAATCCTGTCACTTTCCAGAGATAGACTCAGGAAGCAGGTGTGTTATGTCTTGACTTTCTCTTCAAGCATCAACAGATCTTGGGCTGGCCTAGTCCCAAGCTTCACTTTACATACACTTTACTTGTATATAACACCAGACTTTTTGCCACTCAAGAGATTATTTAAAGGACAGTTTCAGCAGCAGCAACAACAAAAGCACACTGATATTGAAAAGGATGCAAGTTGAGCTTTGCTCAGTATTGACGGTGAAGAACTGCATAGAGATTAAGAAGGTGGACATAAAATTGAACTGATTCTACTGACAGTGACTGTGCTGTTGCTGGTTATATCTAGGTTGCTCTTGTGTATCTGGTAGTTTCAAACACAAATTGTCTGATTTGAGTTATCATTTTTGGAAAGAAACTAATGATTTTAGGCCAATACAGCTTTGCTTGAACAGTTAACAGTAACTGCCAGGAGGAACACATTAGTGTGTTTAAAGCTTGCATGACCCCTTTTTCCCCCTGTTGCTTTCCAGCATTAGGCACAAGAAAAAGGAAGATCATCCTTTTTCATGCATGCTGAACCCATATTAGGTCTCTGTTCCCAAGGTACTTTGTTTGCTTTATCTGTTTCTAGCAGTGTAAATTGCATCCAAGGCTAATTAAACAATGAGACAGGTGCCACATGCCACTGTGTTCAAGGACAGCAGAAGCTGGCCATTTTAGCACCTTAACTGTTGATTATTCTGTTGCACTGCCAATACGCTATCATCAAAGCAGTTACAAAGCAAGGTAATTGTCAAATCCATATTGAGGGAAGCTTGTGTTAGAATATAAAGTGTTAGAATATAAAGTGTCTTCCTCCTAAGGGTGCACTCATCATTTCTAGACACTGAATTAGTGTCTCACCTGGTAAGGCCCTTCATTAACCCTCTGTGATTTTGGGAGCAGGCTGTCCATTCCTTTCATAGGAATGCCATCCTCACAATCACACATACAGGGTCCTGAGACATGGTCTGTTCCTCCATGATGCTTGGGGTCACAGCGCTCCAAAGAATTTCTGATGGTTCCCACCTTGGGTAGCCCAGGTGTTCTTGAATTGCAACTCCCAGAAACTCTCGTCATCGTAGGTGGTGATGAAGGCTTCTGGGAACTGCAATCCAAGAATACTTGGGTTACTCAGTGTTGGGAATCAGTGTGATAGAAGATTCAGCCAGTGTGGCATGCTGCTGTGGAAGTTCTCCATCATCCCAGGAAATGTTGCACACATGCTTAGCATCCATTAATGTGTGACTCCAGTCCTGAACATTTGGGTGATTCAAAGACTGTAACAGCGTGAGAAAAGTTCATATATCCTGAAATGTATCCAGAAACAGTATCACTCAGTGGCTTGTCTTCATCATTGTTTGCATACTCAGAAGCATCAAACAAATGGACACAAAGCGGAGAATGAATATTTAATCACTTGGAATGTTCTGCTTAGCTATGGTGTATTTGTGCTACCATGAGCAGAACTTAGGAGTCCTGTTACCATCAAGCAGGACACACCTAGAAACACACTGTTGCTCAACACAACTGTTGAACTGTTGTGAATAAGCAAAAGTTCTTGGTTGATCACAACGCTTCCCTGCTAGAGACATGGTATGTAACATGATGTCCTGAACAATTGTTTCCCGTAAAGCAGCAAGTCTATATTGACCTGCGAGTACGATTCATTGAGCACAGTGAATTTTTTCCTTTGGATAAATTTAATGGAATTGCACAGCTGCAATCCTACCTCCATTTACCAGTTGAATTGACCTTAGTGGAATGTTCTTCTGAGTAAAATACATAAGATTGTACTATAAAGGGTTCTGTAATAGTACAAATATGACATGCAAAAGCAGCTATTTTGATGTAAGCGGTTTAATTTTAGATGTCCTTAGTTTTGAAGCTCATATAGATTAATTATGATAAGATGTAAATTGTTTTCCTTCTATATTGTTTCAAACTTTATTGAGCCATAATACAGATTCCTTGAAACTATATATCAAGGTTTTTCTATTCAGTTGTTCAAATATCTGTGGCCTCCAACTATAGAATATTCTCTGGTATTTTAATCAATTGAGTTTGTCTGTTGAACTGTATTTTATTTGCTTATTTATGCTTTTATTTGTTGTTATGGTGACAATTGTGTATTTTAGTGTTTTAATTATATTGTACAGAAATTTTGTAATCATAAATATTTAAATAACTAGGTAAATAATGTGTGTACATATTGTGTATGTACACACATATGTTTGTACATGATTATTTCAGGGATGGTTTGTGGACTGTGCAGGAGGAACACCTCACTCATTGGGGGGGGGCTGCTTTGAGCATGAGCAGACCATGATTTACACGGAGCTAAGAGTGTCTAAAATGTATTTTGTAAGTGTGTGTGTGTGAGAGAGAGAGAGGGAGAGAAAGAGAGATGCCATTGATGGATGGATTTGTCAGCAATGCATTATGAGCTCAGTAATACTGATGCTTTCCATTGTGGATAGTAAAATGCACACAGAACAAATAAGTGTGTACATTTTTATAGTCAATGGGTGCCTGAGAGACTTTGTATATAAGTTTATGGATAGTGTAAGCATGCCTTTGTGTGTCTTGCTTATTTTTATGTAGAAGCTGGAATGCTTGCCTGTGCTTTTACTGTAGATATTGAGAGGCAGTTTTAAATTTGAATAGTTAATGAGTCAAACCTTTCAGTTATGAAAACAGTCATTTCCATTCATTCACATATTTGTCTCACTCTTTTGTTAATTCCATGAATTTTTAATAGATTTTTGATTTAGTGGTTGTTCAGCCATCAAATACGGAAATGCGTAAACTAAGATAAAAAACCAAAAAACAACTCAGTTACTCCTCCGGAATAATGTGGTACAGTGGAATAATATAAAAAGGAAAACAGTTCTATAAACTTCACAGTATATATACATCTGAGGGGAAATCCAGACAGTCCAAGCAAGTGTAGACTTAATGTACAAATTGTGTTGCTTAACATAGAAAATTGCACTAGAGTAGGCCAATTGAATCAATGGGAATTTAATGAGTCAACTTCCCCATAAGTTCCATTAATTCAAATGGACCTACACTAACTGTGACTTAGTATGCACATTTGAATCAACAGAACTTATGAAAGACTTGATTCACCCTATCCCCATTGATTCACAGGGCCTACTCTATTGCAATATATTACATTAAGTAACATGATTTTGGCCACTGAATTAGTGAAACTCATGTATTAACAGTCATTCAATGAATCTACCCTTGTTGAGAATAACAGTCAAATTTAGCCCTTGTCTATACTTCAAGTACAAAAACAGACTATTGCAAATATTCATTATCCACTTTCAGCTCTGATCCATTCATATCTATGTCATTTTTTTCTTTCTTTTTTTTTAGCCTTTTGTTTCTAATATTTACTATCCATTATCACGGCCTGTAACCCAGTATTATTGGATGGGTGTGCCAGGTTCCACATTTCCAGTAAACTTCAACATGCTGCCTAGTCCAAATGTGATTCCAGCCTTTAAATTCCAGTTGCGGCGAGATACGATTGACTGGAGACGGTTCAGTGCCATTGATGTAGACCGGGTGGCTCGTGAGTTGGATCTTGCCACTCTCCAAGACAATATCAACAGTGTCACTTTTTGCAATCTTGATGCAGAGAAATGCCCCTACTGTCAGCAGCCTGTAGATCCTGTTCTCCTAAAGGTCTTAAAGATGGCCCAGCTGACCATTGAGTACCTGCTCCACTCCCAGGAGTACCTGAGCATGAACCTGACAGCTCAGGAGCAACACCACCAGGCTGCTCTAGAAGACCTCAAGCGCCTCCAACAAGAATTGGGCAAGCAAGCAGAAGAGATAAAGAGTGTTAAGGAAGAAAGTAGGAGACGGAAAAAAATGATTGCCACTCAGCAGTTGCTCTTGCAAGCTGGGGCCAATAACTACCACAAGGTGAGTTAAAGGGAATAAACTATCCAGAGAGTATTCTCTGATGTTTCATTGATAGGAGTAAGGGTACATACCATGAAGCATGATGTTGCTTCATAGTGAGTTGATACAAGGTAAGATAAAGGTTCCCCTCTAGGGGGCAGTGCTCATCCCTTTTTCCAAGCTGTAGTGCCAGCATTTGTCCATAGACAGTTTCAATGGTCATATGGCCAGTGCGACTAGACACAGAACACTGGTACCTTTGCAGCATGGTGGTACCTATTTATCTACTCGCATTTCTACATGCTTTTGAACTGCTAGGTTGGCAGTTCGAAACTTAGGTTTATTAGACTGTGTATCAGAACAACTGTCCCTGCATTTGCTTGAGCAATGAGGTCAATTGGAGCCCATACAGTGGCATGCCTTGCAGTAAATATAGATACCATGCAATTTTCTTCATCTTCTTTGTTTGATAAAGGTTTCAGAAGTAAAGATAAATAAGCAAAGTTGAAGAAAAAGGCTAGAGCTGCATAATGCATCAGACAAATTATGGACCATGGACTGTATAGGGGCTCCAGACCAGACTTGTAAGCCCCAACCTCCCTGAGCCTCCTGATGATCCACAGGTGTGACTGACAATTACTGTGGAGGTGGAAGTGGAGAAATGTTGGTTTTTGCACTCTGGGAGTGACAATTTTTAGATCAAAATGCCAAGAGAAACACCCCTGACCATTACAAAAAATCAGAACCAGAAGTTGATGTCTGGATTTTTTGAATTTTAGACTATTTTATTATGCCATTTCTGAGCCTGTAGTGGGTACCATTGTTTAAAACAAAAGTCCTTCATGCCTGAGTGGCCATTTGTGTTCTAGTATTTGGCAAAAATTCCCGAACAGTATAGGATCAAGATTCTTTAAAGTACTGTATGAGGATATTATGTCCTTCTTTGAAAATTGGAGTTGGACTTGCTTACCTTTTGTCCCCATTCATCTTGTAATTTTAATATTCTGTGAGGATGGAGAAGAAGCTGGTGGATGACTGCCTGTTGAGTTCTGATCATAATTTTTTTGTATATGTGACCTCCTCTCTGTATTTTTCCACAGTGTCAGCTCTGTGATAAGACCTTCATGAACTATTCCTTTCTTCAAGCCCACATGCAGCGCAGGCACCCAGAGGCCACTGCAGCTGGTGAGCAATGGTGGTTGCCTGAGTAGTTCCTGGGATCTTCTGTGTGAAAGGGATTCCAAGGTGGGGTGAGTGGGAGAGAAGTATATATTTGAGATCACTTTGATAACCGCAGTTTCAATTACATTTTGTAGATGGCTTTCCCCATCTCCATTTTCTACTTCCTAATTTTTTTGACACATTTTATAGATAGCATAGACATTGAGGGCTTGTCCTCTTGTACTTGTTGCCATGCATGTTGGTGGCATCATCATCATCACATGCAATAGCACAGAACTATATTTGATGCACTTGCAGTAATTGAATTGCTTTCCTAATAATCTGACTTTGAAAACTGGAATGGGGCGGCAGGCTAGGAAAAGGTGAAGCTCTTTGAAATGTTTGCAGTTGAGGCCACCATTAATGGTGCTTCCTTCTACATCAACATTGCAGAGAAGGAGAAGAAGAAACAAGTGGTGCAAATGGAAAATGAAATTGATGAACTGAAGGTCAAGCTGAAAGAGACTCAAGTTCTACTGGAGGCTGAAAGTCAACATCGAGCTCAGGTATGAATGTCAACATTGAGCTTGGGTATGAATAAGAAGAACCTCTCAAACCCAATGTTCCTTGCCTTTATGAATTATAATTATTTGTTTGGAGCCAAAGTGGAAAACATTTGTGCCATATGTGATAATGCTGATCATATTTCAGGAGCTTTCTGCAGCTCAGCAGCTAGAATAGAAGAGATGTGTTCTGCGCTTCCAGTAACCAAACATAGAGTGAATTGCTTGAGTTGGCCCTCCTGGCATGATCATTGTCAGCTATTCTGTGCAACAACTACTAACTATTGTAGATCAGGTTAAATGGGATGTAGTACAAGGCCTTTTCAATCACAACTCCCAGCTAGTGGAATGCCCTGCCTTGGGAAACCATCCTGGTCCCCTGATTTCTTGGCATTGCCACTTCCTGTGAAAATAACTCCTGTGTTGTCATGTTTTTGGCTGGGTTTACCTATGTATACCTACTCCAAAATAGATGTGCAGGGAAGGGAAATTTTCATCCCCACAGCTTTGGATTTGGCTCTGGTCCCTTTCTTGGGTGCTTTCCTTTTGCCCCAGCTACAGAATCATGCAACATTCACTTGACATTGTGGCTTTTCAAAATGCCAACCGAGCCCCATGGCCTCCTCTGTTACCTCTGTCTTAACTCCCAGAAGCCCTGATAAATACCCAAGATGCTTAGCAGTATTAAATAAAACTTATGTGTGCCTTAGTCCTAAACTATTTATTAAGTCATGATTGTGCTACCTATTTTAAACCTTGTTTTGAAATGGATGTTTAGACATTTTTTTGGTTTGAGGGAGGGGAAGTGTCTTGCCCTTTCATCAGAAGATACATACATAAATGAATCTTGTAAGCAATGCATTCATAATTCTAATTTGATGGGTTGTTTTCAGTTTTAAACGCTAACACAAATAAAATTTCCAATTTCTGACATTCAACTTCAACTAATTGATTTTTAAACCTAGCAGTCCAAGCTCCGAGACATAGAATCTTGTTGGTCATGAAAAAAAAGTTTGTTTTAATTCTGAAATCATTGTTGTAAATTGCTGAGAAATGAAGCATAATGAGCCCCTCTAAGCCCTGGTAAAATGTATCTGCCCCTCAATGCGAGAAGCTGTGCTGAAAGTTTCAAAGAAATCTCTCTTTGGGGAAAAAAAAGGAATGGAACTCTCTGTCTCCCTCTGTATAAAAAAAGCTAAAATGAACATTGCGGTAGGGAATTGTGATGTGGAGGGAAGGGGAGCAGCTTCTGGTGTTATGTGGCCCAGGGTGGGATGAGGGTGGGAAAGGTCTGGTCCCATGATCAGAAGTCATTTCCCCATGTGGCCGCATCGAACATCCATCTTGGAACCGGCAAAGCAAACAGTGGCATGGAGCCCAGACCTCAGCTTTCACTTAGAATGGCTGTAGTTCAAGTTGAATTTTTGAGCATGGAAATAATGCCATCTGAACATTGCTCTCTTGATAGGAGGCAGAGAATATTCGCCAAAGAGAAGAGGAGGAAAGGAGAAAATTTGAGAGATGGAAGGAGGAAGAAAGGACAAAGTTTCAAAAGGAAATGGAAGACCTTAGGCAGCTGTTCCTCTCTGAATTCAAAGATATTTCTAGCAGGAATTCTGTCTTGGAAGAGGTAAGAGAAAAATATGGCTTAGTCTCTATTCCTGTTTTCCTAAATGTTCAGTACAGTGCCACTTCACATGACTATTGTCAACAGTGTAGGCATCCTTCAGTCTCAAGAGACTATGGTAATGTGCTCTGAATAGAGATCTTGGAACAGTGTCTAGTGTGGCTGAGTAGGCCAGTTTGAGAGTGACAATCCCTTTCACACTGAAGACAAATACAATCTGTCCCCTGTCCAGCTCCCTGATTTTGCTGGTTTCGGGACTGCCTCTTTGCTTCGGCCTGCTGGACAAGGGTCTCTTCAAACTGGGAGAGGCCATGATGCACTGCCTGCCTCCAGGCTGAACGCTCAGATGTCAAAGTTTCCCATCTGTTGAGGTCCATTCCTAAGGCCTTCAGATCTCGCTTGCAGATATCCTTGTATCGCAGCTGCACTATACAGGAGATATTGTGGAATCCGACCATTAGCCATTTTCATGACATGCCCAAGCCAATGTAGACGGCATTGTTTCAGTAATGTATACATGCTAAAAATTCCAGCTCATTCTAGGACTACTCTATTTGGAACTTTGTCCTGCCAGATGATTTGGAACTTTGTCCTGCCAAAAATGCGTCGGAGACAATGCATATGGAATGTGTTCAACTTCATTTCCTGCTGTGCACAAAGGGTCCAGGGCTGAGGGTAAAATAAAGTGACCATGTTCTAAGTTCTTTGGAGAATCAAAATGGAAGTCTGATAATACATTAATTTTCCTATCTTTTTGGGCTCACTTGATTCATATAGAATAGAGAGACTATTTCAACTAGAAGCCGTGAGCTTGGCTTAGAACAGTGATTCCCAACTTTGGGCCCCCAGATTTTCTTGCACTAAAACTCCCACAAGTCTTCAACGCAAGCTGTGCTGGGCAGGATTTCTGGCAGCTGTAGACCAACAACATCTGGTCACCCAAGATTTGGAAGCTGTGGTAGACGTTTGGGGTGAGAGGAACAAATTCAAGCTGCTTATGCTTTAAAGCCCTTGAGAGTTTAGGATCTTGTTACCTGTCAGAGTGCCTTTCCCTCAAAAGTCTACCCATCCCACCCATACCTCTTGTATGGGGATACTCTGAATGGCCACTCTGAAGGAAGCCCAGAAGTCTGTCATTCATAACCAGGCCTTACCTGTGGTGACTGCTTTATTCTGGAATTCCCTTCCAGAATACCCATCCCTCCTGGGTATCAGGAGGCAACTTAAGACGTGGTTGTTCTCCCAAGTCTTTCTGTAGTTTGCCCAAAAGTAATGTTATATATCCCTCTTGGCTGGCCTGCCATGCATTTTTTGCAGCCTGTCTGGCTCTCTTGATCATTGCACCCTTAGGATCATGTTTTATCGTGGCACTGAAATCTTTGATGTTTTTTGTTGCCTTTCTATTACTTTTATGTTTTGTTGTGTCTGCCACTCAGAGCAGTAGCTTCCCTACTAGTTAGGCGGGAGAAAAATCTAAATAAATAAAAGAACAAACAAACAAACATGCTTAAAAAACTGCTGACTAAAGGGAAGCCATTCTGGGTGGGACAGAATTGAGGAGTTAGTTGTTTAGTACATTGCAGATCCATTTATAAATATTCAATAAAAAACATTTACTGATACAAAATGTAGCACAGTGTCTCATCTTATTATTTCATGGGGGTCTGAGTGTTAGAGTTTTTCACCTAGTTCTGATCAAATATCAACTGAATGAAATGGGAATGGCTTTACCCTTTACGAAAGGGAGGCAAAACTGTAGCTGTAACATAATAAACCTTTACAAGTAAAATGTCTCCCTTGCTTTGTAACAAGAGATGGGGTGTTCATATTTGTCTACCAGGGGAGATGAATCTTGTCACCATAGGTGCCTGGGCCATTTGGACCCATCCCCAGAACCAGCCAGTCCATTTACTGCTTGCCATGTAGCATATGCAGCCATCATCATTCACAACACATCAATTGCAGAAGCAGCCGGGACAGCATTTCCCTGCCTCCCTGCACAGCCAGCCACTCAGCAGCTTAACGAGGTAACCCATCTTGCAGAAGGGGTCAGCTGTGCAGGGAGGCAGGGAAGCACCAGCCAGTCTACTCCTGTGATGGGTGTGGCATAAAGGACAACAGCTGTGCATACCGCACATCAAACAATAAGCAGACCATATGGGAGATGAATACAAATATCCCATGTCTATTCATAACGCCACTCATAAGTGCAGGAAAAAAGAGGGGCTTGTGGCTGATAGTGATTATTTCTATGGTGGTTATGTGTATTCAAAGTGTTTACCTTTCCCCACTCAAGTTAATAGAACAAAATCAGAGGGGCAGTGAAAAGTGTACCTCATAGCAAGTAGCCAGGCTTCCGTAGGGGAAGGCACAGATCACTTGTTATTTGTTTTTCTAGCTGATGCAGAATGCTTTGAAATGAACCACATTTTCCTTCTTCAGAAACTTCACGAACTACAGATCAAGAATGCAGTAGTCTCTAATCTTGGGACATTGCAGGATGATGAGTCAATAGACAAGCAGCAGTGGAGTAAAACTCAGAGAGAGCTACAAGGAATGAAGGCGAAGATTGAACAACAGGTAGGGGCAGCCAATGTGAAAGAATGGATTTGATCACTTAAATTAGCAACCTCAGAGGATATGGGACTATGTTCCGTCTCACTCAGACCCATCACAAGTCACTCCAGTCCTTTCCAATGGAACCAGAAGTGATTAAGTGCGGATTCTTAAAAATTGTTTTGGGGTATCAAACAAGATGCAGTGTAGGGTAACTTATTTTAGAGAAAGATCATATCCCTTGGAGGTTTTCAGATGTGCGAGTTCCATGTTATTTGATATTTGTGTGTTTATTATGAGGATCCTTTAGGAGTTACAAAAAAAAAAAAAACAGTCTTGGAGAGCTGCTTATAACCCACGAGTCATGTGAACCCTAACCTGATAGGATAAAGAATCCAGTAGGACCTATAGAATATAATTTCCTGTTTAGCTATGTAAGAAGACTGCGTATGGTAATATCTTCTTTTTATGATATATTAAACATTGTGACCCACTGGAGCCACACCATGAAAACTCACAAACTGTTCTAGAACATGACAAAATAACAGCAGAGTGATCATTATGAGTTTGTTTTGTTGTATAAATATTGTTCTTTTCTTGCATAGACATGAGTGAGAAATTTTATTAAGTTAATTTTACGTGAGAATTTATCCAGTTCATTATTCCTCAGATCAAATGTAGACATCAACACAATTTCAGGGCTGAACATCATACATTTCAGAGGTTGTGATATAGTTTGTGCAAGATGGAGAAATGTGCTTGAAGCATATGCATGTATTTTTGAAATGTGCTTTAAAAAGCATGTTTAAGAAACGCAGAACATTACTATACATTTCAAAACATGCTCACAACATTTCACCTGGTCATGTAGAAGGGAATAAACCACACAGTCTAATTCAGATATCAGGACTTTCAAGATAGAAAACTCCGACAAGGTGAAATTTTACATTTTCTCTCAATTCCTAGAGTAATACTTTTTGATCAATAAGGTTACAGTTGATACACACTTACCTAGGAGTTTGCTTCACTTGAAATCATTGGTACTTGCGTTTAAGTAGATAAAAGGTATAGAACTGTACAGTAAAAATATTTCAAGCTGCCTTGAAGAAAATGCTACAGATTTGCAGCCTTTTTATAACCTGGCACAGAAGCAGCCAGGATGGCCATTGTCCCTCTGAAGTAAGTATTCTTCCCTAAGTAGGTTACTAATATTCCTCACAGAATTTTCATTAGATAAGTGGATCAGAAGGGCTTTCTGGGTTGGAAAGGGATTCCTTGTACTTGATTTAAGGTAACCTGGCACCTCTATCAGGTTCAGCAAAGAACATGAACCAAAAAAAGAACACATGTTTAGAACCCCAAGTAATAACCTAATATGTTTACACAAGTAGTAGTGCAGAATACCAAAATACAAATGAATATGTCTGAAACGATTTTAAAAACCTTTGTCAGAAAGCAGAGTGGAAATGGAAGCTAAAGGAACTTCAGAAAGAGTATCAGAATGAGAAGGAAGAGGTGAGTAGCTTTTTTTTACCATTAGGGGCGTTGTTCATATTAAATTAGTGTACCCGCAGTGGTTATGGGGGAGTAGGCAGAGCTTTGTTAAGTTACTTTCCTTAGCTACAAATTTCAGAAGTCACCTAGCCGGCATCGCCACTGGTTCTTGTTCAAAAAGAAAGTTAGCAAAATTCTGGGAATAGGGTTCAATTTGCATATTCCGTATTCCTGTGTTCAGCATGGCATATTTATATACAGTCCATGCTGTATTCATGTAGATTCTTGTGTATACATCATGCTGAAAGCTCAATGAGGGAAAATATAACCCATAGATCTGAGGCCACGCCCTCCCCCATACACACATTGTACAACAGTGGAAGGCGTGCAACGATGTATATTACTGAATGGATATGTATAGACCAAGAGGGCCAATTTGTGTACCCCAAAAGACAACAAAATGTGAATAAGATTATTCTGTCCACCACGGCTTTTAGAGTACCATGTAGCAATGAACATCCATCATCCTTTCTGGTGCTAGGGAAAGAAGATAAAGAAAAGCTTGCAAATATGCTGGATGCATCCATTTGAAATTGTAAAATCTCACTGTAACATCAGATCCCAGTACAGTCACATTTAGCTGCTACCCCATGTGGCTGCGTTCAGAGCACGTGATTCTTTTAAGGTAGTTAATTGTCACACACAGAACAGCTGTGCTACCCAAATCCCTAAATGTATATGCATTGCTTTTCTCCTCCCAGTTAAAGAATGAGAATGAGAGACTGCGAGCATCCTTGTCTTCTGACCAGTGGAAGATGGCTGAGCAAAGCAAGCAGCAAATGGGATCTCTAACTGCACAACTCCGAGAGCAAGCCAAGATCATCCAAACTCAGGAGAAAACAGTACGTTGAATATGAGCTCCAGCCCAGGGTTCTTCAAGAAGCTCTCTGTTTTTCTCTTGTGATGCAAGTTTGATGAGAATTTTGACTCTTGTTGTTCAAGCTGAAGTAGGGATTGGATTGTTCACCTTAACAATTCCAAGGCTCCCCAAAAGTAATTAAATGTTGATATAGTTACATTTTTTTTTAAAAAATCCCCTTTTTTGTTATTCAAATATAACTAAGAGTGTGTTTTCTTAGCTGTTTTTTTTTAACCAGACTGCTACAGGACATTGGCCTTTGGTATGAAGCACAGCTACTCAGTGAGGCCACATGTAATTATAAAACACTTATAGTTACATTGCAAAAAAAGAGTGACATTATCTCTCATTGCATTACAACTGTAATGTAATTTTACATACATCTTAGTTATTGCAAAAAGAATTGATTGCAATAATTGTAACTAGTTGCTCCCAAACATTCAACATATGGCTTCATATGCCCCTTTTGCTTGAAGATTAAAGCCATAAAATATTAAGCAATCAATAGATATTGTCATCAAAAGCTGATTTTCTTACGTAACTTATTTTGTCTTCCAGATTAAGCTCCTGTCTTCCAGTAAAGCCAGAGGTAATGGCCAATAACTGGGTTGAATGGATTTCCATGATTAACACTAGTGTGTTCTTAGCGGTCTTTTGACAAATTGTATAATACAGAGACTTTTTTAGGCAGTCGAATAAGGAAGTTCTGTAATAGCCATATCTCTTGACTCCAAAGCGCACAGTGGGAATTAATTATCCAGCTTTTGTTCCAAGGTCATTCTGAAAATGTCACCCTTGATCTCAGCATCCATGGAACTTTTAACTGCAACAGAGGCCACAATTGATTCCATAGTTATTTTCTGTTGCAGATAGTGACAGTTGCAGATGGCTTTGTGGAGAGACTAATGTTTCTTGCTACCTCAGTCCAAACTGCATAGTAAGGGAAAATGATAATAGGGGCCCTAAAGTTGCAAGCTGCCTGCTTATTGGAAAGGTGGAATTTCCTTAGAGCACATCTGGAAGTGTGCATTTCTGTGGCAATTTTTTTCATTACGTTTCTAAGCAGACAGTTTCCCCTTTTTTCTCTGTTACTGGAAAAATCAAATATACTACCATTTACTACCAGGATGTGCTGTCCAATTAATCCGTACATTGAAGGAGGACTTTAAAGAAAGATCAGAAATTTAGTCACATATGCTGCCTAAAGAGCTTTTGAGGATTCCTCCTGCTCTTGGCAGTTTCCATGTGTAAGAGATGGCAGCGCCTTTTAAAACTTACTCTTACTGTTGTGTTAGTTTTCATGGCACTTTATAGTGAACAAGAGGGCAGAGCACTGCCCCAAGGAGGTTACAGTTTACAGGTGAGCAGGAGAAATAGAAGAGGAAGAAGAGTCACATTGAGGCAGCAGTGAAATAAAGTATATAGAGAAGTTTCAGTTACTTGTGCTCAGGCTTAGATATAGGCCTAGTGACAGTAAGGACAGAAAACTCTTCAATACAATTGTTTAAAGTTTAAAATCAATTAATTGCCATGCAGAGAAGAGGTTTAAATGTCATTTAAAATAATTAGCAATCTCTACTGACCTCAATTGGAGTTTAATTGTTTTAATTTTTCGCCTTGAACTTAGTCCATTTTTCCCAGTTAGAGAAAACCCATTAAATCAATGAGATTTAAATAAGCATTAACTAAGAAGTTTAATTTATTTCAGTGGGTTTTGGTAGTGGAACTGCTGTTTGGATTTAGCCCATTGATACAGCAGTGTGTAAGAGTTGTGAGTTCCGTGATATAGAACACGAATATGGTACATTTTTTCTAAGTTATTGCAAATTAATTTCCAGAAATCCAGGAGGTGTCTAAGATAGACAAGCCAGAAGAATCCACAGAAGAAGGTATTCTTCACTACTCTCAGATTCTCCTCTTGTTTTGATTTCACAACAGCTTTGGATTTGGCTGAACTCTGAACCAAGTTGGGCTGCTTCAGAGGGAACCAGGAGAGCTCTGAATTTTGAAATGGGGCTCCTACAAATCCAAATCTGAACCCTTCCAAAATGTTATCATTCTTTAGAAGGACATAGAGATCCATCATGCCTACAAAAATGGGATGGGAAGAATCTTGTAAGATGTTTAAATAATGACTGTTCCAAAGTGGATTGAAAAGTTAGTTTTTCTATACAGCTCCTAGAATCTAACATCTGGGAGATTTTGGGACGTGGTATAAAAAACAATGACATTGATTTTGTGATTGACAGTGGTTACCTCTTCAGTAATTTTGTGTCCAGAATGACTCTGAGAGGGTGCCAGAAGGGTTTAACTCACACTAATGAAAAGCTTCCTACATCTATGTTTTAGGTTTTGAGGCTCCCTAGTGCTCCCTTTTGCCCTGGTGAAGCCTTTTGAAGCCTTTGGATGAAGGGTGGGGAAACCTTTAAAAATGAAAAATAGCCCTGGATCACTTCCACCAGGATCAGAACTGCCTCTGCCACTACCAGTCTGGTGGCAATTTTGACTTAGTCCCAGTGCTAACGCTCCAAAAGGCTTTCCCAGGGCAAAGGGAGCCCGAAGGAGCCTTGGAACTTAAAATGGAGGGATGGCAAGCTTTTAATTAGTGTAAGTTAAGCATTCCCAAAGCAGGGAACCAATCATCGTCAAGCGATTTTTTTCCTATTAAAACTGTTTTGCGATCAATATAGCGATCGCAAAATACTCATCGTTAAGCGATTTTGTCGTCTAACGAGGTAATCATCAAGCGGGGCACCACTGTAATTGTTTTTCTATCCTGTGAAAATTAATGCTCAACTTATTGTTATGGCAATATCAGGTAAGCATTCAAATTTCTGATAGCCTGAAAGACATACTGAGGTGTCAACTTCATCCTTAGTTATGAACATAATGTCCAAGTATTGAGGTGATCCCAACTTTTTCTTACTATTTTGACCATTGATTTCATTGCAGAACTAGAAGATGCTGTAGACAGGAAGAAGAGAGTTCTAGAAGCACTAAGAAGGAATCCAAACTTGCTGAAACAGTTCCGGCCGATTCTTGAGGAGACCCTTGAAGAAAAACTGGAGAACATGGGAGTGAAACGGGTGAATTCCATGAGAGAAAAAAAGCAGGCAGAGATAGAGAGTGCATTATTCCCTTTTTATCCATTTGAACAACTTTAATGCCTATTTCATATTCAATTAAGAATTGCAATGTCTGTTAATGCATGAAAGGTGAAGTCTCTTCAGTCTCCAACACATTCTGAGAATGTATTGCCAGTCACAACATAGGCAGAAGAATTTATCTGCCTTTGCCTCTTCCAAGTTCCACACCAACTATTTAAAAATTTGGAATATTTGTTGTAAGAAAGTGGCTTATAGAAGGTTATTCTCACTCTTCCCACCACAGTTACAACTCCTTTTCACAGACTGTTGATTCAGGAGACTTTTATAAAATTCCCTCTTGCAGTCCAGAAATTATGTTTGCCTTTGACTTAAACTGGATTGAGAACATTGTTGGTCTGAAAAGTCTAAGAGAGTTCAGGGGAGATTTTGAAGACAGAAGATTGGACAGAGGGCAGAAAGAAATGAGGATAAGAATAAAAGGAGGGAAGAACCACATAGAAAAAGATATGCAGCTCTTCGGCTCTAACTTTGAATAAATAGGAGCCTCGTGGCGCAGTGGTTAAAACGCTGTTCTGCAGCTAAAACTGTGCTCACGACCTGGGGTTCAAATCCCAGGTAGCCGGCTCAAGGTTGACTCAGCCTTCCATCCTTCCGAGGTCGGTAAAATGAGTACCCAGCTTGTTGGGGGGGCAATGTGTAGCCTGTATAATGAAATTGTAAACTGCCCGGAGAGTGCTTGTAGCACTATGGGGTGGTATATAAGTCCAAAAAAAATAGCTAAATTGACTTAGGTAAATATATTGGCCAGAATCCTTTTGCATAGCTAACAAATGGTGTAATGTTTGGATGAAAATTTCCCCACATGAAGAAATCACCATAGAAGTTATCAGTTGCAAACAAAGTCACATAACTCAGTACATGCTAGGTAATGCCTATGATTAGTTCTCTTTATTTAAGGTAATTAGCTCCCAAAAGTTACACCATTTGTGTTACCCCAATGTAATTAGGCAAGAGAATTTGAACCCTTGGGTTGGAGGAAAGAAATAAAAGAGCTCTTCTGTTTGGGAATATTCAGCACCTGTATTGTTCACAGTCATTGTATAAATGAAATATTCAGCTCAATAAACTGTGTGTCAGGCTTTTAATTTGGAAAAGAAGGCCAGCCAATAGACAACACACAAGCCTGCATCAGAATACATGACTGTAGTTATACAGGCTCTGCACAAATTAAAGAATAAAAAGATGCAAGTAGTATTCTGTACGAGTGAAAATAACTTGCACAATCTTTTTGGAATTCCTGAAGAAACAGCAAGGAGAACTGGCAATAAGAGGAAAGATGTTGAGTAGCAACCACATAATATCAACACAAATAAAACTCATGGAGATGCTTGTTGATTCCAGTGGTAAATGGTTGGTGTTCTCCAAACCATATGCTACTTGAGTAATACATTTCTCTAGCACAATTCAAATTTGCTCTATTCAGTGACAAAAAATGACTCACCAGTATTTCCTTACTAAAATGAATGGATATTAATTGCAAGAAACAATATAAATGTGCTCAAAAAGGACCTGAGCCCTTTCCATAAGTTATTGGCCCATAAAGACCCTGAATCAGTAAGATTATGATGGAAATTTCTGTCCACCACATATCCATTCCATTCAGTGTCTGAAACAACACTGAAGCAAATGGGAACAGAGGAGAGGCAAAAACCTGCCTCCTCATTGTCCCTCACCTTCCCTGATCCTACCCACATAATTCTCAGTGATAGTTACAAAAAGGCCTTTAATCTACTACTAATCTACTACTCTAGAGAGCAACAGAATCAGAAGGAAGTGGCAGTAAGATTTCCAGTATTCATGATGGGTTTTCTTACAGGGCACAAAAGGTGTTCCAGCTCAGACCTATAAACACCTGAGAGATATAGTAAAAGTACAGCAACAGCAAAAAGCACAGAAGTTTCCACGTCTGCTTGCCTTACGAGACAAACTCCAGTTGGAAGTGAAAAAGAGAATCAGTTTGGGTCAGATGGAGGAAAGGGATTTGTCTGTGGCATTCTCTGCAGGCCCAGGTAAGAGGATTTGTGCCATTCTGTTGCCAGAACTCCGATTCCCATCTCATCTACTTTTATTTTATTTACTTGGTATGTATTTATACTGTGTTATTGTTTAAGTCTTCAAAGACAGCTTAGAGTAGCCCGTATTTCTCATTGCACTAGCAGATATCTACCAGAGCAACACAACTTTTCCCCTCCCTTCTCTCCTCAGCCCTCCGTGATCTTGAAATGCTTCAGAGGATTTCCCAGCTGTCAAGCAGGTTTCTGACAGTGCCTGGAGGTGGGCTTCAAGGGAAAAACTGTGCCCCTCTCTGTCTCACTGCCAGAGGCAGTTTCAGTGCTGGAATGACCCCCTTTAGATCCTGTTTGACTGATATTTTAAAAAAATTTGTTTGGTTAATTTACTATGTGTATTTCTTCTGTTCAAGGTGTATATTTTGGTGGGTTTGGGGAATGGGACTGTTTCCTTTTATGATGTTGTTTTTGGTTGTATTGTTGCCTATTTCTGCTATAGCTTGATTCTCTGTCGTTTTGCCTTTACTTTTGGGGGAATAGTCTTTTGGGGGTTTAGAGCTTTGGGGCAAGTGTCAGATAGAACATAAATGAGAAAGAACATTCCCTTTTGTGTTAAATGAAAGGTCAAAAGACACGTTTTCACCATAAGCATCCCTACGTCCTGTATTAGTAGGGTCAAAGTTAATGTAAGCATCCCATATGAAGACATTGATAGCTGCACAAGTGCTTCACTTACCTTTACTGTTTTACACATAGTAGACATCTTTTATGAGGCTTCGGTGAGGGTGCATAGTTCTTCTTTGTGGCCTCTGTGAATCACACCCTGGGTGATCCGCGCCTGCGTGGAGCCTCATCAGAAGGTTCTAGAGCTTCTGTGGTAGCAAAAAACACATTAGAATAAGGCCCGTGTTTTTTGCTACTGCCTAAGCTCTAGAACTTTCCGATGGGGCTCCGCGCAGGTGCAGATCACCCAGAGTGTGAATCACAGAGGTCCACTCGAAGAACTAGGTGGGTAACTTGTCATTTCTTTCCTCATATGATGCACTTGTCTCCCCTTCGCAGTCCCTGGGTCCGGTAGTAGGTAACTTGTTTTCCCTCAACTCTTTCTAATCTTCCTTTTCAGGTAGAAGGCAGATGAGTCTACACTCTCCATTCCAGGTTAAGTCTTCAAAACCCAGAATGCAACAAGTTGAATTGCAGCCTTATGCTTCAGAGATGCCCAAGCCAGCTCCTAGGAGTAAAGTCATCTCTGTGACTAGTGTGATGGAGACGCCCAAGTTCTCTTCTCCAAAGCAAGCCAAGATCAGCCCACCTTCCTCCCAGCACTCTCCTATTCATCAGCCTAGGTATGTTGTATGTAAAAATTCAGGGCTAAAGTTCTCTTCCCATTTTTATGCTGGAGGTCAAAATCTGTTAATTAGTTAATGCCTTTGTAAGTGCAGTGGAATAAATCGCAATGGCAAATTGCCACTAGTTAATGAGTCGCCACTTGCATTGCTCACTGCAAGTGAAGTAACATGACTGATGAGTGATTAGGGATCCCAGCAGCAACTGTTCCTGCTCTGATTTATGCCATTGCCCTTATGCGGACATAAATAACTAAAAGGCTTCTGGCCGAAGTATTTTGTCCTACTCTTGGTCTTGCTGCAGGAGCTGATTGAGCTGCCTTTCTGTTTTATGAACTTCTAGATATACTGCACTGAGCTTATTATTTCAAGAAAAAACTTACATTTTAAGAAATTAATAAGTGAATAATAAGCCCCCTCCCCAGTTAACCTAAAAAATAATAGTTTCCTTCAAAACCCTGGCCAAGAATCATCAAAATGGTCTTATTCACGTGTTGTCCTGAATCCCCTATGTAACAGCATAGCTGAAAACATTTATTCCTGTTCTCAGCACTTCACCTTTCACTTCTGAAGATGAAGAGTCTGAGGAAGAGCAAACCTTTGCCTCTCCAAAGTTCACACCATTCAAGACAGAACCAGAACTTCCCAGAGTAACCCAGAAGGAGGAGAGTGACTGGGATTCATCTGATACAAATTCTCCAGAAGAGAGAGGCAAAATGGGAAGAATTCTTTCTCCTGCAGCGCCAGCTCATTCAGGTTAAAAAAAAAAAACAACAACACTTTGGTTGGTTGGTTTATAAGTGACCCAAATATAATTTTCAAGCCAAGTGAGATGTTTAAGAAGTTTATTTTTCCTATGCTGCTGCCCCTTCCCTCTGCAAGTTTCCTTGGCTGAACAGGGATTCAAACCTAGGTTTCCTTGGGCCTGGTCTGTCACTCTATTCACTATCGCCCGCTGGGTAAATGCAAAGCAATTACAAGCCATTCTTAGAGGACCTTTCAGTACGTTTGGGTGTTGATCTTGTGACCACATGTCATCACCATTGCATCAAGAATGTTATTTTGTTCTTTTGCTTGTTAGTAGTTAGTATGTCATAAAGAAATGAAATGCCTAGAGGCCACTGCTTGCCACATTTAAAGCAAAGCCTCTTGTCAACTTTGTTCATTCCCATTAATCCAGAATACATGTGGACTTTTGCTTTTACTCTACAGTGTGTAGCTCTATGGATTGGATCTGCTTCCATATTTCTAAGAACATTGATCTGCTATCCTTCTGAGCTGCATTGCTCTAATTTGGTTTAGTTTAATTAAATGCTAACTTATACTCATCTGGCTGTGTTCTCTTTTCCCTTATCAAAGACTTTTGAAGTCTCTTCATTTTATAGGCCAAGTCATCCAATGTTGCAAATGCTGATAGTTTTTTTCCCCTTGTAGCCACCAGCAATACATAAAGCCCACCTAAAATTTAGGAATAAGTGGATTTGCCTGTTTCAGATCCATGTCATTTTCATAAGGTCTTGCTCAAATTCCCTTCAGTTTCTGCATTATTCTGCCAATTCAAAACAACACAACATCCATATTTTAATATATGCATATTCTAATACAAGTTTGTGAGTATGCTTTTTAAACCGTCGAGAATGGTCACAATATTCAGAAGAATGCAAAACTGGCTGCCTGTATAGTCCTTCCATTGATCTGAGAAATATAGATTAGTGTATTTCATGCAAGAATTTATGAACATGAAATTCCTAAAGCATCCCAATTTTAAAATGTGTCAAGGTTACATTTACCAGTTAGATGCTCCACATGGTTAACACTACATTAAAAAATTCTTTATCATGTGTTCCAGTCCATTTAAGGGTCATGTTAGTATGCCAACATTTTGTTCTAGAACAGTGTTCCCCAGCCTGGGGTCATGATCGCCCAAGAGGGTTGCAAAATGTTTTCTAGGGACTAATAGGTCACCTTATATGTGTTGTAGCCCTTGTTAAATAATTTCTTCCTTAATCTTTCTGAGCATGATTTTAAAGTTAGCATTTATGTGTATGTATGAGAAACAGGCTCTTTGGGAGAGGAGGAAATCTCTACTTTTTGAAATGGGATGACCTAACGCCATCAAAATGCCTTTTTATGCTAATATGCTGGGGGAGGTGCTAAAGGTTACTTGCCTCTTATAAAAAGGGGTTGTGACTTGAAAAAGGTTGGGAACCACTGTTCTAGAAGGGTGTACCTCTAATATGGTAACACTGCACATGAATGCTTTCATCACACGGTGGAGAAAGATTCATGTCCTAGATGCCATGGAGTTTCCTGAACTCATTCTTTTGCTAAACAGTGGCAGCCAAATTGTTAGGGTTGTCATTCTGAGACCATCAGCATTACATGGGTTCTGAAGTCTGAAACTGCCCTTGAAAAGAACCATTTAGTATAATGAGCCAGGTTGCTATTCTAACTGACTGTGTTTCATGTAGAAACATGGGTGCAGTCGATGGCTAAAAATCTGGAGGGAACACTGAGTACTCCTGGAAGAAAGCCTGCTGGGGGAGTGAAGCTCTTTCCCACTGAAACCAAAGAGGCTCCTAAATCCAACCACTCCAGCAAAAAACTTCAGGTATTATACAGCATGCTTTGAAGTTAGAAAAAGAGGCAGGGTTTGTTTTTTTTGTTTTTTTGTTTTTTGTTTCTTGAGGCTAATTGTTCCTTGGACTAATAGTACAATTCTATATTTACTGTCTGATTGGATAGCTCAGTGAGTTAGGCATCTAGCTGTGAAACCAGAGGTTGGGAGTTCAGTTCCCTTCTGTGCATCCCAGAAGAGCCTTGGGCAAAGCTGCACAGTCCCAGGATTCTCATATTTATTTATTTATTTATTTATTTATTTATTTATTTATTTATTTATTTATTTATTTATTTATTTGATCGATCGATCGATCGATCGATCGATCGATTGATTGATTGATTGATTGATTGATCGATCGATCGATCGATTGATGCCCCACCTATCTGGTCTACTCGACCACTCTAGGCGGCTTCCAGTATAGGATAAAACAATAAAAAACAAACAAATAAATAAATAAATAAAACATAGAAGAAGGGAATGATTAACTGCTTCTGAATAGGCTCTTCCTTTAAAGACTTGTGGTCTGACCATTCTGAGAATCCTCAAATGCTATTATTTACATGTTGTTCTGAATCTCCCTATGTAACAGCAGGGTTGAAAACATTTATTCCTGTTCTCTAAAGTAGTGGTCCCCAACCTTGGGCCTCCAGATGTTATTGGACTTCAACTCCCAGAAATCCTGGCCAGCAGAGGTGGTGGTGAAGGCTTCTGGGAGCTGTAGTCCAAGAATATCTGGAGGCCCAAGATTGAGGACCACTGCTCTAAAGTGTTTGAATGTAAGAGAAGTAAAGCTTCAGAGATCCTCCAGTATGTATTGCTGGAATGCTGTTCGTTGATGGTCACAAAAAGTTTTCATAATTGTCATAGCCAGTTGCAGCTAATTGATGAGGTTCCAGAGCACATCTCTGTTGCACAATCAGGCGCATGACCAGGCAGGCAGCTGAGACTCGCCCCAGCATCTCATCAGGAAGCCACAAGTAGCTTTTGCAAGTTACATAACTCTTACAGAAACACCAGCAGGATTCTGACCAGAATCAATGTGTGATATTTTAAAGATCGATATGAAAATTGCATATCATTAAATATGTGATTTTGAACATATTTTCTTGAAAAATGCTCTTTTCTATTTTTTTAAAATGCATTTCTAAATGCATTGTATAATACTAATTGTTTTTGTTACATGTGTTGAGCTAAGAACTGCACCACAAAATTAAGGTGAAGTATGCAGTGGGTTACATTCTAATTGACTTGATATTCCGAGATGCATGGATCAAGGCAGTTTGCACTGGAATTCACAAAGACCAAGTGCCTCAAGCATTCCAAAGTACAACCTGTCTTTACACACCATCTGTAACTCTCTTGTCTGTTCCCTCCCCTCCCTCCATTTGTGCTTGTAGTTTGTTGATGAAGACAGTGACTTGGACATTTCATCCTTAGAAGAAGTGAGCCAACGTCTGGATACTGAAAGCAAGCTGAAGCAGCAGCAAAGTGCAACAGCCAGTGGGGACTTGTCTGTGTCACGTGGCACCACCATCTGGAGTTCCAGCAGCACAAGGGCTGCTGCCTGGTGATTCCTTGCATTTGTCTGAGCTGTGTCAGAGCACCCATATTTTTTGTGGTAGAAGAGCTAATCCATGGCAAATTATTGAAAAGAAAATGAAACTCACATATATAAAATTAAGGGACTGAACATTTTCAGAAGAAAAATGTGAACAAGCCTCAGGGTTTAGGGTTACAGATTCGTTGTACACACCTTTCATAAAATGTTGAATTCTTTGCTTGAATGTGTTACTCCTTTGCAGTCGCTCATATGATGAGCCTTGTAAAAACATATTTATATCCTCTTTTTCCAGGCATCTGTCTTTCTAAATAAGAAGCCCGGCACCATGTTTTGAAACAAATTTGTCCAGAATATATAAATTTGTAGGAACGAGTGACATCATCCTTGGTTCTTAGCCTTGTGAGACATCACTAGGCCCATGACAATCCCACTGCTTGAATTGCCATTTTTAGACATTCCTTCATCTACACAGATGCAAACCAAACCCAAAATTCGCCTTCGCGAAAACAAACCAAAACACCTTCACACACTTTCAAGGTACTGCTGATGACACTATGATTTTTTTTCCTAAAGATTCATAATGTATTGACTTTTAACTTCTACTCTTAACTTCTGTTGGTAATAGTGACCAGACAGTAAGGGTAGATGTAATGAATAACACATATAATTCCATTAAATAACAGTTTATGCTGCTGTGCATTATTTAATCCTTACTCAGCACATTGATTTTTTTTATTTATTCATTAATGTAGTGCTTCCAGCCTAATGAATGCAATATTTCCTCACACAATCCCTCTCTCTCTCTCTCGCTGTCATCTTCTCTCACATCCCGTGGATCTCATCTGCTTTCACTCTCTTCTATAAACTCAGAAACTATCTCTAAATCTCTTTTTAGGCATTTTGTATGTGTGTGTACTCCACAGCCAATCAGAGGAGTGTGCTAGTCCTGCCGCTGCATTATTGCTTTCAACATGGAAAAGTAATACAGGGATTGCTGCATCTGTTTAGGCTCTAAAGTGAGCGGGAACAGGAAACGTTTTGGCTGACATGCAGAGCCTTCACAAATAGCAGCTGCTGCTTCTTCTTTTCCTTTATGGAATACACAAACTTATTGATTGCCTGAATAAAATAGGGTTTAATGGTGCTCATCAATACATCATTCTTTACCTGCTAATTTTCTCCAGCACAGTAGTTTCTTACCATAGGTAACTGAGGTGTTCTTGGACTGCAACTCCCAGAAACTTCAGCTAACACAGCAAGTGGTAAAGGCTTCTGAGGGGTTGCAGTACAAGAACATCTCAGTTACTCAAAGTTGGGAACCACTGCTCTAGTACATCATCTCATGACCTCATTCAAATAGCCTTTCCCTCTCTGTCTTTCAACCAGGCATTCCATACCTCTTGATCACTTTTCATAAATACAGCTGACTTCACTCACCATAATACATCACAAACACAAACTGTTTCTTTGTGGACTGTGAGAACACCCACTACCTTTCATGGGTGAGAGGAAGTGTTGAAAAATCAGTGATCTTCTGCAGATTACAACTCAAAATCATTGGCACTAGACAAGATGTTGGAAATAACACAATGATGTAGAGATCCCATATATTTTCACAAATAAGCCAACAACCATTTTTAAATCTACGTGATTTAGATTGGGATGATGGCACCTGAAAAAGGATGAACTCACCTCCCCTTGCACAATTATTCTTGTCCAGTTTTAAAAGGAGTTAAAAGAAATTGATGGGCAATCAAAGATTTCCAGAACCTCATCAAATTTGTGTCCATGGCAGAGACTTCCGGCTTGACGCCGCAATGAGACAGCAGCAGGAGGACTGAGTTCTGTCCCCTGGGCTGAATTCTGACCTGTTTGGGACACCCCAGGGTATCAAAACCACCCCGAAGAGGTGGTGAACTGGGGGGGGGAGCCTGTTGATCACGGGGGGGACAGCAGTCATCCCCGTTTGATCCAGGAAACTCCCTAATCAGCCAACGGGCAGAAACAAGCAGCTTGGAAGCTTGCTTGCAAGTCGGCAGTAGCCAGCAAAGAGAAGTAATAATCATCTATCTGGCATCAGTGTTACTATCGGGTGAGATATATTTTTTACAACTAATTGCTTATGATTACCTCTGGAGAAGACAATTCCTATATACAGAAAAAAGAACCTGCTATCAATCTCAGCAATCATAAAGCGGCAGAAAATCTGGAGAGAGGGATAGCTGATGCAAAGAAAATAATTTAAAGATTAATGGGACATTACTCATTCAAATACATTTAAAATACACTTCAAGAATATTATAATTTGGCGTTACAAATCTTAAGAAATTTTCTCATAAGTTATACTTGATAAGTCTGGACTTTGTTTTGTCTACTTGAAGTCTTTTGGCATAAACCCAGGACAGTGACCTTGAGTACTCTACTGCTGCTTAAAGCTTGGAAACCTGTTTATTTCTTTTTGATTTTTTTATGCCTCGCTGGATAAATTAACCCTAAAGCGGACTTTTAAAAAAACTGTGCCTTGGGAATTGTAAACCTGTGGGAATTAGGCCATCGCGCTGCAGATACAACCATTGCATTCTACCCTGGTACTTTGGGGGTTTAAATTTGGTTCAGGCCTATTTAGCCAAAGCGGACTTTTTGAAATGACTCTGGAAACTTGGAATATCTGTTTAGCTGGCATCAATTTGCCAGGCATCAATTAGGACACAGATACAATCATCGATCTGGACTGTGAGACTTGGGGACTTTAAATCTTGGCTTAAGTGCTTGGGTAGCTGGAACAGAATGGCACAACAAGGACAATTTTGGGATGAAACAAAATCTACCCTTCAAACAATACTAGAAATAGTGAGATCCCATTACCAAGAGGCAAAATTATTCAATCAACATCTGAAGAATTATAGTCCACAAGCTACAGGGAACAACAAAGAAGGAAATGAGAGTGTGTCGGATGATGTATGCCAATCAAAAGAGGAGCTGGAGGAAATTAATGGGGAAAACCTAAGAGAAACAACATCAATCTTGGATCAGAGGAGAGTACTAAGGGAAGACAAGGGGACAAAATCAGCAAAATTAACAAATAAAAAGCCTGGAAGATCTATTGAAGATAGACAAGTTCATAAAGAGCTAGTGGACATGATGCACAAAATGGTTTCAGAGGGCATGAAAGATGGCAGAATGCTTAGAGACACAGAAACACAAAAGTGAAAAAAGAGAAATGAGAGAGGGAATTACTTAGAAAGATGAAAAAGGGGAAAACAAGAAGGGGCCCCTTAATGTTGAAAAACATGTATATATTTAACATCGGGAATTGTAAAGGGGTATATCCTTTATATTAAAAAGGAGAATTAAATTGAAATAAGGGAGCCCTAATGAGGGTACAGACGTAATATGGTGGGTTTTCATTTTAGGTAAACTAAACTAGATATAAAACTGGGCATGGATCTGGAACTATTTTCAATAAGAATGTTATTAGAAGACCTTGAGAATATTGTACACTATGAGAGTAATATTATGAAAGTAGTCATATTATATACTAAAATATGTACATGAATGGTTTGAATGTCTGAAAGATGTCTGGAATTTGGGGGGACAACCGGGAAGACACCGAGATGTAAAAAACAAATAATTGTAAGCAAACATGTAACACGATGTTTGACAAGCACAAACCAATGTAGATAGATTGAAAAACTAATAAAAAAAATTTTTTTAAAAAAAATTGTGTCCATGGCTTATTATCCTACCTTGGGAAGGAGCAAGCAGGAGTTGACTATGTTGCCCAGATAAGTTCCTATAAATGCAGTAAAACTTCAGGAAGCACTGGGAGGTTTCTTTCTTCTGAGTTAGCTTCTCCCCTTTCTTATACATTTGCAGGAGTCAGTACACACCATGTTCTTGGCTTCTCCCACTTCCTGATTAGATCACTGATGGTGAAGCCTTTTAACCACAAGATGAATGCTTCTCCCTCATTTTTAAATTCCATGTCTGACCTGATCATATTTCTGTTGCTAAGGAACTAAGAATGGGGGTGGAGAGTCTGGAACCAAAGAAGGATGTAGTGTGGGGTCTTTGGGGAGTTCTGGCGAGTCATCATAGGATAACACTAACTTGGATTGCTCTACTGTGACAGTGATTCTCTGAGGTCCCTAGTTCTGTCAGGTTTTGCTATGGAAACACATTCTTCCTCAGATAAAGAGCTTGTGGGTCATAATCTGACTAAACCCTGACATTGGGATTCTTTGTTATATTAGCAAAGTTATAGGAAACTTTTTTTAAAAAAAAGTGTAATGTAGTAAATAGAACGTCAGACCACCTGAGTTCAGATCCTGCTCGAACATGGAAACTCCCTGAGGGTAACAATAGTAAACCACTCCTTGACCATCTCACATACATCAAAGACTTTGTCCCTGTTAGGGTTGGCATAGGTTGGAAATCAAGGCATACTGTAGAAGAAATATATTTAAATTAAAAGATGCTGAGCAGAGTTAGCCACTTGATGGCACCAGAACTCAAGAAACAAGACATTTTCTGAGATGCTACAAACAACACTTATTAGAAAAGAAAGGCATTTCAGATCAAATGTTGAGGTGTGGGTTGAATGATCCACCTTGTACATTGGTGAAAAGTGACTCAATCATTGTCTTGGAACTGCATAACTACATAGGATGCTTGTTTAAATCACTAAAAATCACTTCAATCTGTTTGTTTCGGGTTTTGGTTTGGTTTGGGTTTGGTTCTTGAGGATGAAATTATCAAAACATGTTCAGTCCCAAATTTTGTAGGATTATTCTGTCCCAATGTGCTGCTTTTCTGTTTGAGCATTGTGTACACAGTAGCAGTTGTGGGCAAATCTGAACCAGGGAAGCAGGAAAGCTGTGGGAGAAACCAGTTGCTCACAAAGATCTCTTCACAGCCATTCTTCACAAGTTCAAATAATGCGAATAAATAAGATACATATTATTTTCCCCTAATTTAAATCCGGAAATGTTAATTTCAGTGTTGTACACAGTTGCCATTTTTTCTCTTCCTCCAAATGAAAAAAAGGGGGGGGGAATGAGTATGCTTCTCTTCTAGAAAGCGGTTGGTTTGGGGGCGGGGGGGGTTAGTTTCTAGCTGTGGAACATTTACTGTGTACAGAAGTGAATGTTCACAAATTATATAGACCACACAAAATAAGCTGTCATTGATGGGATTTTCTAATTGTGGAAAAGGGAAGAATAAACTTTTTTAAAAAATCTATATGGGCACTATTATGTGTGTGTTCCTCATTTAAATTTTGGACGAGGCATTAACATTTAATTTTGGAACAATTTTGAGGTGGGAAAAAACCCATGACAGCTATGTGTGTAAGCTACATTCTAGTTTTCAATACATTACAAAATGAATTGTCATTTCAGCACTTTATATGATAAAATAGTATTTGGATTGAAAACTTTTTGTTGTTTCTGCTGTTAGTACAGCATGTACATACAATGCCACATAAATTAAAATATTTTATCTTTGTAAGTCTGTGCAGCTGTAGAGAATTTGTATTTGTATGGAAGATTAAAACTATATTTGTAGTACATGCTGTTGACCTACGATAGTATTCATCATATTGTAAATAAAATGATGTGCTGAAGTAATCATAATTCTGTCCTAGACTTGGCAATATGTATTCTTATTTCTTTGGTCCACATTCATTTAGCAGTTGCTCTCAGTCTGGTGTCTGTGTGGCAAGGTTTTTTTCCATCCTAGATGAATGTGTGGCTAATCTCACCATGAATTGCCTTGATTTTTACAGTAGCCATACTGAAGTACATTAAGGAGAGAGAAACTCACTGCATAATGTCTCTGTTAGCTCCACCTAATTTCATTTATACCTTTCTATATTAAAATGGAAGGCCTTTGCCTGCAGAGAAGTGGCACAAAAGTCACTATTCCTGAGCCCCTGAAGAAAAACAGTATTGCCCTCCCAACCCTTGAATAAAGACGCAAGACAGTGATATGGGTTAAACATGGGCCATACTTTATTGATAACGTCCAAATACAAAATTTGCCATCCTTTGGCAAAAAGAGGGGGCCTGCTGTAGTGCAGATACAGTGGGGTCTTGACTTAAGAACGGCTCGAGTTAAGAACATTTTGACTTAAGAACCACTCTCATAGGAAAATATTGACTTGACTTAAGTACTTAGATTTGAGTTAAGAACTGAAAAAAAACCATGTGGGAGGCAGGGAAAGTGCAAAATTTGAACTTTCAGTTAACTGTTGGCCAGTGAAAGGGGTGCCTGTCTGCTTCCTCACTCCTCCCAGCGTTTAGAGAGTGGATTGGGAGACAGTCTTCGGACTGCCTGGTACTGTGCTGCCTGGACTGTATTTTCCCTGCCTTCCCTGAACCTTTCTTGACCTAAGAAAAAAAGAAACAAAATATCCCCCTCTAGTGGTCAAAGGCGGAATAACAGCTTCCCATTTCTATGGACGGAAAAGAGCAGATACGGATCAAATGGTTTTCAATGCATTCCTATGGGAAATGCAGATTTGACTTGAGAACTTTTTGACTTGAGAACCGCCTTCCAATACGGATTAAGTTCTCAAGTCAAGACCCCACTGTACAGCTGAAAGGCAGGGGTATCTAAATACCCCTTGATCAAGAAATGGGCGAGTCCAGCCCCAAGTTCCAGTGGTCTCCGGACAGCAGGAACCCGACCAGCTGCTAATAAACACCCACAGACCTCAAGCCATCTTTCACTGATGACTATTGGTCTGGAAGTGGCCCAGTGCATCTTTCTCCCACAGGCACTGTAATTGCATGATCCGCAGTGCCGGGAGGTTGGATGCACTGTTGGTTTACCTGAGATTACAATGGGGACACACCGAAAATACCTGTTCTTTCCGCACTACCCGCCCATGTGACCAAAAATTATCCACTAAATTGCCAACAACCCTCTTCCAGTGTGGGATAGGCGAAAAATTCCCCCATCCAAAGGCCAATCAGGATGAAGGTCAAAAATTCCTATCTGGCCCCTAAAAGGCGACCAGAAAAACTCACACTAGAAAAAGGGAGGGCAGGTGGCTGCCCAAAAAAGAAGAGGGCAATGCGAGGGGGGGGAAAGCCCTTTAACTACCCTGGGTTCCCCCCCATGCAAGTCTCGAGAGACTTAAACAGTCTCACTCTATCCTGGCTGGATAGCAAAGAGCGTTCAACAGTTTTAATTATTATAGTCTCTAGAGACTGATTGAAACAAAACAGGAGACAAAAATCTATGCTGGCAGCAGAATCTGCATTTTTGGCACATTCTTCCTTCAGCCCTCTGTAGTACTAAAAAGGGCACCAGAGTGTGGAGTGAGACAGAGAAGTTGGGCACCATGTTCAGATAGAAATAGAACACATTGCTTCTCTCCAGTCACTTGCTTCTGTCTAGTGCAACCTAGGAGCCCTTGTGCAGATACAAATTAACACCATGTCCCCTTGTTGCAGAGAAGACAAACCATACATACAAATAAACAATCCAACAATATTTTTTTCAATACTGAATTTTTACAGTCTGTAAAGGTCAAAGTAGACTACCTAAGCCTTAGGCTTTATTTCAAGGATTATTCTCCTCTGTTCATACTCACCCTACTAGCTTTTCTCATTTGTTTTAGCACTGGGTTCAATATATTCTCTAAACTCCTGGTATTCACCTAATCTTCCCTGGACATCACCTCAAGAGAACAGGACCTGGAACATTTGGTCAAAGACACCTTGTTGGTATGCCATGATGCTGAGCTGGGTATCATGTGGGAGATTTCCCTGCTTTCCTAATGCGTGCTTTCTTTGGATAAATTGATCCTGCTGTAACCAAATGGGACCAAGAAATGTTATCACAACAATACACCCACAACAAGACACACTAATCACCCATCTACAGAAAAAGACAAAAGCCCATCTCACAGCCATAAATACTCCACTCCCAAGCCAACTACAGCAGAGCACAGAGTGCTGTCCACTGAAGATGCCGGCCACAGAGACTGGCGAAACATTAGGAAGAACAACCTTCAGAACACAGCCAAAGAGCCCGAAAAACCCACAAGAACCATCAGATCTCGGCCATGAAAGCCTTCGTGAATACGAAAAACAAATTCTTCTTGAGTCCTTCTATGGGCAATTAAACCACCTACAGTAAATTTTGGAAATTTACAAATGGATTCTGATTTGAGACACGAATTGAGTGGGGCACAAAGGACTCTGGCATGAATCAAGTACATTCCAAAGTCCTGAAATAGCCTCTAAAAGGAATTGGGAGATCCAATGAGCAGATTGACCCTTGACAATAGAACTTACTATTATGGTCCTAGGTTCCAAACTAACATAGAGTTCTACAGAAAATTGCACAACACTAAACTTGCTATGTATATAGAAAGATGGGGCAATTTGAGGTCACACATTTCCAAAAAAAACACCTTTTAAAAGTTATAATTGTTTTTAAAATCAATGGAAAGGAATGTGCATACAAAACAACTAGGTATGCTATATTATACTATAATTATTTCTGATTTGCCTTGTCACAGCTTTATATTATGAAGATGAAATTATAAAGGAATGTTTTTAACTCAGCCACATGGTGGTGCTTTTTAACTCTTTTGAGATACAATGAAGCATTTAATAAAGTGTACCCGTGTGGCTTCATAATTTCCACCTAAGTGAAAGAACAGTAACAGATATTTGGCTATTTCCTGTATCATTCTAACAGAGTTCTTCACTTAGAATGTATGTGAGCTTATAGCTAGAAGTGAGAAATGCTACCGATTATCAACTTTTAATATAGAGAAAGTATATTAGTCAGATATATGGCATACATGACATCCATAAAATATGCACTGTACAGTGGAACTGAAAATAGTGCAAAGAAGAAGATGCTGCAAAGTACACAACAGACAACAGTGTGGGAATTCATGCAGTAATGTAGGGATCTATTATGTGTTTGTTACACTTGTGACCATTCCTATCCAATTTGTCTTTCACAATTTTCTCTTCATGTACACAGACCCACTTGCATTACTCATAGCTAGTAATATACCTATTCAGGGATACCATTACAACTTACGAATGTTTTGATTTAATTTAATTTAATTTAAATGCATTATTTCTTCAGAATCTAGAATCCAAAGCAGTTCACAATATAGAAGTAAAATAGAATTGAATTGCAGACATTAAATATTAATTAATCTTATTCTATTATTAAAATATAATTAAAATTCAAACACTTTGAAATAAGTTAAAACATGAATCTTAGCTTACCTACAGATGAGAAAGAACCATCACATCAGCTAAAATCTGGTGATTGGAGGCTATTACTTGCCAAAGGTATGCCTACATGAAAAGGCCTTTGCCTGCCAGAGAGAAAAAAGCAGGAGGATGGAAGCCATGGATGAATTCACAGTTGCATATGAATGCAACCTGTCTAACAGCTATATAAATGCTGCTGATTCTTTCTCTGCTGAACACTTGTTCATCAGCATTACAGAGCTCCCTCCTGGGGGTTTCGTTCAATGTCAAATGGCTTTCTTTGCCTTCCTACCCCGGAATAACCACCTGGCACCAAGTGTATGGGTTAAACATGGGCCACGCTTTATTAAAGTCCATTCCATTCTCGTGACCATTGCCCATCCTTTGGCCAAAAGGGGGGTCCTGCTGTACTGTGGATTCAGGTTACTTCTTGATTATCATGTGACTATTGATCAGCCAGCAGGCTGTGCTCTGGCCTCAGTCATCTCCTTCTTTATTACCATGGGATAACTATCAGCCTCCAATTTCCCCAGACCCTCTTTCCCTCTCTGTGTGCTGACTATGGGTCCGGGTACATTCCCAGCGCATCTTTCCCTCCCAGCACTGAGATTGCCTGAACAGCAGTGCTGCAAGTTCAGATATACTGCAATTTCCTGCCATTACCATATATTCCAAGTTCCAATGCCTTTTGAATCCGCACTACCCATCCCCAACATGACCGAATTCTACTACCACCCCTACTAAAGCCAACACTCCTAATCCAGTGCAGGATAGACAAAAATTCCCCGCCTCCACCAGCCAATCGGGAGACAGGTGAAAAATTCCAATCTGGCCCCCAAAAGGCGACCAGCTAATCTCACACTAGAATATAAGGCGGGCAGGTGGGCTGTCGTTTGACCAACAAAGGAGGGTGACCATGGGGAAGCATTCCCTTAAATACAATCTGCTCATCCCACACCCCTCAGCTGCTCTCGAGACAGCCTTGTAGTCTCACGTGGTATCCAGGAGGTTAGCAAAGACATGCCTCCCTGGGGGGATTCCCTTCGGGGGGGGCTCCCCCAGCATGAGCATTATTGTCTCCTCTCACTGTACCTCTTCCTCCTAATCCATGGGGTTGCTTATTAATCCAGAGGGTTACCAGATTTTAGAAGGTTAGAGACTATGTTCCACCAATGGTGCCTATTCTGAGGACGGACAGATTCCATGGATGTATGTGTCAAAAGAAGGTTATTTTGGCTTGTTGGTTTGTTTGACTGCTGCATCTGAACAGGTGCTGGGTCCTTAAGTATTCATAAACAACTCTTCAACTTAACTATGATTAAGTAGAAATCATTTCAATCAATGGTACCAGTATTCTTGCAGCCTGACCAATAGTTAAAAGCTGAAAAGACCATTTTCTATCTTTAATTCAACACAGATTTTATTGGATGAAAGCAATTTGAGGAGTAAAACGAAAAGCTCACTATTTGTGCAAATCAGTACATTCCTTGCAGGATGGTTCCGATTTCATAGATGCATAGAAACAAATATTCATTTACGATGTGCTTTCCCTCCAGAGCTTGAATGGTAGAACCTAATACAACATCACATTGGTGATGCTGCCACTTTCGCATACAACCCACCGTTTTTGTATATAGATTTCCCTGGAAATGTGGTAGTGTATTAATTAAGCATCACAAAGGGTTGCAATATCTATCCCTTCAGATCAAAACAAATAAGCATGACACCTCTGAACACTAATTTTCAAGCCAGAAAACAATACATAACAGATGTTAAAGAGATCATACTACACTGTAGATGATTAGAGCAAAAAGCCAGATATTATCAACGGCTATCTCTGCTGACAGCTGATCAAAAAGATATGTTTTGATGAAGAATGCAACTCAATAAGCCTCAATCTTCCAGGGTTGTGCAGTTAGCTATTATACAAGGGATGGATGCAGATATGCTTGACAAATGTGCTGAAGATGAGCTTCAAACTAATTCTTACATCTTGTATCAACTAGAAACAATTTTGTTCACCTCCCAAGCTCCAGAATTCTATTGTTTTGTTTGTTTAATATAAAACATTAATAAGTGATTGGCATCCATGGGACATCCATGTTGCCTGCTCAGAATCACATGTGATGTGCTTTCTGACAGTCATGAAATGGAGATTATTATTCCTGGCCAAGCTTTCCAAAACTGGCTCCAAGGGGAAGAAATTCTATAGGTTTCACTGCTCACATCACTTCCTTTTCTACAAATGGTGGCAAGATGCCAATGTGAAATTTTCAGTCTCTCCCAGCTTGAAGATGTGCTACAGAGAGGAACAAGTGAGCAAATAAGGTTGCATGAAGGCAACTGAATCTCTTGCTTCTGAGTTACTCAGTAAATTGGCCTTCAAGATCAAACTGCTCTATTCCTAACCAGCATTCTTCAATCTTCATTTTCCTTAAATGCACCTTGTGTTAGAGAAGATCCACAAAGAGGAGAGAGATGTTTATCCAGAATGCTGTTCTGCTTGTGATGGGCTGGGTCAATTCCCTAGTCGCCTCATCAGATGCTGAAGAGCATTAATGGACAGCAAAGTCACCTATAGTCTCTTCACTATGTGCCTCATCCCTGAAACAAGACACTACTCAATCCTCAGGTTCGTTTGTGTAGGCTCTTCACCACATTTTTCTCAGTCCCTCACTTTCCTGTATGGTGCAAAGTTTTAGGTGAAATGAGACAGCGTAATATTCTTTGCGAGGAAAGAATTCTGAAGATGTAGGTGTCCTTCTTCTACTGTGACATACTCTTTATTTGCAAAAATACAAGTGGAACAGATAGAACCACGTGGCTAGCAGACAAATATTACTAATGGGATCAGCTCCTCCCAACCAACAGTGTGTCCCTGAAATTCACTATATTGATAACTCACATATTGATTAAAATGTGGGAAATACTTCAGGTTTGGGACATTCTGATTAGCATTTTTTTTCTGTTGATCACATGATTCAAAGTGGAATGGAAATCAGCCTGGAGTCTCCCCTCCCAGTACATAGTTTGTCCCCTTTGTTGCTAGTGCTTCTACTTTTTAAAGAGCAGATCCATGTGCATTGGTTGGGATTTGTGATCTCTTGAACAGATGTGGAAAAGAAAGGAGGACCACACGCAAAGAGATCACTGTTTTGCAGCTTCAAGCACCCTTTCCTTCATGAGGGAGGGCAAGCCATGCACATGCAAACACACAACACAGAAAAGTACCACCAGCAGAAGCACTTACAGCTTCTCTCTCAGTGGGCAAAACAACTTATTTTAGGCAGTTATTTATAACAGTGCCACTACAAATAGAGCTGCAAGCAAGACTTTTCCCCTGTGCAACTGTACAGGAAGTGAAGTGAATGAATTTGTATTTCCCCTGCTATGTAGCCACACACTAAGGCTGCTCCTTATTAACCAGCTCCCCAAATGTGTTCTTCTTTTTGGTCTCATTGCTTCTTCAAGGCTTCTTTTAGGGAAACTTGAGGACATCCATCTGTGAAAATTCTTTTATGAGACAACCTGGTCCTTATTTCTCTTCCCCTAATGTGCAGATCATAGTTTAACTTTTTGACAGATTTCATATTTCTATGAAAGCTGCATGGATTTGAGTGAAAATGCACATCTAATTATATTTCTGAAAGAAAATAAATACACGTTTAAACTGTATTTTGGGTTAAATTTCTCTTTTTAAAGAAAAATCTCATTAATTATTAAATGGAACATACTTAAGAATAAAAACATACAAAAGTGGTGCATATCAAAAGCCAACACATTCATTTCTTCCTTGCTACTTCCCCATTCTAGCTGTGGCACACACATCCATAGAAGGTTGTAAGTTGCATTACAACAAATATTGACTATCCCTGCCCATTAAACAAATCCAGAGAAACTGCCATTTCTTTTTCATACAAAGAACAGTGTGGCTATAATAATATTGCCACTGCGTAGCCATGACATCTATACTCTCCCTTTAAACTTTCCAAGACAGCATGAGACAACACTTTCTCCCTGCTGTGTCCTCAGTAGTTTCATGTGCTTCTGTTACATTCTGTTGTGAGGAAAACCTAGTTTTTGACTTGACAACAGAGGAGCGAGGTGGAAGAGAAAAGGAATGGAAAATGGCTGAACAGAAGTCTGTTTCCCTCATTTCTCACTGCCTCGGAGAAAGTAAATGTGCAGTATGATTCTTCAGGTTACATGATTACAACCCTCGCTATCACAATATGGATTCTGGTATTATACGCCTTCTATTGTCTGAATTTCTGCTTTCTTGTGAACTATATTTCCTCTTACAAAAAGAGGTTCTTAAACAAAATGAATGAATGGCTGAATGATGCACCGCCTATGATCCAGAACTCAATAATGTTTCTTTATAAGCCTAGAGCAAATAAGATACTGTGCATTACAATTATTTCATGTTCTTGGTGTACTCCATATTTATAACACATTAGAGAAATGGAAGGAAAGCAAAGGGATTACAGGATTGAAAAGAATAACTGAAAAGGACTATAAATGTGTAAATCCATGGAAGACAATGTCAAAAAACAGTGCACATTGAAGGGAGGGAACTTACTTTTAATCGAGTTTAAATGGAGAAACAGGTGCCCTGATAATTCCTTTACACAAAGATTTGTTTGTAATGGCATTAGAAAACAAATTTAGCTTTCCCACAAGAGAACTAGAAAGGAACAAAAGCTTAATCCAAAATGAATTTGCTTCTTTCTGCAAAGATGAGATTCCAAAACAGCCACGAGACAATGAAATCCTATTACCAGCACATGCCACTGGGATTGAGGCAGGCCAGCACTCAATGTGCAAATGCATTTTATGCAAATTGAAGGCATTCCTATGTAGTGTGACTTACAGCATATTCTCCATTCAACGATGCACCAAACCACAAAATACTAAAAACTGTCCTTTGAAATCTTCGAGTCTGATCCTCGGCCGGTGTAAGCTGGTGAGGCTCCCAATATCCATGAATGATAAAAATGAAAGCCACATTGGCACACTGGGTTCCTTTCTGACCACAAGACAGGGAAAACAGGGAGGCAAACAGAACCCAGGAGATAGAAAGCTCAGAGCAGATGAGGAAATGATTCTCCAAATTGCAGACAATTGGACCCTGCCATGGGACCGCAATATGTGCCAGAGCCACCCTGCAGATTCACAGAAAACCAAGTTTCTTATTTATGAACATACAGAGAGGCTCTGGGCATACTGTGATATGAAGAATAAACATCAAAGAGGGAATCACATGATGGAGTGCAATCTTGGGTTTGTTTGTTTTCAACGTATTTTTGTTTCTTGCTTTTAATGTGAGGACATATTAGACAATGGGATTGCTCATTTTGCATACTATGGCAGTGCAATATTACAGCATGCTTTTTTCCCGTGAGTGGGTTGTCTTTAAAGTGAAATGGAATCTTTATAAATTTTTAAATTATAATGTTTACTGTGCCAATTTCAGGGGTGTTAGAAACATGTCTTTTTAAAAAATCCAAAAAACCCGGATTATAACAACAACAAAAAATCTTGTTCAGGACTATTGCTTCCTGCATGCATTGTTAATTCCATGCTGTTTTCCTTCTTTTAGCTGTCTGGATAGCTCAGTGAATTATGTATCTGGCTGGGGAGCTAGTGGTTGGGAGTTTGATTTCTGACTGCACATTCCAGAAGAGCCAGCTTGTGTAGCCTTGGGCAAGCTGCACAGTCCCAGGATAACCCTGGAAGAAAGAAATGCTAAACCAATTCAGAGTGCTGTCTACCTAGAGAACTCTGGAAAGGGCTGCCATAAACCAGAACTGACTTGACAGCATGTTGTTGTTTGCTGTTCCAAAATACCAGGCACAGTCAGTCAAACTTTAAAAACATTGACCGATACCATATAACAGATATAGTTTTTAACTAAAAACCTAAGTTTCTGTTAGATATCAGTGTCGTATATAAAGGTAAGGTAAAGGTTCCCCTTGACAATTTTTGTCCAGTGGTGTTCGACTCTAGGGGGCGGTGCTCATTCCCGTTTCCAAGCCATAGAGCCAGCGTTTTGTCCGAAGACAATTTTCCGTGGTCACATGGCCAGTGCGACTTAGACACAGAACGCTGTTACCTTCCCACCGAGGTGGTCCCTATTTATCTACTTGCATTTGCATGCTTTCGAACCGCTAGGTTGGCGGGACCTGGGACAAGCGAGGGGTGCTCACTCCGTCATGTGGATTCGAACTTACCACTGCTGGTCTTCTGACCCTGCAGCACAGGCTTCTGCGGTTTAGCCCGCAGCGCCACCATGTATATAAGCAGTTCTAAATACTGCCATTTTTTGTAGCTCTGACAGTGTTATTTCTGAAATCTGCAACTGCTTATAAAACTCTGATAAATTTCTTGATATTGTTCCCAAAGCCCCAATGACAATGAAGTATGTTTCATCCACAAGCAAGATATTTCAATTGCCATGTATCGTCGTCGTCGTCGTCGTCATCATCATCATCATCATCACTTCTTTTGACTCCTTAATTCCTTTTGGATCAGCCATATGATATAGTTAGTTCTGGGCAAACAATAATCACATAGCGTAAATATTACTATGTTGGTTGTATGGTATCACTAAAGTCAAATGAGTGTTAGAGCAGTACTTCCTGAATGAGTGTGGTATAAGCCAGTCGGGGATGCTGTAGTGAAAGTTGGCTTGCGTTATTAAACTACATGGACAGACTTGTCTATATGACAATGTCAGTGGAGTCAAACTGAGTAAATTGAAAGCAGGGAAGGCAATGTATAGGAACACTCTTCCACTGATTACCACGAAGTCACTGAAAAAACAGGAATAATTTTTAGTAAAAGTGATCCTAGAAAAGGTAGAGACTGCTTTCAGCTCAGCCATAGACATTTGTTTGCTGACAATAACTGATAATGGAAGAAGAGGGACACGGCAGAGGCATTCAAGGAGAAGAGTGAAACCTAAGTGACTCTAACAGTTTAAACAAGAATGTGTCCTTCAGGTGGGAATATCATACAAGTGAAAAGAGCTTTTATTGTTGGCCTTGCATCCATTCCTAAATGGCTATTAGAGGGTGACAAAGGTGTGACTAAAACAAATCTTACTGTCCTACTAACACTTATAGAGTTCATATAGCCAAACCTCCTTGAAATTCTGATCAATCTGATAAGGCTCATTGTTCAAATTCAAGTTCAGGATGCCTAGGACAGCAGTGGCAGAGTTCTTGTACACACACTGTATTGGATCACTCCTTAGCAATTATTTGGCTTTCTCACACAGAAGGACTTGCTTCATTTTCAGCCTCCATAAATATGCTCATGGGTATCTTCATTTCTTGGCCATGTCTGCTGACATTTCACTCTTCATTAAGAGCTTTCTGTATTACAGGAGGCTCGGGTGAAGAACTAGTGCAACTGTGATGCAAGACCCATTCCCAATTGTTGCTTCCAAGCCAGTGTATTCCTGCCTTTTCCTCTCCCTTGGTCTGGCACACCCCATAGACAGCCAAATAATACTAGAATAATGGTGTACACAGGGGGAACCTCCCCAAAGTATGTGATGAGATATTTGCTGTAATTGGGAGAATTACTCTATTAATGAGATGACTAGTCGCGCTGGCCACGTGACCACAGAAACTGTCTATGGACAAACGCTGGCTCTACGGCTTGGAGACCGGGATGAGCACCGTGCCCTAGAGTCAGACATGACTGGACTAAATGTCAAGGGGAACCTTCACCTTGCTGTGCATACATATGGAACTGGTTATAGTTATGGTGTGATAAATAAAAGGAACCTGGCATTATTTAGTCCAGCTTCTTGTTCCTCACAGTGACCAAGCTGATGCCTAGGGAAAGGCCAAAAATAGTGGGGTACCATCAGCCTCAGCACAGCTGATTAGTTCTAGGTAATGGGCACACATTTTTTTACTACCTATGGTGTGAGAAAAGAAGCTCTTTCCCTTCCTTTTAGTCTTGAATGATAAGAACCTCCCCATGTCAGAGTTACATTCAGGTACACTGTCCATCTGCCTTCCCCAACATTGTTATCTATAGATGGGAATATTCAAGACCATCCCCTCACCATGAAAAAATTTGAAGCAGTTACTGTCCTACAGACTGGGGGAATGTGCTTTATACCACAGGGCAGAGGCTTGAAGGATTCAGTGTCTTTCCTTTCCTTTCTGTGCATGTGCATATATTTTAAGGAACACAAAAAATAACTATTTTAGGTTCCTTCAATAATTGGGCAGTCAAGGCTGACATAATGATCACCAATTACATTTATGTATATCAGAAATATAAATGTAACTAATTACTTTTTAAAGTAATAACTTTCTGAGCTGTAGAGATGACTGTTCAACTGCTGCTAAATCATAGTTATCTATAGGCAGATGCAATTTTAAAACTTTATGAGCCAGTCTTCTGCTGGTGTAAATTGGCACAGGTAGATATTTGAGGCTAAATTATGCTGCACTGATTTGCAGTCAGTGTGTGAATCTGCCTGACCGTTTAGCAATATTTTGCATGTGTTTCGTTTCCCTGGTTGACATTTCTTTCTTTTTTTGGAGTCTACCAATGAAATCCATATAGAAAATATAAATGACAGTGGCAATTAAGAAATAATCTAATGGCACCAGCATCTACCTTTGGAAACAGGACAAAACTAACCAAAATAATGCAGGCCCAGAAAAATAAAAGAAAGAGAGAATGATATCAAGTTTATTCAGCTGGAATATCTCACCAAGAGAGCTCTGCTCCTACAATATTTGGGCCAGAACCATGTCGTAAATCTTAAGGCTATTAAACCAGAGCCTCATTCATCTCTGCTCAGCTATAGAAGAGCAATAACCTTGTCGCTACAGAAAGGGAGATAGAGGCTTTTAATTGCATATAGATTACAGGAGAGCTCTTATCTCATAGTCCAATTTGTAGCTCCAGATACAGTTCTCTGCTTCCTTTGGTCAAAGTCACTACCAGTCTATAAGTGTTCCACATTTTAGAAATACTTGAGGAGTCTGCATCCCTGTAGAAAAGACTGGTGTATTAAATTCCGTTATAGATCATCATGTGCCATGCCATTCTGAGCAGTGCTTTTTCACAATCCAGTCCTCAGAGATTGTTTTGCTGCAGTGCTGCTGCATCAAAGCCTTGGGCTGCTGTAGTGGATGTAGCACCGTATACGAACTTGGCAAGAGCTACAGATTTACCCAGACAGGTCCCCTTTGCATCTGGGAAACCCTAAAAGTGCTTTTCGTTATAATTAGGGTTGCTTGGTCAGCAGCTTCTCACTCCTCAAGATTTCAAGGCCAACACTTGAGATGCGGAAGCCAAGTCCTTGCGATGTCATAGTAGACACACTGTTGCATAACAAGGGCAAAATTATGTACATACACATACACCCATGAGGCAGTGAAACAGGCAATGTGGATTTTCCACCCTACCTCCTAATAGGGCTGTTTTGTAGCTCAAACTCTGAGGAGGTATGGTGGAAAATCAGTCCCTGAAGGAGCTTGGCTCGGAGTTTGAGCTACAAAACAGCCCTATTAGGAGGTAGGGTGGAAAATCCACATTGCCTGTTTCACTGCCTCATGGGCGTGTGTGTATGTACATAATTTTGCCCTTGTTATGCAACAGTGTGTCTACTGTGAGATCGCATGGACTTGGCTTCCTCATCTCAAGTGCAGGATATCAATGTTTTACCTAGTAGGCGTAATGATAGCAGCACAGATTGCTTGATTGGTTTTGCCACAACTTGTAAACAACATTGTCTTTAGTAATAGGTTCCTAGTTCTATTCTGTTGTACTTTCTGCCTTCTTAATACAAGATCTCTGTTGAACATGCTGCACAGTTTTCTATAAAACCCTGCCAACTGTCTGGCTACAAAAGTATTATTCATTTATTTATTTTTTAACGTCAGGGCTGCCAAGCTGGTAGTTCCGGATGGCGGTACAATAGGCAATTGTATAACACTAGATGGGGCTTTCCTATTGACACAAGGAGGAAGGTGCCCCTGTCCCTCAGGCACAGTCCTTGCTTTGAGACCCCTGTAAGCTAAAGTGTGGTGCTTCAGTAGTGGTGGGCAAAAGAGCTAAGTATTAAATCTGGAAGTTATACTTGGGAAATACTGTTTGTCAAGATACAGCAGGAATTCTTAAATTTATCAAGCCTGAATTAATATGTTCTTTCACTTTCACTAAAAACTACATTAAATTATTACTGCTTTCTGCCAGTCAGATGGCATCCTCTCTATATCTTAAGTTACTGCTGTTTCTTCCATGAATTTTCATTCCTCCTTCATCTGAATCGAATCCATACAGATTGAGATGTTCTGCATACAGATTGAACAGATATGGGGGTAAAATGTATCCTTGTCTGACTCCAAGTCTGTCCAGACTGGCCATTTGGGGTGTGGGATGAATGTAGAACTTTAAAGCTGGGTGTATTCATGCACCCATTTTGTCAGACAGATGGTCCTCAAGGATACTTCTCATTGTGACAAACTGATTGTAATGTAGTTAATCAATATTTCTAACAACTGTTATGTGTACAAGATCAGCTACTGTGATCAACCCAACAGATGACAAGAGTAACATAGTAGACTTTGTTGTCCTGAGCTTTCTTCCTAGATTTGATGATGCCACCACAGCCCCAGATAAACCATTAAGGAAAATAAGCACATACATAGAGCATCAGCAAGGAAAGGGAGTACCAGAATTTTTTTTTTCAGTGCTGAATTTACCACGAGCCGTGATGCACATGGTGCATCCTTCTTTGCAAACCACATCCCTGCATCCATCCAAATCCCTTGGTGCTCTCCTTCCTTCAAAAGGCCCAAGAAACTATCTCCCTATCTAAAGCAATTGATATGAACCAGTAAAAACTAAAAATCATGTTTTGACTGAAATTATCCATCATCATCATCACTTAGTGTTTGTTTGTATTTTTACTTCTGCATTTTGGGAGGTTGAGTGGGGTTTAAGGATAAAAAGGGTTTTGAAGTCCTGTTTGAACTTTTTAGTTTACAAAGTCTGACAAAATCTGTCTACATTAATCAAAGTCTGAAACTGCAAGATTTGGCTGGAAGCCAGTAATTTGATTGTACATAAGATTGTGCATATGATACGTGGTTCTTTTTTTGTCACACATTATAAAATTAAATTACCATATAGTGGTGCCTCACTTAATGAGCACCTCGCTTAACAACGAATCCGCATAGCGACGGACTTTTTGCGATCGCAAAAGCGATCGCATAATGATGATTCTAATGGTAAAAAATCACTTTGCCATGATCGGTAAGCTGTTTCGCTTACAGATTTCCACATAGCAATGTTTTAAAAACAGCTGATCGGCGATTCCAAAATGGCCACCAGAAAAAAATGGCCGCCCGCTGTGTTTTCGCGCCGATTCCTTGCATATCGGGCAGTGAAAATGGCGGCCATATGGAGGATTTTCACATTAAGGTGAGTTTTAAGCCCATAGGAACGCATTAAACGGGGTTTAATGCATTCCTATGGGCTTTTTCTTTTCGCATAGCGACGAATCTGGATAGTGACGATTTTTCCAGAACGGATTATCGTTGCTATGGGGGGCACCGCTGTATTTTCATGCATATAATATTTGCATTCTATGGTTTTTTTAAATCATGAGATCTGCTGTGTATTATATTCATAACGGGCATCATGATCTTTTGTGTGCTTATGGCCTCTAAAGGTTTCATCAGGCCCTCTGTCACCATCATAATTATCTTCTAAATTATTGCTGCAGGAGAGTGCAACAATGATCTTGTGCAGCAGAGCATAATAATATTTTACAAAGTTCTAAAAATGGGGGCAGTCCAAACAATTGTTTTGCATTTGGGTCAGAAGTGATTAACTGATGAAAAAAGGAGTCAGGATTTGAGATTTTCCCCTGTTAGATTTCTCTTTTTGAATTGGAGTGAGCACAAGTAGTTATCCTGCAGACTATTTTGATGCTGACACTGATATCATCAACGGCTGTCCTTTGCTATGTAAAGTTTAGTATCCCTTTTCTTGCTGACAATGCAGACATGATATTGTGCAGCAGATCAGGCCATTTCCTGGTGTTTTGAATTGTGGATACATCCCACATTCATAACCCAAAGGTTTTTTTTAAAGAATTGAATAAACTACATGGGACAATTCATAAGCCTTGAAGGCATCAGAATCTGTACACACATATGCACACACATACATCTGCAAAAGGACTTCGTACCAGTTCTTGAAAATGCAGTGTCCTCTAAATAGGATGTGAAATAGGAGGAATACCAGCTTTTGTTTTTTTTTCTTCAGGCAGCAACACTTCTTGTGCTGATGCTACCAAAACACACCCTTCTCTCAGTATACCTCTTAGTGAGATAGTTATCCCAGAAAAAATAAAATCAATTTTGTAGTTGAATGATTGCCCCAGAAAAAAACCCACCAAATAAGAACCGTTCCTTTTAAAAAATATTTATTACTTATGTAGAATACAAATACAAAGGTTTATCAAGAAAACATGTCTCCAACTCAGGCATTAATGAATGACAGCAGGATATTAGCAGACTTTTACTTTGACACAGAATCCCTCACTTAGTGTAGCTGTAGTTTCTGCTGCTCAGTCCTTGAAGTTAGGAGGTGGCTTGTGAACCAGGTGGGGAAATCCTACCTGAAAATATCAAGGGGCTGCCCTCCCCCCTATGGTCATGAGCTGCCTATACCTACATAGTTCATTCTGATAGAATTCTCCATATCAATAGCCAAGACTGACGAGGGAAAGGAGAGAAGAATTAATTAACAGTGGATCTTTTCATCCTAAAGTTCCCAGAAACATCCACACACCATGGTTAAATCCCAGAGAGGGAATGTTGAATTTGTAATCCAAAAAAGAAATTTTTCAAAGCTACAGCAAATAGGCTAGGGCAGGACTTTTGCTGTCAGATTAAAAATGTTGCCAACCACATATTTTCATCTGAAAACAAAAACGGTAACTAAAGATAGGTACAAACCTAAATCGTTATGGTTCCTCATAGTTCTTGGTTCATGGTTAGTCATGAACCAACTGGAAAACCAAAATGGTTCATGGTTTTGTTTTTGACTCATACCCAGTGGGCAGGGGGCTATCTACTCCTGCCATGCTGCCACCGCTGTGCTTTGAAGCCACGCCTGCTGCCTATGGACATATGCCCACCGGGCCTCCCACTTCTGCACAGGTGCCCACCTGTCAACTGAGCAGTGGGTGCATGTACACAGGTAGCAAGCTGGCTCTTTGCATGGAAGCCAGGCCTGCTGCCTATGGGCATGCATTCGCCACTCAGTTGACAGGTAGCGCATGTGCGCAGACACCAAGACCAGCTTCCATGCAAGGAGCCTGGCCTGCTGCCTCTTAGAATGGTGGCGGCGGCTTCAAGCCAAGATAGGGAGGCAACAGGAGCAGGGAGAGGGGTGCGCATCCCATTTTGCTTCAGGGGGGTAATTCAGTGCTTTGTTTCATTTCAGCAAAATGGGATCCACAAGCCGAACCACGAACCAACCCAGGTTGCATTTTTCTTTCTTTCTAATTCATGGTTCAATTTGTGCCCATCTCTAATGGTAACTGGAACACACTTTCCTCTTCTACATGTTCAGATCTGTTTGGAAGAAAAGGCCATAAGGATCCTTCAGTGTTGATTAAAGCTGTTTCACATCTCCTGTGGCTTGAAACTCTAGCCTGGAATATATTAGCTTCTAATTGAATGTTAATTAGAATATTCTGTGGTATCATTAAGGATGACATCTAGATCAGTGGTCCCCAACCTTGGGCTTCCAGATGTTCTTGGACTTCAACTCCCAGAAATCTTGGCCAGGAGAGGTGATGGTGAGGGCTTGTGGGAGCTGTAGTCCAAGAACATCTGGAAGCCCAAGGTTGGGGACCACTGATCTAGATGAACAGCAGCTGTGCACAGACTCAAAAACATGCAGCATAAGCCCCAAAATGCTTTCTAGAGCTGCTGACCAGTAAGTTCAGAGGGATGATTTTGTTGTTGCTGGTAGATATCAGATAACCTACAGCTATGTGAACCTTGCTAGGCCTACTCCATTGGTCTTGCTGGAAATATTTTAAGCCTCAGATGCCAATCATTCAATATCATGCTGCAGTATAAGATAATAATATGCATCTGACCATACTTCATATCTAACTGTGGGGATTCGTGTGTCCTTCTCTAGGCATTTTACTGTTTGTGACAAAGGACATCCTATGTAAAAAATCTGATTGGAGTGCCCACCAAATCTAAACTCAACACTGCATTTCTACCACACTGGAGGACAGCAGACTAGAACCTTGGAGCAGGGCCGAGGCAGGTAGTGTGGAATACAAGCCTGTTTTCCCTATGCCTTACCATCGTTTCTCATCCTCCAGCACCCACCATCAAAGCAACCACTTTGCTTCACCTAAGAGGCTAGACCCGAACTTGTCTGCTTAAAAACAGGTAAGACTCAAGCCAGAAACAGTCATTAAAGACGGCCTGTAATTAGAGTTGAAACCACATTAATATTGTAGAGAAGTGATCAGGGCAGTCTTTGGGCTTGGTGAAATCAGACATCAGACTTAACATCCTGAAGATCTATCCCCAGTTCTTGTTGGAATATTTAAATGCTTTCATTAAATAAGGGTTTTCCTCTTCTCATCATAGGCTATACCTAATGTCTGTTTCTAGCGTTAGTTTTTTAAGAAAACAAACTGCTCCCAGTACAACAAAGCTTTTAATCTTCTTGTCCAATGACCACAAAAGCAAGAGTTCATTTATAAAAGTAAAGTTATGCAACAATTAGAGCTCCAGTGTTTCCCAAAGTTTAACTACTGATTTACGCCTTTCACCATGCTGATTCTACTGAGAATAAGTATAGAATGCCAACAGTGCATTATATTGTGCTGAGCCAAAACAAAGGCTCTCTGTCCTGAAAAACCTTTCACCTCATATGAAAAGGGACTCCCACTTTAACAGAAATATGGGGGTAAAAAGTAGTTTGGCAATTGTAGGCCAACTAAAATTTATCAGAAGATCGAAGGCATGGCTCAGGATCTTCCCATGACTGGTCCTTAATGTAAGACCTCTATACAAGAAAAGAAAGGATTCAGAAGAGCTAAACACAAGGTTGCTTTGGTGTGGTGCTGGGAAAGTATAATACAATGCTGCTGTTCTAAGGCTATTTTGCCAGTAAGAAAGCATTCTGCAGTGCAATATTAAGAGTGCCAACAAACTCTGTTCCGATGAGAGAATGTTAAGTGGTATCACTGACTTTAAGTGACACAAAGAGTATTCAGAAGTGAAAGGAGTCTGTATTTTAACTCAGTGTTGTAATGCTTGCAGTTTTCCAGATATTGCTGGACTATAACTCTCATTATCCCTCAGCAATGGCTATGTCATTTCAGGATGATGGCAGTTATGGTGACCCAGTGAAAGCTGAAGGACTCTACATTCTTCAGTCGTGCTTTCAGAAAATGTTAGACTTTTTGGTATCTGTCTATTATGTATGAACATTTTCCATAAAAGTTCATACAGATTTTTTTATTGTTTTTAAGAATCCAAATTCAGGGGAAATGGGAAGAAAGCAAACTGTGCAACTTTTATTCCCTCTGAAATTCATTCCATAAGCAAAGGCTAGTCCAGAAATCCTTCCCACATGAACCTTACGTGGGAAGTTAAGTTGAAAACATTGGTTTTAAACATTGGATTTGTCATCTCCTAATGCAGTCCTATATATTTCAGTTCAAACACAGGTTCCAGTTCTTTTGGAGCTCATTAAGATGTCAGGATCTACCCACACTCACAGTAATATTAAAAAATTTTACACACAATTGAGAGAGAAAATTTGTTTCATTCACATTAAAGCATCCAATAGGAGTTATGAATCAATGGCCAAAATCCTCTTGCATGACTATGCAACTAGTACACCTTTTGGAGACAAATTGCCTCAAGAAATTTCTGTAGACATTTTCTGTCACATGCTGAGTTGTGCAACTCTGTATACAGCAGATAATGTCTATGGAGATTTTTTTAACTTAAGGCAATTTCCTTCCAAAATGTAAGCTTTTTAAAGTTATGCTAGTGTAACTAGGCAGCAGGATTTAAGCCAGCTGGCCAAATTATAAATCTCCTAGTTGTTAAGTCAGTACTTAGATTTAAAATGACCAAAAATGCCAGACTCCCTCCTCCAATTAAAAAATGTAAGAAATTGAAATAACATGAAACATCAAGTGGCACTTAAAAATTATATTTTTGGCATTTGTCAACTGATATGATTGTTTAACAAATTGGGACTAATGATTTAACATTCAATGCCTTCTTTCCCAACTCAGAAACCTCCAGCACCTCCAGCACAAACCAAAGAGAATAACAGTGGGAAAGGCCTCTGGTTGTATGTTGTTGTTACTTTGGACTACAAACTAGATGTGTCAAACAGTGAGTATAGGACTACACCCTGAAAGCTATATTTCTATACATAGTCATATTTTGAGCGCCGCCCTTCATCACTTTTGACAGTATTAGTATCAATTATGGCTGTCTTCTTGGGTTCATATGCAGTTCCAGACCTATATCCAGCAGACTTGTAGGATACTGCCTTGTAACTGAAACAGAAATAAAACAGGGTGTGAATCAATGGAACTGCAGCTCAGGTACCTTGCTACTTGTGGGTAGCTGTGCTGTTTCATGCTATATGTGCCGAGTATAATGCAATTAGCTATGCTCCATAAATATATTTTTTCTGTTTCACTTGAATAATGTTAAAGGCTATCTCAACCATAATGAAAGTATTATTTTTGGTCAGCTTTGTGGTGTCCCTACTCAATGGGCAAGCACACACATGTGGAATGCAGCTTGTGGTAGCATTAAGCATCCTCAGATATCAACCCAAAGCCCAAGCACTTTTGCAAGGCCCAAGAGCATTGTAATTTGACTTGGCCCCATCCCTTCACCACAGACTTGCAGAAACAACAGTAGTGGCAATTAAGCAGTCCATGCCATTAATATTCCTACACTGCCCTAGGGTGACTAATATAGCATTACTGTAGCCGCCTAGAGTGGTCGAAATGACTAGATAGGTGGGGTATAAATACAATAAATAAATAAATAAATAAATAAATAAATAAATAAATAAATAAATAAATAAATAAATAAATAAATAAATAAATAAACAAATAAACAAATAAACAAATAAACAAATAAACAAATGAATAAATAAATAAATAAATAAATAAATAAATAAATAAATAAATAAATAAATAAATAAATAAATAAATAAATAAATAAATAGACCATTACAGAAGAATAAAATGACAACTGGCATTCCAGGTTTAGCTGTTGTTGCTGTCTCAGCCTGTGAGCAATGCAGCAGGAAGATGGGTGAATGAGTGAGTGATGGGTTACTTTGCCCATCTCCCCTTCTGATCTACAATCAAGAATGTCCTAAGGTATTTGTTGATAGGTTGCTTGCAGATAAAGCCAATGCATGGGTAAACACCACTGAGTCCCCAGGTATAAACTCCTGGTAAGCATAGCTGCGATTGACTCAATCAAGTAAAGGTGGACAATCTATGGCCCCTGAAGCATACAGAACCTTCTCTCTTTGAGCTTGCCAAGGATACCCTAGCACCATCTAAACTACCACTGCATCAGTGAAAATTGGTGGCATGGAAACAGATGAAAAAAAAAACAAAGGTTTTCTCCCCCTTGTTTAACGAGGAATGTGTGCCTTATTTTAAAAGAGGTTTGTGCACCTGGAGGCACAATTGTACTCTTAAAGAAATGTGTTACCAATAACTCCCTGTGAAATTTATTCCTAAAATAAAACACAGCTTTTTCAGATACTATTGAGCCACCGAACGTTTGTAGCATGGCAGAAATTCTAAAGGAAAAACCCAGCTTCAGTGTGACAACAGTGGGAAGAAAGTAAAGTATTATCAGTCAAAAGCTGGCTTTCAGTTATGATTTTAAGGAAATCATTTAGAAACTGTTAGGGAATGTAGACATGCTTTTGTAGAAAAGTCCTTGGTTTGCAGGTAATCTGAATTCCTCTCTAGAGACAACAACTTTGCATGTAAAGTTAAGATGTTGAGGCTACAGTTACAGTCAGCAACATGTTGGTAACAAGGTCAACAATGGAACCAGCTGACTGAACCTTTGACTGAAAAATAGCAGTTTGTTATTTAAGGTTAATTAGGGAAATCCTTGACAGAGAATCATTATTATCCCCCCCCCCAATACAGTAACTGCAGAAGTACAGAGAGACTCACTGGGTTTCTTCTGGCACAAGTCCTCTGCAAGCAATGCACAACATAATGCCTCCAACCAAGGCCAGGCCTCCAGCAACCCAACCCACAAATAGAGCAGCACCAAAGGTATATCTGCAAAATAAAAAGAATGACAAGGCATTTACTTTTACTCCAGTCTATGAGTTGGATCCAGGTTAAATTATCCCATTTATTCCAAAAACAATAGTGCCCAGCTAACTTAATCTGGGTCTAACCTGGAATGTTTCATTTAAGCCAGTGGTTCTTAACATGGGCGATAATTTAATTTTGTTTTCAGGGGTCATTGGATTTAAGTGTCTTAAATAAATAAATAAATAAATAAATAAATAAATAAATAAATAAATAAATAAATAAATAAATAAATAAATAAAAATATATCATCACCGCAGGGAGGGGGGCGATGATAACTTCCTCAATGGCTCAAGGGGGCGTTTCTTTCAAAAAGGTTAAGAACCACTGATTTAAGCAACACTATTACCTCAGATTCTGCGTACCTTCAACTATTCTGGGTTCAATGATATGTGGATTCCCTTTTTTTGGACCACAGGTTCTTCATTATTTTAATCTGGATAGTGTCAATCTGGTTAATCTTAAATATTTTGGTAAGAATTAATTCTGCTTTCACCCTGGGTGAAGTGAAGATTATCACATCACAGTCTTGTAGTCTAGCAAGCTGCAGTCTCTAGCCAACCACTATGAATGATAGGAGTGGAATGTGGGTAGCATAATGGATCTACTTCAATTATTTTAGAAGCCTTTCTTATTGATTTTTTAAAATGAACACAAGGAGTTTTCATGGTGTTGGTAGAGCCATTCAAAAAGAGTGGCAGGAATATGTAAGAACCACAACCTGTCAGGTCTTATCCTCCATCGACGCACTCAGCCTCTTACACTAATTGACAGAACAAATATGTTACCTTCTTGCGCATCTTCTCTTATGCATCACCTTGCACTACCTCTACTAGTAACCTATAGGCCCAGTCCCAGGATTAGAAGAGGACCAATAAATTTACTTACTTTTATTATGTTTATTGTAATACAGATATATGTTATATGTTCTTATTGTTTTAAGTTGTATTCCAGCCAGAGTAAACTGGGCAATTTAGAAGTTAAACAAACAAACAAACAAACAAACAAACAAACAAACAAACAAACAAACAAGTGGTAGACTACCTATTTTTTTTATCAGAAGATCTTGCATTCAGTCATACATCTCCTAACTGAAACAAGAATCCTGTTATTAACAATGAGAAATTCTAAAGACCCAGTGTAAGGCTAAGGATATAATTTAGATATGTAGACAAAGTGAGTCTGTCTTTTGTAGCAAGATACTTTTTCAGTTTGGAGAACTATGACTGAATGTCAGACCTTTTGCATCCAAAAACAGGTAGTCTACCACTAAACTATTTTTTTCTCTTCTAATCCTGGGACTGGGTCAATAGCCAACACTAATATGTGACACATGTCACCTTTTTATACATTTGAGTTGTCATGTACAGAAACTAATGTAGACTCATCTACAATACAAAGTTTAAGAGTTTTATCCTTATTAATTGTCATGAAAGAATCCTGGGAAATCTAGTTTTGGTGAAAGTGCTGAAAACAGTCTTAACAATCTTTAGCCTTTCTCACAGAATGCCAAGTCTCAGAGATCACTGAGAAGAGATCGGTGACTATTAAATGAGTGTGCCACTCTCAACTGTATATGTCATGTTTCAAGGCAGGATGAAAGCATTTGAACATAATATCATTACCCAGAATTACCTTGTTGTGAGTGTCTGCATCATTCCTTGTTGATACATGCCAGCTGTTGACATCCAGAAATTGGTGACAAGCATGTTAGCAAAAACAGACACCCCGCAGATAGCACAGAGACCTGGTAGGAGGAATGGATCATTACTTAATGTAAGTATTTTTGTCAAGATTACCAAACACAAGCAGGGCAATAACATCAATATCCAATTGCAAGATAGACTGCTAATCTTTCTCCTCAGATGCCATTTATACTCAAGGCAAATATATAAATTATGTTACATAGAGGAAAATGGCTGATTTGAATATGTTACCTTAGTTAGTTATCATGGAGGTTATTTTTACCCTCTTTTGACTATCTCATTAGAACTTTAGATATGCCTTAGTTAACTAGATACTAATGATGATAACTGACTGTATACTACCTCCAGACTTGAAATGATGTGACTCTCAGTACTAGTTGTTGGGGGGCAACAGGGGCAGAGAAAGCTAATGCCTCAATGTCCTGCATATGGGCTTCCTATGGTTATCCTTATTGATTCATCACTATTGAAAAGAGAAGCTTTTGTTCTGATCCAGCATAACTCTTACACTGTTTAAAAACATGAGTATTTGGAATAATATTCCAATTCCACATTGTGCTGTGCCACGTAAAAACTAGAATCAAGAGCAAGAGCCTGCGAATTGATGCAATGATAATAGAGCCTGATTTTTCAGAACATCCAAGTTTGTTGCATTAGAAAAGCTCAGGAAAGTTCAGTTTCAGGGCTGGACAATGTCTTACAGGAATAAATTCTCAACGACACTGTCAGAGTAAGCTACTAAAAGTAACAGAATGCTTTGCTCTTCGGGGAGGTTATAATACGTGAGATAGCTTGATTGATTTTACTATACCAGCCATGGAAATAATCAGGGAATACAATAGTTCCAAAGTAATTGAAAGTAAGCTCAAGATTAAGTGACACACAGCACAACTAAAAACAGGGAAGGTTGCCCCCAAGGACAATATACAGATGTGTGACAGAACTGGGCAGAGTTGAGCTGATGGTGAGTGAGCATGGTCAAAGCCATCACTCACCCACCCTCTACAAGACTGTTTAGTAGGCTTTAGAAGAGTACTTTTAACGGGGAGGATGGTGTATGGGCATGACTTTTCCAGCACTTTCCAACACAAGTAGAACTTGGAAACATTACTTTCTTTTTTATTGCAAATCTCATCATGGCCACTAGCAATACTGGCTGGCAGATTTTGGGAGTTGCAAGCCCAAAAAGTAGCCTTTCTAAGGTCTTATCATGGATCCCACAGGCCTGCTAACACTCTTGGCATTTTGACCTTTGAAGCCATTAATTCATTGGTTCCCAAACTTGGGTCCCTAGATGTTATTGATCTAAAACTTCCAGAAGCCTTCATCACTAGTTGTGCTGGCCAGGATTTCTGGGAGTTTGTAGTCCAATAACATCTGAGGACTCAAGGTTGGAAGCCATTGCATTAACTGAAACCTTAACATTGTAAGTCCTTGCCTGTGACATGCAAACAGGTGGCCTAGAAAGATGGGGGGGGGGTTTAAGTGGGAATTATTATTGAATATTAATCAAACAGAATTGTGAGAGTGCCTTTCTCATTTCCCTTTATGAGGCATTTGCTACAATTCTGTTCAGTGTTTTCATCCCTGAAGTTTCAATGGTCTCTTACAAAACAGATGGTGCCATTAAGGTTTCCATGGTATACAACTCACCCCCGACAATACACATGATTCCAGCAGTCAAAGTCATTTTTCCTTTTGCAGAGTCCTCCATGTTTCCCATTCGTAAACACTTCAGGGAGATAATAGCCACCAGGAGGCCAAATGCACCCAGTACAATGCCCACAATCATCAGAGCTCTCACAGCCTGGAACATTGCTGAAAAAATACACACAGGGATATTATATTAAGAAGAGGATAAAGGAACATTGCTTAGAAGTCTAAATACAACAGGGAATTCTTATTTGGTGATAAGGAGACACAATCCATGGGCAAAACAAACTGCTAGTAGATTCAGTGATGAGCAAGACTTTCTTCTCCCAAGACTAGCAAACAAACAAAAATCACCTTGTGTGTTGAATTTGTGTATACAGAAGGTGGCTTTGGTTGGACAGACTTTGCCTTAAATGTAGAACTGTTGTAGTCTGTCTAATATTAATGTGGGTGATACCACAGGGGAGGCACAGTAGCACAGGGAGGGCTATATGCTGTAGCCCAAAAGGGATACTTCAGGAGCCTGCAGCAAGACTGAGAGGGCTTCTCCTAAGGATTCCAGTAACTGGTGAGGATGGGGACTGGTCACACAATCCCTGAGATAACCTAATCCCAAATTATTTTAGGCTTTGTACCTCAATAACATATAGTTTTCACCCTGCCTTATAGTATTTGAGCAGTTCAAGAACTATGGAGCTGTTACAGATTTCTCAAATGGGAGAGTTCTGCAAACTCGCATAATACTCCATTTTCTAGCTCTTAGTAATGGTTGACTTTAGCAGATGGTTTCCCTCCTAGGGTCTTATGGTTCAAATCACATCGCATATGGATGTATTGCCATTCTCATGTTACTTAGTCAGAATTAACCTGAAAGAGCAGTCGCTAGGATTCATAATGAAAAAGCCACTGGGAAGGTTTCATGAGAATCTCAGGTTCCTACTGTAGGCTGTATGATTCATTCTAGTCACAAGGTATGACCTAATCAGTCTATGTGTGACAAATGGTCAACAATCCAGACATTTTCAGATCCCCATTCATCAAAGCAGGAGTCATTTAACAGTTACTGCAAGATGCTATCAGCTCCTAAGTATGGTCACACTGTGCATTATGTACAGAACAGACAGAAGCAAACAGAAAGGTAACATATGACCTGACAATGTGTTATGTTCTACTCCTGGTTGCCCACATTCAATTTCATTGGTTTCTGTTCATCAAGATAGAAAGCAATAGAAGAATGTGATCTACGAACTTTTTTTAAAAAAATTCAAAAATTACATGACAGAAATAATTAGGAGAAATTAAAATGCTAGACAAATTCTAAGCTCCAAAAGCCAAAAGAGGGTATAACTCATTGTACCTTCTCAAGTGTAATTAAATCAACTGGATCCAAACAAAGTTAGTTGCACAGAAATCCCATTAAAATGAACATGAAGAATTCATTCTAAGTAATTTAATCCTTGTGTATTGTATTACCATGAAATGTTTTTGTCTTGAAGATGGAACTTTATGTTGTGGATTATACGCAGAAAGAGATATGCAGTCTAGGTCAGTGGTTCCCCAACTTGGGTCCCCAGATGTTCTTGGATTATAACTCCCAGAAATCCTGATCAGCTAGTGGTGAAGAATTCCAGGAGTTATAGACCAACAACATCTGGGGACACCAGATTGGGAACCACTGGCCCAGGTGATTATATGCTATCTTCAGCTGCACATTTGTAAAGAAGTGCTCAGATTTCATCCATTTGACACATGCAATTTGCCCCATGAATAAAAATGAAACAACTGAGATGAAAAGTATTCCAACAAACTTCCTTTTTTGTACCCACCTATTAAAACTATTCAGACAACAACAACATTCCATGCAATTTTCCACCAAAAGTACAATTTCTCATATGGACTGCTGTCTTCTTTATGCACCTTTGCAATAAAATATACTTACACATAGTACTATATAATATGATTAGAAGCTTAATTTGCTTATTATGTGTTAGCTGTCCACATGCTGTGAGCTCTTAACATGAAAATGCCTTCAAACAAATGACACATATACAACTGCATTTTGAGATGTTGTAGTCTCCTGATAGGCCACAACAACCTGTCTGAATGGAGTCACACAGACTAATGTTTAACACAAGGGTAAAGATAACACATGCTTTCCAAAAAACAAAACACAACAAAATTAAATTAAATTAAATTAAATTAAATTAAAATGCAAATACTATCAAGAGGCATTGCTGATTACTGTCACACTCAAAGCTAGCAAGGAAAGGTATTTTACTCTTTCTTCCCCCACTGTTCCCCTGAAGAAAATCCTTTTGTTTCAAAGCAAAGAGAAGAAAGTATGAGAAGTATGGTGGTTATTAATGAAATTGAGACACATCTTCAGCCTATTGATATAAACAGAGAAGAGAAGCACCGTAACATCCTGCACCAATATATGCAGTGCACACACCAAAGACATTACAAACTATGTATCCCAGATTTGATTAGTATTGAAATTTAATTTGGATAAACTATATGATTTTATAATGTTGTTGGAGAATATTAGAGATTATTTATTGCCTCTTGAATAATTGCTGAAAAACGTCAAATATAAAAGCATAGAACTGATCATTGATTTAAAAAAAAAACAACAGAAACACTACTGTGTAGGAATAAAAGCATTGAACAATACACACTAGGATTTAGACCTTTGTCCTAACCTCCAATGTGGTGGCGCTGCAGGTTAAACCACAGAAGCCTCTGTGCTGCAAGGTCAGAAGACCAGCAGTCGTAAGATCTAATCCACGTGACGGAGTGGGCTCCCATCGCTTTCCCAGCTCCTGCCAACCTAGCAGTTCAAAAGCATGTAAATGCAAGTAGATAAATAGGTACCACCACAGTGGAAAGGTAACGGCATTTTGTGTCTAGTCGCCTGGCCACATGACCACAGAAACTGTCTACGGACAAAAGATGCTGGCTCTACGGCTTGGAGACAGGGATGAGCACCGCACCCTAGAGTTGGACACAACTGGACTAAATGTCAAGGGGAACCTTTACTTTTACCTAAACTCCAAAGGTTGATGACTAGAGGGGTTAAGATGGGGTATTGGAATACCCTCTGCTGGGCTCTACTATTGGATATATGTTACGACTCTGAGGGCAGCATCTGTCACTGTGGTTTTTGGAGTGTTAGTGGCCAGATTACATGAGAAGGACCTTGCTGAGAATCCACTGGATTCATAGCTATTCCAAGCCCTGTCAAGACCCTTTGGCTGTGCCAGACTTTCAGGTAGTTAATTATCTCCCCCACATTAATGTCGATGGAGGGAAATTGAAAGTATCAAAGTACGTTGGTCTGTGGAACAGACACCTAGGGGAAAAGCTGCCCGGCTTAGTTACAGATTGAAACATTCCAGGGTTTGTAATGGATTTAGCATACTTGAAATCAATTTTAAAATATCTGTTTACGTGACATTCAGCTAAGCACACCTTTCTTGGCCAGGAAGCATTATTTTTGTTTAGAAAGTGAAGTATTATAAACAGCAGGAGGCAGTTGTTCACTTGATTGTGAATATTATTTCTTTTGAATTGTTTTGGCATGTTCACTCGCCATCTCTTGCCCCACTTCATTCCTCCTGTGTGCAATTGAAGCTGGGGGAAATCAGAACAGGACAGGTTTGTGCTAGAAGGCAAGCACAGAGTATAGCTTAGGCTTTTTAAAAATCAGAAGAGAGCCAGCAGACGGAGAAAGGTTGGGTGGGGAAAATGCACTCCCTTCTTCTCAAGCTTAGAAGCTGTCAAATTCTCTTTGCCACTCACTGACATGCCGCTTCTCCAACCCTCCCCTTTCTCTGTGTGTATGTTTTATTTTTCTTCTGTCTGTAATACTGAACTAATGATATCCCAGTTTGAAAGAAATAAAAAAAAATATTAAAAATAACAACAGAGCAGCAGCGAGTGAGTGTGAGAGGCAGACAGTGTAACAGCAAGTGTGTGCAGGACAAAGTCTCAAATGCAACTATTGTAAAAGCATATGTAGCCACCTCAACCTATGTACAACACAGTTTAAAAATTGATTACTTTTCTTCCCAAAGGGATGCACACAACAACGCCCAAAACCATGTGACTTTAAACTGATTATGACTCCCCCCTCCCGATCCATCTCCTGATTCAGTTTCATAGTATAAATGTGCCACAACATGAGCTGGTGAGTCTAGAAATGATTTAGTACATTTAATGCTCTACTCTTCCCCAGTATTATTTAGAATTCTCCAGGTAAAATTCATGCGTCCCTACTTATTTGTTCCATTATATGTAACAGTACTTAATTCTGAGTAGGCACAGTTGAAGTTATGACATTTTTTCAAAAAATCACCAAATAAGAGAAGAAAAACACAAGCATGCTGGCATGCTTTATTAATGATCAGAATACATTTTTCCTTTTTCCCCCTTTTTTTGGAACTCTCAATGAAATTTGTAAAACGTTGCATTATTTATCTATCTGTTTCATATTTCTAACTGGTTTTTTAAATATAATATGGGAGTAGCCCTGAGTCCCATAATTAGGAGAAAGATGTAATAGAAAAAATAATTAATTAATGCTTTCATAAAAGGAATGAATGGATACAAGTGGAAGCAAATTCATTTATAACACTATTTAAAATCAGATAAAAATATTGATGCAGTCATCAAAACATTAAATCAATGGAGTGTATGAACAGATAATGAGATTGATCTCAATAACCCAGTTTAAAAAGATGTGTCTTCACACCTTTCCCAAAAGAATTGACACTAACAATGCTAAGTTATGTAATTTGACTTTGTTCTCCCAAAACTAATTAAATTTGTTAGACAGGCACAAAACAGTGATCAAGCGATTTCTGGTATCTCCTATCTTATCATTATTAATACTGTCTAAATGGTGAGACCTGTGGACTCATGTTTTTTTTTTAATCCTGGAAATGTGTTCAGAAGCAAATTTATTTAGGAACGTAAATCAATGCACTAGTTTGCTTTATCTTGCTTATTAGAAAATCACTGTCAATAATGGAGAATCTCAAGTTAACACCAAATAAAATAATATATAGTCATTTAGGTATTTAACTCTCCCTTGTTCAATGACCCGGCAAGCATGTAAAAAGTCAGCCAAACACAATCAATGGAAAAACCAACTGACACTGGTGGATATGCAAAATGGCTTGTATCAAATTAAAATCATGCCACTGGTTACGCCTGAAAGTTGCCTATTTGAAAACCTGGTTTTAAAATTTAAAAACATAGTTTAAAATAGAACGCAAATGTCCAAATGTGAAATGTGCAGAACTCACAAAATACTTAGCAAACTGCGTGAGACTCAGTAAACATTTTTCCCTTTCTATTTATGTCAAAGTAATTTTATAGGTGTACTGCATTTGCAGTATATTTGCACTGACTCAGATGATATCAGAAATTTGCCCATATCTTCTTTGAACCAAGTACACACCCTGCCAGTTATGCACATTGCTTTGACCCTAAACAATCTGAAGAAAAATTCAGGACTAGTAGGACAGTGAAATGAGATTACACTTTATTCCCTAATATCTTTATATCATTACATTCAAGTGAAACTGGGATGGAATCAACTGTCCAAGGGGGAATTTTTTTAAAAAAAAATACTGGGTGAAATGCAGTGTTCATGAAAGAATATCAAATCAGCTCATCCAAATAACTAGACACAATGGCTTAGTCTTGACTTGTTAGACAAAATTAGATATTGGAAAGGAGTTTGGTTAGTTTTTGCAACAGCTTCAACCTCTTTCCATTTAACTATTAAAATTATATAACTATTACAATTTTCATATTTTCTTATAAAGCACTTTATTTAAGATAATTTTAATCTGAAGTTATTGGAGTCAGAATTAATCTCTATGTATTAGCAAGGGATTTGAAATATTGCCTCCTGCTGGTCTATGAAAACTCTTTTGCCTGCACCACATCTACGATAGCCTTGGCTAGCCCATTGCCCATACCTGGAAGCCCAAGAATTGTGAAATAAGGCCGGCACTCTGTAAGACCCGAACTCTGGCTGACACAGCTCCTCCAGAGCCCCTGATACTGGAATACAGCTGTCACTGGATTGTCATATAAGTCCTGTGTGCTCCATGCATCCATTGCCGTGGCTACGATACAGCCAGCGAAACCCAGGGATGAGACGAAAAAGCCCATGGCTTGGCACATTGTTGTGGACATGGTCTCACCTGCACAACTGGGTGAGCAAAGCTTAAAGGAACATTAGTGTCCCCTTCTCTGTACCAGCAGATGGTGGCAGCCCTTATCAAATGGTTTCCACTAATAGTCAGTGTTTGCTCAACATGTTTTTGCAAGATAGCACAGTTTCGGTCCTGTGGGTTAACGTTGAATGCCTTGGGGTGGTGGGACTGCAGACTGGAGCTTTTGTTTCTTAGAGGCCCTTGCTGGTCAGATAATCGTTGGTGAAATGAAGGGCAAACTCTCTGAGCAAACTACATTGTACAATTAACACACCTTCTTCATACTTATTATAAGGCAGATGTGTTACGTGCTGTAATTGTGCACTTGTAGCTATACTTATTCCATTTACTTGAAATATCTCTAGTTGCAACATGATGAAAGAAAAAAGAGTTATATTCACCTTATAGGTAATAGTATCAGCATATTTCCGAGCATTAAATCTAGTTACAGGGGTACTAAATAGAATAGATTCATGAGCTAAAATCCTGTTTGCATAAATTTACACTGTGTAAGGCGGATGATGTCATTTTCCAATGACACATATCTTTAATTTCAGTGGCAATCTGGAATTTAATAAAATTAAAAGCTTCCTATTCCCCTGCTCTAGTATTAAGACCAAAATTCATACAGGAACACGACTATTATCTATAAAGCTATAGCATCACCTGATACTATGAGTCATTTCACTGAATTATCAATTGGTAAGCCTGTGCCTCTAGAATAAGAAATTGTTTCCTTATCCGTCATATGTTACATATCTATGAACTTGTATGGATAACAAGAACAGAAGTCTAGAAGTAGAAGTAATAGTATTAATAATTGCTGCTACTACTACTACTTTTGCTAGTACCCTGTTTCCCCAAAAATAAGACCTAATCTGAAAATAAGCCCTAGCATGATTTTTCAGGATGTTTGTAATATAAGCCTTGCCCCCAAAATAAGTCCCAATTAAGTGAAACCCCGCCCTCCACCATTGTGCAGCAACCAGAAGATGACATGACTGTATTTGAAAAAAATGTAGATTGTTGTACATGAAAAAAATAAAACATCCCCTGAAAATAAGCCCTAATACGTTTTTTGGAGCAAAAATTAATATAAGACTCTGTCTTATTTTTGGGGAAAGACAATAATATTATTTTTGATTCTTAATATTATCTTATTATTATTGAATCTTTTATATTTGGAAGACCAGGGAAGGGAACAGAAAGAAGCTCCAAGCTTATCTAACCCTACTCTACATCCCTGAAATATGAAACATATGAATAGATTGATGAGTTCTTCCAAGTACAGGAACAGAGCATAAGAGATTCTTTACCTGAATCCTCAAAGGAAAAAGGAGCAGGACCAAAATAAATTGTGCTTGTGTTCCCCAATCATTTGCTGTAGCTATGCCTCAGTTGGAGCACATTTAAGCCCTGGAACAGGTGTCATATTGTGAAGCAGTAGAACAAGCAGTGCTTTGGGATTTTCAAATTACAATATATTATTCCTCACCATAAACTGACTGAAAGTTCAAGGCAGAACATAAAAAGTACTGTACTTTAACTACAAACTGATTAAGTCATCTCAACTTGCTTTGAGATCTAACTCTTCTACTGTGTTCTAAGAGGAGGAAGTAGCATTATCTACTACCTGAATACACTACGTATATTTCAAAATCTTCATGCTGCAAACTGACATGAAGACAACAATGTGGGCATCAGGGGTGGCCCATCCATTAAGTGCCAGGAGTAGCTAACTGTGCCACTTCTATCCCGGGATAGGGGCACAACTGCTGCCACTGCTGCTACAGATGGTACAGTAGCTTCCCTTTTTTGTGCTAGTCAGGCCACAAATACATGGCTCTGAAGGAGCCTGATTGCAGATCACCTATCCTGTTCTGTGATCCTGTTCTGACTCTGTGGAGAATACTGTCATCCATTTTATGTGCATGTGTGTGTGTGCGGCCAGCATTGCTTCCCTCAGATGATATGTGGCAGCAGCAACAAGTGCAAACAAAGTAGACCATTTAAGATGAGGTGAGGGGAGAGAAGGAGGGAAGTTTCTGAGCAAGTGATAATAAAGATGTCGGGAGAAAAAACAGGTGAACGAAGGAAAGATATGAGCAAATGAGGAGAAAGGAGGAGAAAGGAAGGAAGTGGGTGGCCAGAGCAGGCAGGCAGGAATTATTATTATTATTATTTATTTAATTTATATCCCGCCTATCTAGTCATGGTGGACTACTCTAGGAAGGGATAGATAGGGTGACCATAAAAGGGACCGCACCAGTCATGGTCTTAAGGGATGACCATTGGATGAAGAATTTTGTCACAAATTCATCCTATAGCTGAAAAAATGTAGTAGATAGGAAACAGAAAAGCAAAATGAAAAATATTGTAAAAGTCCTGTGTTGTGCACAGAAAGCGGATGTTCAGGTGCCAGTAGTAGACAGACCTCTTTTGTACCATCATCACCACCACCACTTTAGAACTGCAGAGCTGGAAGGGTCATCAAATCCAGCCCCTGTCAAGGAGGCACAGTGGGAAATTGACCTCTCAACCTTTGGCTTCACAGTCAGAGATCTAAACCACTAAGCTATCTAGTAGTTCTCCAGCTGCAGTCTTATCTGGAATGGATGGACCTCAATTCAGTTAGCCACACAGACCTAGACTTGTGTTCTACATAGTATGTATTCTACACAGCATTGCTTTTAAAAAGATGTTTCAGAAACTTCATTTGGAGGAGACAGCAACAGCGTGAATGCTGAAGAGGACTAGTGGTTAGAACATGTCACTATTATTTCCATAACAATGCCACTGGCTGTTATTGCATAATACCCTGGCATTTCCACCCACCTAAGTTTAAGAGATTGGGACCACATTTACTTGAAGGATCAGATTCAATCATATCCACTTGGTTGTATTTGAAGCCAAACTCAGATGCCCCCAGTAAGAACAACAAAGTGGACAGGCATAAAGAAAGGGTTCGCGCGCTGGAGGGGCGAGGCAACGCCCTCGTAAGCGCAGCGTTTTTGCTTCCTCCGGTGCCGGAAGCGCGGGCAACAGGGGCCACGTCACTTTGCTGACGCAGGCCGGCGCTATTTAAGGGAGCGCCGGCCTGCTGCAAGGGGCTTTCGCTTCTGGCACCCGCCCGCCCAACCCCCTTTTGTTCTAGTGTGTTCTTGGTCGCCTGTGGTGGGGCCGGATAGGAATTTTTGACCTTCATCCTGATTGGCTTATGGATGGGGGGATTTTTCGCCTATCCCACACTGGAACGGAGGGGAGTTTGTTTTTAAGGCAGCAATGGCGGGTGTTCTTCTGTTCCCTATACAATTATGGTCACACTGGCGGGTAGTGCGGGAATAACTGGTCGTCACGGTGTTTCCCTTTTGGTAATATTTAAGTAACAGTGCGTCAATGCTGACAGTTCCTGCGGATCGTGCGATTACAGGGCTGAAGGCAACTGAGGCGCTGAAACACTTTCGGACCGAAAAGTCATTAAAGGAGATGGCTGGAGGTCCGGGGTGTTTTAATTAAGCCTTCCTGGTTCCACCGGTCGGTAGTACAGCTGGAACCTGGGGGCTGGGACTCGCCCATTGGCATATAAGGATTTATTTGGTGTTATTTCCCCGCACTACCGCAGGTCCCCTCAATATGGATTTGGTTTTATTCGATTTAAGGAAATCTAATTTGGCTAATAAAGTGTGGCCCATGTTTAATACCAAAATGTATGTTGTCCGCGTCTTCATTTCGGTACTTGGGGAAGCAAAGGGCTTTTAAAGCAACAGACCCACTCCCACACATATGGAATGCTTTGCAAAAGAATGCCACTATTGCAGGCTTTTAAAAAGTACATAAATACATAACTGTTTTCTTTAACACTCTGTTGCATTGCATGATCTTGTAAGGTTGTGTAATCAGTAATTGGTCAGATTGCTGAATTTAGACAATGGTTCTTTTTATTATTTACCGGTTTTTGTTGTTGCTGGCTTTTTGAAACTCTTAAGTTGTTTTATGGACTAGAAATGTTTTTGCATTATCTGTGGTTCCAAGTCATTTCTAATATTTAAATAGGATAATTTTATTGTTTTTTGAAGTTCATTGTGATCTATATTGTATGTCGATTGCATAAAACCCCATCTTGAAAGGCTTTTCATCCTTAAAGGCAGCTTGCAAATATGTCAGATATATAAAGGTATAAAAATGAATATACAAAACTGGAGGCCATACCAGCTCAAGGCCTACAGAGAAATAATTTTGATTAACATGTTATGGCACCTCCTAATTAATTATCAGTTCAAGTGGGTCAGAATCCTCCATGAAGCAATTACACACCCACATTGCTCTGAAGTCACTTCACTAAGCAAATGGATTGCTTCAGCCCTAATCCAGCATATTTTGGCTGGGTTCAGACTTTATCCACAGCTTCATAAACCCAACCTGCTATGGACCACTGCTGTTGCCCAATGCTTCTCCTTTGCCTATTGTTCTGTGCTAGCTCTGATGAGCAGCAGAGCTGAGCTGGTATTAAGACACAACCCTTCTTTTTTCCCCAACAAGGGACATCTAGCTTAAGGCAAGCAAGGACCTCTGTACAAATGCCAGACTACAGAGGGAGGGGCAGAGAAGACCAAGAGATAAGTGTATGTCATGACATTCATCTCACACCTTTACAGAACTTCACTTATGAAGCTGTAGATTAAGAAGAGTTTGGAAACATTGCCCTTTTTGGACAAGAGCTCCCAGAATCCATTGCCAGAAATCTCGGTGGGAGATTTCTGGAGCCTGCAGTCCACAACAGTAACTTTTCTAAGCGCCAGGAAGAATATATAAACACAACCTGTGACTTTGGACTTCAGTTAGAAATTCCCTTGCAAATATTACAGGAACACAGCCGTTTTATACAGTGGTTGTTTAGAAAGGCAGAAGGGATGTAAGAATTAGGAAATTAATTCTGTGGTTTGACTGTGGTGAATGGCTCTTGGGAGCGATATAAATTTGCCAAGCTGTTTGGCCAGATGCACTGCTGTGAGTTACAGAGGCCTTCTGGACTGCAGCCTCATCAATTCTGGTCTAATATACTGTTGCAACTGATTTACTTCAATTCTGACCTAGAAACAAATTCAGCTGTTCTCCTGTCCTGATATCTTTATTTACAAAAGACATAGGCCGTTCAATATTCTCCTTGTGAAGGGATAGAAAGCCATCATTAGGACAGATGATTTATGGGAAGATTATTATGTAAAGCCCATTACATAAACCTGCCCTATAACAACAGCCCAGATTGTTGGGGCATCTCAATAATGCAGGAAAATTAAGAGACTGGATACTTACATGTAATTATGACACTGTTGGCTACCTACATATTGTTATTATCACCAAAAAAGTCAATGCCAGATCATAAATTCTTTTAGCAATCTTTACAATTGAACAAATATATATAATACATATATATCGATATATATATCAAAGTAGCCGAATTTTGGGGACATCTCCAGATATCTTACTACCTGAGACAGAGCAGGCAATGGGACCTCCATCTATCCACTCAGTTCAAGATGTAAAGTTCCCAAAACTAAACAAGTTATTCAGGAATCTAAGAAAATCTTCACCTGCTTCACAGTAAAAATACAATAACATGAAAGCTAATAATTTGTTGCCCTCTCTTGACAATCCAAATCTGCTAGCTGAGACAGTCCCCTCACTGTGTCCAAAGGAATAACTGACCCTACAGTATCAATATTTTCTTACAGAAGGATCAGGCTCACTCTCTAAGAAACTCTGCTGTTGTTTGGCATGAGAGAGGTCAGTGCTCAGGTAGTGGTAAACTGAACTCAGTAATTTGCCATTTGCTGAGAATCCTGCCACCAGAGTACTGGGCTGGGGGGGGGGGGAAGAATGACTTTAACATTGGTTTCCAAACTTCTACAGGTTCTTTGTGTACTAGCTATTAAAATTCATTCCCAACAATTAGGTTTAGTGTGTGTGTGTGCGCTTCCACGTTTCCTGTCTGATAGCCTTAACTTTAGATAAAACAGAGCAGAGCTTTGAGGCAATATTGCCAAGCACTCTAAACACAACAAATGTTCAGAACTTGGAAAATTACTTCTTTGGTTGGTGGTGATGCCAGGTGAATGAATGAATGAATGAATGAATGAATGAATGAATGAATGAATGAATGAATGAATGAAAGGGAAGTGCTGCTCCTCACCTGAGACACCTAGGTGAATGCAAAGAAGATAAAGAAACTAAAACAAAAATGCTATTTAACATTATCAAAAACCTAAAGTAAGTCCTGGAAATGGCTGAGCTTTGACCTTATTGCTCCATTGGCAAAGTAAAGACACAGGAAGAACAATTAAGTAAACCTAACAAATTGTAACAAAGAAAAACTGGCCCATAGCTACCTGGTGTGTTTATGTATCAGTGGGGACATAAAGTCTCCTAAGTCACAGTCTGGCACTCCAGTCATTACACACCATCCTCTGTGGATATGTGCATGCATGAAGAATTTGTTCTCAAGAACACCAGCAGACATTTGTCAAATGAAGAAAAGGAGGAGGGGTACATGGTCCTACGGGCAGTGGCCCCTCAGCCACTTTTATACATTTTTTCAGTTCATGCTTGGGGCAGAGAGTCATGTGGGATCCCTTATGATCATGCTGATCAAAACCTTTATATTGGTTCATTCCCCCTTAAACACAGGGATTTCCAAGTAAAACCACAGGCCATGAGATCATTAATATATGTGTGTGTAAATCTTAGCTGGTGGCAAAGCAAAATGAGACCTAGGATGTTAAAAGAAAGAAAGAAAGAAAGAAAGAAAGAAAGAAAGAAAGAAAGAAAGAAAGAAAGAAAGAAAGAAAGAAAGAAAGAAAGAAAGAAAGAAAGAAAAGAAACATTTCAGAAAATAATGCCAGAAATCTGCTTTCATTTCAAATTTTCTTTTTTAAAAAAAAATTGATAATTTTCTTGTGACATTAAATCATTTATGTTATGAGTCTCAGCCTCTTAGGTAGATCAATCCTACAAGAGTGGAATATGACTTTGCAGAATAGCAGTAATGTTGCAAATGAGTTTTACAGTTTACAAGCTTTCCAGTAATATTTAAGTGTAGGCCACAGTTTTCTGTTGGACAGATAAAATGCATATATGAAGCAAGTATAGGTAATGTCTGAGGACAGATTATATTCATCAATGATATCTCATGTCCCACTCCTGTCACTGTCATTTCAAACAGCTATCACAAAAAGCCCTGTGAAGTCTTGTGGCATCCTTAAGACCTACAGGTTTGTTTTAAAGGAAGTAGCTGTATTAGGCTATTGCAGAAAAAACAACAATAAAAATATTGTTGTACCCTTAAAACAAATTAAAGAATCATATTTAAGCCTAGTGTGTTAGCCTTAATATGAAGAAAAAAATCTTTGAGATTTGTTTGTGGATTACAACCCACTTCTTCAAATTCATGGGATACAATATTCAGGCCTCAGGTTTAAAAGTTCATTAGTGGCATTGGTACTACATCTGTTGTCTGTATTTCGTTTTGCTCAGATCCCACCTGCCCCTTACCCCATTTGTGCACTGTATATATTGCTATCTGTTGAAAATTTAGTTCAGAAATAGTGGGGAAAGTATATAACATTCTTTGCATGCAGATTGTCCCAGGTTCAGCCTCTGAAGTCTTTGGGAAATGTTGGGAAAGACCTCCATCTTAAACCTTTGACTATGGCTGCCAGTCAGTGCAGTGCTGAGCAAAATAGACCACAGCAGGATGGTGCTAGAACTTCCAATATAAATTTCACATTCCCATTAAGAATGGTTTTGTTCCACTAGTACTACAAATAACTAGCTCCTGGCTTGTGTTCTGTTTTAGCAAAGGTTGTGCTTTGCAACTGAACCACACCCTAATCCCAGTTTCAGTGGTACACACCCTTTTATCAGTCCATTCTTTGGACAAACGGGTCTTTGATACCAAGCACTGCACCCACTGGGACATTTGAATGTTATCCGTGCTGCTGTTACAAAATTTCCTGTAACTCATATTGACTTAATTTTTTTTAGCAAATATAGCATACTCCCACAGGATGACATCCAGCCAGTTGAAAAAGGGTGGGGGAGGGGAAGGAGAAAACAACCCCACCTCTGTTTAACAGTGTTTCTGTCGATGAACGGAAACTGAGCAGTGAAACCTGAATAATCAGGGTACCCAAGATCATCTTAATTTCCTTCTGTCACTCATGTTTTCTTTTGCAAGGTAGTAAGTATTTAAATTCTGAAATGCACTGAACAATGACTGACATTCTTAGGGTTGTCATTGATAGCCACTGTTATCCATTTCCTTCAAGACCAACACAGTAGCTACCATGGAGATTAAATGCTTCCAGTTCTCATGATCTTTGACAATATAGTGGTGAGCAAAATATATCCTATGGGCTATATGTATCTCCTGGGGCTGTTTGTTTGTTTGGGTATTTTTTGTGGCCTCTAGGACTCTTTCAGAGGCCCACAAGTTCCAAACAGCAAAAAAGGTGCAGAGGAAAAAAAGAAGAGAAAGAAAGAGAGAGTGAGGGATGAAGAGAAATGGCCAAAAGAGGTGTATTTGGACCAACAGAAAGGCTTCTAGGAGCCCTTTTTAAATGTGCTTTTTTGAGGAAGTACTCCAAGACTTCTCCATTTCCTTCCAAAAAGATTATCTGGGCATTTTGGAAGGACCATCTGGTCACAACCTGATAGATTTTTTTACCCCTTTTAAATGTCCATTTAAGAAGGAAGAAGGGCCACACAGGTCATTCATATTGTACAGCTACAGCCCACTGCTTTCTTTGTAGAGGTATTGAAGAGAAATGAGGATTGAGGACAGAGAAAGGGGAGAAAATTGGTGGAGAGAGACACTAAGGAAGAACAAGTACACATGCAGTAACTTTTTCTATTATCTCTTCCCCAGTTTCTGAATTATGTGGCACTTCTCCCATTTTTCCATTCCTCCCGATCATTCTCTCTCTTGAAACAGGCCCCTGTTTCCCCAACCACTTGTTCCAAACTTCCCTGTTGGCCAACTGGCTTTGGGAGACAGAGAGGGAGAGGGAGAGAAGTGAGAAAGTGCAAAAGAGAAGGAGAGAAATGGTGTGAAAACGGTACTAGAAGTTACTTTTCCATCACTAGAGAGAGAGAGCACTCATGTAAGAGAGGGTGTACATAAGAGAGTGTGTGTGAGAGAGACAGAGAGAGAAAGAGGAAGGGAGAAGTGTACATGCAAGAAAGAGGGAAGACAGGTGTCTGAGAGAGAGCAGGTGAGGCAGGGAAGAACACTTAGGATCTAAAGGCAGAAAGTGCACTAGACTGCTAATGCATATTCAGGCAAGGTGACTTGGCTTAAGTGAGTTGCCAGATATCCAGTGCCACACATTAAGTCCAACCTTGGTTTCTCACAGAGAATGAAGGTGATTGCTAAGGTTAAATTTTGGAAGTCATCTTTGGGATATGAGGAATGAGCAATTCCTATAAAACATATTTCATGACTGGCCAACAATGGCTTAGTAGCACATTAGAAGGAGCCATCAACAAGGATCTCCCTCATTTATTGTTCTCAGTATGTATTTTAGTATTCAGAGGTATTCTGCCTTTGAACATGGAAACTTCCCTTTAGGAGGACCTCCTGTAATTCATCCAGCTTATGGTTCCCCACTGCTTTCGTCCATCATATGATTCCTCATTACCTTCTTAACACTACTTAATGTACCAAGATTTCCTTTCATAGATTTCATAGCAAAATTTTGAAAAAGGTAATGCTGGAAGACTGTGACTTGTCAATAACCACCCAATATACTTCAAAGCAAGTCACAGATCCAATTGCAGACCACTCTGTTCACCATATCAGGCCAATCTCACTAGTCTCTGTGAACCTTAGAACGATACTTGAACTTTACATACATTTGTAATTTTTAAACTATGATACAATGGGCTCTGTTTGCTTCATTTAAGATAGGATTTTTATTTGAAATCTGTAATATAAAATAAAATTGATAAGATCATGTTATATTTCATATTTTGTATTTGAAGTTACAGTATTTTATTACTTTTTATTTGTTTTATTGGGATATATCTGTCTATTCTGCTCAGATTTATTGAAATTTGTTTAGAGTTATTTTTTGTGAGATGTCAGCTGAGGGTCACCTTTTTTTATTAATATCAATTGATTTATTAATGGGATTGAAAGTATTTCCTTTTGATTACTTTTAGTTGGTTGTATAAGTGGTCTATCTTATGTAAACTACTACAAGTTGTGATTTAACCAAGTTGGACGTTCTATAAGCTTCAGAAATCAATCAATCTTGCGTTTGCTTCCAGAAAGTAAGCTCCATTGAGTTAAATGAGTTTTATTCCCAGTGCAGAATATAATCTGACTAGTATTTATATATTTTAGGACAAATAATGTGGTTTGGGTTGCAGTGCTCTCTACATGTGGAAATAAACCACAATAAAATCCAGTGGAACCTACTTCTGAGTCGACCCCTTTTTATAATTTGCAAAACCAATATAGTAACATTTTCATAAACAAATCAAGTAATCATTGGGAAATTATGATATGTAGGCCAAGCTGTTGGGGTAGAATAGTGAGATGGCAAGGAGTACTAGCATTACGAAGCTTGATCTAATAACAAATCTTGATCAGAATTTCTTACATGAGTAGTTGAAATAGAAATTTGTGGATATAATTCTTATATTGCTGTAGATCCCGCCGCTACCCTAGAAATGGCTTAATGTTTGCCACATTTGGTAATGCTAACATCTTTCCTTTTGCAATATTTTGCCCTAAGCTGTCCCTTTATAGCAAACTGCTAATAAATTAGAAAAGTATACCCTTAAATTTTTTTTTCAAGGACTCTTTGTTTGTACTTGAGAGTTGAAGAGCAGAGGGAAACTAAAATGTTAATGATGCATTTGGGCTGCCTGGCTACTCCATACCAATCTTACGGTTTTTATTCACTATGACACTATTGTTCATAATATAAATTGCTATTGTCAGAATAATAAATAGGGTTTTATAATGGAAATACTGGCAGACCCATTAACCATGTCCAAGCAAGTGAGGTGGCTGAAATGCAGAAGTGGATGGGGTGCAGTTAGAGCAAACCTATCCCTCAGTCTTGTACTTTCTCACTGCTACAGAAAAATATATTGCAATAATTTGATTATTTATACGTATTTGTTCTTCTCTAAACATTGTTCTCCATTATTCATTTTTAGATTGTGAAAAGACATATCTATCACTTCCTATTCAAAATGGGGCTGCCCAAGTGGCAAGGCGGTTTTCTTACTGGTATCCCTAGAGATTACAAATGTCATACAATATATAATAAGAGAGAACATGGTTTCTGTTTCTGTTCCCCTTAAGAAGGATATGCTGCTCCAGTTTTTAAAAATATGCATCATTGCTCTTCCTAGGATTGTGCTGATAATGTCTACCAACAACCACATCTTTGGAGTAAATGTAAATGTGTATGGAATATCACATTATACATGCATATATTAATACTTTATATATAGACACAGAATAAATACAGAAGGATTTCCTCCCACTCCTGCAGGGCTGAGGAATTTACATGCTAATTGATATGGTCTGTTTGGACTTTAGGATGACAAGTTAATTAAAACATGTACGTAGCACAGAATCTTGGAGAAAACCACTCAACGCTTGCAGATTGATTTTATTTTGGCCACGCAGCTCACAATTCCTGTGTCTCCTGAGTTTCTCAACTCAGAGTCTGTTCCCAAAGGGGTTCTTTTGTTTTGTTTTTTAAACTTGCAAGTGCCTTGGGAAGTGAAGTTGAATATTTCCACATTTGCCTAGCCAATACCTTTGTGTATATGCTTGTTTCTAACTTTTAATATGGAGCTACAAAAATAGGCTTCTTCTCTCATCTGGAGATGAATAAATAATTGTGCCGACAGCCAGAAAAACAAATAATCACACCGTTTTCATGTTTAACATTATTCACTGCACAGTTACCAAAAATATAGGGCATTTATTCAAGGCTGTATAAAGTGGTAGACAAGAGTTATCTTAGGTAAGGTTGCTGTGCTGCTGTGAGTACCTACAGTGGGACAACTGAAAGTTGGGAGACCAGAACTTGTCTCGATCTGTGTTTTAATCTGCACTATCAGGGTCAATTCTCACATTAAATTCCTACATCACCAGGCACAATAGCATATGCTCAGATGTGCCATGATCACTGCACAACAGTGCAGCAATGTTATTGTGCTGGCAGAGCACATCAGCATTCTACAAGATAGTTCTAGAAGTGGGGGGTGCAATAAAACAAAAAAACCTATAACTTTAAAACTAGACTTCAGATCACCACCAGTTTTGGTACAGATGTACAGACAGTCTGTTCTTGCTCTCTGCCAAATTTGGACAACGGGTTTTTGAGTTATGATTTTCACATTTGTGCAAAAATTCATACTTGTCAAAAAAACAGCCCTAACAACTGCTTTGTGTTTGGGTAAATGAAGAAAAAAAGGAGTCAACTTCTGATATATCTGCCTTTTGGTGTCACTTGTAATGAACACAATAGGGTATCCTGTAGACCATCTTGGCTGCTGCCATTGGTGTTATCAATACTATTCTGTCTATCCTTTGCTATGCAAAGCTTCACATTCTTTTTCCTTCTGGCAATGTGGTCGTGATATTGTGCAGCCAATATTGGGCCATTTGCTGGCTTTTTGAATCATGGATACAGAAGCACAACGTCTCACATTCATAAGCCGGAGGTTGCTTTCTTTTCTTTTCTTTTCTTTTAAAATGGAAACAATTATGACACACTACTTTTCTGGCTTACTGAATGCATGTTACCATGAACAGTCTGTCCCCCTCCCATACGCTGAACACTGTGTGGTGTAGAGCTCACAGTCATAACTTTGATTGATTTTCACATATGTATGTTAAAGGTTTTTAAACCAACCAGTTTCCAATATATATTGGTATCCCATGAGGTGCGTGGGTAGAGTGATGGACTAAGACTCTGGAAACTTGGGTTTGAATCCCTACTCAGCTCTGGAAATTCATGGTGGGAGGGGTGGTACTAGTAAACCATTCCATAAATATCTCATTTATTGTGAAAGTCCTGTTAGGATCACAGTAAGTCAGTTCCAACTTGATGACACATAACATAAAAACAATATATGCCTATACAAGTCTACTCAGAAGTAAGCCTCACTGAGTCCAGTGACAGTAACTTTCAGGGAAATTGGTACAAGATTAAAGCCTAAAGGTTTTTTTTTAACATCTTAGATCAATTCTTTTATTTGTCTTATTCTGCCTGTTTTAAATTTTTTTAAAAACTGTGTATTTTGTAAATGGTCCTGCAGTAATTTTCTTTTTTCCATAAACAATATAAAACTATTTGACACGGACATAAATAAAACCAATTTTTCAAATTTCCCAGTGTGGTCAGTTTCTCCAGAAAGTCTTTGCCCATTTGGCAAATGTGGGAGACAAAGATCTTTAAAGCTAAGGACTTTGAAAAGTGCAGGGTTCAAAGATCTCGGGGAATTGCTATGCTTTATAAGGTCTGAATGCACTCAAACGCTAGTCTAACACTTACTAGCTGAAATCCAACAGTAAGTCACAACTAGAGTAGGGTCATTGATTCAGGAGAAAGAGGATTTTAGTTCCAAAGCTATTTTCAGTTACTATTCCAGCTTGGCTTCCATCAAAAGTGTAAAAACCATTGCTAGAAGCTCTGCTGCTCCTGCAAAGATTTCTACAGGTCTACCTCGGACCTTTGTAATGGATTTACTCCCTTGCCAGTGGAAATCTAGTTTGGGAAAGCACTTCTGTTGCATCCTAAACCCCCCCCCCCCCAAAGCAATGGCTGTCCAAAGGTTTAAGATAGCTCCATAAAATATGATGAAAAACAAATGGAGTCATTTCAGGAAGTGTCAGTAACTACATGGGTGGGTAGATCATTTTGAAAAGCTAGAATATTGCACTTCTTGGAGGGGTGTCACCAAACCTACAGGTCTTGTTATTTTATTACATGTATTGTTACTTTTTTTAAAAAAAAATCACAGTGTGGCATTAAGGATTAAAAAGATCAAGGCTAAACTTGCAAGTTGTTTTCCTGGCAACAGAAGGAAACGAAAATAAAACATGAAGAAAATTTTCTACATCATTTGATCAAGAACATCAAGAACAAGCTTTAAAACGATATCTTATACTGAGTGGCCAATCAATTAAATAAAATGCACATACAGACATGCACAATGGACTTACCATATTGCCAGTTTGGTAGGAGAAAGGCTTTACTTGTGATCTATGCTGATAAGTTTATAATTCCACCCTCCCTTGCCTCCAAAAAATTAGCAAACATTTTGAAAACATGAACATTTTCTTGTTTACTTGTTCAATCATCTCTAAGTCAGAAATTATTTAAAAAGAGGAGGGACCTTAGTAAAGCTAAAGGTGTTGTGTAACAAAGGGAGAAAAGAAAAACCTAGTTTTCTGGTAGCAGTTTTTTTTTTCAACCAATTTTTAAAATTCTGATTTTATATTACTGGGATATGATGACACCCAAATAAGCCGAAATAGTCAAGAGATCCCTTACAGACTCCTTTGTAATCCTAGTGGAATTGATATAAAAACAAAGGGGGGAGGATGCACAGCAGATTTATTATGAGTCAAAAACATTTAATGTAATTAATAATACATACTACCAGGTCAATTCTGACTTATTTTCAGAAGTAATTTGGTGTTTCCTTCCTCTGAAGGCACCCCGTGGCTGTACAAATTGTGCAAGGCTAAACTGTATGGCTCTTCTATTGGGGCACGCAGTGGGGAATTGAACTCCCAACATTTGACTAACTCACTGAGCTATCCAGTCTGCTCAGTATTTGATATACCTATATTTACACCTATACCTATTCTCATACCTCTACCTATAACTATATATTGTATCATTTTTTTGCCAGCAATAGAAATTAGAGATACATTTCTGATCCTATTTGCTTAATTCTGTGTTTCCTCATGTACATGGCTGGCATAAATTAGTACACCTGAAAACAACAATTGAGTTAAAATTTCAACAGACATGTGAAATTTGTGGCCCTTATGTATTAGAACCAGAGTGGTACAGTGAACAGAATGACAGACAAGGACTAATGAGGCCTGGATTCAAATCCCTACTCAGTCATGGAAACTTACTGGGGACATGGCACTGGTAGAACTATTTTAATATATTACTTGCCTTGAAATTACTTGCTTATTAAGGTCACTATAAGTTGGCTCCAACTTGACAACACATGACAACAACATCTTAGAAACTGAGAAGAAAACTATAGCATCTTTAACAGTAATCAATCGCCCGAGTGTGGAAGTAAGTACTTATAAAAACCAATTATTTTTCTGTGTGGTGTATAGTGTCACTTTCAGTTGCAAAATCACAGTTAAATTCCTGAAAGTAAAAAGTAACACAATATTTAAAAAAACTATAGCTTTTCAAGTTCTGTGGACCACAGTAAGAAATACAGGTTCTTCCCATTTGGTACAAATGGGATTAAGGTTAGCAGGAAGGAATTTAAAGTAACCACAGGATCCCACTCATTCATAGGCCTATGTTCTTTGTTATAACCAAATTTCTTTGAAAATGCACTCTTATAGAAAGGACAGCCAATCCCTACCTGGTAGGCCAAGGATGGTATAATAGGAACGACACTCCGTAAAACCAGAGCTCTCCCTGACGCAGGTACGCCATAGCCCCTGGTAATTAAAGACAGCTGTCACAGGGTTATTGTAAAGATCTTGGGTGCTCCACTGGTCCATGCAGGTCGATGCTATAATTCCAGCTACCCCTAACAGTGAGACGACAAAGCCCAAGGACTGGCATATTGTCACAGACATGACGATGTGGTCCTTGCAAAGCAATCTTGTGAGTTATCCCAATGGTAGGCAGATTGCATATGATGCCCTGTGCAGCTCAAAGGGGCTTTAACCGGTAGGTGGAGGCACACTTCCTACGTCGCTAACAGGAAGAGAAACCTGGCCTATGCCATACAGACGCGCCCTGTTCCTTTTATCAGTTTCAGTTAGATTATTGCCTCAGTAGGTACCAAGTGCCATTTGTTATCCCCCTTGTGAGTGCCTTATTCTCTATTTACCTTTTCAGGGCAGCATTCATGATTAATTCAAAGGACTAGCAGTAGTTAAGTCTCACAGGCATCACTCATCTGGAGAAATACTACACAGAAACAATTGGGACTGACCTGCCACATTACTAACATTATATTCTTCAGTGTAAAATGCTAGCACACACTCTTCTTCCAGTCTGAAATATAGTTTACAGCTGTTGCTTCTTATAGCCCTCATAATGCTGTGATGCTTGCCATGTAAAATATGACCCATTGTTTCAGGAATATCCACCTGAAGAAGAACCATTGTACCTATCCATGCTTCTAAGAATTGAATGTGTACATTTATTTGTCTCTTTATCTAAGTAATGTTCATGTGAGATTAGTGTGAGATGGGTTGATCCTTGCACACTGGAGCATGCAAAGAGTTTATATTTATCACAGTGGCCTTGGGGAATTATTTGAACTCACAGACAAACTCTATTGGTATTTACCTATTTATTTATCACTTTTCTTCCCATCAGAGCTGTCAAAGTGATACACAATAAAACAAGTTAGAAAACATTGTTTAAAAACAAATGTAATACATTTTAAGAGCCAATGTTAAGGGCAATTTTAGAGACCGATGGAAGTTCAGAACAGCGTTGTCTGCCAATGAAAACTCAACAGGGATGGAACGATCCTAATTTCCACAGGGAGGGAGTTTTTCCCTACCATGTTTTCAGCTATAAGGCGATTACAGGACATTAGTCATCCAGCAGTCCTGTGTTGACCAAAACTGAGTGACTTCAGCCAAAATACCCATGAACTAAGAGTAAGTGGAGGGTGAGTCATAGTATTTGCTGTGGGTTTGCTGTTGAGCCCAGCAAAGTACGTGGCAAACTGCCTATTCATGTTAATGTAATTTGGACATTGTCTAAGATTCTTCCTCCCTCATGCTAATCTGAGGAAATGAAAGCTAAAGCAGAGCTCTGAAAATTGCATTCTAATAAAACAAATGTTTCATTGTGACCAATAAGCTGCTTTTACTGATATGTTCAAGTAATTCACTGCATTGCATGCTATCAACACATAGCACCATCAGCACCAACAGAGCAGAAAAATGGAGGGAAATCAATTTTAATGGTTCTGTCTAGTGGCCAGTTCTGATACTGCACCTTGACAAAAATGCAAAAACAAAAAACCAATGCCAGTACAGTATTCCCTTTGCCAAATAATGCTCTCAAGATAAATACTTTAATGAAGCCAAAAGTTCATATTTCATTTTTACTTTGCTGACTGGTCAGACCTCGTCTGTCTCCCCCTCCCAATCCCCATCATAATTTCTATCACACCTTGGAAAAGTGACCATGTTTCTTGAACAATTTCAGAAGCTGTAGTCCAGGAACGTAACTTTTCCAAGCTCCTGTTTTCATGATCGGCCCTTCTTTTCCTCCAAAATGATGCCTTGTCTCTCTTTCTCTCTTTCCCCCACATGAAAGATTTGCCTCAATTAGCAAGGATATTTTTCAATGATTCGGTATTTTACTAGCAAACCAACTGTAACTTCAAAGACATCTCAGTGACCTATCTAAAGCTAGGAGAATTGCTTAGCCTACAGGAACCACCTTCTTCCTGATCCCTCTTGGGATCTACTGTGGCTGGGTGGCACAGGGGAACTGCTGGAGGAGTAATATCTGACTGGACAATGAGAAACACTTTGACAGAGTGTTCACATTATTGGCTGATAGGGCTGCATCAGTCACTCATTCACAGACACAAGGTCTAAATTGCAGAACCAATTAACGGCACTAATAGCCCTTGCCTGAATTAATCTTTGAGACAAAAGGAAAGAGAAGTGGAAGTGCTATTAGCAAATCAAGCTGTACCATTCCTGCTTTATTGCAGGAATCTAAGTGTCTGTATTTGGCTATTATGAACTGACTGCAATTATAGCCCTCATTTAAAATGATTAAGTGGTTATAATTATTTTTCAATTAAAACTTAGATATTCTATTTATGCAACATCACAGGCTTCAATTAAACTTCTTCTTTTTCCTCCTCCTCCTCTTCCTTTTTTTTTTAAAAGGGCTACTCTGCTGAAAAAATCCTAGATGCCTCTTGAACCACCAAGAGCTAAATAGGATGCCAATAGCAGTTCTGTTTGTGCTGCTCAGCTTCTCTTGAAATGGTCCACAGTGACGAGGATTAACTAGAATATGTTGTATTTCCAGTTCAGCATAACATCAAAGATACAAAATCCAGAGATGTCAACAGACTGGCCAGCTGGGCAATTCCACAGTGCCTGTCAGTCCTGGATGTTGCTGTTGTGGATACTCATACACTAACCACTTTAAATACGGGTGATTGGATCATACAACATTAGGAGCTTAACTTGGAGTTGGATCCCATTTTCCCTTTGATTCTCTCAACAGCCCTCAGGCCCATATAGAACACATCAAATTGTATGGTCAAGTGTTGTCGAACTGATGGGGAGTTACGTGAGGAACTGGATACCTCTAACCTTAAAAATTATGTACTGTACAGTGGTGGGTCTCTTCATTGTGTCAGCTGACTAAACCAGCACTGGCTGTAATTGGCTTATATTAGATACAGAAACTGTTTTATATTAGATCAGATTATTTCTCCATCCACCCAGTATTGTACGTTCTCATTGGTACGCATTCTCAGGACTAGGGCCTCAAACAGAGGTCCTTCCTGTCATCTGCTGCCTCACCCTTTCAAACTGGAGATTACCAGAGAGGATGTTGCGCAGGTATATGCTCCAATTGCTGACAAAGCTGAAGAAAGCAGAGAAAAATGCTATGAACTCAAAACTGTTTTGAAACATATGAAAAAGCAATACTTCTATTTTGTAATGGGAGGTGTTAATGGTTAGATGGAGGATGGTACCTATGGAGGTTTCAACAGAAAATACAGACTAAGATCACAGAATAAACATGGAGAACTAATGATACAGCTTTTGAATAAAAACAGCTTGAAGTTAACAGAACTATGTTCAAATTAAAATCAAGGAGATTATAGGCATGAAAATCCATGCAAGACAGTTCTAAAATAAAACTAGACACTGGACCTTCTCAGTGGTCGCTCCCCAACTCCCTGTTCCTATCTCCCTCACGAAATCTGCCTGGCCCCTACACTGGAATTTTTAAAATGATCATTAAAACATGTGTGTGTTTTTCAGACAGGTCTTTCCAGACCTTATAACATCCTAATACAGTGGTTGCTTTAACATTTATATTATCAATCCTGACGCCTTGCTTCCATACCATTTTAATTATTTTCAGATAAATTTGTTAATGTGTATTTAATTTTGAATTTATAATTATGTTTATAGTTTTAAATTGTTGTTTGATGTTATGTTTTTTAACATGTAAACCACCTAGAGTGGTCTTGGCAGCCAGAGGGGTGGTATAAAAGCCAAATCAATCAATCAATCAATCAATCAATCAATCAATCAATCAATCAATCAATCAATCAATCAATCAATCAATCAATCAATCAATCAATCATATTGCAAAGTAACAGCAAATAGATTATATCTTAATTAATCAATTGTACTAAAACAGTATTAAGTCAGTAAAAATCTAAGCTGCAACTGACAAATTCAGAACATAATTTTGTTGTCACTGTGGGTTGCCTCAAATGAATTACAATCAATCAATCAATCAATCAATCAATCAAACAATCAATCAATCAATCAAACAGAAAAGGCATAGAAATTAAATTAAGAAATTAAATTCATATTGTTATTAAGAAAGTGATTCATGGAATCTTCAGTATGATCCAATACTCAGATAGCTCAAACATAAATCCAACTTGCTTTCAACTGACAGAAGTATTAGTAAATGTGACCAATAACTTCCAAGTATAAATGTAAATTTTAAAAAAGAAGTAGATTACTCAAAGACTATTGGAGCTAATGAGCAAAGGACAGAAATAATGATGGATGCAAATACAGAGAAATTTACAAGAACTTCTATAATAAAATGAATTACACCAAATAAAAATGGTGGTTTGAACAATGCACCAAAACACAAAACCCAGAGATCTAACACTCCTATAACATCCAGAAAAAGACTGGTGAAGTAGCAAGAAAATTTTTAAAAAGAACAATGCCTACTATTAATGGATAGCAATAATTCTCTGACATTTGATATTTTTAAAATAACATGGTGGGATTTATGATAATGGCAAAGAAAGGATATTTTTAGATCTAGAATCAGAAAAGTGCCTATCTGGACTTGGAAAGAGATGTCATGCCATGGACATGGATATGATGTTTGTTTTATTGACTATGATAAAACCAGTGACAAATTCCAACATGGCAAGCTGATGAAGTTAATGGTAAAACAAAGGAGTTGACTAGAGATGGGGATGACTCACTATTTTGGTGAGTCGTCCTGCTTCGGGAGTCGTCAAAAGTTGACAACTCATGAAGTACAAAGTTGCCCCCATGAAGTGACGAATATCGAAGTTATTCATCGATTTGTAGGGGGTTATTAAAAAACACCCCCACCCCACTGCCCACTGCCACTCCCCACCACTGTGCATGCCACCACCAAGGTCTCCATCTTGCCTCTGCAGCCACAGAATAAAAAAGGAGACTGACTGCCCTTTGCAAAGATGGTGGCTGCAGCTTCATTTAGAGTAGGGAAGCTGCAGCTGCCATCCTTGCCAAAGGCAGCCTGGTTTCCCTTAGCCTGCCTTAAGAGAATCCAGGCTGCTCTTTGCAAAGATGGCAGCTGCAGCTTCCCTATCCTAAATGAAGCCACAGCCACCATCTTTGCAAAGGGCAGTCAGTCTCCCTTTTTACATGCCGTGGCTGCGGAGGCCAGATGAAGACCTCAGGTGTAGGAGCAATTATGCTATGGGTGTGTCGGTGGGGGTGGGGGGGACTAAGGTATGTAGAGGAAGAGGGTGGAACAGTAGGCTGTGGGGGGTGGCTGTGGGGGTGGCAGCTGCCTATCAGCCCACTGATCAGCTGATCAGTGGCCGATAGGCAAAATGGTGGGTTTTTTTAAAAAAATTGTGAAGGATGAATATAGATAGCAAAATATCTGTCAATCCATATTTGTCGGGACTTAAAATTTGATGAATACAGATTGATGAATATTTAACAAATTGGCTCTTTTCGTCGAAAATGCCGATCCGTTTTTATATCCATCCCCATCTCTAGTGTTGACTCAAGAAATTCATATAATTGGCAACCTGTACTGGTATAGGAAGGAAGGAAGGAAAGAAATAGCTAATATGACAGGGGATCTTGTGATATGAAGAAGAGTACAACACAAATGTATACTTTAAAATTTGCTTTTCATTTTTAACTCTGAAAACATCTTTAGCAAAGGATTTGCCAATTCAAATGATAGCACTATTGGCAATGGAGTGGCTATCAAAAACATCCAGTTTGCAAATGATAAAGTATTACTATCTAGCAGTTTCAATTGTCTGCAAAGATTACACAATAAGGTCAATAAAATAACAAGCACAGTCTAAAAACGGATGTTAAGAAACTCTAGTTTATAACAATTAGGAAAAAAAACAACTTTCAGCCCATGAAATACAGCTCAAGATCCAAGATTAAAGTTTGGATTATACTGATAAATATAAGTATCTTATAATTTGATTGAATGAATTTGGAGAACATGTAACAGAAGTTTGAACAGAGGTGGTCACATCTCCTTGTATATTTCCCTACATCATAAGACAATCTTTGGCTCAAGCCAACTACACCAGAGCACAGGGTGCTGTCCTCTGAAGATGCTGGCCACAGAGACTGGCAAAACGTTAGGAAGAACAACCTTCAGAACACGGCCAAAGAGCCCAAAAAACCCACAGCAACCATTAGATCCTGGCCGTGAAAGCCTTCGCGAATAAATCTATAATGAGTCAGTTAGCAAAGCTATGACCAAAATGGATGGAAAAGTTTGTGTGGCTTTTTCAAAATCTAGACAATGTTTGAGTCACTGGCGAGCCATGCTTCAACAACGCAGGTTGCCTTTGGCTCCTTCCCGGGATATTGCGAGACCTTTGAGTCTCACTTGAGCAACCTGGGAGGAGAAGGAGAAACAATAGGCTAGTTAAGAGCTGTTCCACCCTCTCTCCACCCTCTTCCTTTGCTCGCACCCACCCACCCTCCCTGCATTCTAGTGTGAATGGTCTGACCCTTGGGGGCCAGATAGGAATTTTTGACCCGTATCCTGATTGGCTTTTGGATGCAGGGATTTTTTGCCCAACCCACTCTGGAAAATGTGTTCTGGCAAGCTTAAAGGTGGAATTCTCCAGTCACACAGGCAGGTAGTGTGGATAGAACAGGTTTTGATGAGTCCCATAGCAATTTCAGGTAATGTATAGCTCATCTGACCTCCCAGCGCTGTGGATCGTGTGATTACAGTGCTTGGGCGGGAAAGATGCACTGGGGCCACACCCAGAACAACAATCAACAAGGCTAAGGTGGCTTGAGGTCCAGGGATGGCCAAATTTGGGCTGGCCAGGTTCTCACTGTCTTCACGACCACGAAGACTTGGGGTCAGGGACTCGCCCATTTGTTTGTTAAGGGGTCCGTTGAGACCTCTGTGCTTAAACCTGATTCCAAACCACGGCAGGACCCCCTTTTTACCAAAGGATGACAAAAATGATTATTTAATAAAGTGCGGCCCATGTTTACTCCATAATTCTTGTCTCATGTCTTTATTCCAGGGTAAGGGGCAAAGAGGAAACTATCAGAATTCAGACAGAGGATGCTGTAATCTTGCCCGTTCTCCTAAGATAATCAGACAGCTGGAATAGAGAGGTTCCAGAGTTTAGTGTACTCCTATTTGGGATGAGATGAGTCCTTGTCTCATCCAGGCCGTCACACTGCACTCTTCTCCCAAGTCTATTCCCGATTAAAACCATTGAGAAACAAAAAAAAAAAATCATGAGTCTCAGAGTCATTTAGATCTCTCAGTACTCAAGAAAATATTGGACTCAAGGTAGCTTAGTTCTGTGGCCCAAAAGAAATCAAATTAAGTAATGGTAGCAGGTTGTCTTTTCAAGAGATCAAACATAAGTTCTTAAGTACAATTGTTTTATTAGAAAAATAAAGATTTAGAAGAATTCAGTTTATTGCAAAAGCATAGCAATCAAAATCATTTCCACAACTAATCAGTTAGAAACTTAGCAAACTCCAGCTACAAAAATAAAATAAGAAAATTACTATCTAAGAAAAATAAGTAAAATAGGTAAGGCCAAAGCCCTCCCTCTATTCTCTCACTATGAACTGCATCCTAAGAATTTCTGGAACTCCAAAGTTCATTCGAAAATCCATAATCCAAAGCAACGTTCCAAAAGCCATAAAGTCCCTCTAAAAATCCATCAGGCAAAAGTCTCTTTCTCTGTCTCAGCAATCCTCCATTTCTCTCCTCTCGTGCTGGAAACCCCTCCTCCTTCTTCTTCACTGTTGATAACCAATCAGGACGAAGGAAAAGTTGTCTCTCCCTGCCTTTCTTTCTCATGGAACTGCAGGTGTTATTTACTGCTCTCTGCTGGAATGTTTAGACTTCAGTAGGTCTTCTACAGTCGTCTCCTAGTTACGAGATAACATTGCTAGCTGCTGTGAAGAAAACAGCATCTAGAGATTTCCAGTAAGAATGACACAGACTTAAGATGGATTCCTTCTGGCTAATTTCATGACTACAAATCCCATTTAGAAAATACATTCTGGCTTTAATAACCTATATCATGACAGATGCTATCTGAATCCTTCACATAGGAGAAGCAACCTCTCCCATATGAATGGAAGGACTGCTGAAGTATGAGATAAAATGCTGTAGATCACATCAAAGATAAGATCTGTTTAAACATGCCCTGGGATCACTCCAAATTACCCCATCTAGTCATGCCCTAAGTCTTACTCCTATTAATCACATCAACCATGTTCCATGCTTGGTTGAGTTGGTTGCCATCTCACTCCCTGAGTCATACCCTTTAATCATGCCTGTCCCCAGGTCCCCTTCCATGTCTTCAATAAATAATTGCATGCAAACTATGTGCTAATAAATAAAGTATGATAGATGAGCATTTCTCCTGGAAATTTGTAGTTAGGACCCACTGCCCAGTTGGAGCTTAAGACCTTCCTTACTGAGAGATATCATGTTGAAATTCATTGGGATGGGATTGTTTTGTTTTTGAGGGACAGGGGCTTGCAATTTTCCACACTGGATGCAGTATGTGTGCTTTATAATTCTAAAACTCTTCATGGCAACCTAGGTATTTTTAGGAATACAAGCCAGAGTTCAAACCCCACTCAGCCAGGAGTTCAGTGGGTGAACTCATTCTGTCAGCCTGATCTACCTCATGGGGTTGTATGAGAAAAAATGGGAGTGAGGATTGAGGATATAAATATAATCAAATAATACATAAAATGAAAACCTTATGTCTCTTAGAATGGTTTCCATGTTTCAAGGTAAATACAGAAGTTAGGAAACAGAAGTTAATCTGGGTCTGGACAACCAAAATGTTGTGGTTAATACAGTAGTATCTCGACTTAAGAGCTTAATCCGTATTGGGACTATGTTCTTAAATCCAAACATCCTTAAATCGAAGCACCATTTCTCATAGGAATGCATTGAAAACCATTTAATCTGTATCTGCTGTTTTTTGTTCTTAAATTAAGGCGCTGTTCTTAAGTCGAAGCATTAGTTCCCATAGGAACTAATACAAAGCCGGTTAATCCATATCTACCACTAGGGGGTGATTTTTTTTCTCCTTTTGACCTAAGGTGAACTTAGGTCAAAAATCGGCAGGAAAGGGTTTTTTTTCTCTCTTTTTTTGGTTCTTAAGTCAAGGCTCCGTTCTCAAGTCAAAGCAACTTTTTGCGAATGGAGCCGTTCTTAACCTGAATCATTCTTATGTAGGGACCAAAATCCTATTGGCAATTGAAAGAAAATATGAACCATGGGATCGCTTGCTGAATAAATAAATCAACATTTATATAAATCCCATTGGCTCCATGGCTAGAATAGTAAGTGGTAAGTAGAGTTGGCCTATTTACTGTGTAGGGATATGGTGAATCAATTCCTACATTAGACCACTGCAATGCGCTCTACGTGGGGCTACCTTTGAGGCTGCTGCAGAAACTACAGGTGGTGCAGAATGCTGCGGCCAGATTACTTAGTGGAGTGAGAAGATACCAACATATCTCCCCCACCCTGGCCGCATTGCATTGGCTGCCCATCCGATTCCGCATCGACTTCAAAGTATTGATGCTTACTTATAAAGCCCTAAACGGTTTAGGACCTCAATACCTGGTGGAACGCCTTCTCCCACCAAGATCTACCCGGGTCACTCGTGCGAGCCAGGAGGTGAGGCTGAGGAGCCTGACGCCGAGAGAGGCCCGGAATGAGAAGACCAGAAATCGGGCCTTCTCGGCGGTGGCTCCTCAGCTATGGAACAACTTACCTCCTGAGATTCACGCCGCTCCCTCGCTGGGCATTTTCAAGAAACAATTAAAAACACTTATGTATAGGCAGGCCTTCCCAACAGCTAACCCCTGACGATCTTTTTCTTTCTATATTATTTTGACCTTTATCTTCGTTTATTTATAATGCTTTTAGAATTTACTGCTGTCGATTTGTAAGCCGCCTAGAGTGGTCGAATAAGACCAGATAGGCGGGATAGAAATGAAATAAATAAATAAATACATACATACATAAATTCCTCTGATTCAAGGAGCCTTCCCTAGTTGTGACTTACTAATGGGTTTTAGTTAATGTGTTTCTCCTCCAGTTGAGACAAGCAATAGGGTTTAGCCTGAAGCCATTAAAGGCGGCCAGGTGTTATGTAAGCTTGCAAGCTTTCATGGGTTTTGACAGCTTTGAGCAGCTAGGAAAGTCTGGTGGAAAGGCTTCTCTTATCCACAGGAGCTTGTCATTTGCAGCTGAGGACTGTGGAGGTTTTGAAGACCCTTAACTGTAAATGCTTCCTGCATCTGGAAGAGATTCAGACAGGAGTATGGCCTTTGATGGTTTTGCAGAAATGGTGGGTTAATTAGGAATTTCAACATATTTCAGTCTAAGGCAAAGAAGCATCCAAGATTCTCCCACCCACCAGCAATGCACGTGTCCTCATTAAGTGAGCATTTTGAGACTTCAGTAATTATAACCAGGCCCAAAACTGAACAGTTTTGCTGCTTTCTCTAATATCCGTATTGCCAGTCTCCTAGAGATTATAAACTAGGGGTTCCAAGCTCCTGATTTAGCTCCTGTTCTGACTGCTTCACATTCAACCAAGCCACTCCACCTAAAGCACTGGGATCGTACCGTAAGGCTACCAGCCTCCATGTATAAGCAGATGCCCATGCTTCGCCAGTTAGTGTTAAGTGTTCATTTCTACTGCTTAACCAGAAGCAACATTTTCTGCTTGAGGATTTGTACATACACTATATAAAACTTCAAAATGTCTGTCACAAATGCAACTTCTTTCTTCTTCTCTAAGATTTTTTTCCATTCATTGCTTTGGCATGGCCAAAGTCTCTCAGGAAACTAAACAATTGTGTTTACAAATAACAATCCTTTTCTGAAATCTTCCACAACTTGCCATTTGTGGCAGGACACGATTGTGACATTTCCTTCCATTGCTCCCTACAATTGATATTCACTGGTCTCTCAGTATGGAAGTTCAGCTTGGAACTATACTGCTGTAACATGAAACCCTGTCTGTGCTCCACTGCTCCCAGTCTGGGATGGGCAGGGGGCTGGGGTGATTTCCATAGGTCCAGGTAAGTTGCAAAGAAGACTTTATTGACAAGCTACTCACTTTCAGCACATGATTCACTTCACCTTCGCTCAGTTCTTTTCACTAGTCCAGGATTCTTCCTGTCATCCTAATAGTTCTTAGCACGAGGGCTGGCCCAGTCCAAAGTCCCACAGTCCAAGCCAAATAGTTCATACCTATCAGGGATGGCTTGTATCAGCAGGCAACATCATGTAGGAGTTCCCAACAAGCACTGGTGTCGCTATTTTTGTTTCTGGCAATTGCCATCAAGTGCATCTGGTCAGGGTTGAGGGCTGTCATCTCCATCAATGCCAGACACCAAGTCAATGGTTGGCAGGGGATCAACTTAAAGCCCCTGCCTTATCCCCTGCCATGTGGGATCCAGAGCTCAACAAGAATGCCAGTCATGATGTCTTTGACAAGGGTCAAAGGCTCCTTCTCTGAACAAAGCCTCTTCGTGCTCCTCCACAGCATCTCCCAAAGCACTAACTGGTTGGTTCTGCTGCTGATTCCTTGCCCTTGGCTACCTTCAACATCTCTGTCCCTCCTATTCCTCCCCTTCTATCTTTATATCCACCAGATGGGTGAAGGGCTCCATTCTCACACTGTCAGCCAGGATCATTTTCGTCATCTAGGTTTCCTACCCAACCTCAAGCCAGCCAGCCAGCCTTAGCATCACCCAAGGCCTGAAAGAAGGTGGCTTCATCAGGCTGTTTCAGGAGTGTAGGGCAAGAGAAGACAGCCCTAGGAATACCAGATGTGACCCCCTCACACTAATGAGAGGATATAACAATGGAAATTGCCATGGATAAATGACAATAAATTATATGAGGAAAGTAGCTTTACTCTGTGATACAAACTACTGTGTTTGGGTCACATAGAAAATGTAATACTCTCAAAAGAGAACTGCACATCCTGTTATCAATGTAGACAAGAGAAAACTTCCTAGTGATGGTTTTTTTCCCAATTATCTTTTAAATAACTGTAAACAGTGCTTTTTATTCTGCTCTAACAATTGATTATTTTCTTACGCTTCCATTCAATATTATCGCAAGTTGCTATGAGTCCCAGTTTGAAGAGGAAGGTGAAAAACAAATAAATAAATCATACTTATTTTGCAACAGAAAATATTCTGATTATGCAGGCAGACCTCCAGTTACCAACGTGTGATTCTATAATTTTCTCACTGGGGAATGTACCACTCACTGGTACAGCACTCTATTTGCATGAAAAATGTCCCAAATTCAACCCTGGCATCTCCAGTTGAATGAGCCCCGGAAACCAGGACTGGAAAAGTCTATATACATGTGACATCTTTAAGATCTGTTGTCCTTTGGCATATATAACACTGAGCCACATTTGACTCAGTGTAAGGCTGTTTCATATGATGGTCTTAGGAGGGATACGTTTCACATCGAAATGTGTTCTGACAGCTATGGCCTAGTAGAGTTTGCATGAACTCCCTATGATGCCATTATCCACCCCCATAAACTTTCCTCTTCCCTCTGAGCTCATCTGCAATCCTTACAAATACTGGGAGAAAAGTGGCTTTTTCCTTTCTGTACTTTATTTCCCATTATGGGTAATCAAGAGTTATTAACAAAAATAAAACCCTTACCCTCTTCTTTTGTTAATATGGATCAATCCAGAAGCCTGGATTCTCCTTATGAATGTGTTGACTATGGGGACTTTCTCATTGAGCACCTGTGCTTCCAGATTTGTCATGACATTATTACCTGGGAGTATTCATCCCTTCCCTTCTAATACTGCATCCCAGCTTTGCTCACACATAAATATTGACTGGAACATTTCTACCGTTGGAAGTCTAAACTGAGTCATAGAAAATGAACAATCCAACTCAATGTCCTCTCAAACCTTTCCCCAGGAAGTTACTGTAGCTTAACAAGTGTGCATGCTGGCCGCTCCCAATCTATAGTCAAGGGCTGCAATCCACTACAGACAATAGTAATAAGTCACAAGAAACAACTGATAGGCAAAAATTATTATATATCAAGGTTGTCTTGTGTATCCAAAGATGTTGCCAGTCAATTTACTCAAGCTTAAATTAACTTTGAGCCAACAATCTCTTAACTTTGGTTCAACAATCTCTGACACCCTCTCTCTAGATGATAAACGCATTTGGGAAAGCAGCTACCATGTTCTCTAGACTCACAAAGAGAGAATGGCTCAATAAGAAGCTGAGAACATATACCAAGATCCAGGTCTATAGAGCCTGTGTCCTGAGCACACTCCTGTACTGCAGTGAGCCCTGGACCCTTTGTGCACGGCAGGATAGGAAGCTGAACACATTCCATATGTGTTGCCTCCGGCGCATTTTTGGTATCACCTGGCAGTTACAAATAGAGTAGTCCTAGAATGAGCTGGAATTTTTAGCATATATACATTACTGAAACAGTGACATCTACGTTGGCTTGGGCATGTTGTGATAATGGCTGATGGTCAGATTCCAAAAGATATCCTGTATGGAGAATTAGTGCAGGGAAAGTACCCCAGAGGGAGACCACAGCTGCGATACAAGGACATCTGCAAGCGGGATCTGAAGGCCTTAGGAATGGACCTCAACAGATGGGAAACCCTGACATCTGAGTGTTCAGCCTGGAGGCAGGCAGTGCATCATGGCCTCTCCCAGTTTGAAGAGATCCTTGTCCAGCAGGCTGAGGCAAAGAGGCAGTCACGAAAGCAGCAAAATCAGGGAGCTGGACAGGTGACAGATTGGATTTGTCTTTAGTGTGGAAGGGATTGTCACTCTCGGATTGGCCTTCTCAGCCCCACTAGACACTGTTCCAAGTCCTACATACAGAGCACGTTACCATAGTCTTTCAAGACTGAAGGATGCCTAATGAAATTAACTTTGCAACAAGGATGAGGATGCAGCAGCATAAGCAGTGCACTGAGAAGGATTTTACAAGCTGCAGATTTCCTTTTCTTGGACTGGTGTGGCTCTCGATATGTACCCCAGGGCCCAATTTTTGGAGCCCTAAAAATTCAGTCTGAATTTGGAGGTTCTTGGATAAAGAGGTACAGCCACCCTTTTTATTTTGCATTTCAGCAATACAGTGGATTTCAAGAGAAGGGGACATCAAAATTACTGACAGCCCTCCAGTTCTTTAGCTCTTAGCAGCTGCCATGTTTAAATCTCCACAATGCATTATGAAATTCTGGAAGAAGAATGACAGGATTACATACTGGAAATGTAGAAACTGTAGCATTTTGCCAATTGAAATGTAATGACTGACAGCAGCATAGAGTGAGGAGGAGTGCTGGTTAATTTTTGCACTTCTGCTCCTCAAATACACCCCTACCTCTCTTTAAAGGACCCTCAACTAGGCCCTCAAACAGGATACAAATGGCTAAGAGAGAGTTTTCACTTAGCCATGGGTCTCTTCAGTATAAAAGACCATGTGTAGGAAATTGTAAGAAAAAAGGTGAAGGCTGTGAATGCAAAGAGGACCAGAAAAGTTTTTTGAAGGTGAGGTGCTTTGTTTGCGAAATTGGTGTTGGTGCAGAACTAGTCAGAATTTGTAGCTCCTCTTCTTATCCGAATTCTCTTAAGCTCAGGTGTCTGGATGAAGCCTGTGGCTATCCAGTGCTGCAGAGAATGGTGATTCTCATTTCACAGGATGAAATCCACTCCAAGTACAGTTTATTTGTTCCTGCAGCTCTCCAAGGTGCAGAATCTATTTGAGGAAAAAAGGTTTAGGAGCTTGGAGAGTGCAAAGTAAACCCCAGAGTGGATGTTGTGTTTATACTGACTGGACGGCTATAGAATGTCTATGATCAGTTTTTTCTCCTTCTTAATCCACCATAAGGTCTTAGGCCTGAATCAAGCCACTCCTACTAGTGCAGACCTACTAAATTTGCATAAGTGTTGACTAACCATTCAGTTGCCATTTCCCTGGGCCTGTTATAACCACAACTAGCACTAAGGTTTAGGTCTAGAGTTGTGATTCGTAGCTAATGATGCAAATTACAGGGCATGAATTAAGCACTGGTTTGGTGCATTATGCAAATGATATACAGCAAGGAGAAACATTTAAAAGCAAGCTATCCTTATAGTCAAATGTCCTAAGGAAACGTTAACCCTTGAAATTCATTAAATTTATTACTGGGGCTTGGATGGAGGGGGCACAGCTTCTTGGTTAGAAAATTTTAACCCAATGTACTGTATCCTTATGACACTAGATGGCAGCAACATCTTAATTATATTATTGGATTTTCTCCTGAATTTCCTCCACCCTTTCTGCCAAGAAGGATTTGATCTTATTATAGTCAGCCAATTGAACCATTTCATTGAACCATACCGTCATTGTGTGGACAGTATTTTTCTGCCGCTCTCTGTCCTGTCCAGAGGCTTATGATAACAGTCATCTGCGACATTCCAAGGAGAGAAAGCCCAGATAAAGGAAGGATAATCGTGCCAACCTACACTGTGGCTATCGGTGTGCCATTTTTCTGTCCTTTGGAAGCAGTACGCTTCTCATGCAACAGTGTGGGAGGGCAGAGGGCTAATTGATAGAAGATATCAAATACCCTGAGCTGAGACTAAGATGTCCAAGCACCATTGAAACAGCAGGCAGACTTGCTGGGTCACCTTGTTTGCCAGGTTGCTGTATATTATCTGGACTCCTCTATTCAAGATGGATCCCACCCACACAAGCCAGGAGACTGTTGTGGCTTTGTTAGCTGTTGGTATTTCTTCTCAAGGAAAAATTTATCTTCTTTGATGGCCCTTTTTAGAAAGGTCTGTTTCTAAAGCACGAATACTCTTCTGCTGGCTCTTTCTGCTCAGTCTCAGCTCTGTTCAAATGCGGCTTCTGCTGTTTCCTTGCCATGCTTGGAAAACAATAATTCTCCTTTAATGGTTATTTAACCATGATACCTTATTCTAAGTGTGTTCTAGCTCAATAGAACAAGCCAGGTGGGCTTTGCCCTCAGGGCAGAGTAAAGAGACCCATTTCATGAAAGACCATGGGAGTGGAGGACAGAGAAAGGAAGAAGTAGCCCTCCAGAGCTCATAGGGCTGAAACTAGGGTGACCTCATGGGAAAAGAGAGAGAGACCTGGATTAGCTGTGTAGAATAATTCAGCAGATGTGGCTTGTCATCTCAGCTACACATGATGAAATCTTCTCTTCCACTCAACCACATAAGATATATGTGCCCAATCCTTTCTCATGGTGCCTTCATATCTGCAACTCCCATTCAATTTAGTTAGCAGCAAGTAGGGGACTATGGCGACAGTAGCCAACAACATCAGGAGGAACAACATTCCCAGTCTCTAATATAGAAAGAGGCAAGAATGGGGGAAGAGGGGAGGACGTGGTTAGCTGGTTTGGATTTTTTTTTTTTAAGTGTTGGCCCTAGCGATGGTGATGAATTTGTGCTTTGCTTCAGGCAGCACAATATATTAGGCCAGCACTAGGCACATCGGACCATGAGAGTTAATCAAGATGTTCTGGAGGGAAAAACAAAATAAAAATAAAAAGTAAAAAAATTAAAAAGACAAAAATGTGATAGCACCTTAGAGACTTTTATATTTTTAATTTTTTAAAAAAAAATGTGAGTGTTTATGGACATGTCAAGATGTTTTGTTTTCAGTTACAGGTTTTCATCATGTGTAATGTTTGCTCTTCTTTTTTCTGCCTATTGCATCTGTCTCATTGACCTGGAAGCTGTTGGGGAGAAAACTGCTGCATCTCATGGATGATGGAAGATGTTCCTCTGCTGATACACTCTTAACCTACCTATGGTCCCTGTTTGAATTAGAAGTGGAGAAGCTCTTAGGAGAGCTGGAGCCATTTTTCTTGCCACCAAGATCCGCTAGGGGCTATGTGAGCCCATAAAACCAAACTGGAGGTGAGGTTGTTTCAGTTTAAATGTATGCATGCATAATACATACATACATACATACATACATACATACATACATACATACATACATACATACATACATACATACATACATACATACATACATACATACATACATACATACATACATACATACATACATACATACATACATACATACATACATACATACATACATATGTGAAGCGGACCCGAACCTTTAAAAATCAATAATGGGGCATACTTTGTTTTAGAGCAGAATTAGACACACTAGAGCATGGAAGGACAACATATGACCAGAGACTGACATGTAGCATTGCAGAACCCCAAATGTGGGTACCCTTATTATCCCTGGGAATCTTATCATCCCCACAGCCTCCACATTAAAAATACTGGGGGACAATTTTGGCTCAGTAATTCCACTAGAATATTTTGGGGATCAATTTTGCCAATTTTTAGGGGGCCTCAGAATCTTTGCACTCTCATCACACTTACAAACAACAACAACAACAACAACAACAACAACAACAACAACAACAACAACAACAACAACAACAACAACAACAGAACATTGGCAACTAAAGGGATACTAACGTGACATCTCCGGTTTGGTAAGAAACAATTAAAAGAAGGTGGGGTGGGGGTTAGGGCAGCTGGTGTGGCCTTCTAATGGGCATGTATGGCTCATGGACCCTACACTTAACACAGAGGCATGATTCCTCCATGTAAAAAAAAGGTATGTGTGCATGCACATGTAAATACAAGAAGGTAGGACAATTCACCCCACCTCTTGTTGGCTCAGGGGCCCACAAAATAGCTTGGGGTGCATGTGATCTGTATGATTCCTAGGTAAAGGTAAAGGTAAAGGTTCCCCTTGACAATTTTTGACCCAATTTGCCAACTCTTAGCTAACTTTTTAAGTCCTTTCGGCCCAACAGACTTATGAGATTTGTGCTTGCAAGAGAATTTTATGTCCAGTTTTAAAAATGCAGACACAAAAAGAATATAATTATATATATATATATTTAAGAAGGAGTGCAGAATAAATTCAGAAGCTCATTTGTTTAAGCTGTGAAATTACTGTGGTTTGTTATTGTTGTTCTTGTTGTTGTTGTTGTTTTGGTTTTGCCTTGTAGTTGGGAATAGTTTTACTTGATGTTAGCAGAGCCTTCGTGCTTATATCCCATCATAGTCTCTAGTTGGTACCTCAGCCATTTCACCCATTTTAGGTAAAGGTAAAGGTTCCCCTTGACAATTTTTGTCCAGTTGTGTTTGACTCTAGGGGGCAGTACTCATCCCCGTTTCCAAGCCATAGAGCCAGTGTTTTGTCCAAAGACAGTCTTCCGTGGTCACATGGCCAGTGTGACTTAAACACGGAATGCTGTTACCTTCCCACCGAGGTGGTCCCTATTTATCTACTTGCATTTGCATGCTTTCGAACCGCTAGGTTGGCGGGAGCTGGGACAAGCAACGGGCACTCACTCCATCACGTGGATTCGATCTTATGACTGCTGGTCTTCTGACCCTGCAGCACAGGCTTCTGCAGTTTAGCCCGCAGCGCCACCACGTCCCTTATGATTCCTAGCATTGCTTTAAATTTGCACTCCACTGTATAAACCTGAACTAGCAGCTGGCCCAGTACCATAAACTCAAGATTATGAAGAGAATGAATTAAACGGTTTATCTATACACTCTGCTCAATACAAGAACAGTAGAGAATTAATAAATAAGAGCATTTATTGATGCACAATGCTTAGTACAGGAACTGTAGAGAATTAGTATCATCAGTGTAAACAAAAACGTAAGAGAAAATCCATCCAAGCAATTTAGTGTAGAAGAGAAAGTTATGCAGTGTGAATAACAGAGCAAGGCTATATCTGACTTAACAAAAGCAAGTTTCATTCAGTTGAATGGAATTTGTTTCCAGAAACGTAGAACTGTAGCTTTAAAAGAATAATTATGATAATCAAGAGAGTGTAAAGTGAATAAAAGAACAACAATTTTAAGAATTGGCAAAGCAACTACTAATAAGGCAAGTATCCCTCTAGCTTCAAAGCAGTCTTTGTTCCTTACCTGACCACAATCTTTTAGCTTGAAGTCTTTGAGAGCAGGGGGAATCATACCTACTAATCTGTCTTGTGGATCAACATACATTCCAAGAGAAAACAACTGGGGGAAGGAAGGATGTGGAAACAACAGGAAGTCCAGTGTGACTGAGTCTTATGAATATCAAAAGACCAAACTTGTGCTACAGCTCTTGGAATTTTCCACCCAACAAGATATTCTCTGAATTGTAGTTTTAAAAAAAAGGAACCCTTTCCAAACTCTGGAAAAATGGCATAGAAAGAACACATGGAAAGAGTGACCCCTTCATCAATGTGATCAGAAAAGCAGCTAAAGCTTTGTGTCAGTTTGGAAATGCTAAGCCCATGGTTGAACACTAGAACTTCATCCTTCATACATAGTCAGAATTTTCCAGGAGAAATGTAATAACAATCCGTCCATATTCTTCTTTTTTAATATTGTTCTTTTCTTCATCCTGTCTCACCATTTGACTTCTTCATGGCTACAGACCATTTCTGTTCATCACAGTGCTCTGGTGTTAGTGGAATCCAGTAATTTGCTGGGTCTAGCAAGGCCAAAATAACTCCCAATCAGAGGAAATGGGTCTATCCAACTCATCTACATAGACTGACACCTGCTTTGTTTTCTGGCTTGTGCGAAGTTCTCCTGGGATCATCCCAAACCCACTTTTTCTCAGAGCAATTAGTCCTGTAAATCTATTGGTGATTTAGCCATTCCCTGGAAAGCCAGTATAGGGCAAATTAAAACAGCCCCTAAGTCAGTTCATATTTCTTCCCTATGGTTTCAGTAGAAGAACCTGGTCAGAACTCTCTGTCTTATGTTTCATTTCAACCATTCAAGGCAACCAGCAACCAGCATCTCAGGTATTTACAGTGGAGCTATCAACATGTAGCGTGGTTGGGTTCCAGCTTAGTCAAGCTGTACATATGTAAAGAATAAAGCATTCCAACCCATTTTGCAGGTTTTGTTGCTGTCTCTTGAATTCCCTCCCTTTTATTGACATATTGGCTGCTTCTTATTGAAAATGATTAGCTGTTCTTTCTTTCGAGTTCCTTTTGCAGAAATCCTATAATACATCAGCTGCCTCCCACCAGTGGACATCAACACTGAATTGGTTAATATGTTTAGAGTATGGAGAATCTACTGTACGTCTTTCTCATTTAATCTTGTTCCTTCTTTTGTACACATAATGAAGAGACAATATAACAGAGTAGTTAAAGTATTGGACTAGGAACTGGAAGGCCCATGTTCAAATCCCATCTCATCTGCAAAGCTTAAAAGGGAGAAGATTTTCAGCCAGACATTTTACATGATACTTTACAGAACTGTCCGAACACAGAATTGTTTGCTGCTTTAGTGAATACAATGTGGCTATATTCGGGAAGTCACAAATTCTAGAATTCTCGTGATAGGCTGCTGGCCGAGGAATTCTGGAAGCTGCAGTCCAAAAAGTAATTTTTCCAAGCTCTGGCCAAAAAAAGTTTTTTTTAATATTTATTTTTTTAACAACTAAGAATAGGGTAGGGAATACAAAAGGTAGAAGGAAGTAGGAGGAAAGGAAAAGGGTTAGGGGGATAGGAGAACACAGAGTATGCAATCATCCAATCTATTCATATTACAATAACAAATCAACTTTCTGCTTTTTTAGAATTTGATTACCATCCAGCTATCAACTTACAGCTATATTTTAGTTTAAATCTATGTTACTCCAACACTATCTAGGAACCAAAGCCATTTGTATAATAAATCCCATCGTTCAATTTCCTTTTGAATTGGACAGTCATTCAGCACATCTGAAACGATACCCATTTCTGCTGCTTCCCATATTTTCTAAATAAGTTCCTCTTGTTTCCATAAATCTGCTTTCTTCCAATTTTTGGAAGAGAAGGGTGAATCCAGGACAACAGTCCAATTTTTAACATAACATTTTCTGGCTGTAGTAGCTAAATAGGTCACTGGGTAACTCTTTATCCCCATCTATGTTACCTGATATCATACTCAATAAAAGCAGTTCTGGAGTTAGTGCAGCTTTCATTTAACTGTTGTGTAACATCTGATGACCTGTCTTTCATCTGATCTTCTATCTAGTAAGACGTTCATTTACTTGCTGAAATCCTGCTGTTATTATCTTTTGCATGGTAGCCTGCCATTTTTTGTCTCATTTTTGTGCCAGTATTTCCAAATTTTGCGATTAGGCAGACAGAGTCTCCAACGTTTGATATTTTAATTTTTCAGAGGCCATTTCAATCTGTCCAATGAGTAGCGTCTGTATAAATAATACTATACCCTTCACCAAAGTGGCCAACCCTCAAATATCTTTCTGAAGTTTCCACTATTTTATCAACAAACCAAACCCACAATCATAAACCTCCCCTAGGTTCTTCCCCCCACCCTTGCACAGATGTTATAATATATAAATGAACTTTTAGCCCAACAATTTAAAATACAACCGTGGCAAAATATCCCTTTTTCTCCAGAAACCTAATAAAGTTCTATTATCAGAGTCCCACACAATCCAGCCAAAAAATCCAGACTAAACAGCAGTCACAGGGTTTCAGTCTCTCCAATAGATATCCTTATAATCCGTCTAATGTTATTTCCATTAATCCAAAGATTCAATTAAAAAAACTCCAGTCCTGGTTTTCCTAGCTCCTCAGTCTAGTCGACCACGTCGTCTCGATGTTATGATTCTCAGTCTGTTTTCTTGCTTCTAAAAACTCATTCCTTCTTCTCCAAAAACCTAACAAGATTCTATTATTGGAGTCCCACACAGTCTAGGGAGAAAAGTCCAGGCTATACAGCATTCACAGAATTTAAGTCTCTTAAATCCTGCTGTTTAAGAGTCAGTTTCGTTTTTGAAGAAGCAGGCTGGTAAGCAAAACTCGCCGCTCCTTGCCTTCTTTCGGCCAGATATTTTCACTCTGATTTCTTCTTCAGCTTAGTGGGGTTGTTCATAAATCAAAGGCTTCAAATTACTTTGTTGTTATATATTTTCAACGTTGTATTGCCTGTTCGCCTCTCCTCCGGGGGGGGGGTTGCTCACAGCTCACTGCCAAAGATGGCTCCTCCATCCAATCTGTGCTCGGGTGAATTTTTCAGCGGGAAGAACTACTGGGTCGCTCCCAATCTTCCTTCTTCTGTTGCTCACCAACTGCTTGAGAGAGACCTCTCCTAGTCTCTCCTTCAATCCCTCATTTCTAAAGGGACCCCAGACCAGACGGTTCCAGCTTTTCCTGGGAGCTATTCCTGGGAGCTGCTGGCAGCACCGCGACAAAGCCCTGCCTCACCAAAAAAAGTTCAAATGTTATCACTAAAACATATCTTTCTTTACTGAAGCTTTGCATCATAAAGGGATGAAATACCTTTTATGGTGCACAGCCATACCAGTGACACCAGGAGCAATTAAAATATGCTGCTGAAGGTGCTTGCTCTTCAATGGAGTAAATATGTCAGGTTCTTTTTGAGATTATCTACGGAGACTACCCCCTTCACAGATTGCTGCCTTGTCATGGTAAAGGGGCTTGAGTAATTCAGAGAAGCTATGGGCTATGCCATGCAGGGACACCCAAGACGGACAAGTCATAGTGGAGAGTTCTGACTAAACACGATCCACCTGGAGCAGGAACTGGCAATCCACTCCAGTATCTTTGCCAAGAAAACTCCATGAACAGAAACAAAAGGCTAAAAGATATGGCACTGGAATTTGAGCCCCTCGGGTTGGAATGCGTCCAACATGCTACTGAGGAAGAGTGGAGGACAAGTACAAGTAGCTCCAGAGCTAATGAAGTAGTTAGGCCAAAGCCTACAGGATGCTCAGCTGCGAACACGCCTGGAATGAAAGGAAAGTCCAATCCTGCAAAGAATAATACTGCATAGGAACCTGAAATGTAAGATCTATGAACCTTGATAAGCTGGATGTGGTCAAACAGGAGATGGCAGGAATAAACATTGACATCTTGATGGTCAGTGAACTAAAATGGACAGGAATGGTCAATTTCAATTTGGATGATTACCATATCTACTATTGTGGGCAAGAATCCCGTAGAAGAAATGGAGTAGCCCTCATATTTATTTATTTATTCATTCATTCATTCATTCTATTTATATCCCACCCATCTGGTCTTGCGACCACTCTAGGCGGCTCACAAACACATAAGACAAAAATAAATATAAAAAAAGAAATATTACATTAAATAGCCAATTCTTTAAGATGGAGAAGAAAAAATAAAAATAAACCACAAAAGAAAAAGAGAAAAGAAAAGAATCAGATATTAACTGGATATTAATCATAGTCAACAAAAGAGTAGAAAAGCTGTACTGGGATACAATTTCAAAAATGATAGAATGATTTCAATACGAATCCAAGGCAGACCTTTCAACATCACAATCATCCAAGTTTATGCACCAACCACCAATGCTGAAGAGGTTGAAATTGACCAATTCTATGAAGACCTATAACACTTTCTAGAACTGACACCAGAGAAAGATGTTCTTCTCATTATAGGGGAACTGGAATGCTAAAGTAGGGAGTCAAGAGATAAAAGGAACAACAGGTAAGTTTGACCTTGGAGTTCAAAACGAAGCAGGGCAAAGACTAATAGAGTTTTGTCAAGAGAACAAGCTGGTCATCACAAACACTCTTTTCCAACAACACAAGAGGCAACTCTACACATAGACATCACCAGATGGGCAATACCAAAATCAGATTGATTATATTCTCTGCAGCCAAAGATGGAGAAGCTCTATACCAGTGGTTCTTAACCTTTGTTACTCAGATGCTTTTGAACTGCAACTCCCAGAAACCCCGGTCAGCACAGCGGGTGGTGAAGGCTTCTGGGAGTTGCAGTCCCAAACTCCTGAGTAACCCAAGGTTAAGAACCAGTGCTCTATACAGTCAGCAAAAACAAGACCTGGAGCTGATTGTGTCTCTGATCATCAGCTTTTTACAGCAAAACTGAAGCTCAAACTGAAGAAAGTAGAGAAAACCAGTGGGTTAGTCAGGTATAATCTAAACCAAATCCCTTATGAATACACAGTAGAAGTGAAGAACAGATTTAAGGAACTAGATTTTGTGGATAGAGTGCCTAAAGAACTATGGATAGAGACCCATAACATTGTACAGGATGCAGCAACCAAAAGCATCCCAAAGAAAAGGAAATGCAAGAAAGCAAAGTGGCTGTCCAATGAGGCCTTACAAATAGCAGAGAAGAGAAGGGAAATAAAATGCAAGGGAGATAGGGAAAATTACAGCAAATTGAATGAGAACAGCAAGGAGAGACAAGAGGGCCTCTTAAATGAAGAATACAAAGAAATAGAGGAAAAGAACAGAAAGAGAAAAACCAGAGATCTGTTCAAGAAAATTGGAGATATTAAAGGAACATTTGGTGCAAAGATGGACATGATAAAGGACAAAATTGGTAGGGACCTTGCAGAAGCAGAAGACATCAAGAAGAGATGTCAAGAATACACAGAGGAATTATACCAGAAAGATCTGGATGTCCCGGACAACCCAGATAGTGTGGGTTGCTGAGCTTGAGCCAGACATCCTGGAGAGCGAAGTCAAGTGGGCCTTAGAAAGCATGGCTAACAACAAGGCCAGTGGAGGTGATAGCATTCCAGTGGAACTATTTAAAATCTTAAAGGATGACGCTGTTATGGGTCTACACTCAATATGCCAGCAAGTTTGGAAAATTCAGCAGTGGCCAGAGGACTGGAAAACATCGATCTACATCCCAATCCCAAAGATGAGTAGTGCCAAAGAATGATCCAACTACCATACAATTGCACTCATTTCACACACTAGCAAGGTTATGCTGAAAATCCTACAAGGTAGGCTTCAGCAGTATGTGGACCAAGAACTCCCAGAAGTACAAGCTAGATTTCAAAGGGGATTATTGAGAATGCCATAGAGTTCCAGAAAAACATCTACTTCTGCTTCATTGACTACGCAAAAGCCTTTGACTCTGTGGATCACAGCAAACTATGGCAAATTCTTAAAGAATTGGGAGTGCCTGGCCACCTTATCCATCTCCTGAGAAATCTGCATGTGGGACAGGAATTAACAGTTAGAACTGGATATGGAACAACTGATTGGTTTAAAATTCGTAAAGAAGTATGACAAGGCTGTATATTGTCTCTCTGCTTATTTAACTTATATGCAGAAGATATCATGCAAAAGGCTGGACTGGAGAAATCCCAAACTGGAATTAAGATTGCCGGAAGAAATATCAACAACCTCAGATATGCATATGATACCACTCTGATGGCAGAAAGTGAGGAGGAATTAAAGAACCTCTTAATGAGGGTAAAAGAGGAGAGTGCAAAAAAATGGTCAGAAGCTCAACATGAAAACAAACTAAGATCATGGCCACTGGTCCCATCACCTCCTGGTAAATAGAACGGGAAGTTATAGAAGCAGTGACAGATTTTACCTTCTTGGACTCCATGATCACTGCAGATGGTGACAGCAGCCACAAAATTAAAAGATGCCTGCTTCTTGGAAGGAAAGGGATGCCAAACCTAGACAGCATCTTAAAAAGCAGAGACATCACCTTGCTGATAAAAGACCGCATTGTCAAAGCTATGGTTTTTCCAGTAGCGATGGATGGAAGTGAGAGCTGTACCATAAATAAGATTGACCGCCAAAGAATCGATGCTTTTGAATGGTGGTGCTGGAGACAACTCTTGATAGTCCCTTGGACTGCAAGGAAAGCAACCCTGAGTGATCACTGGAAGGACAGATCCTGAAGCTGAGGCTCCAATACTTTGGCCATCTGATGAGAAGAGAAGACTCCCTCGAAAAGACCCTGATTTGGGAAAAGTGTGAAGACAAGAGGAGAAGGGGACAACAAAGGCTGAGATGGTTGGACAGTGTCATTGAAACTACCAACATGAATTTGACCCAACTCTGGGAGGCAGTGGAAGACAGGAAGGCCTGGCATGCTCTGGTCCATGGGGTCATGAAGAGTCGGATACGACTAAATAACTAAAGAACAAGAACAGAGACTACTTCTTCCCCCGTAGATCTCTAATTAAGCTCAAAGGTGTGGCATTAGGACAAACTAATGGATGTATAGTTAATGTATTCTTCAGAACATGCCCAAAGAGCCTGAAAAACCCACAACAACGATGCACATTTACTTCTGTGGTTTGGTTACTACATTGCTAATTGTGTGGAACTTGCTGCCACAAATGATGGTGGACAACTTGGGAGGCTGAGACAAAGCTAAAGAGCTTTCAAAATGTGTTGGATATTGACATACAGTACCTTCTAAAGGAGGTGAGCAGAAACATCCTTTAAAACTCCATAACACATGTTGAGGACTGAAGGGCAGGGCCAGCATGTCCAGAGCTGTCAGATGAAAGCTTGACATGCACTGAACTGCTTTACATATATTTATATCCTTTGTGTGGGCAAAACTCATGAACCCCTGTGGAAGAAGAGGCACTGCTGAGAGCAGAATCTTCCTGCATTGTCAAAGGGTTAAATCAAACTGGCAATGTGGGCCGCATTCCCACATATGCTGAACTGTAAATATTTTAAAGATATAATGAGTGGCTCAATACAGTCATCAGTTTTTGCAGTCACTGGGAAGGGAAAGCAAATTTCATGCTAGGGATTATTAGGAAAAGTATTGGAAACAGGAGAGTCAGCTATGGAATTAATTTCTAAAAATCAGTGAGGAACCCTACCTGGATCCACCTCCCCACAAAACAGATAGGTGAAGAAAATGTCAACCAAAATAGATAGGAAACTGGAAGACCCTTTGTAAGATTTAAGATCTTTTTTGTTAGAAAAAAATAAGGCTACAATCCTATAGCCCCCGGAACATGTCCTAGGGACTACAGGATGAGTTGAAAGTGCCTTTCTGAGCTCATCATCACACTAACTTAAGAGGTGGACAGATCCAGTTTCAGACACCATCTTCAGAAACTTCATCTAGACACGGTCAAAGTCACCTTTGAGATTTCCTCCTGAGATCTAGATTTTCCACAGAGCAATGGAGAATCCAAGGCGATGTCTTGGTTGGTGGGCTTGCTTTTGAGGAAGGAGATGGGGCAGTGAATTAGCATATACAGCTGCAAAAGAGAAAGAGCAGCGGCAGCCCAATGTATGACATAAATGGGTCAGTGATGCAAATTCAAATCACTGTTGCAGAAGAGACAGGAAGGCACCAACTGAAAAGCAGGATGGTGTTGGTAAGCAGAAGCCCTAGCCCCAGTCCATTGCTCTTTTGAGTCTACCACCTGAGGCAGAAGATTTTTTCTGTTTCACTGGAGAGCTGGCCTCAGTCATGTTCCACACTCTCAGAACTACAGCTTGAGGAAGACATGAAAGAGTTGTATTAAATTAAGAGTGCCTGTGAAGTGTGGTGGATGGAGTGTCAGACTAAGAATCCCTGCTTAGCCTTGGAACCTCATGGAAGAGTGGTAATAATAAGCCACTCGATGAACATCTCACATGCCTTGAAGATTCTATTAGGGTCAGCATAAATTGGAATCAACTTGATGGCACATACCATAGTTACGAAAATTTATACATAGTATAGAGAAAATGAATGCATTTTTATTTATTTATTTTTCTTACTTACTTTCCTTGCCCTCGCTCCACAATATTAGAAGTAACAGTCACCCAATTAAATTGATTCATTGGACAGACACGAGAAAATACTTCCCACAGCATACAATTAAATTCAGGAATTCACTGGCACAAGATATGGCTATGGGTAGCTTTTAAGGGGGTTAGGCAAATTCATGGAAGCACAGGGCCATCTAAAACTGTTCACAATGACAACTAAAGAAAATCTGCTATGTCCAATAGAAGGGATGTAAAGAGGATGAACTACAAAATTATTCATCTCATCATCAAAGAGGTTGAGGCATTTTGTGGCTTCTCAACAAAACAAGATAATGAGAATGATTATTTTGTGCAAATTAAAGCAAATTTGCTCCAAATAATACTTCAACACAAATGATGCTTTAATGCAAATGATATAAATTGTCCAAAATAATGATGTTGGAGGGTTAGAAGCATAGAAGAGATTCTTGGAAGCATAGAAGGGTTCTCTATATCCTTTTAATCAATCAGCCAGTCATTCTGCTCTCTCTCTCTCGCTCTGTGTGTGTGTGTGTGTGTGTGTGTGTGTGTGTGTGTGTGTGTGTGTGTATGTTCTGTGTGTTGTATCCATGTGCGCTTCATGGAAAGCACACTAGGTGACTGCACAGGCTATTTAAAGAAATAACGAGGACTCTGACAACAATAAAAATAGCACCTCACTTGTTCTCACTTGGATGTGAAGAATTGAAGCTTGAAAATTCTTTGTTGTGTCTGATCAAAACAGCCTAAATACACAAGAATTCATGGATGGCTGTGGGTTGATTTCAAACTACTGATGGTACTTAGATAAAGGCCTCCTCTGAAAGCAGAGGCAAGAGTAGATGGAGGAGGGATTTCTTCATGTATCAGGGTCCCAAACTGTTTTGACCTTTAATGACGTTAAATTACCTTTATGTCACATCTAATTTTTATGTTGTGCTTGCAGGCTTTTTAAAAGTATTACAATGACCACAGAATAGTTACTTCTTGACCTATACACTGGATGTTCTGACAGCTGGAGTACAAAACAGAAACTTTTCCAAACTCCACCAAGGATCTGCAAGAACCCAGGCTGCCTAAAGCACCACAATGACCACAAATAGAACTGGAAATAATGCCAGCTGAAGAGTTGGTAAATTCAAGTGCTTGAGCCAATCAACCAAGCAAGCCTCTTTGCATATATAGATACATAAAAGGAAAAAAGAAATCTGTTTACATCTCATTTCACTGAATAGATTAAAAATGGCATTGCAGGGCTTTGGAGGGTGGGGAGGAGAAAGGCCCTTGGAGCAGGTTTAATTGGCCCCCTTTTAAAACCTGAGTCTCTGTGTTTCTGTGTTCAGGGTTGTCTTCCACTTTTAATTGTTTGCTGTCATTTGTACAAAGAAAGGCATGGAAATTGTTCCTTTTAGAGAGCGCTGGGCTTGTGTCGTGAACTTGATGTCCTGTGGATTAATGGAGATCAACAAGCTACCTGCCGAGCTTATCTACAAAGCATGCCAGCGAGACTGTTAAAAGTCTGTGTGATTTGAATTTATCACTTGCTGGATGTTCACACTGATGCTCTGTTGCAGGGCATTCCAGGTACAGGCTGCTAATGAAATTTAGAAGCTTTCCTGCTTCAATTGCTTGGCATGTTTTATCATTTTCTTTCCCAACAAACAGGACACAGTAGATAATGTGCTGGATTTGACTGTTGGTTTGTTGTTGTTTAGTCATTTAGTCGTGTCCGACTCTTCGTGACCCCATTGACCAGAGCATGCCAGGCCCTCCCGTCTTCCACTGCCTCCCAGAGTTTGGTCAAATTTGTGTTATTAAAAAACCATTTTATTTATATCTGAACATACAAACATTAAAAAGTTTAAGATAATTAAGAAAACAAACAAAGAAAAAACACAGCTAAACGTCCTTCCTTCACCTATGAATCAGAGATTTCACTGTCGTCTGGTCATTAAAATATCTTCAAGGTGATTGTGGTGAGCACTTGTTCTCTATAGACTAATTTCCCCCTTAAGTTCCTATCTTATTCTGGGCCCAATTATATATCAGCTTCCAACTTTGCTTCACAAAATCTCTTGGTTGATCCCGTAGTGCCTCTGAAAGCATGTCTAGTCTTGCAATGTCTAAGAGCTTCTTTAATAGCTCATCCACCATTGGTGTCTCTTCATTCTTCCATTTTTGGGCCCAGAGTAACCTAGCTGCTGTGAATATATACAGTAGACTATGTTTTATTTTCTTGTCAATAATTTCTGGCATTATATTCAATAATAACATTTCAGGTTTAAAACTGAATTTTTGTTGAACAATCTCTTTTACTATTTCCCAAACCTGTATCCAAATATTTTTTGCTTTTTCACATGACCACCACATATGATAATAAGTCCCTGGATTCTGTTTACACTTCCAACAAACATTACTGTTAACTTCTGACATTTTTGCCAATTTTACAGGGGTAAATTGCCATCTATGAAACAATTTAAGGAAATGTTCTCTATGATTCACTGGCTTAATCATTTTACGATTCTCTTTCCACATTTTTGTCCACTCATCAATATCAGTATTGTACCCAGAATTTTGAGCCCATTTTACCATTGCCTCGTTCACCCTTTCATCCTCCAAGTCATATTCCAATAAGTATGTATACTTTTTTGAAATTATTTTCTCATTAGTGTAAATCCATAATTCATCCACCTGGACTTTCCCCTCAAAAAGCCCATACCTTTATCATTTTTATGTCTCGATTCTAATTTCAACAATGACCACCAATCTGTCACTAGACCCAGTTTCTCTAGATCTTGTTTATCTTTTATATTGTGATCCTTAGTTAGTAAGTCTTTATATGTGAGTAACTTTCCCTTCTGATTCAGTACTTTCAAAGTGAATGCTTCTATTGGCGCTACCCATATTGGATTTTTCTTGTAGGTTTGTGTTTGAAATGTTTGCCATACTAAGCAAAGCGCCTTCCTCAGAATATATTCTGCAAAATGTGATTGTTCTTTATATTTCCCATACCACACATATGCATGTCAACCCATTTTTAAATCATGACCCTCTAATTTCAATAATCTTCAGTTTTCTAGTGTTATCCATTCTTTTATCCAGCACATGCCTTATAATATAAATGCCAATTGGGTAGTCCTGAACCACCTCTTTCTTTTAAGTCTTGCAATCTTCTAAGTTTTATTCTTGGTTTCTTGGCCTTCCATACACATTTCGAAGTCAGGCTGTCCAGATCCTTGAAGTATTTATAATTAAATAAAATTAGTAAATTTTGAAATAAAAATGACAGTCTTGGTAATAACATCATCTTTATTATTGAGATTCTTCCCATCATAGAGGTTTGTAGCTTATTCCATTCTTCCAGATCTTTCTGAATTTCCTTCTGTGTTGTAAGATAATTTTCTTTCATCAAATAACTACGGTTTTTTGTAACAACTCCTAGATATTTCACTTTCTGTACCTCCTTGAAATTAGTTTTCATTGCCAGTATTTCCTCATCTTCTTTCTTTATGTTTTTAGTCATGAATTTTGTTTTTTGATAGTTTATTTTAAGACCTGCAATGGCTCCAAATTCTTCTATAGTTCTCACTAATTCTTCCAAATTGTCCAGAGGGTCTTCTAGTATTATTGCTAGATCATCAGCATATGCTTGCAGCTTAAATTCTTCTCCCCTGATTCTGAGACCCTTAATTCCAGCATTCCCTCTTATTTGTCTGTTTAGAATTTCCAATTTTTGAATAATTAATAACAGAGAAAGTGGGCAACCCTGCCTTGTGCCTTGTTCAATTTGAATATTTTCTGTTACTTGACCATTGATTTTAATCTTGGCCTTCTGTTTAGTGTATATTGATTTAATTGTTTGTAGAAAAGTTCCTTCTGCTCCCATCTTCTTTAATTGCAGCAACATAAACTCCCAATCGACATTATTGAAGGCCTTTTCTGCATCTAAAAAGATTAACATTGTTTGCTTTTCTGGATGCATTTCATAATATTCCAAAATGTTTATTATTGATCTTATATTGATGATAATTTCCCTTTTGGAATGAAACCTGTTTGATCTTTCTGTACCATTTCCTCAAATACCTCCTTTAGCCTTGTTGCCCAGATGGTCGTATATATCTTATAGTCAACATTCAAGAGAGATTGGTCTGTAATTCTTGATTTGTTTTTTTCCCATCCCCTCTTTATGTATTAAGGAGATATGTGCCTCTTTCTATGAATCCAGGATTTCCTCTCTAGTTTCAATGTCTTCTATTAGTTTCTTGAAGTGTTGGCTTAAAATTTCTTCAAATGCTTTATAGTATTCAGCTGGTAGTCCATCTGGTCCAGGGGCCTTCCCATTTTTCTGGTTTTTTATGCGTCTCCAATTTCACTCACCGTAATTGGTTTATTTAATTTTTCTAATTGTTGAGAACTAAATCATCAATCAGAAGTTTATTCAAATAGTTCCATTGTTTCTCCTGTTCGATTTCTTCCTTTTTATATAGATTGGTATAAAGGTTGTTTTTTTTTTCAATTTTCTTTTGTTTGTATATTTCCTTTTTTCCTTATTCACTATTCATTGTTTTTCAATCTCTTTTTAAAAATTCTATATGCTAACCATCCTCCTGGTTTGTTGGCACTTTCAAAAACATTTTGCCTTGCAAATATAATTTTTCCCATTTCTTCTTGTTCTAGTAAGTTAATTTTATGTTGTAATATATTTATCTTGTTTATTAGGTATTTAGCTGTAGGTGTTTTCTTTAATTTCATTTCTTCTTTCTTCAGAGATGTTATTAGGATTTGGTATTGTTTGTTTTTCTCTTTTTTTCTTTTGTGCATTGAATTCTATCGCAAAGCCATGAGAATAGACTTTGGCTGTGTCCCATATCATTGTTCAAGGGTATAGTTGGAGACTGAGGAGGATGCCTCAGAGTGACAAAAGGATCTAGGCTCCCAGGATTTTGAAAAATGTAAGCTGGAACAGGAATTTAAATTGAAGGAGCTAGCTATGAGATATCAATTACTATTGGATAAAGCCAGGGCTGAGCAGGAGCCCAGACAAAAGGCCATAGATTTTGAAATGGAGAACGAAAGAGCCAGGGAAAAGGAGAGAGCTAGGGAACTAGAACTCAGAGAAAAAGCTGAGCAAGAGGCCAGACAAATGGCATTTGAGCAGGAAAAAGACAACTAGAAATGAGAGAAAAAGCTGAGCAAGAAAACAGACTAATGGAATTAAAACAAATAGAATTGAGACAAAGAGAAATGGAGTTTCAATTACAGAATTAACTTCTCAAAATAACAATAACAACAGCACTAGTGAGGGAAATTTCTCAAAGATTGATCTAAAGAAAATTTCCCAGTATAGAAAAGGTGGCTGCCTGGAATATTTCCTCATTTCCTTTGTGCTTGCTGGGTCTTTAATGTGAAGGATGAAGAAAGGATGATAGTGCTACAATCCCAAATAAGTGGAGATGTAGCTGAGTTGTATTACAGATGCCTCTAGCACAGGCCAGAGATTTTGAGGCCTATAGAAAAATGGTTTATTCTAGATTTGGTATCAATGCAGAACACCTGAGGTGAAAACTTTGTTTTCTTAACAAAAAGCATGAGGAATCTTACTCCCAGTTGGGGGCTAAATTACTTCAATGTCTGGAGAAATGGATGGAACGTGAAAACGTCACTTCTCTAGAACAGATGAAAAGTGTGATTTGGTTAGAGCAATTTTACTCTATTTTACCTGGGGAATTGCATTATTTAGTTAGAGACAAAAATCCTAAAAATCTATTAGAAGCAGGTGAAACAGTGGATTACATTGGGGAGATTCAAAACCACAAGTTCTCTGAAGTAAATTTTAACAAACAGAACTGAGACAACGATAGAAACCCTTTAATAAAAATTACCTCAGCAAAACAACAGGAAAAGAAGGCCAGAGTAGTACTTCACCTAAATTAGCATGGCCTAGTTCTCAGACCCAAATGAACCCTGAGGAAAAGTTAAAGTTGAACAGATCTCCTCAGAGTGAGTGAAGAAGACAGTGTTATAACTGTGGAGAGTTCGGTCATTTCCAATTCAATTGTATAAAAACTAAACTTAGGAATGAGAAGGCTGATAATCAGACCAAGAAGGTGTACTGTTTAAAACCAGTTGAGGCCACAGAGGGAGGCTGTAACAATGGTAGTTCTGTCTCCATGGCAACTGCCACAACAGAAAATTCTGATCTGCCACTAGCCAAGGTCGTTCATTGTTTTCTAGCAAAGGCAGAAGATATTTTAGTTCATAACCCTGGTGAGAGGATTATTATTAATGAAAAGTCTTATGTAGGAGTGGTTGATACTTTTTCTAACATAACTCTGTGTCATCCTGAAGTGATTCCTAAAGAACAAATTCTCCCAAACCAGACTGTTACCATCAAGGGAGTAAGTTCTACTCCAGTGATTTTACCCATGGCTAAAGTGAAAATAACTATAGAGATTGGGTTGGAATTTGGGATGTGGCAATCTCTGATCAAATTCCTGCACCTTGTTTAATTGGGATAGAACTCTCTAAGCATATGCATAGTGCTTGTTAAATAATAGGTTCCCTGAGGGAGCAGTTAACAATCCCTGAAGGAAAAATGGATTCCCTAACCTCTGAATCTATCCAGGGATGCCCCAAGTTAGAAAAGAACCATGAGGTAACCAAAATGGCTGATGAGGTTATTTTGAAAAAACCTAATCCTTCCTGTATCAATGAACTGAAGGAAGATGGTACTTTAAATGATTGAACTAATAAAGTTAGAGAGAATCCCATTCCTCTGACCCCTGAACATCCAGACAGGTCTATGACTGATAAAGACCTGCCAGATAGAGCAGGTTTACATCTGATAGAGCATGTTAAGAGTGCTTTTGTACTTGTACACTCATAAGGGGGCCAGAAATCACCCACTGCAGCAGAAATGGATATAGCAGCAAAGGGAAGCTTGGAGGGAGAAAGTCTCTTAGAAACTGATCTCATACTTTTTGAAACCCCAAGTAAAAATAGTTTGGCTCAGAAGCAGAAGGAGAAAATCAGTTTTATAGGTTGCTTTGAACCAGTCACCAGTACACCCACTTTATTATCTCCTGAATGCCCTGAAAGGTCTTGCCCGGATAAGAAGCTTTTATACAGAAAAAAGTCCTTAGAAGTGGCAGAGCCAAGCTTGTGAAGTACTCCTGAAAAAAAAAGAAAGGCTTGTATGAGGCCCAGGAAAGAGTATTCTGTCCTGAGGACCAAGTAGCAGAACTGAGAACTATAGAGGGGAGAAAATTGCTTTTGGCAGGGGCGGAAGAAGTAGACCTTAAAACTTTGCAAGGCAACCCCCTACCTAGACTTTCAAAGAATGAAGAAATAGATTCAGATAACTTACTCAGTGCATATATAACAAACCAATTGTTTAAGACTGCACTTAAAAAACACTCTCCTGAGAATCTTAAAGTGACCCATGATAGTGACCCCCCCACATAGGGAAAAACCTTTCAATGAGAATACTTGTGAGTGAATGTGTGAGTGAGGAGGAAGGCATAAGACCTGACTTCTTAAAGAAGGACATATTCAGAGATGTTCGAGAGGAAAAGAGGGAACTGCCTACCCTTTCCCCAGCTGAGAACGTGAAGCCCCGAGCCAGACTTAAAGCAGACGTCACTAAAAAACAGTCAGCAGAGGATGTCCAGTGGACATCAGAGGGCCCAATGACCACCAATCAATGGAAGAGAACACATAAGAAGGAGCCAGTGATCATCAGAGGAACTTCTGAGTGCCAGAAATCATGTGTCTAGCAGAAGGAGGCAGTAACAACCAGACCAGTCCACGGCATACCTTACTACAATAGGAAGGTGAAAGACTTCGACTTTGCAAACTTGGACTTTGCAAAAGAGACTCAGATCATGCCTTGAAAGCCAAATGATTGATGGAGGGGGATAAGCAAAATTAGTAATGTATAATAAATGTTCTGTTGGTAAATAGTGATGAAAATATTGCTTCCTCAGAATGTCGTCCAGCAGAGCTGTTTCAGGTGGTCCAGGATCTTCTTCAACCAGGAAATCTGGTGGAGGTCCCGGACTGCTCATCAGCTCGCTGTGATGAGTTTGCCATCCATTTTGAGGGAAAATCGCTCAGATTCGCAGTGGGTTGGACTCCACAGTTACTGCAGAATCAGAGGATGTGTCCAGTGCGCCATGCTTAGGTCAAGTATTAATGGATGAGTTTCAATTGTTGAGACCTGAGGATATGGACAGGGTGCTTGGATCTGTCCGTTCTACCACCACTCCTCTCGATCAGCCAGGGGGATTCGCACCTGGGTCCAGGAGGCCGTGAATGCCTCTTTGAGAGAGGGAGTGGTCCCTACCACCTTGAAAGAGGTGGCAATTTGACCACTCCTTAAAAAGCCTAACCTGGACCCAAGGCTGGTGGTCAACTACCGACCAGTGGCAAACCTCCCTTATTTGGGCAAAGTGTTGGAGTGGGTTGTGGCTGGGCAACTCCAGGCGCTGCTGGATGAAACTGATTTTCTGGATCCATTTCAATTGGGTTTCAGGCCGGGTTTTGGCATGGAGACTGCCTTGGTTGCCCTGTACGATGACCTTTGCCAGGAGAGAGAAAGGGGGAGTGTGACCCTGTTGATACTCTTGGACCTCTCAGTGGCTTTCGACACCATCGACCATGGTGTCCTTCTGGATAGGCTGGCTGGGTTGGGACTTGGGGGCACCGCTTTATGGTGGTTCCGCTCCTTCCTGGCTGACCGTGTCCAGAGGGTGGTGCTGGGAGACAGTTGCTCTGCCCCATGGCAGTTATGTCATGGGGTTCCTCAGGGCTCAATACTGTCCCCCATGCTGTTCAACATCTACATGAAACCCCTGGGAGAGGTCATCAGGAGGTTTGGGCTAAGAAATCAGCAATATGCTGACGATACTCAGCTCTACCTCTCATTTTCCACCAATCCAGGTGAGGCAGTTTCTGTGCTGAACTCGTGTCTGGACCTGATAATGGACTGGATGAGGGTTAATAAATTGAAACTCAATCCTGACAAGACGGAAGTGCTGTTAGTGGGTGCTTCACCGGACAGGCTGGAGGGCCATTTCCCTGCCCTGAATGGGGTTACACTCACCCTAAGGGACAGGGTCCGCAACTTGGGGGTGCTCCTGGACCCCAGTCTAACACTGGAAGCCCAGGTGGACTCAGTGGCTAGGGGCGCCTTCCTTCAGCTGCGGAAATTCTACCAGCTACGGCCCTACCTGGATGAGCGGAGTCTCATGACAGTCACACATGCACTGGTAACATCCTGCATAGATTACTGCAATGCGCTGTACGTGGGGCTGCCTTTGAAGACAGTCTGGTGACTGCAACTAGTCCAGAATCGAGCTGCGCGGCTGGTGAGTCGCGCAGCCGCCAGGGAACATATCAAGCCAATTCTGTATAAGTTACCGTACATTGGCTACCAGTTGCTGCCCGGGCCCAATTCAAAGTGCTTGTTTTGACATATAAAGCCCTAAACGGCTTGGGCCCTGGATACCTGAAGGACCGCCTCCTTCCTTATGAACCTACCCAGCAGTTAAGATCTAGCCAGGTGGCCCTTTTGAAAGAGCCATCCCTTAAGGAGGTAAGAGGGACGGCTTGTAGACAAAGGGCCTTTTCAGCAGCTGCCCCAGACTATGGAATGCCCTCCCGACTGAGATTCGTCTGGCGCCGACGCTGATGACATTTCGGCACCAGGTCAAAACCTTCCTTTTCCAGAAGGCTTTTAATTGAAATAATATTAGCTGTGGGTCCAATGGCAATTTTTATATATATTTTAATTGTATTTTAATTGTCCTAAATTGTATTGTATTTTAATTGTTGTAAGCTGCCCAGAGACCTTTGGGTAGTGTGGGCGGCATATAAATAAATAAATAAATAAATAAATAAATAAATAAATAAATAAATAAATAAATAAATAAATAAATAAATAAATAAATTAATTAATTTTAAAAATTGAATATTGATGGACAGAAATGTGAAGGATGCAAGAAAGTGGAATGGACTATTGATTTACTGGTTAATTATCTATGTAAAAATTTCCTGATTGTGGTATATTTCTGTCAGGTTGAAAATGTTAAATGTAGTAAGTGTAAATGATAAGGTAAAGTATATTACTGAATTGTAATGGAATGTTTAGTGTAAAAAGGTATTGTGATTGTTATAGTAAATGTGATATTGCTTACAGAATTGTGCCGGATAGTAAGTAGAATTTCATGCAATTGTACCTGTTTGTTTAGGAGGGAAAATACATTTCCCCTCCCAAACAAACATATTTAAGGGGGCAGATGTGGCGTTCAACCTTATCATGCTGAGTAGATTATGCATTATTCATGTTCTATGCTGATATAATAGAGAGCTGGGGCCACCATAGAGGTTAAAAAGGCAGAGCCTGAGAGGAGGAGGGGAGTAGAGTTGGGTCAGAGTTAGCGAGAGAGAGGGAGAGTTTTAGTTTGGGAATATGGGGAGTGATTAGTCTGAGGAGTGAATAGTAACCTTTAAAATAATATAGAAGATTGTTATTGATGCTTGATGAACCTGAAAAAGATATTTATGTATTATTATAGAGGCAAATCACAGGGATTAATCTGACTTTTACATATTTTAGTCAATTTGCACCAGAAGCTAGGCCTCATCCCTTATCTATTCCTTTCCTTTCCCTTTTTCTGTTCTACTAGCAAATGTGCCTCCCTTCCCCTCAGCTAGAAGCCCATTAATTCTACCTAATGTTAATGCTCTTTCAAATTCCCAACTCTTCTGTTTCTCACAGGTCCTTCCTCCTTCCTTCTGGTGTACTCACAAAGTCTGTATCAAGCAAAATCATGCCCCTCCTACTCTATCTAAGGCACAGATGGGAACTGTGTAGTGCTCCAGATGTTGCAGGACTGCGATTCCCAACAGACCCAGACAGCACAGCCATGGGTGAAAGAAAATAAATTGGTCATCCAACAACATCTAGAGGGTGACAAGTTGCCCAGTGCAGCAGAAATTTGAGCAGCCTCCCATTGCTGCATTGTCATCCACACTAGCCCCTGTAATTTTTTATCACTTCTTTATTCATAGCCTTTTAATGAAATTTTTAAAATAAGTCTAACTTCTAAGCAATTGCATAAGCTTCTTATCACCTCATTTCACTTTCGGCATAACACTACTTCCATTTTACCAGCTTGGGCTCCATTAATACATCAGCAAATTCAAGTCCCTTAATAAGGAATGCAGATTAGTGAATTAGGACATCTCTTAATGTGTACTTAGGAAAAGGTGGGCCAGTTGCCCATATCAGGCAGGATCATGGGCAGTACAGGAAAGCTCATTTACCTCAATCCAGCTAATGAGATCTTCACACACAAGCTGCCTTCTGTGCTCATATCACTTTCTGAATCAGGTATGGTGGGCATAAATCTGCACAGAATACACATCTGTACAAGAATATTGTCCCTCTACAATGCATTTCTGTCAGTGGGGTGCACATTCAAATCCAAGTCACCTTTCACTTTCTGACACCATTGGTGGGTAAAATATTTTAAAGGAATGATTATACTTTGAAATCACTGGAAGGACAGATCCTGAAGCTGAGGCTCCAGTACTTTGGCCATCTCATGAGAAGAAAAGAGTCCTTGGAAAAAACCTTGATGTTAGGAAGGTGTGATGGCAAGAGGAGAAGGGGACGACCGAGGATGAGATGGCTGGACAGCGTCTGCGAAGCAACCAACATGAACCTGACACAACTCCGGGAGGCAGTAGAAGACAGGAGGGCCTGGCGTGCTCTGGTCCATGGGGTCACGAAGAGTCGGACACGACTAAACGACTAAACACACATAACTAGGTAAAAATTGCTGTGTTGGATCATCTGGCTGTGGAATCCCCACAATGCCTCTTGGGATATGGGTCAATTAAGTTTGCCTGGAACATATATAATTGATGCGCTACCATGGTCTGTCACCTGTACGGCCTTAGGTAAGATGCATAGTCCCAAAGCACCACTCAAAGGAGGAACTATTATTTATGTACAGTGGGGTCTTGACTTGAGAACTTAATCTGTATTGGAAGGAGGTTCTCAAGTCAAAAAGTCTGTAAGTCAAGTCTCCATTGACCTACAGTGCATTGAAAACCGATTAATCCCGTAACAGGCCGTTTTTGTTCCATTTTGGTTTTTTTCTGGTCTGTAAGTCAAATCTAAGTCTGCAAGTCAAACCTAAATTTTGCAGCCAGAGAGGTCTGTAACTCAAAAAGTCTGTAAGTCAAGCCGTCTGTAAGTCAAGGGTCCACTGTATTTATTTAATTTATATCCCACCCATCTAGACCAAAGTCTACTCTGGGTGGCTAACAACAGTCAAGAATAATAAAATAAACAACAACATTAATACAATTGAAGATAGCAAATAAATTAGGTATTGACAGGAGGGAAGGCCTGCCTAAAGAGCCAGATCTTGAGTTGGCTCTTAAAAACACCCAGCAAGTGAGCCAGACAAATTTCTGGGGGGAGATTGTTCCAGAGGTGAGGGGCCACTGCCGAGAAGATCCACTTTCTTGTTCTTTCTCTTCGGGCCTCCCTCGGCATTAGGCCACTCAGCCACCCATCTTAACTAAAGCGAGTGATTCGGGTAGATCAAGGTGGGAGGAGGCATTCCACCATATATTGAGGTCATAAACCATTTAGGGCTTTATGTGTCATCATTAGTACTTTGAAATCAATGCAGAAATGAACGGTCAGCCAATGCAAGGCAGCCAGAGTAGGGGAGATATGTTGATGTTTTCTCACCCCAGTAAGAAGTCTGGCCGTCACATTCTGCACCTTTTGAAGCTTCTGCATCAACCTCAAAAGTAGCCCCACATAGAACATATTACAGTAGTCTAATCTCAAGACTACAAGTGTATGGACCAGAGTGGTGAGGGCCCCCATATCAAGATAGGAACATAGCTGGGCAATCCTCCAAAGATGGAAATAGGTGGTACAAAAAGGAGATATAGAGCTGGGTGTCATCAGCATACTGATGACATGAAGCTCCACACCCCCTGATGACCCCACCCAGCGGCCTCATGTAGATATTAAGCTGCATTGGGGAGATAATTGAGCCCTGCGAAACCCCACAATTAAGATTCCATGGAGCTGATACACTCTCCCTAAGCTGTACTCTCTGGGGGTGGTTCTCCAAGAAGGATAAGAGCCGGGCTAGTGCCAGACTACAGATTCCCTCATAAACAAATGAAAATGTATGGAAGAATGCCAATATCAGCCTCTTACATAACTTACATTACTAAGGATACATTACTTACATTAGTAAGGATTACATTAAATTACTGCTTATTTATTTATTATTTATTTAATTAATTATTTGTATGGATAGGCAAGGTTTTTACTGTGGCTTCCCAGGCCTCTGTACACTCTATAGTCCTTGGGCCTTTCTGCCTCTGGCCTTATACCTTGCTACTCTCCTTTCCTCCTCCTCCTCCTCCTTCTCTTTTTCTTCTGATTCTGATTCTGCTTCTTCTTTACCTAAATCCCTTTCTATATCCCTTAAACTTTAGCAGCTGTGGGATCCAAAGCCAGACCCTCAAAGAGGCTGGAGCCTCAGTCGAGCCTTGGATTGTTCCATCAAGCCTTGTGTCCTGCTGCCTCTTGAGGGCGGATCACCCCCTAGCTATCCAGCCCAACTTCAAACACCCCTTCCCTCAGGGGTCAATTCCTCACCTTGGTCCCATCCCCAGCGGAGGCTTCCCCACTCCCGGCACAGTCACCAACCCACTCTCTCCCCCCCCTCAACTATATAAAGTTAAATATAAAAAAACCCCTTTCTCTCTTCCTTCTTTTTTTCTTTTTTTTCTTCTTTTAGACTTCTAAACTTTAGAGCCCGCCCTCACTCTAAAAAACCCTCTTCTATGGGCCCCTCTAACTCCCTTGTCATTCCCTGGTGCAGTCCGAGCCATGTGGCTGAAAACCCAACCACTCAGCATTCATACTGCACCTCTTCCTCAGGCGAAGCCAGCAAGGAGAGGGCAAGACAGGCCTGGGCTGCCTTTTTAAATATGTCCTATCCCAGCCTGCTCGTCCGATATGACGAAGGTCATCTGCGTCCTTCTCTTCTAGCTGGGAAAGCAAATAAGCCCCACCCTGGCAGCTGAGCACCTTGCAGAGAGGCTCTTGTCATTGGCTACCTGGAGATTGAGTGACAGTCTAGAACCCAGGAGGCCTGGGCTTGAATCCCCACTAGACGATGGGCATTCATAGGGCATGGGATAGAACTACAAAACTCACTCCTTAAATATGTCATTTAACAGCACTCTTAGGGTCACCATAAGCCATTTCTAACTTGACAGCACACAACACACACATTTCCTCCCACCCCCATGTTTTGATGGCTGTTTCAGCTTCTCAACAAACTTCTTCTCGTTGGGTCAGCGCTTGGCTATATTTGATAGATTCCCAGATCCAGATCCAGAATAATGTCAGCTCCTGTGTATGCCCATTGACTAGTTCTTCAAGCTAATATAATACAAAATGGTGTTCCCTGACATTTGAATCATTACAGACAGTTATCTCTGCATTATCATCATGCCAGTTTAGCTTGACAAAAGAGTAGTATACAGTGGGGTCTCTACTTAAGAACGTCTCTACTTAAGAACAATCCAACTTAAGAATAGCTCCATTTGCTAAATTTTGCTTCTACTTGAGAACAGAAATCCAAGATAAGAACAGGAAAAAAAACTTTCCTGCTCTTTTTTTAACCTTAGGTCATCTTAGGTTTAAAAAAAATTCTCCCCCTAGTGGTAGAGTACGTATTAACCAGCTTTGGTTAATGTACGAACGCACCTCTACATAACAAAAAAACAGCCAGAACGGATTAATTGGTTTTCAGTCCATTCCTATGGGAAATTTTGCTTCAACTTAAGAACGTTTCAACTTAAGAACACCATTCCAAAACGGATTAAGTTCTTAAGTAGAGGTTCCACTGTAGTTTCTATGGACGGAAAAGAGCAGATACGGATTAAATGGTTTTCAATGCATTCCTATGGGAAATGCAGATTCAACGTAAGAACTTTTCAACTTGAGAACCACCTTCCAATACGGATTAAGTTCTTAAGTAGAGACCCCACTGTATCTTGGATCATCTGTGGACTGATAACTTTATCCTCCCTCTCAATCATTCTGTGTCTATTCTGAAATTTGCTTCTATTGATGCAAATAGATATGTTGTAAGAGCAACATTGCCATGTACAAATATTAACAAACACAATGAAATTGTTTATTTATGGATCAGTTTCATGGCCACTACCTCATCTATTGTGCCAGCATAGAGCCTGTTTTCTTTTCCATTCCTCTGCAGTATGTACCGACTCGCCTGGCAATTTCATGCAAACATGACTCCTTTTATTCAAAACATGATACCATGCACTGAATTCATACACAGAGGCATACCTTTCTAATTCCATTCTGCATTTTTTTTTCTTCCTGTGGTATTTGGACTTTATGCCCCACTTCTTGATTTGTTTTGGTCTTAACTGAGTTTGATACAATGCACAAATACAATGCAGTCTGAGTCAAGGTATTTATTTTGCTTGATCCACTGGAGACCTTGTGCCATGTATCTGTCTCAAAAATTAGATTGATGTAGAAGTCCCAGTTGACACATCATGTTACCTGCAATGTGGAGCTGAGATATCACCATGGGATGACCCAAAGAATGGATGAACTGGGGTATTGTTTTCTAGTCAATATAAGAATGTGTTTGGCCACAAAATGAAGAACATCAGGAGAACTTTAAACTGAATTGGAAGAGGGAAGGAAACACAAATTCAGAGGTGAAAAGAGATGAAAGTTTAGAGGAACAGGCTAAGAGGAACAAACTGAGCAACTGGTGCTTCAGCTTGGTTTGGAGAAATATATCTATTTGAGGATACAGAGATAGGATAGATTAAGACAGAGAAATCAAGGATATTATGTAAGTAGTGGAAGATTGTTCCAACATGTTTCCCTATAGTGGAGAGTAGGAAGAAAATCTCTTAGTTAATGCATTATTTAAGGATCCATCCAAATCAAACTGTTGTTCTACAATTGACATCCATTTAAAATTGTATTTCAGTCAGAGAAGGTATAGTTACCTTGTTATAGTTATTTTGATATTTGCTTAGATATGTTTTTACTGTGCACTCATATTTTAATTTAATACAATGCAAAGGCAGAGGCTGTGACAAGTGATTTTTTTTAACCTAAAACTAAAAAGAATTGTAGTTTAAGATTGGACTGAAACGTATGGAATTCTTATAAGATGACTCATATGAACTCTTAAGTTTTTATTTTGGCTGCACCAAGGAGACATATATGTCAACATTTTGCAGCATGCATGAACAGTGTGATAGTTTTTAGTCTTCCAGCTGTTAAGAGCTTACAACAGAACTGTGCTGAAGAGGTCCATTCCATCAATCTGTCTCTTCAGTCACCAAGGGAGTACTTTTGACTGTGAATCAAAATTATAGCCAGGGAGTGAGAGAACTGGGCAAGAATGACTGAAGGCCAAAGGAATTTTTGGACTGCTTTGCCATTCATTAATGGCAGGGATGTTTGAGAGGTTCTATGAGTAATGAAGGGAGGTACCTGAATGCCTGACGATGGGGAAAACATCTCAATGTTTTACAGGAACATTTGTAGTTGCGTAATCTTCCATCAGGACTATTCACACAGTCACCAAAGTTTTCATCCATAGTGCAGTTTCATTCAGGTTGTTATTAGAGATGGACATTATCTGGTTGTTGTCTTATCTGAAAGAACCCTTTGCCTGCTTTGCTGATCATATTAGTGAAGATGACAAGAGACCTGTGACTACATGAGAAGCCACTGGCAATGGTGCGGCTAAAAAATATTGTAAATAAATAAAAAAAATAAATAAATGAACCAAAGGAAACAGGTATGATTTGTGTGGTACCCTTAGATAAATTTAAATCACAAGATGCACAGACCTGGACAGTAACCAATTTGGATGGTGGAAGTCAAATTACTTAAAGAAATAGAAGAAATGGAAAGAATGCAATGTAATACGCAATCTGCTACTTTTGCTTATGTCTTATGAAGCATTCATTTTGTGATCCATAAGTTAAGTAGATGAAACTTTCTTAACCATATTCTAAGGAAAGCTGTTGGAAATTAAGTAGTGTGTAACATTCCCATGAGGAATATTTTGTGATTTTGCTTCAGGAATAATAGGATAGGATAAATTAGGAATTAGATCGTGAGCTGGAAGCCTCTAAATTCAATAAAGGCAACATCAATATCGTTGGTTTTCCAGACAGAGCATATCAGAGTATATTGGTTCGCTATAAATAACGAAGAGGAGAAATTGTTAGAAAATCATTTTATTAACCATATTCATCAAGAAATATATTAATAACAGATACTTAGGATGTTTAGTTTAATCTTTCTTACAGAGTTGAAGCTTCTGAGCAAGAAATTATTGAGAAATTGTCTGAAATTGACCACTACAACAGATGTTAAACAGAGAAACTAAGAACTGGTCTCCAAAAACAATGCTAGAGAAGAAAACGCACAAAGAGAAAAATGCAGTGAAGCATGTGGAAGAGTTAAATTATAAAATACGTCTGTTGTCTGTGTTTCGGGGCCATTGCCTTTTGAGAACAATAAGCATCTCAGATAGCTTTATGCCATACTTGGTTGCAAGCAAATAAAGATAAACCTGTTGGAGAAAACAGTTTTGTTGTTGATACATTTAAAAGTTCTCTAATGAGGATAAGTGCAAAGTTCTAGGAAAAAGAAACCAAATGCACAATTACAAGATGGGGGATACTTGGCTCAGTAATACAGTATTACATGTGAAATGAATCTTGGAATTGTTGTAGATCATAAGCTGAATATGAGCCAACAGTATGATGTTGCTGCAAAAAAGGCCATTGCTCTTTTAGGCTGCATTAATAGAAGTATAGTCTTCACATCCTGTGAAGTACTAGTTTCTCTCAATTCAGTGCTTGTTAGGCCCCATCTGTGTCTAGTTCTGGACATCACAGTTCAAGAAGGATCAGACAAACTGGAACAAGTTCAAAGGAGGGCAGCAAGGATAATCAGGGACTGGAAAACAAACCCTGTGAGGAAAGACAGAAAGAACTGGGCATGTTTAGCCTTGATTAAAGAAGACTGAGGGAAAATATGATAACACTCTAGACTAGTGCAGATGATCGCTATTTTGATAATAATTTACCAAAGGATCTTAAATTTCTTCCTGAACAGGACAAAAAGAATTTAAGATTATAAAAAAATATACAGATTCTAGTTTTATATAGAATCTGGAAACTCTTTCTAGTTTTGGAAAGCAAAACTAGAATGAGTATCCATCTATGGTGCCCGAACAATGTGGCCTGTCCTAGACAAAGTCCTCCATGGCCCGGGTAAAGCTGCAGAATAGTGCTCTCACTCTCTCTAATTTGCCCTTACATCAACCCGGCAAAATAAGATCAGCTGATATTGTGAAGTGCTCAACGTAACCAAATCTTGTGTCCGAGTGTTACGAATTTCAATCTAGAGATGTAAACCATCTGGCAATTTTGCAGCCATGGTGAAAAGCATGTTTGTTTGTTTTTCTGGAGGTGGGGTGTGTGAAAATTTGCAGTATGTATCTTCATTAACAATGGGGGTATTCATATTCGTATACAAATACCCCTGCAAAGCTGGACATAATGAGGTCATCTCTCCACTCCTGGCAGAAGGAGGGAAGACACGTTTCCCTGCCAGACTGATGAGTGGATAGCTGACCATGAGCTCTGGAGTGATTGGAAGGGAAAATGGAGTCGGCGCCAGCAGCGTATGCGTGAGTGGATGGTCCGGGCCCAGGGAGCCAGAATCTTGTTACGTCCAGCTGTGTGTGGGTATTTCTATTCATCTATGAATATGACTAACCCTCATTTCTAGTCTTCATACCAAACTTAAACTGATTGTACTGCTTTAACGATATTAAATGCTTCATTCATAGCTTAGGGTATGAAACCGTACCACTTGGCATATTAATGACGTTTTAAAATATAAAAGCCTTGTTTGCAAGGGCTGTGGTGGCGCTGCAGGTTAAACCACAGAAGCCTCTGTGCTGCAAGGTCAGAAGACCAGCAGTCGTAAGATCGAATCCACGTGACGGAGTGAGCGCCCGTCGCTTTTCCCAGCTCCTGCCAAACTAGTACTTCAAAAGCATGTAAATGCAAGTAGATAAATAGGTACCACCACAGTGGGAAGGTAATGGCATTCCGTGTCTAGTCGCACTGACCACAGAAACTGTCTGTGGACAAACGCTGGCTCTATGGCTTGGAAACAAGGATAAGCACCATGCCGTAGAGTCAGACATGACTGGACTAAATGTCAAGGGGAAACTTTACTTTTACCTTTACCTTGTTTGTACATGCAAAATGGTGAATATGCTCTATGCCAAACAAAACTTTGCAAACTGACACACACAGTTACAATCACATGCACCATTTGACCCTTTCTTAAAGATGGCAGCACCCACTAAGTGCACAAATAATTCTTGGATATGAGTGCTGTACATATCTACAGTATGCACAGGAATTACAGTACTCTAATTCTGTAGACTGTCTTATATAAAGATCATCCAACACAGTTCCTTCTACCTTGAATGGATAAATATTTTTGTTTAAAAGCCACCCACTCTTTTTAAAAAATATATATAATTCATTGGAGTGCTTTTGTAGGTTCTACAATTTTTTGCAGTTTTTCCACCATAGAATTTCAACATTTATCGCTGAGTAAAAATCAGAGGGAGACTGGGATTTCTTCTTTTTCTTCTGAGTTTTCCAAGACCTTCACATCTCTCTAATCTAAATAAATGCTTCCGCTGCTATGCTGTACAGGCTTTATTACAATGCTTCAGTACTCATTTTAACAGTTACTTCCAGGAAAACTTGAGATTAGAAAATATGGACGGTCTTGTTGTTACCTCTGAAATTAAAGTTTGGAATCTCCGACAAAGACAGGCGGGCAAAGACGCATCAACAGCTAGTACAAAGCCAGTCTTTATTGAAAAGTACAGCTGGGCCCTTCCTTTTAAAAGCAGAGGACTGGCCTTGAATATCGGGAGAATAGATATTTTATAACATTTCTACACAAAGAGCCATAAAGCAACATATTCCTTATTGGTTCCCTGAACCCCAAGTTTGGATCCTGTTTCTAATTGGACCAAAAATGCCAATTAACTCCAACCATTGGTTATACGTGAATATCCGTTGTGCCCCCATGTTCCCTTCACCTAAGGTCAGAATGTACCCAGGTTGTGCAAAAATGTTGCCTGAATGTCTGAAGATATATTTTCTCTATTTCTCTTATCTCATTAAGATGTTAATGTTACTCTTTTCCTGGGTCTGGTATATGGCCTTCAATGGTGTCAAAATATCTATAGCAGTCTCCTCCCTATGCATACCAAAGGCCAATTTAGAGAGGGCTATAATAACCCATTTGTCTCCAGAATTGCCCATCTCATGAAGGGTAGAACCTATATTGTTATTACAAGTGGGGCCTGAATGCTATCACTGGGATGTTGATTGGGGTGTTGATTTCTCTTATTGCTCGTCTGGCAAGGATCAAGGTAATTGTGGTAAGCAGGAATGCAGGAAGATGGTCTAAGACTACAAGAGCACAATAGGAAAGTTACAGGAGCTAGCTAAAGACAGTGTTAAAGAAATCATGCCCTTATAAATGATATGATTATTACTGATTCAGATACAGTGGACCCTCTACTTACGGAATTAATCCGTATTGGAATGGTGTCTGCAAGTCGAAAAGTCTGTAGGTTGAATCTCCATTGACCTACAATGCATTGAAAACCGATTAATCCCATAACCGGCGGTTTTTATTCTATTTTTGTTCCATTTTGGGTTTTTTCTGGTCTGTAAGTCGATTCTCCGGCTGCAAGTCGAATCTAAATTTTGCAGCCAGAGAAGTCGTAAGTCGAGCCGTCAGTAAGTCGAGCCTTCTGTAAGTCGAGGGTCCACTGTACAAGGGCTATAAGGTACAGTGGTGCCTCGCATAGCGAGGTTAATCCGTTCCGGATTAACCTTCGCTATGCTGAAGCATTGTTGAACGGATCAAAAAAACCCATTCCAAATGGGCCAAATACTCACCGTTCAGCGAAGCTTCGTAATGGCCGGCAGCCATTTTCGTGCCCTCGCCTCGCTTAACGAGGGTGCGAAAACGCTGCGCGCGGCCATTTTGGGCCATTTCCGGGCTTCCGGCGGCCATTTTGGCCACTGAACAGCTGATCGTCGGGCTTTGTTTTGCGAAGATCAGTAAGCGAAACGCTTACTGGTCTTCGCAAAGCGAATTTAGCCCTATTGTAAAAACGTTAAGCGATCGCATTAGCGATCCGAAAAAACGGATTGCTATGCGATTTCATCGTTATGCGGTGCGCTCGTTAAGCGAGGCACCACTGTATTTTCGTTACATATTACAGAATCCATGCAATGCTTAAAACCTTTTACAGAAAAACCTAATATACTTAAACAATAACTACACATAATTAAACATAATATCTCCTGTTAAAATAAAGTTTCACCCTGTCCCCCTAACATTGTGACATAACTACCACAGCCTAAAATCCTTGTAGTGGTAAAGATTTCATGTCTTAGACTGTCAACAGACTAGCTTTAAGCAGGCCCGAAGAATTTTATTGTTTTATTTACAACCTTGCATGCTGTCTGAAAACTCAAATGCTAGAAATGTTCCTTCCATTTTTTGACATTCAAATAGGACCTTGCCTCGCTGCTAAGCAGTTTATCCCTCTCTTTACTTGGTTGGTGGAAGTTGTTATTGCTGTTGGTCAGTTGGTTGCTAGTATGTGGACAGTAAATAAAGCTTTATATACAAGTCTGTAATTTCAAGCAACTGTAAGTAAACAAACTTAAAAAAAATTATTTCTCCTACACATGTCTCAGAGTGAGTTATTGAGAAGGGGGTGTATTCTGGAGAACTTGTGGCTATTCGCCTCTTTGGATCTCTGTACTTCTACTGCGTAGTAAAAAAGAATTTTACAAGAAATTCAAAACCCTGCAACATTTGCTTGGACACTCATTATTGTATGCAGATGAACAAGGTCTCCCTCTCCCCTCTTTTCTTTAGGATGTGAGCAGCAACAGTCCCACCACTATCCATTTCATCACCTTTTCAGAATACCTTAATGGTCTGGGTTCTAGAAACTCTCACTCACCCACCCAAAAAAGTGTGGGTTGGGGGCGTTAAGGGGGAAAAAAAGGAAAAACAAGACATCTCCCTCCCCTGCATTTGACTATAACGATATCTTTGCTTTTTCCAGCTTTCTTTCTTTGCCTGTGTCTCTTCTTTGTTTCTTCCTCCTGCACTCTTCTCTGAGAGAGAAAGCAAGGACAGGTCACTTGCCTCTTTAAACAAGCATTTGGAAGAATTGTTCCAATGCACATGCATACAAAAGACAAAAACACAAAGCAACGTTTTTAATTGGAAGCCCTTTCGTCTGTTGAAATGTGTGTGTGCATGTGTGTGCGCATACACATGCACATACTCACGAACCCGTGTGTGTGCTTTATATTCTCCTAGGTTTTTAACTTCAGAGAGAGAGAGAGAGAGAGAGAGAGAGAGAGATCACAAATACCTCCTCTGGATTCACACCGCCCTGTTGCTTTATTCTGTGGCAGGGAGGCTTTCAGAGGGCAGCACAATAGCTTTTGTTTCAGAAGTATAGGGCAACAAGGACCTTGTATGCCAGAGGTCAGTATTATATCCATAACGGTAGATTTGGATGGTGGAACGGAGGTTTGGAGCAAGTGTGAATGAGCGATTTCTCTATTGTACCGATGGAGGCCTTCCAGCAAACACGAGCACAAAAGAAAGCACATCCTTAAGAGCTGAAGCAGACACAGGATAAATATTCATTTTGCACATAATGGTCCCTGTGATTTTAACCTTGCACAGCTGCTATGACACCTGCTTTTCAGAGCCATTGTGGAAGAACAAGCTGTGCATTGTCTGCTGTATACATACAGAGCTGTACAAGTTAACATTTCTCTCTTTTTTAGTTACTTTTATTCCCATTTTGGGAATGAATAGATTCAAACAAACCATAGCCTTGATTGCCACAACACTGGGCCTTCTCTGAACTGTTCTGCCATGCCATCACTGAGGGCATACTGCAGAGAACAGGCATGTCTAGAAAGCTAAGACATGAGAATGAAGTTTCCTCCCTTGGCCACAGCGAAGAGATGTCACTGAAGGCAAGTCAAATTTGGCTTTACAGTCTGCTCAAGTGTCCTCCTAATTTTGTCTGCCATTGTTCAGTGTCCCTCATTTATGTACCAGTCATATGTGCCTTTACAAATGGAAGAACCTTCTGCTTTTTTACTGCATCAGGATAAGAAGATATTTTCATTTTACTAAAGTCATGGTATTATGGTGGCCATGTATCCTCTCTGGAAAGAGTTCTCTGTTTAAAGGACATCATTTTCTTCAATTGACCATCCTGCTAAAACCAGTTTAAAGCTAAAGCATCATAAAATGGGAGATCAGGGTCCTTGAAATTGATCACCAGCAGCAAACTAAGCAAACTAAGCAGCCTCCAGGTCATGTGGTCAGTTCCCCCCCACACACACAATGAAATTTCTGTTCAAGTGATAAGAAATACTTCTTTATGGGTATTATTCATGTAAATTAGCATGTGTAAATATTATATGGATCTGTGTCTTCTTTAGTGCTGATGCATTTTTTTCAGTATCTGAGTGGCCATCCTACATCATCACTGACCATGATGGTCATGATTCAAGAGCTTAGGATGACTAATACTGTAGTTCTTTAACACACAATTAAAGTCACAAATTGCAAACTAATAAAATTACAAGTCAAAAGTGACAAACGGTTCACATTTAAAATTACAAATATCTAAAATTACAGACTACAAATCTCTGCTAAAATGCTTTTTAAAAATGCAAATAAGCAGCAGTGAAAATCAACTTAAACTCTGCCTTGTTCTCCAAAAGCTTGAATATACAGTGGTGCCTCACATTACGACGTTAATTCGTTCAAGCGAAATCGCTGTAGAACGAAAACATCATAAAGCGAAATTAAGAAGCCCATAGAAACCCATTAAAACCCGATTAATGCGTTCCTATGGGCTTGAAACTCACCGTCCAGTGAAGATCTTCCATAGCATGGCCATTTTCGCTGCCTGTGCAGCGAGGAATCCGTCCCAGAGAACAGCGGGCGGCCATTTTTTTAAACCCGGCAGCCACTTTGAAACTGCCAATCAGCTTTAGGAAAATCATCATTTTGTGAGAATCGGTTCCCGAAGTAGGGAACCGATCATCGCAAAGCAAAATTCCCCCATAGGAAACATCGTTTTGCTATCACTTTTGGGATCGCAAAAACTTTGTTGTTATGCGATTTCGTCATAAAATGGAGCGGTCGTCTTGCGTGGCACCACTGTATATATATTGTTTATATATAGACAAATAAGACATGTGGGGATAAATGGAGCTCTGATAGACAGGAGCACCATAACATGGAATTACATGGTACCTCTGTCATGAAAATAGCAAATAGGTTCTATTTTTTTCTCAGACAGCAACAATTTGGGAGTTATTTTGGGGGAATTTAAGTTGTCAGATGTTCTGAAAGAAGTTTGTGGTTTTGTGTTTTTCAGCTAATAAGAGCAATGCAATTCTTGGTAAAAGGACTGTGCAAATGCAAATGTCATCCACTACAATTCAGTCCAAATTATTCATCTTACAAATAGTAACGAATTTGTTTCACACCAATTTGATTCAAATATTCAAAAGTATTTAAATGTATTTGTACATTTAAATTGAAAATATTGAAAAAAAAAACACATGACAATAGGGAACATGAAGGACTCTGACCTGGAAAAGAGAGTAAAATACGGTGCTATCATGTACTGCTGGACCTCCAGTGTGCAGACAAAACTCCCACCAATTGTTTCCTTCCTTTCCTATACCAGATACTCAGATTAATCAGATTTTCTCTGCAAAAATATCTATTGAGGGAGGAGAGGAATATTTCTCCCTGCTAGTATCTTCACTGCTGCAGCTGATAGGGTACTTGATTTCTTCTTTGTATGGCATGTTTGTCACCCACTGGGAGGTGGCGGGCAAAAAAAAACCTCTGCAAAATTAAAGCCAGCAGCACCCATAAGAAAAGTACAAGGGGTGGGGATGGTTAGTGTAGATCCTATTACTAATGCTAAATTGACCTATGCCATTCAAATCCTGCACAAGAGACTCAGGACATCCATGGCACACTCTCACAGAAATGCATTGACTTAATTGGGTTCTGTAACATCTGCAGCTGTCTAAAAGAAAAGAAGAATTACCTCCTACTAACTGACACCACGGAAAATGAAACCAATGCAGATAACAACCTCTAACAGACTAACATCATTCCCTTGTCCTGCCAAGATATAAAATGGTGGTATATCACAAAAAAAGGGAATTTACCTAGTTGATCCGAGCCCTCGCAAGCGCTACATCAGTAGAATTTCCAGAAGATTTTGGGTTTTTCATTGATGCTTGAACTGCCATTCTCCTGTTTTAGGTTTCCTGGTTCTGTTAAAGTATTCATTTTTATTTCCCAAGTGAGACTAACTGGTGCGAAGTGGTGGTGTTTTTTTAAAATATATATATATGTTTAAACTGAAGTGCCAAAGCAACATTCAGCACTTCAAAGTGCCTTGATTTGATTTGTGTACTATCCTGGGCTTTTTCACTTCACTTTGGATTGGTTCAGAAATTGAAACACACACACGATGCTTTGATTTCAGGTACCGAATAATTTCCAAACTTGAACACATCCCTAATAATAATTTCTGGTTTGGCAGTAATTTTTGTAGAATGCTTGTTATATCTCTGTTCTATTTTCCATAAATGCGTTTCTTTACCAAAAAGAGTGACAATAGCAATAATTCCTATTCAGATAGTTCTTTTCTCCTAGATTATTCAATTTATTTACTGTATTTAGGAATTTGTTATTTATTCGTGTTATTCTATATCACCTTCTGAGGCCAACCAAGATGGTATCCATACAATTCAAAAACAGAACAGTGGTCAGGTAAAAGCATGGGGAAACACTACAGACAGGTTTTTTAAAATGGTATTTTATAAAGACTAGATAAAAGGGTGCATCCTGGCAACCTTCCTCACCACAAAGAGCATTAGCACCTGTTGCAAATATAAAAGGAGGGTGTTTCAGAATTCAAGAGCTGCTCAGGACAAAAGACTCTTTGCATATTCTGCAGGTGGGTTTCTCCAAGCTGCAGTGTTCACATGTGCTCAAACTAACCCTCTTTGCTCTCACAGTAACTGTAGTACTCTTTTTAAACCTCCGAAGGTTTTGTTTATTGATAACATTTTGAGCATATTGCTCAAAAGATGAAGACAAACATTAAGGGAATGTCTACCCCTGTGATTAATACATGTCTCTAGCAGCAAGATTTCCTCACAAACAGAAACATGGGAATGTGCCAGACCATTGCAATGTCTAGCCCAATATTATGAGCTCTGACTAGCAGCAACTCTCCAGGATTCCAGGCAGGGTTCTTTCCTAACTCTACCTGAAGATTCCTAGTTTTCCCTGCTGGTCTCTGTTCTAGTTACTAAGCAGAAATGATCTTGCTTAGCAGCCAGAATCAAACAACATTGGTTCCATTCAGGGTGGCATGATGGTTCTGTTCCTCAATTAATGAGACTCGCACAGACCAGATGGGCGGGATATAAATCAAATCAAATCAAATCAAATCAAATCAAATCAATCAATCAATCAATCAATCAATCAATCAATCAATCAATCTATCTATCTATCAATCTATCAATCAAATAAGCTGATACTTACTTTCCAGGAACCAAATACAAAACCAGTCATGGCTAAATGCAAGTTATGCAGGTGACAAAACCATGTGCGATGATGACTCATGGACATTTTTTACTTCTTGAGGGGGCACTGTTTCTGCAAAATATGTTAAGCAGATTGTCTAATTTGACCGACGGATAAAAGAGTTCAGAGCTTTGCTCAGTGGAGGTTTTGGACATTAGGATAAGGAAGAATTGCCTCTGGCTGTGACCTGGGAACCCATAAAGAGTTTAACAAGGCACTTGTTTCTTCCACAAATTATTGTGACTTCTGTGTTTTAACTGCCAGAACACAGTTTTATTGTTGCCAAAGCATTCCAGGGGATGCAGAAGAGAGTAAAGGTTATAATATTACTGTGGTTATTAGGGCTTGGCTGAGCTCTGTTACTTATAAGACTACCAATAATTAAGACAGTGAAATATATATACCAGGTTTGTCCAACCCGCGGCCCAGTGCAATTTGTTATTTTAAAATAAATTCCAAAGTTTCAAGTTACACTGCCGGCGCTTGCTGCCGGAATGTGGCCGGGGCATGTCATAACGGTGGGGGGGAGGAGAGGGAAGGAAGGAAGGAGTGGGAGGGGAGGGGACAGGGGTGCTGTGTGACTGCATTGCGCCATCCCCATCAATAGGTGGACCCCCTCCCGGCCCCATAAAGCCACCGGAGTCAAAGCTGGCAGCCTCTGCTGTCTGAGATCGCAGCTGCCGGTAAGCGCGCTTGGAGTGGGGCTGCAAAGGACAGCTAGGGCTCCCCCCCCCATGCAGCCCAAACCAAATGTATGTGCGGCCCAAATCAAATTTTCATCTTCTAATGTGGCCCAGGGAAGGTGAAAGGTTGGACACCCCTGATATACACTGTAGTAGAGGGACTGTCATCAAGAATGGGATGAGAGTAACCCATGGCAGAGTACAGCAACCCTAGCCGGTTTAACTGCTAATATCCACTTTGAGGGATAGGCATGTAATCTTGTTTTATTCATTATTGTTTTGCAACTTTTATTGGTAAACTCCTAGATGCTATCAAAGATTTCCTGCAGTTAAAACTATGATGTTTTTAATAATCAGTGACTGCAAAGCATTTACTTTTAAAAAAATCTTTCAAGGGCTTAAGACTTATTGCTTCCATTTTCTCAGCTTTCTTAAAGAAAGAAGGGGTGTACTAGAAAATGGTCAAATTTATCATTTATAGCAAAATATTAATGTAGCAGCAGGAGAGTTGATGTGGCCATCTATCTGTAAGCATTCAGTCTTCAAAGAAAGCATAAACATGAAATTAATGGTTTGTCTACTGTAAGGGACAAATAAATGCAAATTCAGCCTCATTAATATCAAGTGGGTGACTTCTTGGTTTATGGGGTTTGGATTGATTTTGTCAAAGACCAATAGATTTATTAAAAAATGTCTTTTAAATTTAGCATCCATATACCCATTAGTTGAAAGAAATAAAACTCTCAGCAATTGCTATCTCTTCTCCACCCCTGCTCCCCCCTCCTTATACGTTGTTTTACCTAAATAAAGTTCATGCATTAGAGCTCACTTTCATGCTGAAATATGTCTCTTATAGGAGCTGCTATAAACGTCAGCATTTTCCACAGCATTAGTTTATGGGCCAAGTGAATTTTAATGGCATCGTAATCTCGCTGCAATCAATTGTGGTGCAGGATAGAAAAGCATTGGGAGTGTCCATTAAACAGAGCTTTGCATCACTTTTAATGTTCACAAGTCTTCAGCAGTTTGGGAGGGGGTAGGATTTGGTCTCCTTCCTTCTCTCTCTCTCTCCCCTCCTCTTCTTCCAAATCCTTTGCTCTGATCTCCATTTGGCTAAACAGTACTGTGCAGTGGATGTTTTCTCTCAACTTTTTTTAAAAGCCTTCCTTTAAAAAACAAACAAACCCAAAACTGTTGCTTACAGAAAGGCTTGGCAAAGTTCTCACATTTCAGAAGACCAGTGGTGTGGAGCTCTTGTCAATCAGATGCCCTGAGGCTCCACAGGTTTTCTTCTCAGACAGAGGAACAGCTTTTGCTACCACAAAAACCAAGTCTTCGTTTTTCGGTGTAATTCTACATCTCTGTTTCTTAGACCAGTGGTTTTCAAACTTGGGTCCCCAGATGTTCTTGGGTTGCAACTCCCAGAAATCCTGGCCAGCACAGCAAGTGGTGAAGGCTTCTGGGAAATGAAGTCCAAGAACATCTGAGGACGCCAGTTTGAGAGTCACTGTCTTGGACCATTAAAGCCCTATGAGCTATTCTACTTCCAAAAACTGTCTACTCAGGTGCTCCTCCCTTGTCTGTTTTTCTCAGTTCTGGTAGGACTGAGCAGAAAGTAGTAGAGAAAGGCTCTCCCTGTAAATATATTGCTTACCTTGAGGTTTCTGCTGCTATTCTTGTCTCTTTGTTATGCTGATGTGGCAGTCACCTGCACCGAGGCTGATTAATTGTTCCAATCCCTCTTAATAACTAACATCTAGAACAGTGGTTCCCAGCCTTGAGTAACCCATATTTTTTAACTGCAACTCCCAGTAACCCCAGCCACCGCAGTTGGTGGTGAAGGCTTCTGGGAACTGCAGTCTAAGAACACCTAGATTACCCAAGATTGGGAGCCACCGATCTAGAAAAAGGGGTGGGAACTATGTGGCATTCTAGATGCTGATAGATCATAACCCTTATCACCTTAGCCATGAATGATGCTGGCTGGGCTGATGAGAGTTAAGATTTTAGTGACAGGTGGAGGTCTACAGGATCCCTTCTCACTAGCCTAAACATTCTATAACATCACAGCATGCTTGTAGTGCATTTAGAGACAGGCTAGCTGTCTGAAACCATGAACAACTCTACTCCATATCTGTGTTATGTGATGTGGAAAACAGACCAGCCACAAAAGTATATAAACTAAATACAATGTTGTTCTGTCATGATATAACTATACGATCACTGATCCTGATAGAATTAAAGGTCAGAGCTTAGAAATCTGGAACAAAGCAAACTGTGAATTTTGTTGCTCACTTCCTGCTTTGTATTGCATTAACACAATTAAGCAAAAATACAGCACATTTCTTGAAATTAATTGGATGAAGGTGAAAAGTGCATTTGAATCTAGCTGACTTAACTATGTCAGTTTACTTTGGTTTACATACTACAATTTTTTCAAGGTTTCTCACAGAACAAGTCAACAGACTCCTTCCATCTAGCTCTAAAATTCCACCCATTTGTTGATTTTATGTACAAAACATGGTTGTGTTCTTTTTCTTTTCCAAAGAAGATTGTAACAATTTAGTTTTCTAACAATCTAAATTGGTGATTATGAATTCTGAGAATGAAATTCTGTTTTGGACGTTAAGAATACCTAGCTAACCTTTCAAACAGGTTTATTAGGTGGTGGTGATGGTTGCTACATGCTATCAAATAGGAACTTACCCTAACAAGGTTTTCAAGGCAAGTAAGACATTTAAGGAGTGGTTTTACCAGTTTCACACTCACCCCCAATCAGATCCCATGGCTTAATGGGGATTCAAACCCTGTTCTCCTGAGTCCTAGTCTGTCACTCCATCTGCTACACCGAACTGGGAACACTAGGTTAGTGTGTATTAATTAGGGAAAGACAGCCAGGTAAGCTGATATAAGCTCTATATAGGTATTCAACTTGAGAACCCATAGGATTCAAAGTAAGCCCAAACCTACATGTCCCCCTTCTCACAAAGTTCTGTAGGCTTTCATGTACTCAGTGTAAAGGTCTACATAGGTGCTGTAAGGAAATACAGCTGAATGTATTCACCGCATTTCCATGATCTGCAACCCTTCATTATTTTGGTTGCCAATTTCAGAAGTGTAATAAATACATTCAGCTGAATGCATGTACAGTGCCTATGCAGACTTCCATATTGAACACACAAACATCTGCAGGGCTTCCAAATGGGGGGCAATGTGGAAGCAAGACTTACTTGCATCTCCACAGTGCCTGAGCCCTATACAGTGGTACCTCGACTTATGAACTTAATCCTTATTGGAACGGCATTCGTACATCGAAAAGTTCATAAGTCAAGGCAAAATTTCCCATAGGAATGCATTGAAAACCATTTAATCCATTCCAGCTGTTTTTCATTCTTATGTCAAGGCGCTGTTCGCAAGTAGAGGCATTAGTTCCCATAGGAACTAATGCAAAGCCAGTTAATCCGTACTCTACCACTAGGGGGAGAAATTTTTTCTTCTTCTTTTGACCTAAGATGAAAAGGGCAGGATTTTTTTGTTCGTAAGTCAAGTCGAACAGAGCCGTTTATAATTCAAAATGTTCGTAAGTAGAGATGTTCGTAAGTCGAGGTACCACTGTATGTTTCGAGGATGAATAGGGTTCTACATAACTTTATCATGACCATAGGTTAACCTTTGCACAGTGATAATTAAGTAACTAAGTAATCCTGAAGAACTAGCAAAAGAGGTCACCCAGAATAATGGTGAAGAAAGGCAAGACACCTATTGAAAGTATCTCAAAATATTTATTTTTTATTTATTTAAGATTTCTATCCTGCCTTTCTCCAAAAAGGACCCAAGGTGACTTACATCATTAAAATAGTATTTAAAACTAAAACATATAAAAACATTAAATATACATGAAGGAGCTGTAGAGAAAGAGGAGAAAGAACAGAGTGAGCCATCCCCTCATCTAGAGACGCCTGAGATGAAAGGAGAAATAGAGGCAGGGAAGATAATAGAAAGTGAAGAGCTGAATGTAGAAGAGGAGAAAGAAAAGGAATCTAAGGGAAAGACGGAAAAGATTGAGATTTGTCTGGTGGGACAAAGGAGATAAAGGAGAAAGAGGGGAGGAATTAATTTTACCCATGTGGGAGGAGGAAACAGGAGAGAAAGGTGGGAGAAGACAATTCAGTATACAAAAAGGAAGAGAAAAAGGGGGAAAGAGAAAAGAATTGGAGTATGACAGAATGAGAGAGTTCTTAGAGGACTTCCCTAATTTAAAGGTAGGAGGATTGCTACCTGATCCGGATACATCTAAAGAGAGGGGGACGTGGATCCATTAGAATGGACAGTCATGGTTTTTCCGCGGGGACAAGGTCCCTCAAGGAAGGTGATTCATCTGGACTCTTACTTCAACCACCCACTACTGGAGGGAGATTGGGCCAGACACCCTTGTTGTGGAACAATTTGCGTGGTCTGGAGTGCTCCGATGAGGAAGCCCACAGATGGGGAACATTTTGGGCCAGCCCCTCAATGAATCCTGCCAGTCCCAAGACTGAATTAAATATACATGAAGGAGCTGTATGGACAGTGGAGACAGTATGGACAGTTACCTGATATCAGTTTGTTTAAACCAGTAGAAGTTGTTGTCAGTTCACCTAATGTTAAACCAAATAAATCTGTTAATGTTCAAAAAGAGACTCAGTTGTCATTTCCCACCAAAAGAGAGGAAACTGCTCCAGATCTTTAATGAACCCAATCACAATATACAAATGCTTGCTTGTAGGCATTCTTCAGTCTCGAGAGACTATGGTAATGTGCTCTGAATAGAGGTCTTGGAACACCATCTAGTGTGGCTGAAAAGGCCAATTCGAGAGTGACAATCTCTTCCCCACTGAAGACAAATACAGTCTGTCCCCTATCCACTTCTCTGATTTTGCTGGTTTCGGGACTGCCTCTTTGCCTTGGCCTGCTGAACAAGGGTCGCTTCAAAATGGGAGAAGCCATGCTGAATCGCCTGCCTCCAAGCTGAACACTCAGATGTCAACACTTCCCATTTGTTGAGGTCCATTCCTAAGGCCTTCAGATCTCACTTGCAGACATCCTTGTATCGCAGCTGTGGTTTCCCTCTGGGGCACTTTCATTGCACTGATTCTCCATAGAGGAAATATTCTGAAATCCAACCATAAGCCATTCTCATGACATGCCCAAGCCTACGTAGACGTCGTTGTTTCAGTAATGTATACATGCTAAAAATTCCAACTCATTCTAGGACTACTCTATTTGGAACTTTGTCCTGCCAGGTGATATGAAAAATGAGTCAGAGACAATGCACATGAAACGTGTTCAGCTTCCTCTCCTGCCATGCACAAAGGGTCCAGGACTCACTGCAGGACAGGAGTGTGCTCAGGACACAGGCTCTATAGACCTGGATCTTGGTATATGCCATCAGCTTCTTATTGAGCTATTCTCTCTTTGTGAGTCTAGAGAACATGGTAGCTGCTTTGCCAATGCACTTATCCAACTCAACATCTAAAGAGCGGGTGTCAGAGATCGTTGAGCCAAGGTACATGAAATAATGAACAACCTCCAATTCTTGTGTGGAGATGGTAATAGATTTATTATTTATTATTTATTTATTTTATTTATATCCCACCTATCTAGTCGATAGACCACTCTAGGCGGCTCACAATAAAGGGAACAACAATAATAAAAACCATTATACAAAGTGGAAAACTTTCAACAATTGGATAAAACACTAGGAAAGAGAAGGAAAGAGGAGTAAGGAATTAACTAGGGAGGGGAAAGCCTGCCGAAACATCAGTGTTTTTAGTTGCTTTTTGAAAGTACCCAGCGAGGGGGACGCGCGAATATCAGAGGGAAGGTTATTCCAGAGGCAAGGAGCCACCGCCGAGAAGGCCCAATTGCTTGTCTTTTCTTTCCGGGCCTCCCTCGGCGTTAGGCTCCTCAGTCTCACCTCCTGGCTCGCATGAGTGACACGGGTAGATCTTGGTGGTAGAAGGCATTCCGCCAAATATCGAGGCCCTAAACCATTTAGGGCTTTATACGTAAGCATCAACACTTTGAAGTCGATGCGGAATCGGATGAGCAGCCAATGCAGTGTGGCCAGAGTGGGTGAAATGTGTTGGAATTTTTCACTCCACTGAGAAATCTGGCCACCGCATTCTGCACCACCTGTAGTTTCCACAGCAGCCTCAAAGGCAGCCCCACGTAGAGTGCATTACAGTAGTCTAATCTTGAGATTACGAGCGCATGCACCAAAGTGGTGAGCGCCCCAACATCGAGATAGGGCCGCAGCTGGGCTACCCGCCTGAGGTAGTAGAAGGCGGTTCGGACCACCGATGCCACCTGGGATTCCATAGTGAGCGCCGGGTCAAGATGGATCCCCAAGCTGCGTACCCCATCCTTCGCAGGGAGGGTCACCCCCCCAAAAGAGAGAGAGTTTCCCAAACTCCCGGCTGTGGGGGCGCCCACCCTTAGCACCTCCATCTTGTCTGGGTTCAGCCTCAGCCCGTTCTCCTGCATCCATTGCAGTACGGACCCCAGGCAGGGCCGAAGGGACAGAACGGCTTCTCCTGCGGTAGGTGGAAAGGAGATGTAGAGCTGAGTATCATCAGCATACTGATGACACTGGGCTCCACACCCCCTGATGACCCCACCCAGCGGCCTCATATAGATGTTAAACAGCATTGGGGAGATGATCGACCCCTGTGGAACCCCACAATTGAGATTCCACGGGGCCGAGATGCTCTCCCCAAGCTGCACTCTCTGGGGACGGTCCTCCAAGAAGGAACAGAGCCAGGCCAGAGCAAGGCCTCCAGTTCCCAACTCGGAGAGCCTCCCCAGGAGGATACCATGGTCAATGGTATTGAAGGCCGCTGAGATGTCGAGGAGGACCAGCAGGGACACTTTGCCCCTGTCGGCCTCTCTCAGTAGGTCATCACACAGGGCGACCAATGCCGTTTCTGTGCCATGGCACGGCCTGAAGCCCGACTGAAATGGATCCAGGGCATCTGTTTCGTCCAGGTGCACCTGAAGCTGATCGGCCACCACCCTCTCCACCACCTTACTTAGGAAAGAAACATTGGCGACGGGCCTATAATTGCCAATTGCATCCGCCGCCAAACTTGGTTTCTTCCTAATGGGCCTAATGAGTGTCTCCTTGAGGGCAGATGGAAATCTGCCCTCCAGGAAAGACCCATTAATTATTGCAGTGGCCCATTCCGTAGTTGTAGGCCTGGCTGCTTTGATTAGCCAGGCCGGACAGGGGTCAAGGGAGGAGGTGGTGGCACGACAGCAATCAAGGGCCCTGGCGACAGTATCAGGCGTGACAGGCTGAAAGGAGTCTAAAATAGCTGGACAAGACGGAGCGCTGGACATCTCAGCTCGACTCACTGTATTCAAAAAAAGAGATAGGTCCCGGCGGATGGCCTCCACTTTAGATTTAAAAAATGCTGCAAATTGGTCCAGTGTAAAACTAGGGGGAGGTCCATCACCCAGGCCAATTCCGGATAGGTCACGCACTATACGGAATAATTCCGCCTGCTGGTTGGACGCTTCGCTTCTCCGGTTAGCGAAGTATGCTCGACTGGCAGCCTTTACCTTAGCCAGGTAAAGGTTAGTGGCGACCTTAACAGCTATCCAATTATAATCCATCGGGTCCTTTCTCCATTTGCACTCTAGCCGTCTCCTAATCCGCTTCAGCGCCCGGAGGTCCTGGTTAAACCAAGGCGCTGGGCGAGCTTGGTGTTGGAGAGGGCGTTTATGTGCGATCGTGTCTACAGCCCTGACCACAGCGGCGAACCAGCTGTCGGTCAGGCCCTCGACAGGAGCGCCAGCCAGGTCTGCCATAGCACCTGTCATGGCATCCTGGAATCCAATCGGATCCAGTAGCCTTCGAGGGCGGACCATGACAATAGGTCCCTGCTCCCTGCGAGGGGGGAGGGCCATGTTGAGGTTACATTTTATTAGGTGGTGATCCGACCATGACAGAGGGACCGACTCTAGGTCAGTCACCAGCGGACCACTCTCGCTCCAACTGGAGGAAAAAACCAGGTCAAGTGTATGGCCGCCCACATGGGTGGGGCCGATGACATGTTGGGAGGGAGGTGAGTCCATGCCCTGGCTCATGACTTGTGTTTTCTTCAGGCTGATTGTTAGTCCTTGGCAGCCCTTACTAAAATGATGCATAAGTTTTTGGAGCTCTTCAGCAGAATGGGCAATAATGGCTGCAGCATCGGTGAAGAGGAAGTCCCGCATGCATTTCAGCTGGACTTTGGTCTTCACTCTCAGAGCTTTCCATCTGATCTAATCTGGAGATAGACAACCTTCTGTTGCAGTTCCAAAAGTGTGCTTCAGCATAACAGCAAAAAAGAAAAAGAATTAAAGAACTATTATATTAAAATGATAATTAAGATCAATATTAAAACACATTTAAACAACAAAGCAAAACAATCCATTTTAAACCATTCTCAGACCACTAGTAACTAAAGAAAAGCCTGCCTGCAGAAGGACAGCCTAGCTTCCAGAGGGAGGGTGTTCCAGAGTCTGGGAATAGCAAAAGAGAAGGCCCTCTCCCATGTCCTCACCAAGCGCACCTATAAAATACCAGCTAAGAGTGTAAAAATTCTATCCTCTTATTTTTCATAATCTCAGACTCAGAATCACTTAAATGTCTTTCCTCTTATTAATTACTGAGCGCAGCTTCACAGAAAGAGTACCAAGAACTGCTGGATACCTCAGTGGTTTAGGTCTCTAGCTGAAGATCCAGAGGTTGGGAGTTTGATTCCCCACTGTTTGTCCATGACATGGGCTAGACTTGATGATCCATAGGGTTTCATCCAACTCTGCAGTTCTAAAATGATGATGATGATTAAGATCACATATGTAAGTCCTGCCCCCTCATGTTTCCAGTCTGATAGGAACTCTTGTATACTGAGCATCCATAGGGTTCCTTCCAGATCTGCAGTTCTAAAATGAAAATCCAAATGGAGATTCTACTAAATGCATCTGGCTGAACATCATTAGAAGCCTTCCTATGGCTGAAAAACCTCACAGGGCAAAGATCCTGATTCTGGGAAGGATCTTTAAGCACATTTCTGCTGAATAAACAAATAATCTCTTTGCACCTTAAAATCCAAAGCCAGCATGTAGAAGGAGGGAGTCCCTTCACATGTTATTTTGAACACCTGACGAGAGCTTCTGTTGCTGCTTATTCTGTTGCAGCACAGAATGGTGAACACTTAATTTTGACTGGGCAGACCAGCTCCTCAACCTCTGCTTAACAACGTAAGCTTCAAATAAATAACCAAGGAGCTAAGGGAAGAGTGATACCACCCAAACTATTAATTTGACACTGGTGCTTTTGATCTGCTCTTTGAATGACAAAGAAGGGGTAAATGGGCTTCCTTTTAATCTTAGCTTCTACATTTTAAAGGCCCTCAATAATTTTCCCACCAACCAGATAATTTTCATTTGCAACTCTAATTAATCTGTGAATAAATATGCTTTGAGAGGAGGATTGATTTAAATGAGGGCTGTCTTTCCACCTTTAATCTACACAGTGTATTTCTCTTGAGAGGTAATAGCTCTTTGCGTGTTCTGTCTCTCTTTCTTGAAGTTCACACATCTCTCTCTCTCTCCCGCTCTCTCTCTCCCCTCTATTTTATTATCATAAAATAATGGCTTTAGTAGGTGAATAAAAGGTGAGGGAAGTTTTACAGAAATGAGTGCCTATTCACCCTTGCTACCTTTAATCTACTGCATTCTCCTCCTAATGAGTGAAAATTACCTCAGCTATTTGACAGAGCCTTTATACTGTACAATACCACCTTAGAAGCCATTCCCAGAAGAACATTTTTATATTATTAGTATGAGTATTATCTTTAATCTTTTGTTGCGTGAAAAATGAGGACAACATACAAAGTAGAAAACTGTCTAGATGAACAAGGTTGGCCTCAGGAAATATAATGAAATGATATGCCTTCATGAACCAATCCAGAACAAGTGTAGTAAAGTTGATCATACATGTCCAGCAAATGCAAGTCAAAGAAACATGTAAGTCATTGGATGGATGAAAAATGAGGCAGGAGTGGTTGTGCTGAATAAATTATACAGGTCCAGGAAATAAATCTAGGTGCAGTGGTGTCCAGGTGACATGGGGATATGCATATCTACACATATGCATATGCAATGTATGGACAGCCACATATTATTATTTAGCATACAATGCAATCTATGCACATGGAGCTGCATAAACAAACAAACAAAATATTATGTTCCTGCCCAAGAAGCTACCAATTTGAACAATAAGTATTAGTGGTGCTTCAGTAAGAATCAACAAAGAGAACATAGAACATGGTATCTTCTGCATAATCAAACAAGTATACACTTTGTTGACCTACAGCTGAGCAGGCCTCATTCAAAGTGGCAAAACACCAGCTTACTGGAAGGAAAGGTCACAACTTTATTGGTTACAGTAACAGTTTTCCTGGCAGATAATTGGGAATAGACCCAGTTCATTGGTATTCAACCCCCACCATGCAAACCACCATTTCAACCCCAGTTCCCAGTTGACGGAGATACAACCCATGAAGGGCAGTACCGTGGAGACCATATAGGCATATGGTCTGTGTTTCCCTGTTACCCAGGAGGTACAGACAAGATCCAGGCCTCCAAGCTAGGCTAGGCTATGTACCTGCTCCCCCCTTAAAGGGATTTCTCTATCACCAGGGTACACTGGCACCCACCTGCCACCCTGAAACCGTTGGATCCACTTCAGTGCTCCAAACTGCTACAAGATCTTTACATAGCTCACCTCTTGCCAGGGAACTGCAGCTGCACCCACTCCACAACAGCTTCCTTGATATTGCCCAGACACATTTTGTGTGCCCCATCCGCACAAAACAGAGCACCTATGGTATGCAAAATGTTTGGGTGGTTGATACAGCTGCAACTCCACAATGCCACAAGCTGACAAATCACAGCAAGGAGACTCTTGTTTTAGCTGTAATCAGGGCCCCTCTCACTGTTGTGCCTGCCAATGGGCACATACAGGCTTCATCCCAGCCAATGACAGCCCTCCCAGCATCCCTAATGCACACCATGAAGAATTGTCATTGCCGCTGATGGACTGAATGCCAGACCTGCAACCCACCAGGCTGCTGTTCTGGCAATAATTTGGATCCCCTGGTGAGTTTGGGTCCCTGTTTCTTCAGAAAAAAAAATTCTCTGTAAAAGTATCAATGGGCAAACACACAATGCCCATAATTCTGATATTGACACATGTGCTGCTATTGCATACGAGTGTATACAAACAATTCATTTGGCATAATAGAATAACGAAACATAGATGAAGTGTACAGGTACTTTTTTCCCATAAGAGCACCAAATGTATACCATTTGTGGCAGACATAGGAAATTTGTGGCCCTCCAAATGTTATTTGCCATCAGTTCTTGTCATCATGACTAATGAGCAGGAATAATGGGAGGTATATTCTGGCAAGATCTGGAGGGCCACAAGTCTCCTATCCCTGATTCATGATGTAATATGTAGTGATAATTTTCAGACTTTGGCCATATGATATTACTATTACTCTATGCACAGTGAAGTGAATTGGAATAATATTTCTGTTTCAGTATAGTATTACACACAGTGGGCAGAAATCCTACTGGTGATTTATGTGTGTGCAAATGAGATCATGTAAGTCACAGCAATAAGTTTCTGATAATTATTGTTAATTTTATTAGTTTTATTTGTATGCCGCATTTCTCCCAAGGGACCCAAGGTGGCTCACAGCATTAAAATCCACACAATTAAAATGCAATAAGTTAAATATTAAAAGACAAATTAAACAAGATATGATTTAAAATCAAATTAAAAAATTAAAACATGGAAATATTAAAATTATCTGTTAAAATAGGGTTCAGGGATTCAGTTATAATTGTTAAAAACCTGCCTGAAGAGATGGGTCTTTAGTTTTTTTCAAAAGGATAAAAGAGTGATCCATAGCCTCACACATATCCAGAGTTCCTACTCCAGTCCTCTGAAGATGCTGGCCACAGAGACTGGTGAAACGTCAGGAAGAATAACCTTCAGAACACGGCCAAAGAGCCTGAAAAACCCACAACAACCATCAGATCCCGCCTGTGAAAGCCTTCAAGAACACTATATGTTATTGTGAATGTGGAAATACATTGTTAAATAGTGCTATCACTATGCTTAAATAGTGTTAAGCATTTATACTTAACAAAACTGTTTCAGCCTATCAACCTTAATTTTTAGTGGTTTTCAGTTTGATTCAACTCTAGCTTCGGGATGCCCTGATCAGCATGACAAACGGTAGGGCATTCTAGAAGAGAATATCTGGAGTCCCACTACACAAGATCCCAGTGCAGTGAATCAACACATATTCCCCTTTAAATGTATCTTGACCTGAAATGTGGATTTAAACCCTACCTCATGACAGCATCCCTGTCATGATAGCTTCCCTGCATGATTGGCTGGCTCTGAGACCCTCACACATTTACAGTTATGATCTAATGATGCATTCAGTACATTCTGTAATTATCCTGTCTCCCTAAAGAGACAATGATCGCAGTCAGAGAGTCCCTCTGGGCACAACATTATCACCTTTATCTCCTGAGGTAGGTCCTTTAAGCTTGAGAAGTGCGTAGTAAGCCCCATAAACAAGTCTGAACGTTAAAAATAACCTTGATTGTTTTCAAAGCAATAAACCATAGACTATGTGTTTCCTTAGAATACACACCAACCTTGTAAAGTAGGACAGTAGGACCTCTATTTACAGTATCCACTAGAGATGCAGACAAATATAAAAACGGATCAATTTTTCTGATGGATATAGCTGATTCGTCATAGATTCATTGATCCGTATTTGTAAAATTTTTAATCAGGACGACTATGGCTTGACGAATATTTCCTCGGTTTTATTCATCGATCCGTTCACATTTGTCTATATTCATTACCCCTTTGGGGGGCCTCTCTGAGTTTGCTGGCACCAATTCAAATCTCTGGCCAATCAGGACATAGATCCTGGATTGACATGTCTGGCAGCCAATAGCGCTGCTGAAAGTGTATCTATTTTACAGATGATTCATATAAGTTTTTCCGATCCGGCCATTCCCCACTTCTGTTCATGCTCTCCAGAGTGAGAACAGTTGCTCCTCGCTAGCTTGCTGGTCCTCTTGCAGTTTCGCTTTTGTGGCAGCAAAGCAAAGGCTTATATTTTCCTTTTTCATCATTATCATCATTCATCAATCATCAACAACTTTACTGGGAATTTGGGGAGGGATTTCAGATAGCTTAGTCTACTTCTTTGGAAGGAAGGGCTTAATTTTATTTCAAATTCAAATCAATCAAACCTCTTTTATTAGTTGTGGGTTTTTCAGGCTCTTTGGCCGTGTTCTGAAGGTTCAGAACATGGCCAAAGAGCCCGAAAAACCCACAACAACCATTAGATACTGGCCGTGAAAGCCTTCGCGGATACCCTTTTTTCCCCTGCAGGCTTGTGTGTGTATCATTCCGGGGGGCATTGTCATTGTGTGACTGTGGAATCTCTTTTCCTTTATATTCAGTTTTAGAAAGTTTATTTTATAGAGGCCAAAAGAACTGCCGCTCCTGTTCCTAGAGGAATCTGAGGAGTTACTGGTTTCTGAAGATCCCCAGCCCAATTAGGAACCAGTAATGGCAGGACAGGCTTCACAGCCCCCCACCTCACCCCTGTCCCCAGAGTCATCTGTTCCCTTCTCCCAGACCAGCAGCACCCCTGGGACACAGAGTTCTTCCCAGACCAGCAGTCAGGGGCAGGCAGTGGGTCTTCATTTGGGCAAACATGGCAGAGGGGCCATGTGGGATCATTTCACGGCACTCAGTGATGACCCAAGGCTGGCACGCTACAATACCTGCCTTGGGGTGGTCCAGAGGGGGTCAGACCCCAGGCATCTGTCCTTCACCACCCTCCGCCAACATCTGGAGAGGTATCACCCAAGGCTCTTATTCAGGGAAGGCACTTCGTCTGCGCCTTCTGGGAGAGGGAAAAGAGCAGCTCTTGGGGAGGCAGAAGAAAGGCAGGAGGAGGTGTCAACCAGACCAGATGAGTGGGATATAAATCAAATCAATAAATCAATAAATCAATAAATCAATAAATCAATAAATAATAAAAAGGGCAGCCACAGGCATTGAGTCCACCATGACACTCAGCCGCCGGGTAGGTGGGGCTCGTCAGCCATGGAAGGCAGCCCATCTAGGAGAAGGAAAACTCCGATTTCAAACCTCCACTGCCTTGTGGCTATATTCACTGATGAAAAAGGCTTCAGGAGTTAACCTCGAGGCAAAATCCGGAGCTGGAGTCCCGAAAGCAGCATGTGTCGTTATGCCAACTCCTGCGACGTTGCTGGAACCAGTTGTATTGGCTCTTGCCTTTCCATTGGACCATTTTAGCAACGTGAAGAGGGGGGATCTGCTGCTTGGGTAACAGCCTATTCTCCATATTAATTTACCCAGGCTTCATGCTCTGGAGAGGACACTCCTCGATTCAGAGCATGTTACCATAGTTTCTTGAAACTGAAGGATGCCTATGGATGACCCTCAACCAGCAGTCAAAGGGCAAGGCTCAGCAGGCGGCCACTTGTCTCATAGCTGAGACAATCGCCCTGCTCAGACTTCCACTGTCCATTGTGGAATCCCAAGCCTTCCACTGGTTGATGTATTTTTTAATTTTTTTATTTTTTGCCCGCTGGTATGACCTCCCCTCACAGAGAAATCGCAGTTCTGGAGTGCTGCCCTTGCTCTATGACTCTGTGAAGGAGGTGGTCCGTGACCATTTCTCATAGCTACAGGGGTGCAAGGTGCACTTCACATTGGACCTGTGGAGCAGAGGTCAGCATGGCTACTTCTCACTCACAGCCCACTGGTGGCAGCCAGAGGACTTGAGTAGTGGCAAGGCATCGGCAGCAGGGCTGCAGGGGGAAGCCCTTGACCTGCCCCCAGGCTACAGGTCCATTCTGCTGCAGGTATGGCACATGGAACCTCAGGCAATGGGGAGGAACATCGCCAATGAGTTCGTGTCTGCGCTGCAGAAGTGGCCACCAGAGGGGGAGATGACCCATGGCCACACGGTCAATGATGCTGGGCGGAACATGTTGGCGGCATTGAACACGGTGGGCTTTGAGGGCATCATATGGTTGGCGCACAAATTACACCTTGTGGTGCACGATGCCATCCTGGGCAGCCACGTCAAGCTTGAGTGGGACACAGGCACCTGCGAGATGCAGGCACTCCTGGAGCAATGCTGCCAACTGGTGGGCCACTTCTCCCACAGCCTGAAAGCCACCCGCTGGCTGCATGAGAGGCAGGAGGAGTTGGATCAGGAGACCCACATTCTCCTGACAGACCTGCCCACCAGGTTCTCCACCTACATCATGGTGCCCGCCTGGTGGAGCAGAAGGCCATTTTGGAGGACATCATGTCCTCCATGCCCATTCTGCCTGGGGGGGGGGAGAGAGAGGTGGGCATCAGTGCCACAGATTGGCTGGCCCTCTCCCAGATGGTGGAGGTGCTCAAGCCCTTCCTGGAAACCACGGACATTTTGTGTGGTTATACAGCAAGCCTGGGGTAGGTCATCCCCCTGATTTATGCCTTTGATTGGTCTCTGTACACCAGGATCCTCCCTCCTTCCACAGACCAGGGTTTTGGTGAAGAGGTTGCAGGCAGGCGTGCAGAAGTGACTCCATCCTGTCTAACACAAGAGAGCTTACCGCATGGCCTGCCTGTGTGATCCTCAAATCAAGGGAGGCTTAGCAATATGGACCTCAGACCTCAAGGAGTGGAGAACGGAGCTCTCCACTGAGGTCCACAGGGCGTTGAGGGCACAACACTTGCATGGGGCAAAAGGAATGTCAGGCCATGAGGGGCAGGATGGTTTGCCCTCTTGTCAACCAAGCCTAAACCCTCTCTTGGCACACCCAGAGCCTGTCCCGGCACCCCCAAATGTGACAAGAGGAACAGACAACCCTCTTGGCACACCCAAAGCCTGTCCCAGCACCACTGGATGTGACTAGAGCACCAGCCAACCCTCTCTTGGCACACCTAGAGCCTGTCCCAGCACCTCTGAACATGACTAGAATGCCAGCCAACCCTCTCTTGGCACACACAAAGCCTGTCCACATCCCCAAACATGCCAAGAGAGCCAGCCTGTCTCAGCCCGCCCCCAAAAAAAGTCTGAGGGCTATCTTTATCATATCCAGGCAATCTCAGCAGCCAAGTTGCAATCCCCCCCCCCCATTTTCTAGTTCTAAACAAGCATCTCTGTTTGTTTGAAGGTTCCCAGCAAGTCTAGTTAGACTGGTGAGTGACAGGTGGTGAGTTTCCTAAGCCTGTCTCAGACTCACCCAAGGCCTGTCTGGGCATCACCCCATTGCCCCATCGCATGACTTCAGATTTCAGAGCATTTGTTTCCAACAGCCCCGCAGCCGTGGATTAACTGCCATTAGTAGCACCAGGCTTGGACCCTTTTCTCCTGTTGGTGCTACTGATTCCCTGAGAGCTGTGCTCTGCCCTACAAGCCTATCTGGGCATCCCCTGTACTAAGATGGACAACAACAGCAACAACAACAGCAGCACCTATAACAAGCCCAGTGGCTCAGCAGCACTGCAGTTTAACCCGCAGCGCCACTGTCTACCTTGCTGCCAACTTCTCAGTGCCCGATGGGTCCACTCCAAAAGTCTACATTGCTGGCTGCGTGACAACTTTCTGAGTCCTGCAGCTCCTTCCGCTTCCAAATGGCCTGCGTGCACATTCCTTCAGGCTTGATTCTCAAATGCTGCTTGCTGACCTCAGCGTCCTACCTTCCTCGGGAGTCCCAGTGCCAAGAGGGCCAGGCTCAGCACCACCCGAACCTGACCAATGTGCTCCCTCCTCCTGAGATGTGCTGCGTGTGACATGTCCCTTCCTATCTCCAGGATCAGTATCCGCTGATTCATTTATTCTGAAAAATCTCAGAAATGCATATTTATACATATTTCATTATTCCAACCTCCTTGGGCTTCATTCCAATTATTCATGCCTGTTCATTCCAGCCTCCTAGCCTTCTCTACTGCCCCAGAAGGCTGGCAGGAGCTGGGTGAAAAGCAATGGGACGTAGCTCACCCCCGTCACACAGATTCAAACTGCAGTGCTGATCTTCTGATGGACAAACCCAGTGGCTCAGCAGTTTAACCTGCAGTGCCACAGTCTATGTTGCTGCTATGTGCAACCTGCGTGGCCGTCCCCTCCCCACCTCACCAGGCATCAATTCCAGCCTCCTTGGGCCATGTTGGCCCCAAATCCTGCAACCCCCTCCAGCTGCCTTGGGCTTGCCTGCTGCTGATTCTGTGCCAAGAATCGGGCCAAGGGCCTTCCAGATCTTGATTACTGGGTGAAGTTGGCTCATCGGGCCAAGTTCTTTCTGGCCTGCCTGCTTATCAAAGGGCTACATTAGTGCCCCAAAGTCCACTCAGGCTTCATTCCTAATTCCTGGCTGTTCATTCCAGCTTCCTACTGCCTCAGCTAGAAAGAACCTGGAACAAACTACAGGAGCTCAGTTCACTCCGTTCCATGGTTTTGACTAAGAAGCCCAGCAGCCCCGTGGATTAACCACCCTATTCATCTGTTGTTCCTGTTGTTGTGCAACCTCAGTTGCCTCCTGGGGGGCAAACTTAACTATGCAGGCAAATGTGATGTTCCCAAAAAAGGCAAGAGTCTGCTTTCAAGCCTGTCTGGGCATCCAAGTGCCAAACAGACCTGTCTCAAGCCCCCCCAAGCCTGTCCAGGTGTCCCCTATGCCAAAGAGGGCCTGTCTCAGGCCCACCCAAAACTGGCAGACTGTTCATTCCAGCTTCCTAGCTATTCTACAGCCTCAGTAGGTAGGCAGAACTTGGAACAAACTACAGGAGCTCAGCTCACCAGTGGCCCCATGGATTAACCGCCGTTACATTAGTAGCACCTTGGACCCTATTCATCTGGTGTTGTTGCTGCAGTTGCGCAGCCTCAGTTGACTCCTGGGGGCAAACTGAACTACCTTTGCATTGAAAAGAGTCTTCTTTCCTTTTGCTTCCTTCCTTTTACCTCTGCCTCTTCCTTTTCCTCTGCCCCCCCCAAGGTTGTCTGGGCATCCCCATGCCGAGGGGGCCATGCTCTGCCACACCCAATGCTTGTCCTGTCATCTCATGCCAACACGGTGCTCCAAAGTCCACTTGGGCTACAGCCTGAGTAGGTTGGCAGATCTTCCGATCAACAAGCTTAGTGGCTCAGCAACAGTTTAACTCGGTAGGTAGGCAGACGCAGGAACAAGGGTCAAGAGCTCAGGTCACCCCATTGCATGGATTCGAACTGCTGATCTTCCACTCCAGAAGCCCAGCAGCCACCCTGACTAATCGCCCTTAGTAGCACATTGCAGTCAGGCCCTATTCTCCTGTTGTTGCTGCTGCTTTGATAACTTTGCCTGATGGGGCCCAAAAGCCTGCTTTCCGGCTCCCGTGTGCCTGAGTGCCCAATGGGGCAACACAGTCTACTTTGCTGGTGCCAACTTAGCTCAGTGCCCCAAAACCCTGTCCAGGCATCACCCCATCGCACGGCTTGAGCAAAGAGGGTCGTCTAGATCTCTTGGCAGACCCAGACTGAGCAGTAAGAAAAATGAATAAATAGTTGTTCTTGTACAATTAAAGTGTACAAGAGGAAAGTGTTGGGTGACACCCATAATGTGCCAAGACAGAGGGCTGTCTGGCCTGTTGGCATACCCAAAGCCGGGCTCTGCCCCATCCAAGCCTGTCCAGGCATCACCCCATCACCCCATCGCCCGGCTTCAGACAGCAAAGCTCGTCTGGTTTTCAACCCAAGCATCTTTCTTTCTTTGAAGGTTGTCAGCAAATATAGTTAAATGTTGGTGGACAGGTGAGTCTCCTAGGCCAGGCTCTGCCCCACTCAAAGCCTGTCTGTGTGTGGGCGTCCCCTGTGCCAAAGAGGGCCTGTCTCAGCCCCACCCAAAGCCTGTCCAGGCTTCATCCCATCACCTCATTGCCCGGCTTCAGACGGCAGAGCTCGTCTGGTTTTCAACCCTGCCAAGGGGGCCGGCCTGTCTCAGCCCCCCAAAAAACTACTGAGGGCTGTCTTTATCATATCCAGGTGGTCTCAGCAGCCAAGTTGCAATCCCCAGCTTTCTAGTTGTAAACGACCGTCTTTGACATCCCATTGTCCCATTGCCCAACTTCAGATTGCAGAGCTGATCTGTTTCTGACAGCCTTTTTTCCCTGCTGCCAACTTCCTCAGTGCCCTATGGGGCAACACATTGCTGCTGCCAACTTACCTCAGTGCCCCAATGGGGCCAAAAAAGCCTGCTTTCCTGCTGCCTTTTCCCTCAGTGCCCAATGCAGCCAAAAAAGCCTGCTTTCTGGCTGCCAATTACCTCAGTGCCCAATAGAGCCAAAAAGCCTGCTGTGCTGCCAAATACCTCCTTGCCTCCAGTCCTTCTGAGGGCAAAATCTACTTCACTGGCAAATGTAATGTTGTGCTGAGCTGAAGACAAACTCAATGCCTCATGCATGCCTCTGCCAAAGGAACCTTTCATTCTGCTGGGGCTAAATATAACTCCCTCAATGCCATGGGCTTCTGTGCTGTGTGGTAAACTCTCCTGGGGGACCCAATTTGTGGGTGAATAACTTGGAGTTATAATATCCAGTCTTCACCCAAGTTAGTAGGCCTGTTGGGGAAAGATATAGGAAGCTCCATTGTGATTCTGGAGTCTCTAACTACCTGGGGGGAGCTTTCCTGGGGGGTCCTCTTTGTGACTATGTAACTCAGGGGTCCATGATCCAATGCTCACCAAACTTTCAGGATTTGTAGAAAAGCATCTGAGGAAGCTTCCCTGCAAATGCGGTATTTTTAGGTCATCAGGGACCAGTGTTATAGGCATTTAAAATGCAGATGAATCAACAGATCGATTCATCAATTTGTTTGAAGAATATTTGCATATTCGTATTTGTTGATTTGTTAACCTTGATGAATAACGGATCAAAACGAATCACCATTTTATAAAATTGTCCCCATCTTTAGTAGCCGCTATTAACCTTCTTTCATCCACACTGAATTTAGTTATAGTTCTGCTGTATCAAGAAACTAGTCATCTGTTGAAGTGTTATATTTGTTTTATTAAGAAAATAAAGTAGATTTATTAGATTGCAGTTGTAGCTTTGAAGCATGTTAGGTATCTTCAGACCATTACAATGTTTAAATAAACTTACATTTTCTAAGTAAAATAATAAATAGCTAAGTCTAGGTAATCATCTTGACTAGAAGCTGGGCTATTCTTCTTCTTCTTCTTGAAATAAAAACAAACCTCTGTGTCTCACATTCCACAGCATTCAAGGACCATCCTTTCACATACACAAACCCTCTCGTTTTGCATCTCTTTAGGACCACCTTCTTCATTATACTTTCAAATTGACAACCAATTAAGTCCAAGTAGGCGTAATTCAGAATACTCCAATCATTGCCCAAAATTCTCATGATCCAGGCTCCATGTGTCTTATCACCTTCAATTTAGCGGTCTCTTGTTTCTTCTTCTTTTCCTGGACTGTCCAACCTTGTGAATTGGAAACAACTCTGCACAACAAGCTCCTGAAAAACATCTCTTAAATTCATCTCACACAGAACCTAACAGACTCCATTTTAGTACAACTACAATTCCCAGTTTCCTTCCATTTCCTTGCACATTGTCCTGAATATGTTTGCAAATTCCTTTTCAGATCTTCACAATAATCATGAAAAAATGTCAACAACAGATGGATTCAAGAAGACATTGGGATAAAGCTTCTGAACATACCCATAACCCTTCCCTAACTTAGGTCTGCTCAAATGCAGACCACCTCCCATATAGACATACAGTGGTGCCTCAAATTATGAACTTAATTGGTTCCAGAACTCCGGTTGTAACTCAAAATGGCCATAAGTCGAAGCACCATTTCCCATAGGAATGCACTGAAATGCAATTAATCCATTCCAGCCAAAGGGAAACAAAAAACAAAAAAATCACTGCAAGACCCATCGGAAATATGATTAATCCCTTCCGGTTGAAGGGGGGGTGGAAGAAAAGCAAGCGAAGCATGCAAGACCCATCAGAAATGCAAAGAAAGCAAAGCAAAAAGCAAGTAGAGCACATTGGAAATGCAAAGAAAGCAAAGCAAAAAGCAAGGGAAGCATGCAAGACCCGTCAGTAATGGGGAAAAAAACCCAAAGCAATCAAACCCCGCAAGACCTATCGGAAATGGGTGGGACAAAAAGTAACCAAACCCCCCAAGACCCATTGGAAATGGGGGGGGGACAAAAAGTAAGCAAACCCCCCAAGACCCATCAGAAATGGGAAAAAACTCCAAAAAGCAAGCAAACCCCCTAAGACCAATTGGAAATGGGGGGAAACCCAAAAAGCAAACAACACCCCCAAGACCCATTGAAAATGGGGAAACAAAATACCAAAAAACAAACAAATCCCCAAGACCCATCACAGCACAGAAACATAACCCCCAGCCCAAAACCATGCAGCAAAACCCACCCAGAACAGTTTTTTAAAAGCAGAAAGCAGCACCTTACCTTACCAGATAGTTCGAAGCCTCCTCCGATCGTACACTCTCTAACTGCTGAGGCGAAAGAGCTACAAAGAGGCAGCCTCTTCGCCACCAACAGTTAGAATTTGAACTTCCTGCCTTTTTTCCCTGCCTTTTTGCATTTGTAACTGGAAGCCACAAGTCGAAGCAAAATTTTGTGGCCGGAGCTGGTCATAACTCAAAATGGTTGTATGTCGGGACATTCGTAAGTCGAGGCACCACTGTATTGGCATGTCCCTCATGTAGCATTCCAGAAAAAAGCTCCACTTCTACTTCAGAGATTTATCACACTGATCAAAACCTACATTGATATGTTCAAGACTAGAAGAGCACTACAGAAAGAGTTCCACGAATATGGACTGATCTTGAGCATGCTGTAGAGAAGATAGTCTATCAAGATGGTTATGAATAGGACTTAGAGCTACCTTTCTTACCCCAATAAGCGGAGACTGGAATCCATATGAATAATAACCTATATGAAACTCTCTGGACAATAGTCTACATGGCCTCCTTGAAGCATTCCAGTCTCCCTTTGAGATACTATTTTGTGCCTACACAAGCAGTACTGGAAACAGTAGGAAAATGTTCCCTCCATGAAGTTTAATAACCTGAAATGATCTTATTTGGCACAAATGATCATTGAATAAAAAACATATATTTGTGCACCTTTCTATCATGCGGAAAGCTGGACTGGAGGAATCCCAAGCTGGAATTAAGACTGCAGGAAGAAATATCAACAACCTCCAATATGCAGATGATACCACTCTGATGGCAGAAAGTGAGGAGGAATTAAAGAACCTTGTAATGAGAGTGAAAGAGGAAAGTGCAAAAAACGGTCTGAAACTCAACATCAAAAAAACTAAGATCATGGCCAGTGGTCCCATCACCTCCTGGGAAATAGAAGGGGAAGATATGGAGGCAGTGTCAAATTTTATCTTCCTGGGCTCCATGATCACTGCAGATGGAGACAGCAGCCATGAAATTAAAAGACGCCTGCTTCTTGGGAGGAAAGCGATGACAAATCTTGACAGCATCTTGAAAAGCAGAGACATCACCTTGCCAACAAAAGTCCGAATAGTCAAAGCTATGGTTTTTCCTGTCGTGATGTATGGAAGTGAGAGCTGGACCATAAAGAAAGCAGACCGCCGAAGAATTGATGCCTTTGAATTGTGGTGCTGGAGGAGGCTCTTGAGAATCCCCTGGACTGCAAGGAGAACAAACCTATCAGTTCTAAAGGAAATCAACCCTGAATGCTCACTTGAAGGACAGATCCTGAAGCTGAGGCTCCAGTACTTTGGCCATCTCATGAGAAGAAAAGAGTCCTTGGAAAAAACCTTGATGTTAGGAAGGTGTGATGGCAAGAGGAGAAGGGGACGACCGAGGATGAGATGGCTGGACAGTGTCTGCGAAGCAACCAACATGAACCTGACACAACTCCGGGAGGCAGTAGAAGACAGGAGGGCCTGGCGTGCTCTGGTCCATGGGGTCACGAAGAGTCGGACACGACTAAACGACTAAACACAAGAATCTTTATTATAGTTAGTTCCACATACTGTACTATTTTATGTGATTTCTGTATGTACATATACTATGCAAAAACAAGCTGAAAAACTGCAAATACATCCTTATTCAAAATTGTCCTGCTATTTTTAATGATTCTATGAATGATGGTGGCACATCATCTTGTACATATAATTCATTCTCAGAAGTACTATTTCAATCAGATGTGCATGTCACATCCATGCAATACTACAATCACTGATTTTTGAAAATGATGTCTTTGGATGAATCCACGAATGGAATTTGGTACTTTTATGGGGAAAATTAACAGATATTTAAGAATGTTTGATATGGTCTGTCAGCAGAGCACAGACACATCCATATACTGTATCACATGCTGGAATATCTAAATAATCTACCCATTAGTTCACGGATGGTGTAAATCTGGTGCTTTTCTAAAAGAGGATATGGTTGTTCTAAAAAGTATAAGTATGCCACCACACACATAGATGCACATATGTGGATGTGTACCCATATATGAACGATTTTCTCCTCTGTTGATGTTGCCATCAGGCTATTTGTTCAAGAAGGCTATACTCCAAGTCATTCTCTCTAGTCACAAGTCACTTCAGGCCCCTGTTTTAGCTATTATATTATATACCTCCCACTTTCTATACATGCTACTTATGCTTATTATGCTCATTATTCTTTGCTCCAAGAATGCCTCATTTTCAGAGCAAGCTTTGTTTCACTCTTATTATATGCAACATCTATGTTCAAGGTTGCCAGTTACTTGATTATTCAGGGAAGCACTCTTCGCCTACCCCTGTCCCCCTCCCCACACCTCCTTATTTTTTTCAGAATAGTCTCAGTTCAAGGTCTTACGTTCTTTGTTTCCTGTGTTAAGTTTTGCCATTTCTTTTTCTTAGGAAAACATTTTCCCTTGCTTCTCATTTATCTGCAATTTCTACATTTGTCTGCAATTCCATTTCCTCCCTAAAAGCACCCAAGCACGAGAAACACAAGGCAACCTCAGCGTCCGTCTATTACATTTGGCATCAGAAAAGAGACAAAGCCCTCCTTTCTCTTGTAGAGTCATTAGCACTTTACCAAGTTAAAACACAGATGACAAAACATCCTTCAGGTTAGGAAATTTTTTTGCAGAGAATTTAGTTTATTTGAAGAGAAAGCATTGATCAGGAGCACGGATGATAACAAAAGGAACTGGGAGTTTAAGCCCCTGTGTGCAGTATGGAAATGTTCACATTGTATATCTTGGTTTTAGTATCAGGGGAAAGTGACAAGAGTAAGAACTGAACTATCTTCAGCAAAGAATTTAAATTATGTATGTATTATAATTGTTTGGCTTTTATAATGAATCACTACCTGCCTTTCACACACAAACCATGCTCAAGTTTAAAGAGATGTAGCAGCAGTCATGTTGCAGGTGCTGTATCTCCATGTTAAAACTGATGGTTCTCAGGGCAAGGTTCTTTTAATGGAGGTGTCTTAAATGTGGAATGCAATGTATATACAGGTACTCAGTGTAAGAATATTCAGCTGTTAACTATTATTGCTACCTCTCTGGTACTAGGTGAACGCAATTTTGTCCTTCTGAACTTTTAATGAGTAATAATTAGTCCAAATCATATTGTTATTTGTGTTGCTATTAAGTGCAAATGTATAAATCACAGTGATAAGTTGCTGCTAGTAAATGAATCACCATTATTTTTTGTGGCATGCCAAGTTGTATGATTGGCATATAATGAGGAATAAAATGAGTGATTTGTTCACTATCAGAAATTTGCTGCTGTAATTTATACCATTGCATTTATCTATATATGGATTCTGGCCACATGGTTGGGTTTTTTTTTTGTTTTTGTTTTTTTGCATTGCTATTGAAAGTTAAGATTTGGCTTATGCTAAGCAACAGGACATTGGCCATTGATTTGTGTGACTTAGCCTGCAACTGATAATATCTGTGATGGTCTCTTGAGGCCCTTTGCTGCCAAAGGTTACACTATTTGTGCAACTATATAAGACAGTTTTGGCCAAAGAATCCCTAAGATATCACTTTAAAAAGAATGTAGCCAATGCAGGGAATATCCATAAGAAGAAGAGGAATCTCTCTTCCTGTCCTTTGATTTAGCTCAGAAAGGTGCTGTGACCCCTCAATCCAATGAAACAAGCAGTCCTTTCCAGGAGGCCACCATTCCCTACTACAATAATCTCTAGTGCAATCCTAACATGTATTCTTAGAGAATGAGCAGTTCTAAAACAACTTTTGCTGCCTTAGGCAAAGTAGAAGATGGCACATCCATGTCAGCAAACCAGTTGTTCTCATTTCTATCAAGTGCAGATCTTTTGCAGGGATGAGGACTTGAGTCACGGGACTCGCTGTCAAGTCGGACTTGAGTTGCACTTGTGACTTTACTCGAACTCGACTTTGGGGATTTTGTTTGTTTGTTTTTTGCAATGACTCAGACTTGACTCGCAATTCGGATCTCACCCGCCCCTCCCTTTTTTCTCTGGGGGGGGGATTGGGCTTGGTTTTAATAGAGACTCTGACTTGGGGCTTGGGGCTTGGGATTTGGTACCAAAGACTCAGACTCAGATTTGGGCATCGGATCAAAAGACTTGCCAACATTCCTGCTCTTTTTGCAACCTGAAGGCTGCCTAGGCAAAACCTAATGGCTCTCCATGCAAACCCAGCCACCCCAGAACACTTTGCATTTGAACAGAGATGTTTCACAGTAATACACTATTGCTGGGGAAAATCTCCCCTTCCTTTGCAGCCACTATGAAGACTACAGCTCTGCATATGGAAAACTGAGAAGCCTGAGGAGGTAGCCCACAACATCATCACCCCTAGTAATCAAAATGCCCTGGTGCTTCAACCATGCATACATTGGGTCAGCTATACCATTGATAATCAAATATATTGACTGTTTCTTTTTCCAGGGAAAAGCTTTGGAGGGTGCAGCTTACAGATGAAAAATGTTGGGGTGGGGCGGGGGATGTTTAACCCTTCCCTATTTACTTCTCTTTTGGTATAATCTCATGAAAAGATAGACGAGAGCTGTCTAATGCTGAACTGGTTTATTGACAGGTTGCTTACAAGGCTGTGTTTGCATATCCTTGTTTATGAGGCTATGTTTGCATGTCAGAGAAACTGGAAGAGGGTTGGATTGGAAAAATGTTAAGGGGGGTCTTCTGGGTGATCTTCACCCATTCAGGTCATTTTTTTAGGTTTTCAGTTTCCACATTTTTGTGGAGAAGAAAGAGGAGGAAGTACAATAAAAAGTAATGGGTTATTAATGTATTACTCATGAAGTAATGATTAACATACTAAATATAAAAAGTAAGCCCAAATGTTACAACAGTGGGCAGAGTCCTGCTCATTTTTTCCACTCACACAGTAGTCAATTGCTTGTGTTGCTAGACAATCAGCTTGCACAAGAAGGTATTACTAGATAAACCCTTCTTCAAGTTCAGAAACTGTCCAGCCACTCAAGCCATAGACTATTGTTCAAGTGGAATGAATGAACAGGACTCTGCCTATTGCTTCTTGAAAATAACAGTCCAAACTTTAGTACCACATACTCTGTGAAGCATCATGTATGTCATGGTTCTGTATAATTCCTCAAAGAACCCCCCACCCCAGTTTATGAATGTGGAATGTTGTGCTTCTGTAGCCATGATTCAAAATGCCAGGAAATGACCTAATATTGCTGCACTATATCATGTCCACATTGCCAGAAGAAAAAAGGTCAAAGAAAACAAGTGGGTATCCTGTAGATCAGCTTGACTGCTGCCACTGGTGTTGTCAACATTCAGGCTGCCCTTTGCCAAACTTTACATAGCAAAGGACAACCAATGGCAGTGGTCAAGATACCTTCTTGTTTTCACTACCATTCACTTAGAGACATCAAGGAAGAGGAAATGCCAGAAGCTGACTCCTTTTTTCATCAATTAACCACTTCTCACCTAAACAGAAAACAATTGTCATGGCTGTTTTTTGAAAAGTTTTTTTAAGTGATGCAGCACCTCAGCAATAGTCTACAGGAGTCTTGAAAGGAATTTCACTTACCCTGCCCATCTGCCAACGAACAGGTTTATTTAATTTAGTTTATTAATGTATTTACTTTTATTTATTTAATAAACAAGACGTATTTAATTTGCTGATATTCTGAAGTGGCTCACTTATTAAGCCACTACTCAATATCAGAAATTCCAATTGGAAGGAGCCTTGACAACAGGGAAGGCTCACTTTTGGTCCATTCCCAGCCATCACACATGCTGGAAATGAACAAAACCAGAAGCTCAGATAAGACTACCCTGGGGATGGTTTCGTTCACTCCAGCAATTTGTCATGTGACTGCTGGAAAAAAAGAGCAAACCAACCCATCCCTGCAGTGGACCAAAGAGGGCAAATATTGCCTATCTGATCAAGCCCTAAGGTATATCTATAATGTAATGTTATTATAATTTGTTATTGGGGAAAGTAACTAATTATAAGTATCTAGTTAGTCCAAACTCCAGTATTCACTCTGAATTAGGAACACAAGCCAGTTTGAAACTATCATTCATAATCAGTGCTTGCTTCCCTAAACCAATGTTAATCATAATCATTATTTTCAGTTTGGATTAAATAAATAACTGTAGTTAATTTCAGAAAACGCTCATGGACTGCACAAATATTCATCTTTCTGGCAGTCCATGGTATCCATAAAGCTCCCCTCCAGCACTTTATATCAAACTGATTCCACCACAATCTGATCTTTCTTCACTATCCAGCTTTTGCATCTATACATAATAGTTGGGAATACAGAAATGTGAATGACCTTGGCCTTGGTCTCCTTACACTTGATAAGGTTTTCTAGTTCCTTCATAACTGCCTTTCAAATTTAAATGTTCTTATATCTTGGCTGCAGTCTGAACTTGGATTGATTGTGGAAGCAAGGTATATAAAATCTTTAGCAATTCCAAATTCTTCATTGTCAACAATAAAGGCATAATGTTCTTCTATAGTCGTGATTTTTGTTTCTTAAAATTTATCTGCAGTCTTGCTTTTGCACTTTCTTTTACCTTCCTCAGGAGTCATTGCTGCTCCCTGCCAATAACAAGGGACATCTGCATATTTTATATTATTGATATTTCTTCCACCAGTTTTTACTCTACCTTCATCTGAATCTAATCCAGCTTTCCACATATTTATTTATTTATTTATTTATTTATTTATTTATTTATTTATTTATTTATTTATTTATTTATTTATTTATTTATTTATTTATTTATTTATTTATTTATTTATTTAACTTATATGCCGCCCACACTACCCGAAAGTCTCTGGGCAGCTTACAGCATTTAAAATACAATAAAAGGGCAAAATAATTAAAATGCAATTAAAATATATATTCTAAAAATTGCCATCAGACCTACAGCTGATATTATTTCAGTTAAAAAGCCATTTGGAACAGGAAGGCTTTGACCTGGCACCAAAATGTCATCAGCATCGGCGCCACACGATTCTCATATGTTCTGCATACAGGTTGAACAGACAGAAAGATAAAATATATCCTTTTCTGACACCTTTGCTTATTGAAAGTTATTCTGATTCTCCACATTCTGTCCTGTTTGTTTGTTTGTTTGTTTGTTTGTTTGTTTGTTTGTTTGTTTGTTTGTTTGTTTGTTTGTTTGTTTGTTTGTTGGTTGGTTGGTTGGTTGGTTGGTTTGTTGGTTTGTTGGTTTGTTGGTTTGTTGGTTTGGTGGTTTGGTGGTTTGGTGGTTTGGTGGTTTGGTGGTTTGTTTCACCTTCCTTTCTCCTTAAAAAGGACCCAAGACATCTTACAACAATTAAAAGACAGTATTTAAGTTAGCAACAATACATATACAATACTAAATGATCAATGCATACAATACCAATACCCCCCCAAAAAAAGAAAAAGAAAGAACCCCTAAGCAACACAAAAGTATATTCAATGCAGAAAGGTAAAACAATCCATTTTTTAAAAAACATTTGGTAGCTATTCACTTAGGGAACGCTTGCTTGCATGCAGAAGGATAGCAAAGAGAGTGCCAGTCTATAAAGCATAAAGATGGAGCCAGATGGTTCTGCTGTGGGAAGGAGTTCCAGAGTGTAGGAGCAGCGACAGAGGAGGTTCTCTCCTATGTCCCCACCAAATGCACCAGTGAAGATGGTGGGACTGAGAAAAAGGCCTCTTCTGGTTATCTTAACACCCAAGCCAGCTCATAATGGGAGATACAGCCTTTGAGATATCTTGGGTCCAAGCTGTTCAGGGCTTTATAGGTTAGAACCATCACTTTGAATTCTGCCCAAGAATGGATCGGCAGCCGGTGGAACTGCTGTAACTGGGGTAGAGGTTGTGTGATCCCTGTGTCCAACCCCAGTTAGCAATCTGCATTGTGTGTTTTGGACACACTGAAGTTTCCTGATACTTTTCTTATGGTAGTTTATTGTCTAGAGAAGGGGTCTTGAAACTTTTCACATGAAGAGCCACATATTATATTTGTGATATTTTCAAGGGCCAAAGGAACATGTGTGTGCACACGTATGCACACACTTCCACCCACCTGCCTGCCTGCATGCATGCACTCCCACCCACCCACCTGCCCTCATGCACATATGCCCATCCACACCCACGAACCCACCTGCCTGCGTGCCCACCTGCCGGCATGGACGAGCTGGATGAAAAGGCCAGGTGAGCCAGATGTGGCCTGTGGGCCATACTCTGGAGACACCTGGTCTAGAGCGTAGATTATGGATCAGGACAATCAGGGTCTGAGGTACATCCATTTGTTTTAGGACAATCAATAGCTTCTCATGATTCATACAGTCAAAAGGTTTGCTGTAGTGTATAAAGCATAAACTGAAATTATTTGATGTGGTCTAGTAGACTGTGTATATTTGTGATATCATTTCTGGTGCTTCTTCTTTTTTGGAATCCACCTTGAACATCAAGCATTTCTCACCTCATATAGGGTAAAAGTCTTTGTTGCAACATCTTGAGCATTGTCTATTGCTGGGCAAAGTTGGGTATTTGTTTCTGAGGAGTAAACGTGACAGACTGGATAGGAGAACCAAGGATGTTTTTCATTTCCCTAGGCTCACTTGCTCTTTCAAGATGTGGGGTAGATCCCTGTAAGATGCCCCTCGTATCCTGGTTTGTCTTTGAATATGAAATAGGAACATGGATGTAGTCTGTTTTTATTTTATTCTTCAACCCAGGTAGCAAAATGTCTTGGACCACTTCATTTGCAGAAACTTGTATGTGAACTCTCCTTTTTCTATCTCTAGATGGGGACTCAAATACACTTTAAAATACAAAAATTTAAAATCTCCTTTCCTTTTTGTGTATTTTATTTTTAAAGGAAATAAAATCTATCTGCTCAACCCAATAGTTTTCTGTGTCTATGATGTAGTTTGGGAGAATTCTTTCCTTGGACTAGAACACCAAAATTCTAAGACTCATAATCCACAAAAAAAAAAAAAAAAAATTCCATGGGGGAGTCTTCTGTAATGAAAGTACTTGTCTCCAATTTTACATTTGAGACATGTATTTAACATCTCTTCTCTTCCATGTAAAAATTAAACCTTTGCATTTCTGATGAAGTAGATCATGAGGATTCTACTTTGTATAGTGAAATCTCACTGAGACGTTAGAGCAAATAATAGCAATTTTCAGCATAAAAATAGTACTGTACTAACCCTTATGGAAACAGAAACAAAATGGCGCAAAATCTATCATTGTACTTTATGAATACTACCTCCGTGCAAACATTGTTTTGTATGATCAGTAAGAGCATCTTGCTAATAATGCTTTCGGTCTTGGATTAAATGTTAGGACCTTACTCTTTGTTTGAATTTAAGCTCTATATTGTAGAGACTGTATCCTATCAACACTTAGAATAGCCTTTGGTGCTCTCATGTTGCCATGAGGCACGTTGCTTGTTTTATTTTTAATCTTTTCTTCCACTCTCCACCCCCATTTTAATTTCTATTTGCCAGGTTTGGTCATAGCACAAGGACATAGGGAAAGACATTCTTTCAATTCTCTGGGCATTGTGGCTGACTGAAATGGAAAGCAAGACAAAGCCACAGAAGAAAAGCTTATTATGGGCAGCCTAGTTGGAAGAAAATGAATCACCTAAGCAGATAGATTTCAATGATCTCGGGCAAGCTACATTCTTTATTCTGTATCTAATTGTTCAAGAAAATGTTTAGCTACTGCATAATGTGATCCATAATGGAAATTATGTGAAATAACTAAAAAGAAATCCACATTTATTCAAGGGTTTGCTTCTGAAAGTATAGCCATAATGCACTTCTTCCAGGGGTTTAATAGAATTTCTTCTGATGGAAATTGGATGAATAATAAAATCTCCTAACACATATTTTTAGGGGGAAAATGAAATGTGTGTTACCTAGGAGGCTTGCCTAAGTGTTCAACAGAGGTATTCAAGCATGGTTTTGAACGAAGGGCAGGTAGGGAGGTGGGAGATGTAACCAGTTTGATTTCTACCCATAGTTTTTCAATGTTCTGCCCATAATATCTATTTTGCAAAAAATGAAACACGATGCTATTGTCTTAAAGTAGTGGGAGATGCAGCTACGAAATTATCTGAGTGAGCCACACTGTGTGGGGCTTTAAGGGAGAGGGCAGAATCCTCTTTGTCCTTCCCACTCACTCAGTGATTGGGGCACACAGAAGGACCCTCCCCGAAGAATGTGATGATTATGAAGGCATTCAGGCATTCCCCAGTAGCTGATCCTGCTATTTCAGAAACACTATTGATTGCTTCTGACACTGACCACAATGTCTCAGTGACTCCATTGCACAAAGGGTTGGCTTCTTCACAGATTGTACGTTTCTCCCAGTACATCCAATATAACTGTCAACAAGGTTACTAGGTCTCCCTTGCTAATTAGATGCAATATAGGTGCAGCCAAGAAAGTAAGCAGTGCAGAGGGGGAATGAAGAAGGCGGAAAAGCTAATCAGTACCCCCCCCCTTTTGACCTTTAAGGTCTACAGAAGAACTTGGAAGAGACATTTTTGGACTGTAGCTCCCAGAATCCGTCAGGGCTGTGGCCACACTGGCTGCAGGATTCTAGTAACTATAGCCACAAAAGCAATTTTCCCAAACTCCAGTTTAAATATAGACCAAATGCTTAAAGCCAAGAGAAAAGCTAGAGCCATAATTAACCCATTTGGCACCTGGGCCAAATGACACCATCTCCCACTAAGCTCTACCTTCAGGCATGGACACAAGCCTCCTAAAAAAGAGTAGGAGAGGAATGTGGTGTCCCCACATCCATTTCCCCAAACAATTTCTTTAAAAGAAGAGGGAACTTGAATAACATCCATTAGTAGATTCGCCTTTATATTTCAGTGCCCTGGAGCAAGGCACTAGTTGCTCCATCCTAGTTACAGCCCTGAAGAGAGCCATGTTTCCTGGGCCTGCCACTTCTCAGCTCCTTGTTTCCCGTGGAAGCTCTGAAAGGGGCTCTGAGATATGTACTTCGTTGTCCACATAGATGAAAATTCCCAGTATGCAGACGAAACTGTGTGAGTACCTTTTCAGGACAGCCCATTCATTAGGCAGCAAGGCATTTGCCTCAGGCAGCAGATTTTAGGTGCCAAGATAAAGAAGCAACTGTTACTATTCTGTTTATATGGCAAAGGTTGGGGAAGAGGTGGGATTTTTAGTTTTTTTTATTTTGCTTTATTTTATTGTTTGTTTTTTTGTGGGTTTTTTTGCCTTGAATTCAAAAATAAGACGGATTTGCTGTTTTGGGCACCTTGACTTGAGCATGGGGGCGAGTCCTGACAGTCATAATTGTTTGCTATGACAAGAGAGAGTAGGATTATTCAAGAAGCATGGCCTATATCCCCTGCAGTCACAGAACTTTTTGCATTTTTTTAAAAAAAGACATTTAATTGCTTTAAAGCATTACAAGATATTTTGACATTTCCACACACCATGTGTTGGGTTTCTTTTTAAATGTCATAGGTATGCTTTTGTTTTGTTTTCTACTCTGAAGTATTTTATTCTATGAGCCTAAAATTGCAGTAGTTTTCATATGAATAAATGTCAAATTAATTACTGCTTTCTTTCAATTACATTTCAAGACAGAGAAGCTGTAACTTTGGATGATAACTAGTGAAATGAAAATCAGTGTGCTGAAACAATGGACAACACCATTTCCTACTTCTCTAGGACAATTAACCAGTTCAATTGTTAACCTAAATATGGTGATCTATCAGACCCTCAGGTTAGTTAATCAGTCACAACCGCTCCATATAAGGTTGGTTGAAATATGTGGCAAAAGTTTCACTGTAAGGTGCCTACAGGCACCTTTTAACTGTGCAGCGTTCCCACTCTTGTGTATGGTGTGGAGGGAAAGCAGGCAATCAGATGTGTACATTCAGTTCAAAATAGACATGCATTTAATTTTTTTTACTCAGACATCAGTTGACCTCTAGAACCTTTGAAAGTGGAGCCAATTTGGCCTTGAATCCAATGTGTTTCTACACATCATCAAACTACATAATCACACCTCTGAATGTAATATTATTTTGATAGCCTTCCTCCTTAGAAAATCACTTTTTTTGTTTTCATTTGGAAACACTGTGGGTCTGGAACATTGAGGGGAATGGATAGCTTGGTGGAGAGCAGAATTCTGGGGTTCAAATAAGACATTATGGGGAATATGCATGTCTTCTGAGTAACAAGCTTTATTCCCACAATTACTTTCTCAGAAATCACCTCAGATTGATAAATTAAACTCATTTTATCACCATGCAACCTACAGAATGCAAAGGCAAGAGAAATCATGTGCTGTGACAAGTAGACATCTTTCACCACTTAGGGAGAGACTTTTGAAAAAAAATGTGCTAAGTGAATCATCTAGTTAGATCCTAACAGAAAGCAAATTGGTAAGGAAAGGTTGAACAATCCCTCCCTTACATCTTATTCACCACAGTATCCCTCCCAGAGGTCATTGTTCAAAGGCCAAGGGAACATTGATTACATTCAACTAAATGTTCATCATTTGACTGCTACAGGGACACCTCTCCAGAATGTTGCATCTCTGTAAAAATATCTATATATTTTATCTTTATACAGTATGTCTCTTTTTTATGAGCATGAACTTTAGTATGCACAGAATTTTAAAATGAATGCATTCCTAGTTTTGAGACATTTATGTTTTCCTAAACCTGTGCTTCCCAACCTTGGGTCCCCAGATGTTCTTGGACTACAACTCCCAGGAATCCCAGGCAATGCAGCTAGTGGTGAAGGCTTCTGGGAGTTTTAGTCCAAGAACATCTGGGGAACCATGGTCCTAAACATATGTCATAATGCTACTTTATAATGCATTATGGTTATGAATACTTTTTAATTCAGTTCTGTCTTCAGATTCTAAAAGGTTTCTCTTAAGCCCAAAAAAAAGTTGTCAAGTTCAAATTAATAAACCTGCCATTTAGAAAGACTTGGGCACCCTGGTTAATATGTTTGGCTTTATATTCAGCATGTCTGAGGGACAGAAAGACCTACAACTGCTCATTTGCATAGCTTTAGCTGACAAAATGTGTGCCAGTTTTAAGCCAGCAGAGGCCAGTTTGTAGCCTGCAGAGGCCAGGTGTCAGAAAGCAAGACAATAATGAACAGGCCAATTGAAAAATCTGGTGCATGGTAACAACACGGATGGATACATTCTCCTTTAATTTTCAGTATCTAGGTACTTATACCTTTTGTTTCCACTTGTAGCATAGACCAATATGCCTCTGTCCCTGGGCGCTGCTTACTTTTTGCCTGTTGTGTCATGAATGTACACAATGTGTGCCCCTTGAAACAGGCCTCTCCATGCCATTCAGTGGTGTTCTTTTTTGTAGGAACCATAGAAACCATTTCAAGGCAAAGTTGTGATTATGGCCTTTGTTCTTCCCCACCTTGCTTTCTCTGGAACCTTGGCCTGGCCATTCAGCATTTGCTTCTCCTCAGGTTGCGTCCTCCATTATTTCTTCCCCTCCCCGCCTCCCTCAGAAGGTCAGTTAGAAATGAAGCTTCTATTATCTGCAATCTGCCACCAGCTCTAAGCTGGATCCCCTTCTATGCACTGAGGCCTAGTCAAGCATGAAGGAAAATAATTTTGCCCAATCTCTTTGCTCTAACGCACACCGTCCCTCTTCCTATCTTTCCCACAACTCCCCACCAATCTAAAGGGGGAAAAGCCCATTCCACAATGAAAGCACAACAAGATAAAAATCTGTTAGGTGCTGCTCTAAATGTGATTCCAGTTTTCAATACACCCCTTTCAAATATCACCATAACCACTGTTTATGGTATTTCTGAGTTTTTAAAAGACCCAAACCTGTAAGTTGATGATTACCCATGTTCTAAGTAATTGCAATGGGTATAGGAAAGAAGACTTGATTAATTTCTTCCTATGAATTATGCATTGCTTTGCTACTCCCCCTTTCTCTGAAGCTTTATTATGTATATTTCTTGAATATTGTCACCTGTCTTCTCATTTCTGGGAAAGCATTCTCCAATGAGTATCAGTAAAAAGCCTGGTCCTTAATCTCCTAAGAGCATAGACGCAAACCACACTATATAAGGGCTTGTTTGGTACAGGAAATAAACGTTCAGAAGATGTGAGAACAAGTGTCTCTCCACATAATATAGTGGGATTGTTGTCATTATTATTATTACCACTATTATTTGAGCTAGACAAACTAATGTTATGTCACTGAGATGCTGAAAAATCTTTTAACAAAAAAGAAGTCTCTTTAAATTGATATATGCCATGCACCACATTTCTTTTTTATATATTCCGCATTATGAATGGCCATGTTCACCATTGACACTGCTGGAATTCTACATGATTTCAGACTTAAGTACACATTCAGATGCTACACCTGATGACATCTCACATGTAGATAAAAAGCAGTCCAATGACATAAGGTGAAACACCAAAGTTAATGTTTTAAAGATGTCACCAATTTTGCCTTCTCTTCTTCTGGTAGGAGAACAACTGGTTCATTGTTACAGTGAGAAATGGTAAGAAAACATTATCCATCCTTCTGGATAATGGGTAGTGTTCAATGGACTGCTTGGTTTTCTGTTTACTTGATGTATGGTTTATAATGGCATGGATATATGATGGGACAAAGCAAGTTAAGAAAAGTATGCAATGATGGACTGAGAAGGAAGATGGCAGGAAAAGATTGCAGCAGAAGGAAAACAGAAGAAGGGACAGAGATAAGCAGGAAAATGGTGTTGTTTACTAAAATGTCTCCCTCTAAATCCATAGGGTTTATGAGAATACATATGTGCACTGCCCTTTTATTACCAACAAATGTTCAATCAGTAGAAAGTAATGCAAAAGTGTAATCTTCTGAAGATGCCAGATACAGAGACTGGTGAAACGCTAGGAAGAAAAACCTCCAGAACATGGCCAAACAGCCTGAAAAATTTACAACAACCATAGGATCCCAACTGTGAAAGCCTTCGAGAGTTTTTGCTCTGTTATATTTTTCGTTGTACGCCACCCAGAATAATAGCCTAGCCACTTGATGCTCAGGGTAGAAATTGTAAAAAAAATAATTAATTAATTTTGTTCCAAAATTTCCAATATGGCAACTATAAACTAGCCAAAGCATTTGTACATTTGGGGTGGGGTGCAGGATGATTTTGATCCAGTGTTGTAGTGTTGAAATGTAGAGTTCAAAGGAAAGATATCTGGTGGAAGAGGAAGAAGGGTGCAGAAGGAGACGTGGGAGAACTGGAGACCAGGAGTCACATTTGTGTTTGCAGATGACAGGAAACACCAAGTAGAGTGAACTAAAAAAAAGTAGAGCAAAGCATGATACATGACAGTTCTGAAAGACCCCTTTCAGAGAGAGATGTAGGTCCTTGGGAAGAAGCAAAGTTAGATGTGAAAATATGTGCTTGGGTGAAGAAGCAACAGAGCAGACAATACGTACAATGAGGGAACACATCAGGAAAACCTGACAGTGTGTCTATACCTCTATTGCTCCCTAGTAGCACAATTTCAACTATGCAAAAACAGTTACCTATTTCTCTACTTTGTGTGTGTGTGTAAATGTATTCATTATACAAATATCACATTTTTCCATCTGTAAATCAGGAAAGATACATAGCCCTGTAGATGTTGTAGCGCCACATTTCTTGTTAGCCTAACCATCAAAGCCAACATCAGTGAGGCATGATCTGTCTGGTCCAACAATATCTGGAAGGCCACATGCTCCCCATCTCAATGGTAGTAATAGAGAAGCATATATGGAAGCAGTTGATCCTTTAGGAAAGGCAGCTGCCCTATTTCATCTACCCCAGTACTGGCATTTCTTACTGGCGATAGCTCTTTGAGCTTTCAAGCACAATTACCTCCTTGTCCTACCTGAAGATAAAGAGGTGCTGACATGCCAGGTCATATCTTTCCTGCCATTTGTCATTACTGTAGTTATATCAGAGTGGGTGGTTTGCATCTGTTCTTACAAAATGGTTTCCACACAAATGATTTTACTTAAAACATGAGAGAGACCTGAATAAATACATTTCCCAGTCAAAACCTCTACTTTCCCTGCTCAGATAGGGAATTTCACTGGGTGGAGGGATAGGTTATCCAGTTACATGTCACCAAAAAGGAGGACAAGCATCACCAAAAAGGAGGAGAATGTTCAAATAAAAGACTGTCCACCCTAAAGGAGTACATATGGCCACTAGAGATGGACATGAATCAGAAAAATGGTAATTTGTTTTGATTTGAGATTTTTCAAGGTCGACAAATCATGAATAAGGAATTATCCTTTTTTTTCCTGACGAATCAATTCATCAGCATTATCTCAGGCATTTACTAGGTCTTCTTTAGTACACATGGTGAGGCATAAATTGAATGCACATCATAAATGTTTTAAAGTAAGTAATTTTGAAAGAGGTAATACTGAGAGTTTTAATACAGAAAAATATTAATATATGAAAAATAGAAAGTATAGTAATGAAAAATTTCCAGATGAAGATAATCTCTGGTAAAATAAATTATGTACATTGCAAGGTAAGAAGGACAATGCAACAACTTTCTCAGAAACCATATAGAGAACAGGCAGCACTGTTGTGTAGAGACCAGAAAGAATGTTGGACTTGGATGGGCAGAATAGGCCCGTGACCTCTTTTAGGGAGGATAGTTCTCTACTTTAAAAACTGCCAGTCCTCTTCTGGAAGATGTTTTATCTGACTTAAATCAGTTCAAACCTGACTTAAAGAACACTATGAAGCTTGAGCGGAAACCTTGAAATTGCCCATCCGCAGACAGCAGCTGCATAGCAGACTCAGAGGACACCTGGTCATGCCCATCCCCAGCTAGATGAGTTGTACTCCAATTCTATTGAAATTATAAGAAATCATTAATTTGTATCTTCATGTATAAACAGGAACAGGCATGTTTATGCAAACTGATGTCCTCAGTTTTGACAATGCCTGCCTGCCTTGGGGGAGGGTATATGAACAGCCATCCTAAGCAGGGGGTCCTATTTTAAATTGATCCTCAGCCCTGGAACTAACAGTGTGATGTTGGATGAAACATCATCTCTTAGCCTGCCATGATCTCCTAGCACTGACATTCTGTGCAGGTCCATTGATTGCCAAGTGTTCAGGGGAGCCTGCTGACCTTGTGCCACAGCCAGGTATTATTTAAGCTCTTCTGAAGGAGGAAAAGTCTATAAAGCTAGAAGGAGATTATAATATTCCAGAGGGAGCTCCTTTGCTTAAAATGAAAATAAACCTAACGGAAGGATTACAAAACCAAACATGGAACATTACATGAAGCAATAATTACCTCCTATTATTTCTCTGCACTCACCAAAACAGCTATTTAGACAAACAAAAGAGCAAAGAAAGGGAGAAGCCAGCACTGAAAGTTGTTTTATCTCAGTTAATCCAGGCTTCTTTGATAAGTCTGTAATAGGATCATTTGGCATTAGGAGAAAAAGAAAAAGGGGGGAATATCTGTGGAAAACCGTTTTTCAATAGTTTTATGTTTAACTCTCTATTTTGAGACTCTCTAGGATGTACACCTTAATGTGGTGAGGAGATATGAGTGTGTCGGGGTCTGAGAGCACTGCCATCAGGAGGCCAGACTTTATTATGAGTCTGGACTCTCAGTAGGGTTACCCAAGGCAGAATAGTCAATGCTCTGACACTGGATCTGCCTTCCTCAGCTCTGACACAATGCATCTGCCTTCCTCAGGGTTAAGCATCACAGCAGCAAAAGAGAATTGATTGTTCCAATGGTAATGGGGCATAGAAAGTGGAGGATGGCTGCTGCACAGCAGCAGGAGTGGAATGTGATACTGGTGAAGGACTTTTCACAGACAATGGCATTGACAATCAAGCCAACCTTTGTCACTACTGTGCAAAAGAAGGCAATAGTGAAGCTCTTCTGGATGTTTCTTACCGTGAAAACCCTTTGATAAAACAATCCAGAATGAAATTAGAGATGGTGCTGAAAGATGAGTCTCCTAGGTCAGAAGGCATTCAAACAACTTAACTCCATATTTTTTTTAACTCTTCCCATTTGCGTTACAGCCATAATCTTGTAGATTTGCCTTTTGCATTGCAGCTCTATGGAGCCAGTGGCCAAAAGAACTCAGCAAGCCCATGCTGGTGAGGATCAGCTAATTATGGGCCTTGTTTGATCTTAGCAAACACATCCTTTTCAATTCTCTAAACTGCAAGGTGACTTTCTCCCTTATAGCTCAAAGGATTATGTGGGCAATAGCATGGAATTTGACTACAACAAGCTATTTATGCTGTAAGTAGAGAAATTCAAACAGCTACTTGGGAAGAGCAAAAGACAAGTACAAATAATGCTGTTGCTAACGAAGCAACTAGATTAAAGCGGAAAGGACATCTAGTGGTTTATGTGCACAGAGTTGGAAGAAAAGTACAATGCGGCATAAAACATACATTTGGAACATGGAATGTGAGAAGTTTGCATGAAGGTAAATTCTTGAAGGCCGAAGGGTTGAGAGCCACTCTTAAAACTTTACACTTCCACTGAAGACAGTGGAAGTTAGTGGATAGTGTCAGATGACAACTCCCACCGAAACATGATGGACAACACAGGTCTTTGCAGGTGCAAATTTTCTGGTGATGCAATTGGCAGAACAGCAGTATTTTCTGTTGACAACAACCACTCAACACCTAGAGAGTCTAAAAAAGAAAAAAAATTAAAGCCAGATGAAAACCACATTTCTTACTGAGACACAGCCTCAGGACTAATCCAATTAGATCTTAAGCCAGTTTCCTGGTGATAACATAGGGACGGCTTGGGATTGTTGTTGTTTAGTCGGTTAGTCATGTCCGACTCTATTCTACCTAACCAAGAGAGTTGAAGACTTCCTGTTTCTTTAAATTTTTTTCTTAACATGGAGGATGTATTCTACAGATAACATCCACAATTTTGTGAGTGCTCCATGGGATATTGACCACATGATATCCATTAAATGCTGTGATTATGCTCATCAGTTTACCAAACAATTTTTATCACTTAATGGGATTATTTAAACATAATATGTGTGATTTTAGAAAAAAATGCTGACCCCTGCTTATCCTCCATGGGAGACAAAGTGGACAAAAACTGGGGATTTTGTTAATGGGATTAGAAACTAATAAAGCAATTTCATCTTCATGTAGACTAAGGGCCTGCCTTCAATTATTGATCATTATTTCATTTATACCACTGTCCTCTCCAACCATATTGGACAAAGGTTCTAAAGAAAACATCAAGAAAAATGGTAAAAATTGGTACTTCAGTTAGCCTTAATTATGGAGGAGTCCATATGTCACCAGCTTTGGAAATTCTCCCACAACCAGTAAACTCTTGAATTAGAGGAGATACACTTTTGCAACCAGAAAGTGATAATAGCTGATAAAACGCAGAACGATATCTATCAGTTTTGGAAAAGATTTCTCTATGTTGATTAAGACCATTGTCCTGTTTGGAACATATGAGCCTACCCGGCAGTTAAGATCTAGCCAGGGGGCCCTTTTGAAAGAGCCATCCCTCAAGGAGGTAAGAGGGATGGCTTGTAGACAAAGGGCCTTTTTGGCAGCTGCCCCCAGACTATGGAATGCCCTCCCGACTGAAATTCGTCTGGCACCGACGTTGTTGACATTTTGGCACCAGGTCAAAACCTTCCTGTTCCAGAAGGCTTTTAATTGAAATAACGTCAACTGTGAGTCCTGATGGCAATTTTAATTGTATTTTAATTGTATTTTAATCATTTTATGTTTTATTGTATCTTAATTGAATTTTAATTGTTGTAAGCCGCCCAGAGACCTCTGGGTAGAGTGGGTGGCATATTAAATAAATAAATAAATAAATAAATAAATAAATAAATAAATAAATAAAGAAAGAAAGAAAGAAAGAAAGAAAGAAAGAAAGAAAGAAAGAAAGAAAGAAAGAAAGAAAGAAAGAAAGAAAGAAAGAAAGAAAGAAAGGTATATGCATTTTCCCATTCTGATAAGTCCCTCGTGCCCCCAAAAAATCATACACCCAGTTGCACCACCAATTTCACAAGCATACAAAGGAGATGTGCTGGAGCAGGCACATAATAGCTGGTTAAGATCCATGCATGTGTATGTTGGTAGCATTATGGTGAAATAAGTTACAGCTGTCTTTCTCCAGTAGCTGTCTGAGGTATTCCCAAGAACATATTCTATGTGGAAATCTCAGAGTTATATGCCAGTGACTCTTCCTATTTGTAGCAATAATATGAATTAAAATGAAATATCAGCAACCCATCTTATCCATTATATCTGTATTTCAGATCTGTATTATTGAAAGGAATATTGAAAAACATAATACCCAGCCTTCAGTAACCTGCTCCACTTTATTATACAGACCATGTGAGTTTTCCATTTTTTATTGAATTGGCCACTCAGTCATACTAAACATGGCAGGAAAATAAAATGAACCAATAAATAATGTCAGAGTGCCCAGAGCTTTCACACAGTGAGGCTCACTGGAGTGATCTTCGAAGTTTATCAGAGAGCAGATTAAAATAACACTGTGCAATGAGACAGAAAATAAGATGTTATGGCGAGTGCACCATGGGTGTTTTCTGTGGGACCTGGTGTATACTTTGATGAGAATGGTATGTTTCAGCCTTCACCTCATGTTTTCCTGAGCGGGAATCCCATTTGATGTACAAGTGACTGGTTTATGCTCACCTAAAAAGTCTACGCCCTGAGGGTTAATAGGGCCAAAGGGCAGGGGAAACATTGTGGAAACTAAAGAAATAAAGAATCCCCGAAAGGAAGCAAAGTCTGTTACTTTCAGCTCTCTCCAGAGGGCTGTTTAGTATGTTGCGAAAGTGGAGGAGTTTAGCTTGCCGTGACATCTTATTTTCTGTTCTACTGCACAGTGTTATTTTAACAAGGACACTGTGCTCTCTGATAAACCTACAGAGACCTAATACCTACTAATATCTTGCATTCAAATGTGTGTGTGTGTGTGCGTGTGTGTGTGTGTGTGTGTGCGCGCGCGCGCGTGCCTGCGCGTGTGTGCGTGCGTGCATGCATGTGTGTGTACACTGAAGAGAGTGAGAGAGAAAGTGCAGTTACTTACTACAAGAACTTCAGCTCTTCAGGATATTTGTGTATTGATATGGATACAATCTCAAAAAGGATAGAACAATTTCAATAAAAATCCAAGACAAACATTTCAACATCACAGTAATCCAAGTTTATGCACCAACCACCAATGCTGAAGAGGCTGAAACTGACCAATTTTATGAAGACTTACAACACTTTCTAGAACAGACACTAAAGAAAGATGTTCTTGTCATTATAGGGGAACTGGAATGCTAAAGTAGGGAGTCAAGCGATAAAAGGAACAATAGGGAAGTTTGGCCTTGGAGTTCAAAATGAAGCAGGGCAAAGGCTAATAGAGTTTTGTCAAGAGAACAAGCTGGTCATCACAAACACTCTTTTCCAACAACACAAGAGGCAACTCTGCACATGGACATCATCAAATGGGCAATACCAAAATCAGATTGATTATATTCTCTACAGCCAAAGATGTAGAAGCTCTATACAGTCAGCAAAAACAAGACCTGGAGCTGATTGTGGCTCTGATCATCAGCATCTTATAAGCAAAACTCAAGCTCAAACTGAAGAAAGTAAGAAAAACCACTGGGCTTGTCAGGTATAATCTAAACCAAATCCCTTATGAAAACACAGTGGAAATGAAGAACAGATTTAAGGAACTAGATTTGGTGGACAGAGTGTATAATGAAATATGGATGGAGGCTCCTAACATTGTACAGGAGGCAGCAACAAAAACCATCTGAAAGAAAAGGAAATGCGAGAAAGCAAAGTGGTTGTCCAACGAGGCCTTACAAATAGCAGAGAAGAAAATGGAAATAAAATCCAAGGGAAAAGGGGGAAGTTACAGAAAATGGAATGCAGACTTCCAAAGAATAGCAAGGAGAGAAAAGAGGGCCTTTTTAAATGAACAGTGCAAAGAAATAGAGGAAAAGAATAGAAAGGAAAAAAACAGAGATCTGTTCAAGAAAATTGGAGATATTAAAGGAACATTTGGTGCAAAGATGGACATGATAAAGGATAAAAATGGTAGGGACCTCACAGAAGCAGAAGACATCAAGATGGCAAGAATACACAGAGAAATTATACTACAAATATCTGGATGTCCCAGACAAACCTGATAGTGTGGTTGCTGACCTTGAGCCAGATATCTTGGAGATTGAAGTCAAGTGGGCCTTAGAAAGCATGGCTAACAACAAGGCCAGTGGAGGTGATGGCATTCTGAAAAGATGACACTGTTAAGGTGCTACACTCAATATGCCAGCAAGTTTGGAAAACTTAGCAGTGACCAAAGGATTGGAAAAGATCAGTCTTCATCCCAATCCCCAAGAAGGGCAGTGCCAAAGAATGCTCCAACTACCGTACAATTTCACTCATTTCACATGCTCGCAAGATTATGCTCAAAATCCTACAAGGTAGGCTTCAGCAATATGTGGACTGAGACCTCACATAAGTACAAGCTGGATTTCAAAGGGGTAGAGGAACAAGAGACCAAATTGCTAACATGCACTGGATTATGGAGAAAGCCAGAGAGTTCCAGAAAAACATCTACTTCTGCTTCATTGACTACGCAAAAGCCTTTGACTGTGTGGACCACAACAAACTATGGCAAGTCCTTAAAGAAATGGGAGTGCCTCACCACCTTATCTATCTTCTGAGAAATCTATATGTGGGACAGGAAGCAACAGTTAGAACTGGATATGGAACAAATCATTGGTTCAAAATTGGGAAAGAACTACAACAAGGCTGTATATTGTCTCCCTGCTTATTATATGCAGAATACATCATGTGAAAGGCAGAACTGGATGAATTCCAAGCCAGAATTTAGATTGCTGGAAGAAATATCGACAACCTCAGATATGCAGATGATACCACTCAGAAAGTGAGGAGGAATTAAAGAACCTCTTAATGAGGATGAAAGAGAGAGTGCCAAAAATGGTCTGCAGCTCAACATCAAAAAACTAAGATCATGGCCACTGGTCCCATCACCTCCTGGCAAATAGAAGAGGAAGAGAAGAGGCTCCAATAATTTGTGCATCTCATGGGAAGAGAAGTCTGTCTGGAAAATACCCTAATGTTGGGAAAGTGTGGAGGCAAGAGAAGAAGGGGACGACAGTGTCATCGAAGCTACCAACATGGATTTGACAATATGAATTTGACCCATGAATTTGAAGGCAGTGGAAGACAGAAGGGCCTGGTGTGCTCTGGTCCATGGGGTCACGAAGAGTTGGACATGACTTAATGACTAAAGAATAACAACATGGATATACGGCTTGCACTGCTTTAAGCTTTATTTCCAATCTTGGCTTCTAAGGATCAAACTGGATTAAATGTTTCACTCATTGTTATATGTAGTGCTTTTCTTAAGTGATGGAAGATATCTCTTTGTGTGCCTTTCCTGACCTTACAATTGTTCATTGAAAGGCAAACACAGGCTTAATTTGCAAGTCTGATTGACAAGCATGTAGTTCTAAGGAAATCCAGCCACTGAAGGATAGGTGAGTAAGGGCCAGGTAAGCAGGTAGAGCCAGCTAGCCCTTCCTTTAGAAAAAATGAAGCAACTGCCTCTGGCAGTTTGTGATAGAAGGAGACAGTAACAACTCTCCTGGAGGTGGGGGGGGAAACTATTTTTTTCATTACATTGCATATCCTGCCTGTGAGCTATATATAATGCCTATTTCTGACCTGGAGAGATGGACCATATTGCTTAGGCTGGAAGAAAAACAATGCTCTGATTTCACATCACATCTGTCTTAGTACTCAGATAGTAGCTTTGGGAGGGTATAAAATATAGCTACAACTCTCTTTCGATGATTGGCATTTAGGAGTGTGTATGCAGGAAAATGTACAACAGCCACAACGTTTCTGAGGTTGCATGTGTTTCTATAATAGTAGCCTATATGCACTGCCAAATAAGGCCAAGATTTCCTGTCCAAGATTTCACTCTGCAGTACTTATTGACTTTCTATAGAATGCATCTCTGGCAATAATATTTTTCCCCATGATTTCTCCAAATGCTTATGAAGAATATCATATCAAATTTTTGTAGGTTAGCTGAAAGCAAAATACGGAATGAAAATGAATGCAACTGGTGAACACATAAAAATTCCATGGTGTATATGTGTTAGTTAAGAAATTTAAAGGTAGAGATAGGAGCTGATGCTCCCAAGATATCAGGCATATGGTTACTTTCTAGGCCAGTGCCTCTGTGAGATATTTCTGTCTCTTGGGAACACAAGGCCAGAACTAGAGGAATGCAGGAATAGGTCTTCATGACTTGGTCTGCTTCTGTAGAGCATCTATATGGAGGTCCTCCATTCATCACCTTGCTAGAGACGGCTAGAAGCTACTATGTTTAATAATAACCCGACAGGAAATGTGTTTATGTGTTTTCTAAAGCTGAATGCTACCAACTCACAGACTGATAGTACATGGCAATCTCTGTAAAGTGTCCATCAAAGAAAAAAAATTAATATTAATGACAAATCAAATACCATCAGTGAGAATCACTCTGGTGTGACAAGCACAATTTCTAGTCTATGGTGCCTTCCAGTTCAACATATTAAAATTGGACTGACCTTCCTAACCCTATCTGTGAGATCTGCTGGGTAGAATGAATAATAGAGGAGCAGTAGGGTCACCTAGATTTTAGGGGTCACCAATCTAGTATGACTAGCAGCTTTTAAGGGGAACATCAAATTTTATATGCATCATGCTGACTCATTGGGCCCTTCATAAATCCCAAACTATTTCTCAACCTCCATTTTCTGGAAGTATTTTTTGTTGGCCTGCTCAAAAAGGACTTTCCCATTTCCTTCTGTCATGGAGAGCCTTAGCTTCACATGGTAACAGGTCCCTATGATAATTCTATGACGTCGGTCATCTGTGTAATATTTATGTACAAGCTAAGTGAGATATGGGGTAGCTTACCATTTGATAATAAATAAACAAAGAAGACAATAATTCAAAGTCTGCAAGATATCCCACTTCCAGGTTCCTGCTCACATGCAAAACCTATACATGACATCAGCCTCTTCTCTTCATCCCTAATGCTGGAACTGTGAAGAACATGACAACAGGAGGGTGGGGCTAGGTGCTCCTCTCCAAGCATGTTCACAAGGCCTGGATTTATAACACCCATTGTCCAAAAGGTTTATTGTTCCCCTCTGCTTTTCATACACAAATATTCAGTGGGGTTTCTGTGTGATTCACATCTAAATTCTCTTCCTTGAATAAAATCTTCTGAGTTCTCTTGTCCCTTACCTGAAGCTCTATTTCAAAGCATCAAGAGTTTTGCTGGCATCCACATTAAGTGGAACAAATAGCTGTTCAAAGTCATGTCCTTGTATTTTTCCCTTCTTATACATCCTGTAGTATCATCCTTCACAATAGGAACTAGATTTAAACACTCCTCTGACTTGTACCAAAATCAAGGCACAATCCAATCAAAGTTAAGTACTTTTAAGTCTCATGGGGTTTTGTAGAACTTAGACGCTCTTGAACATGTCTGTTGCAGGTAAAGCCATCAGCTGTGACATCTGTTTTATAGGGAATAAATATTTTTAGGGAGATGCACTAAGATCTTCATTAAATAGAAGATTATTTTGTCGTGGCAAACCATGCCTCCCATTGGTTATATATTTACACTCTGGCCCAACTTGGTGTTCTCCAGATGCGATGGTTTGTTACAACTTCTGTAATTCCCAGGCAGCATGGACACCAGTTTAAAGAAATTCTTTAAATTAGCATTCATGTTTTGGAAGGTTGAAGTTGTCTGATAGTTATGCTTAATGTTCTCTCAAATGGTATGTCCTATGTTTATATATAGTCACCAGAATGATGACTAACCTCTATACTTTTTTACTGTTTATTCCTTTGTTGTCTGTCAAATTTATGTGCGTATATATATTTACTTGTATGCGTGCTTTCACCTCCCCAATTTTCTTTAATACCCACATAAACACTCAGTTTCCTCCATCTATTATTTTATTCTTTTGAGGAAACATGGTGTTCATAAACAAAAACTTAAAGCATAATAAAGGTGGATGCTTTTGGTTCACTGAGTGTATACTCCCTTATATGTCATATCATTTCCCAGCAACTTCTGAAGCACAAAACACCTGCACTGCATTCCAGGAAGAAAGAATATCATGGTACAGGCAAGACCATGTTCTCTCTCCCCATCTATCAGGAAGAGAAGAAGGAATTGCCTTGCTGGATCAGACCGAAGCCTCTCAATCAGGGTGGGCTGTGTCCCCCATATAGTCCATAAAAGAAGAAGTACAACACCAAAACAAAGTACAAAAGAAGACAAATATATAACATATGCATATAACATATACAAATTTAGACAGAATAGCTAACATTCAAATAGAAATCCAAGGTCTGTATTTGGGATGACTGGGACCAGGTAAGCTAAGTGCCTTCTCATTCCCCTGCTCAAGGGTTCTATCTACAGACTGGTAGCCTTGATGGAATAGGTAAATTCAACCCTGATCTCCCCCTAAGAGCTCTTTCTCTTTTGATCATAGCTTGGGAAAGTACTCCTTTTTTTAAGACCACAAAATGTTATTTTAGTCTTCATTATTTTAGGATGTATAGTTTCCAAATTCTGTGAGATGCTATTTCCCCTCTAATCAGCACTAGTTAGGCCTCACCTTGAGTATTAATGTCCAGTTCTGGACACCACACTTCAAGAAGGATACAGACAAATTAGAACAAGTTCAAAGGAGGGTGACAAGGATGATCAGGGGGCAGGAAACCAAGCCTCATGAGGAAAGGCTAAAAGAACTGAGCATGTTTAGCCTTGAGAAACGAAGACTGAGGGGCGATATGAAAGCACTTTTCAAATACTTGAAAGGCTGTCATATAGAGAGGGGCAGGATCAGTGCAGGACATGCAACAATAGGCTCATCTTACAAGAAGACAGATTTTGGTTGAATGTCAGGAAAAACTTTCTTTTAGAGCAGTAAGACAGTGGAACCAATTACCTTGAGAGGTGGTGAGTGCTTCAACACTGGAGGCATTCAAGAGAAACTTAGACAACCACCTGGCAGACATCCTTTGATTTGCATTCCTGTATCGGCCAGGGAGTTGGACTTGATGGCCTTATAGGCCCCTTCCGACTTCACTATTCTATGATTTCTACAGCTACCAGAATCCTCTTGCTAGCAAGATTAGCCAGGTCAAGGAACTTTCCAAAGATCTGCTTTAAGCCAGGTTTGGTTTAGACAGTCCTTAAAGCACAAATGCCTTTTTAGTAGTTTTAGTAGTTTCTCTAAGCCTGCAAATTGGAAATTGTCCTATGTAAAATAAGACCACCTACCATCTTCTCCAATGTTATCTTTCCCTCAGTGGCAAAGCATATGCCTCTGACAGGGCTACAGGTCCTGAGTTGATCAGGTTTTTCCCTGAATGCAGTTTTTTAAGTCCTCCTGTGTTTCAAGCATCAAGAAAACAGCTGAACATTTGAAAGCAGTCACCAAACTTTCTCAACTACAATTTTGACCCAAGATGTGGCTTTGGTGATTCATGACACTTTCATTTTAGTGTTTTGTGCTCTATTCTGCTGCTGCTCATGGTGATGATGATTTTAATGAAATGGTCCCTAAAAGTTTTTTTGATGCTCCGCCATGTAGCATGTAGTCCTTCTATAACTTTAGTGAAGAGAAGAATTAAGAAACCTGAAATCAATATTCATGTGGGTTAAATGGGGAGGGAGAGAATTGACATTCTCTAGTGCTTTGCCTTGCCAATGCATCATACCTAACTTTCTTTGCTCGGTTTACCATTGGCTTTCATAAAAACAAGGATCCTAGCACCCATTTCCAAATAAGGTACAGCTCTTTCCCATGGATACTCACATTTGAAAAATGATTTTAAAATTTGTTTTAGCTATATTTAGAGAAAGTTTTTTGTCTCTGTTTTCATGATGCTATACAGTGGTGGCTGGGATTTCTATCCAATCTGCTGGTGCCCTGTTATTACTTTAGACATATTTTGCTAACAATAAGATGAAATATTGTAAAGCAACTGCCAGGATGATGCAATACCTTATCTCTTTCAGATGATCTGATCTAGGTATGAGTTTCCAGTGAAAATTGTGGTGGGAGGGCTAAAATTTCCTGACTTGTTCGCTACTTCTCTCCTCTGCTAGTTTTCCTCCTGAGCAACAGCAAACATAACTGAGTCCTCCCCCAGCACATCTCCAAACCCCCCCCCCCCCACACACACACACACTAGAAGAAACAGAAGCCAGGTAATGCTTGAGGAGCCATTAGAAAAGGACTAATGTGGAGCTGTCTCCAAAGAGCTGCTTTCCCTGTGTGGTTTGCGTCTAGTGGATTAACCTTTTGTATATGCAGAAATAGGAAATGAATAATTGAACAGCTCGCCAGTAGCATAATGTGCCCCCCTCCAATTCCACAGTCTGTATCATCCAGATGCATGCGACTCATTTCACAAAGCCTCTTCAGTGACACCTTTTAATTGCTGTGCATGCATGGCGGTGAAGGAGAGCAAGGGCACCGACTGTTCACTTTGTTCTTTGTACCCGCAGATGAACACAGGGTGTTATACCATGGTTTACACTGTTGCCTGTTTTCCCAATAAAACAGCATTCTGATTTAAAGTTATTGCATCCATCATTCATTTCACTGCAACCAATGCAATGCTACAACACTGCTGACGCTGAACAGGAGTCATACAAAGGTAGATCTTAAATGCATAAGTACACTACCATTATAATGGTTTGATACCACCTTAACTGCCCCGGCTCCATCCTATGGAAACCTGGAGTTTGTACATTCGTAAGGTACTTGGAATTCTCTGCTGTTCTTTAGGAGAATGCCCCATAGTCCATCTGAAGCTCTTTAAGGAGAATGGAAGATCCCATAGGACAGAATCATGGCCTCAGAGTGGTATTAGCTATAACTGTGTAGTGTAGATAGACCCAGAAACAACTGCATCCTTGCTGCTGTTTAGATTCTCTGTAGGATGTCACTCTTGTTTTCCTCCCCAAGAGTTATAGCACCTGAGTCCCTCCAAAACTCACCACACAGTGTCACATAAAAAAATATGGCAGTCAGGCCAAAACCAAAAGTCAAATATATAAATAGTTAGGAAGGAAATACAGCTGAGAAATACAGCAGATACAATACAATTATTGCAGTGTTTTACATTTGATAATGGCCTAAGAAACCTTGGCTAATATTGAGTCCATTGATATGGGTTTTAAATATATCTATATATCTTATCTGAGCTCTCTCTGGATTTTTGTCCTTTAGTTTTTCTTCTCCAGAAAAGAAAACCTTCAGATCTTTTACAGTACACGACCATGTGTCAGTAGTTGCTTGAGATTGGGGGTTTGTCTGTAAATAAGTGGAAGATCTTGTGCGGAGTATCCAGGTAAATTAAAATGATCTGTTGTGTAGTCTGCCACCAAGGGCTTGGAAGAGTGAACTATTCTTGTCAAGGATGGGTTGGAGAGCATATATGATGGCCCATTGCCTTGGCTTTTTCCCATGATATCCACTCAGATGATACAGCTCTGTGGTGATTTAGAAGCCTTTGACCACAGAGGCATACACAGTCCATGCATGTTCTTTATTTCTCACTTTGATAACGAAAGATATTCTCCTGTGCCTACCTGTTTGTGTGTGTGTGCTGTCTTCATGTGTTATTCTTGAGCTTGATGAAGCAGCCTGTTGCAGGCAAATATTATTATTAGACAGGGAAGAGGCTACACCAGATGGTATACTTTGCATGTCATGAACTGGCCACAGTTGGTGTTTTATTTTCAATGAGCCAGTGTGGTGCAGTGAATAGAGAATTAGACCGAGGTACAGAAGACTTGGGATCAAATCCCACTTGGCCATGGAAACTCAGTGGAGGGTGGCAAAGATAAACAAAGGTAAACTACTGTTACATCAAATATAACTTAAAACCCTATGAGGGTCACTGTAAGTCAGCAAGCAGTATATAAAAATTATATCAGTATGGTCAGAAATGTTTGTGGGATTTCCTGTCATGTGCTGGAATAATTTATCTAGCTATGGATACTCACCACTTTGATTTGTGTGGGCAGATACAATTTGTTTTGCTGCTTTAGGCTGTGAAATGTCTAGAGACAGCTCAGACCTTTTGTCTATGAAAGTTGTTGGTCTCAGAAGCACCACAGAACGACATGGATGGCATCAGCACTCAGACAGACATTGTCAGCTTGGGTATCAGAGATAAGAACAACTGGGATTGCTACTACACCACTGAATCTAGGATGTGGCAACTTGATTAAACTCCAGTTTCTACCTGCTTGAAAGAGTGCTAGAGCAGTAAGGGGCACTTCATGATTTGGCACGGAAGAGTTCCGTTGGTATGGATGTCCTCTGGGCAGAGAAGAGTGGGACATTTTATTTATTTATTTATTTATTTATTTATTTATTTATTTATTTATTTATTTATTTATTTATTTATATGCCGCCCACACTACCCAAAGGTCTCTGGGCGGCTTACAGCATTTAAAATACAATAAAGATATGTACAATTAAAATACAATTAAAATATAGATAAAATTGCCATCAGACCCACAGTTAATATTATTTCAGTTAAAAGCCTTCTGGAACAGGAAGGTTTTGACTTGGCGCCGAAATGTCATCAGTGTCGGCGCCAGACGAATCTCAGTCGGGAGGGCATTCCATAGTCTGGGGGCAGCTTTTGGGTCAAGTGGTCTATCTTCTCCAAAACTTTGACAGTGCAATACAGGTGCTTAGTGTGGAGATAGTCATCCTTAGTTAGGTGATCCCAATGTTCTGCTGCTTCCTTAGCATGATGGAGGACATGAGGAGGGTACAGTTTAGGTGAATTGAGGATTTCATAGAGGAGAACAACTTTTTTCCCCTCCCTGAAGTGGTGGCCCTGGCTAGCAAACTAAAAGACCTGCTCCACTAAAAGTTTGCTTCCTTGTGGAAGAAGAAGTACAATCTAGCAACCCTCTTGGACCTCATCCTGCAAATTAGACAGCTGAAGGGGGGGCAATGCAAGCCAACTTCCTGTCATATGCAGCAACAGCAACAGCTAGTGAAGAAGATCCAGATAGCACTGAGGGGTCACACAGAGCAAGAGAAAACTAGCAATTATCGTATAGTTTGCTTCTATGGAGGATGTGGGCCAGGGGTTGGAGCTTGTGACTATACCAATGTGCCAAGCAGCTGTACCAGCAGTTGTATTCTAGAGGCCAAGTTCCTCACCCCTGCATCTACAGGGCAAGCTTTCTGGAATACCTTCCTGACAAGCATGGCTCCCTTATTTTATTGGTCTGAGAAGAAGACTGTTTGGGGAGGTCTGGTCAAAGTGGCAGTGGGACTGCGGTCTTGCCCACCAATGTGTGTGTCCAGCAAAAGAGTATTCTCTCAGACAGGGGACATTGTCAGTCCAATCCTATCACACCTCATGCTTCAGTCTGCTGCCCCTCCTTCTGCCTCTTTCATTCTTCCAACTGCTACTCCAAGATTGTGCTCACTCACTCAATTGTGCTGTGCCCTATGCTGTTGGCACATTTCCCACCCAGGAGATGACATCTGCTGCTCCAGTCTGCCTGCCAGTGCTGCCCAGGGTATTATCCCATTGCCCCAGTATCATTTGTCCTCTGATTTGGACAAATGCTTCCCCAAGCTGCTGATTTGCACTCTCTCTCTCTCTTTTTGGCACATTGACTGGGATGGTATCAGAGGATGCAGGCAGGGAAAATCCTTTTAAAATGTTTCACCTATTTGTATTTTTTAAAGAATGAAATCATGACTATGAAGTGTTCATATTAACTGTGATGAAGTTTTGGATACCCAAACATTCCAAATTCTATATCCGAAAGGCTATAATTTTAAACTCCAAGTCTGAATTCTGAATCTGAATTTGCTACTATACATCTGTATCTATTTATTTATTTAACTTCTTGCATTTTAATTGTTTTTTTTGGGAGAGGAATTCTGTTATTATTGGTTGTTTTTATTTTTCTGTTTTTCCCACCTGTGTGTTTGTGGTTGGGGTGCTTGCCCTGGTTGATTTGGGGTTTTTTTTTTAAAAAAAAAAACTTGGTTATCTTACTGTGTACTTATTCCATTAAAAGTCTATATATTTGTGATTGTTTTGTTTGCTTCTGTGGGGGATGTGGGCCAGGGGTTGGAGCTTGTGACTATACCTATGTGCCACTGGGCTGTGTAGAGGATGGAAGTGTTTGGTTGAGCACAGCTTGACACATTTCTGTCTTGTTGCTCTGATTATGATTTTTGTTTGTCATGAACAGTTGCCAGTTTTTGAAGTAGATTGATGCTATGCTGCCTTGCCTCTGCCTCTTTGGAATAGTCTTGATGAGTTCTTTAGGACTTTTGGACTAGTGCCAGAAAATATGAATGAGGAAACACAAAAAGAAAGTAGGATAACAGAAGTGGTCCCTTTTGTGTAAAATGAAAGGATAAGTGCCTGAAAAACACAAAAACAAAACAGTCACACTTTAAAGAAACAGAAATGAAACAAATACCCCCTCCCCAAAAAAATCATTGTGTATATCCCTAGGAATTGTATTGTAAAAGAACTAAAAAGTCAATAAGTATAAGGATGCATTCTTGAAAACCAAAGCCAAGATTGTGCATACTATGATACTGTATTCTGGTTTACAATGTACAGATGTGAAAGCTGGAAAGTTTAAATAGTGACAAGAAAAATATATATTTATTCAAAATGTAGTGTTGAAGGAGAGCTTTGTGAATGCCATAGACTGCCAGCAACCAAAATAAATGGGTTCTAGATCAGATCTAGCCTGAAGCCATCCTAGAAGCCAAAATGACTAAACTGAGACTGTCATACTTTGGTCATATCATGGAAAGCCTCTGTCTAAAACACAGTAATGCTGAGAAAAGTTGAAGGCAGCAGAAAAATACCTATATTAATATGAACTGACTCCATAAAGGAAGCAACATCCCTTAATTTGCAAAACTGAACAGGGCTGTTAATAGCAGGACTTTTTGGAAGTCATTGATTTATAGTACCACCATAAGTAAAAAAGCAACTTGGCAACATGGTTAGTCTACAGTGGTGAGACATTTTTGGACAACCCATGCTGCAACAAAACAGAAGTGAGGGAAACCTCTGACTGTCAGTAAGTGGGCTCCATTTGGAAGAAATGAAAATTTCTTCGGGATAGAGGTAGGGCGTAGTGTCACTGGGTTCAGGTCATGTCTCTCAATACAAAAATCATGCATTTTATTTTAATCATTTGATTTCATCTTCTCTTTTCCACCTTTGTATGCTTGCATGGAATATACTTGACTCTGCACAGACAAACATTTCTTTGGATAAGGAACATGTTTGTCCCAGCATATCCTAGAATCCTCAGAAAAATACCCACTCCCATTCAAGCAGTGCACATTTGTGAATGATGATTAAAATTGGGAATCACCTGTATTTATTCAGTACTGAAAGAAATGTGCATTGTTTTTGTACAGATTTGCCAGTTTCTGATATGACTCTATATGCTGTATAGCAGAGATGGGCAATATGCAGCTGATGGAATGGCTGCCACCTCCAGTCACAAATGCAGCCTCCAGCCTTCCTGGTGTCTCCCCCATTCCAAAATGGGTTTTCCATTAAAAAAAAGCTGCTTCAAACAAAAAATGTGGGTTCAATTATGTCATGTTTTGAGGGGGCACAGAACCCCAATTTTTTTAAAGAATGTGTTGGGTACTAGAAGGTACAAGGAATCTTTTGCAGGAAAAGACCAATTTTTCTAAGAAAGTTTTTAGGACATAGGATGCAGGGGTTAACCTATGTTACCCTTGGCCCTCTGGAAATCACACACCCCTAAAACCACTTCAAAGCATAGCCTAGGATTGAATTCTCATACACAAATTAAGCCCTGTGCAATCCCACTATTAATACAAGATATCTTCTCCCTTGCCCCCACTTCCCATGCAAATGATAGGGCCAACCATTGCATCCATCATATACATACAAGAGGCATTCTGCCCCAACAGTCAGAGGCAGGGGCAGGGAAATAGTGCCCCAAGCATATTGTGGTACTGGGGAGGTACATTTCGGAGCTCAGCCCAGGCATAACGTCATGTCTTAGGTGCATCTGACCAAATAAATGACTGCAGATGTGAAGCACTGAGTGACTAGAAGTGGCATATACCTCTTTCTTACCATCTCATACAGAAAACAATTGTGAGGAACCATACGGGAGAACAATGATGGAGTATTCCACAGTCCAGGCATCCATTCATTCTATTGGAATATACGACTGTCTTTTCCTTTTAGAATTCGAGAACAAAGATTAAAGCAGAAAAATGTTAACATGTCTGGCATGCTACCATGTCACACCCGGTTCTCGATATTGTTTTTGCAAAACATAACAAACTAATTTCAGTATAGTTAATATTTTGCCATCTGGGCCCCAGCAAATTTCTTCCTTTCTTTTGTCTTTTTCTCATCATCACTCTGAGACTGGTCCTGCATGAGGCAGCTTCTGCTTCATGCTTTTTAGATATAAAAGCCAGTGGTTGTCATCTATTCCAGAAGTGGGAAACCAGCCCTTAGGATTGTCTGCTTTGCTGCCAAACTGTCATCGCTGTTAAATGCCCCTCTATGAAGAACCACGAGATGGCGCCATAACACTATATGTGTCTACACCAATAAAAAGTGTTGGGAACAGCCAAACATTTCTGAACCAAGCATGATGTGGGTTGTTTCTGTAACAAGAAGCAAAGTGTTACTGAACATAATGGATACAATAGACTGTTGGCCTATTATGTTGAAACATGGATGCAGCCAGAGGTTACACAGCAGCAGGTCGCCACTGGATGCAATATCCTCTTTATAGCAACTCAGAGCAAACCCTGATATTGGGACAATATCTGTGCTTCATTTCTCTGTTTTTATTACTTGATTCATTCATAAAAGAAAGAGTGACAACTCCCAGGACCAGCTCTATCACCAACTTGCCAGCATGGCCATTACTATTGTCCAGAAAAAGCACTTCTCCAAATTCGGAGAGAAATTCTTCTGATCTGCCACCGTCTACTTCTTCTCCAACTGGATAGGACCCAACTCTTATGCTGGCATTCAAGCAATGTTGCAACTACAATGGCTAGAAGACTGAGGGAGGAGAGCCTGCACTCATGAGTCTTAGCCCTCATATGCCACATGCCAGTCCAGCCCACTCAGTTTCCAAGTTCCATGCATGGAGTGCAAAGTTCTCAAGGGGGCATCTATTAGGTTTTCCTTTCTTATAGGACCTTTCTCATGTAGGATCCTTCATGTAGTCCAAGAAAATAAGTAAAATAAGGATTCCAGTCATGTCAAAGGTCCTACTCAGTCACACCTTAATCCTTGCTCCTCTTCAGTGTAGCGAGACCATGGAAAAGGAAAGGGACCTTTGGAACGGGATTGGTATCTGCACAACTCAGGGTGTTCTATACAGTTCCAAATTTCCAGTTCAGGCATGAAGAAATACTTGAATGGGGCTTCAGGCAAAGCAGTGTATTCAATGACATTAAAGGTTGAATCCTTCATACTCAGCAGCCATGCATATTTATGAATGAGTTAGTTGCCTTTCCTATCCCTCTTCTAACAAGGTTCTTCCTGTAATACCCTATGCAGGTCTTTGGAATATGAACCAATCCTACTTTCATTTATTTATAAAAAGATATTTATTTTGCCCTTTTAGTGCCCTTACACTCCAGAGTGGCTCTCAACAGTATAAAATGACAAAATATAAAGTCATACATACACTAAAAATAGACTGCTAAACAATAATAAACAGAAGTATTGATCATAGATACATGAACCCTTAAAGAATACCACAGAAAACCATACATTCAGCAAGACAATATAATAAAAATATAGTCATTATAAGTGGATAAACAAAGACAATAGGCAAAACAACCTTTAAAGAAAACAGAGGCAAAAGCTGGCTGAATGGATGTCTTCTTCAATTGCCTAAAGACATTTAGGGAGAAGGGAACACCCTTCAGTTCACATGGCAATGTATTCTGCAGTATTGGTTCACCTCTAGCTTTGACAAGGTGTAGCCCCGACTGGATAAGAGAAGGGCCCCATCAGGGAATGGTCAAATTGATATGGGAGAAGTGTGTTACTACCACCCAGTTTTGAGGGAAATGGGCATGCATTCCCATAGACAAGTCTGAATTCCTCAGCAACAGGCACAACTGGCACACAGACTAGCCAAAAGTGGGCAAATGCACTGGTGACCACCACAGCTTGCTATTAAAAAAACTAAGCTGCATTTTGAAGCATGAATCGTGAACCTAAGTTCGTCAAAAACTGGTTGAATCTTGATTCTGGAATCCATTTTCCTCCTGCATGTGTCAGAGAAGCAGGTGAAGTCTCAAGGAATTCAGGTCTCCAAGCAGGGAGACAAATTTCAGAGTGAGTAGACCTAGAGGAGGAGAAAGTTTTGTTTTTCCATGTGACATTTCTCTAGCAGGAATGGGACCATTCTTGCTGCTACTGGATACATTCTGCAACATTCTGGATACAGTCCCTGGAAACAACAACAAAAAAGGTTACACACACACACACACACACACACACACACACACACACACACACACACACACACACACACACACACACACTTGAGTTACCATAGCACCTCATTAGCTAGATTTTACCCAGATTATGGGCCCATCTATCCAGCTTTCACTATGCTTATTTCTACAATCTGCTGGCCCAGAAGCTGTTCTAGTTCAGCTCTAAATTCTTGCCTGCTTTACCTCTGCAACATCACAGGGGCCTGACCGCGTCACATCACAAAGGTCTAACTACAAGCATCATAATCTTGCCTTGAGGTCGAAGGAAATGGGATTCTGTTAATGTGGGAATCCTAACCACAAACTTTTTTTCTGGATTGAACTTCAGTTTATTACCTCTCATCCAGTCCCTTATTGCCTCTTTGTATTTTTGAGAACTCCCGCTCTCTGTGCTTACCTGGCACCTCAATGGCACAAACATGGTCTTCAAATGGTTGTTAGGTGCTAAACAAAAGAGCAACGGCTGATGCCAAGATGCCTGTGCAAGTGGGGTTTTCAAGGTTGGATTTCCATTTGCTGTTCTTCAACAACATGAACTTGGAATTGGGGTATCATATGTTTGTTTCCTTTGTCCACATGGTGCTCCTCAGGAACATTGGTCAAGAGTGGAGACATGCAGCATCATGGCATGGATGGCAGCTGCCCCATATTCAATCGGGCATTTTGCTTTGTTTTGTTCTTTGACAAAAGAGAAGCTGGACTGGTTTGATGCCAGTGGCATCGTCTAGGGGAATTTCCATGATTAAGAATTTTTCATCCTGTTCCTCTCAGAGTTCATTCATAGCCACAAAGAGAAAGGGGAAGGGGGGGAAGAGAAAGAAAAGGAAAGGGGGGAAAAAGAAAAGGGGGAAAGAGGAAAGAAGAAACCTAGCAGGACTGAATGAGATGAAGAAAATGAGGAGGGATGAATTTCTTTTGAGAGATAAATCATTCTAGGGAGAAAGTGGATGAGATATTAATTTGGTGGGACATTGGTAAGGGGAATTAATTTGGCAGGATCTTCATAGGAAATTAGGCTGCTCATATTTTCATGCAGGAACAGAAATTCACGATGTGGTAACCTCTGCTTTAGAACATAAGATCCATACTAGATCAAGACTCAGGACACAATCCCATAAACAGTTTGTTTTAGGCGTGTCCATAGAAAGCATTGGGATGGGACAAAGAGAAGGCGTTCTAAGTGGATGGAACCAAAAATGATGTGGGAGGACTGGCTTTGCTGGCTGAGTGGGATGTGTAGTGTCTCCACCTTTTGAGGCATCAGTCACTGCTTGCAAAAGAGCTATGAAAACAACCAGGTCAGACTCCAGTCCTTCAAGGGATGGGTGCTAATTAAGAGTGGGCACAAATTGGGCAAATGGCAATTTGTTTTGATTCATGATTCATCAAGGTTGATGAATCACAAATAACAAATTAACAGTTTTTCTGACAAATCAACAAATCAATTTGTCAACTCATTTTTGCCTTTTAAATGCTATAGAATGCCCTCCCCCAGCACTTAGAGACACCAAATTTGCAGAGAAGCTTCCCATGACTCTCCTGTACAATCCCTCCATGTTTGGTGACTTTAGGTTTCAGACGTCCAAGTTATATATCTACAAAGAGCCCCCCCCCCCCGGAAAGTGCCGTTTAGCAGCTGGCTTGGGAAAACCCAATCTTCACCAAACTTGGAAAGATTATGGAGGAGAGTTGAGAGAGGTTTTTCTGTAATTTTGGTTTCTCTAAGTACTTTGGGGACCATTTTATAGTCCAACAAATAAATTAATCAAAATTGCTAAAAATGTGTTGATTCATATTTGTCAGGGCACATTGATTCCGATGAACATGAACCAATGGTGGTTGTGGGTTTTCCAGGCTGTTTGGCCATGTTCTTAAGGTTTTTCTTCCTAATGTTTTGCCAGTCTCTGTGGTCAGCATCTTCAGAGGACAGGAGTCAGAACTCTGTCTGTGCTCAATGTTAGGAAGAAAAACTTTAAGAATATGGCCAAACAACCCGGAAAACCCACAAGAACCATCAGATCCCAGCCGTGAAAGCCTTCGAGAATACATGAACCAATGAATTTGCTATTTTTGATGAATTTTGCAATTTGTTTTTTAATTCATGCCCATCTCTAGTCCTAATGAATATGCACTCTCAATAAATAGCAATAGAGCATTAATCAGCCATGTAGATAATCCCACTGTTGAAGACCGTGGTTATAGTTTGATTGATTGATTTGACATATTTTTAAATATGGGGTCACTTGCCAAATTATTTTTACTAAATACAGCTTGATAGTGACTCTAACCACCCTTGGTGTGGATACATTAGTATGTCTTGTAAATAATGGTGTGCAGATGCAAGAGACTAGAATTACATCCCTCTAGACAGCCATTTTGTGAAGGAGAGAAAAAAGGCATACTACCTGTAATGCTATGCATTAAAAAGCACTTAGGGTGCTCAAGCCAACATTAGAATAGCACATAAATAGCACATAAACACTGTTGTTGTGATCTCAGTGGAACTCCGGAGGTCAAATAGGAACTCTAGCAGCCTCACAGAGACCGCATAAGTATGAGAGAAGAGCCCCGCTGTATGTGGACAGACTGTATCATATGTGATACATACAGAATAACCCTCCCATCAGTGCTACCTTAAAGTTATGGGAAGCCATATTTGTCTGCATGTTTTGTCCATAAAACAAACTAAGTTTTTGGATGGCACTAGGCAAACAGATAGAAAGTCATATAGGCACCCACAAAGGTAACAATTTTCTTTTCATCTGCTAATCCCACCCTTTTTCCTAAATGTTTCCAGTTCCCAAACTTTTGGGGGTCATCAGCACACTAGACACTGTTCTGGGTGCCACCACAAAATAAACAACAGAAGAACCTTGCTGGAAGAGAACAAAGATCTGTTTAGTCCAGTATTCTGTTGCGCAGTGGCTGGCCTATAGGTGGCAGGGAGGGATGGGTATTGGCCTATCATGAAATGTTGGAGTTTCGTGTGTGTGTACACTCTCTGTTTTTCTGCTTTCTTTCACAGATCCTCCTATTGTCACAGCTAATAGCAGATGTCCTGACAGCTAGCTGCTGCGATACCTTATGAGATCTGGCGAACACTGTGAAATGTTCTGAAAGCTTGCAGTTGTCACAAAGTCTCATGAAGATCTCATCCAGCAGGTGCCTTCAAGCTCACATTATGGGCAGCTGGAGCAGAGAGGAGCAGGGTCACAACCACAAGTGCCATGGAAAGTCTTTAAGGATGCTTTGGCACCCATGGACACTTCACTGGAGACCAGAAATCGAGAGAGATTAATTAACTGTATGCCTTCAGCTGAACAAGCTACCATATAGGGTTGACATGCTTCTAGGACTCATCTGCTTCTTGCCCTGCCTTTGAATTGACAGCTACCATTTACCCCAGCATTTAAAACACAGTAAATCCATTTATGTACAGCCAGTTTAACATAACAGTTACCAATCTTGGTGATAGATTACCTGCTCTACATTCAGAATATTCCAGGTTCATTCATCAGCATCCCCTTTTACAAGGTTGAGAGAACAGATGGTGGGAAAATTTGGCCACAGCCCTGGAGATCTACTAAGCAGTGAGAAAAATAGACACAACTATCTGAACAAAGAGTTGGACCCACTATAAGGTTCCAAGTTTTCTCTTTGTACAAGAATGTTTAAAAAGGAAAGAAAGTGGATGCTGTGTTGCCTTCATAGGAAAACTGCCAGCTAATACTGTTCTCAGCTGACACACTTAGAGGGTACACTTATACACACATAAGTATCTAAGCCCCATGGAAAACAATGTGGTTTTCTTACAAGTGGGTATGTCTAGGAGTGTGCCATAGTCCTCTCCTGGCATTCAAGAATTAGGTGATTCGAAGAAGCTTAGCAAAGATTTCCTTGGCCTCTCTCCACTTCACTGCTCTTTCTTCACATAGTCATTGCCTACTCTGAAGAGGAGAGATCCCTGCTCACATGGGGACTCTTGATGCTAGCAAGAGCCTTGGAATAACAGTTATTCTTGCTTTTGTGGAGAGCCAGTCCACAAACAGGAACTTCTCTTCAGACTCATAAATGAACATACGAAGAACGTGATGAGGGAGAGGGATAGGGTTCAGCTATTCTTGGACTGCAAGGGAAATTATATCTCAGGGATGATGCACGTAGCTTTGCATCAAGAAAGTCATAAATTCAGTCCCCCTGAATTAGTTGGGCTAGAAAAGACCTTTGCTTGCAATGGTTGCAGAGGCCAGATGGGCAAATGGTCCAATTCAGGACTACAAGGGGATTCTTAGAACTGTAATGCAAACTAACATCTCCAAGCACTAAATTGTAGATAAAAAATGCATATATAATAGGACCAGTTCCAAGCCCACTCCCCTGATGCTGAAAACCATGGATAAAAGCAAACCCTATACATAGCATGATCTATGACTCCCTCTAGTGAACAGTTCTGGTAACTACATAATGGAAATACATATTTCTGGGGTTTTTCTTTCAATGGTTTTAATATTTTCAGACCGAGGATCAGTGAAACTGCTCATACCAATTCTATAGATACATGGATCCTACTGTACAGAAAAATGTTGGTGGTGCAGTTAAGAAAACAGGAGACTTACCTTTGGGAGTCCTGGTAAGAAGAAAGATGTTGAACAGATGCTGCAAACAAACAAACAAACAAATTTCATAATTTATTGAGGCAGTTGTTCCAGCCTTAGAATTCCAGCACCCAAAAAGGCTACATTTTGCATAATGTTGACAGCATTGTGTGGTCACTTTCTTGAATGACCAGTTTAACACTTTGTTCCATCCTTTTTCCAATAAGTACACAGTGTATGGAATGCTGTGACCTAGACTGAGGAGAAAAACGAAGTATTTCAATAAAAATTTTGTTCTGCAGTTAAATTCAATGTGATCCTTAAAGTGTACCAACACTGTGTGACATTCAGTTTTTCCCTGACTGTTGTAATCACAAAACCTTTGTGGTCGTTTCTTAGCATAAATAAGCTTTACTAAAATTTGGGCAAACATCTTTATTTCAGAGGATGTATTTCAGGAGAAAGGGAAGGAGAAAGAGGACCAGGTAAGATCCTCAGAGAAGAATTTTGCTTGGTTAGAATCACTGAGGATGATGTTCCAGGTGGCATCACTGAACGTAAGTGGTGGCAGATGTGGGAGAGGAAAGCAAGATGAGACAGGTCTGTTCCCTTCAAAAGGTGGCAGTCATTAGCCAAAAAAGGTAACTATCCACAGCAGTAAGCAGATGGCTAATATCTAGGGTGGCAGATGTCTAGAAGCTAAGTACTCTTCCTCAGAAAGGCCCAGAGTCAGGGCTCTCACCTGCAAAACAGACACTAACTTGGCATTTTTAATGAATGACTTTTCACAAATGTTTCTCCACAAATTGACATCCATGGCAGGCAGGGGGGCAAGGACATTACACTGGAATGCACTTAGTGCTGGATCCAGACCACAACAATCAATGGGAGTGAAACAAGAGGTAACTAATATCAGTACAAATCATGTAGATGGATCTACTCTAAATAAGCTTGGATCCCAACTCTATGTATTCTGCAGACTGGGAGGGTCATGTGTGACCTAGGAATGTGTTGTTGTTTCTGTTTCTATATATATCACAAGAGATGGTGGCTTCCCTGCTCATGAATATAAGTGTTGGAATGTTACACATGGTCATCAAAATGACAGTGTGACCATGATGATCAAAGCATGGGTAATTTCCAGAAACACATCTTCTATGGTAGGATTTTGTGACCAGCAGAGCAATGCTACATGGTACTTCTGTTGCAGCCAACATGGATATTAAACAATGTTTAAGGATTCTTGAACAAATGCAGGATTCTTGAACAAATGCAGTTGTCTGCATAAACAGTGCTTTAAACTGACTGCAGTAAAGCCAAATCCTAGAGATTTGCATATGGAAAATGGATCTAAATCAAGCATTAAATGAGAACATTACCTAACAACTAAAGCAGTCACGGCTAGATTTCAAGATTCAGCATACTTTAAAAACATTATTAGATGAAATCCAGCTTGACACAGAAAGTTATACAACATAAATCATCACTGTTATACAAACTATCTATTCCTGGCATTTTCCTTCTGGATGAGTTCGGCTTATGAGGTGTGTCCACACCTCAAGATGTCAAAAGAGTCTGAGTGATCAAGGAAGGATGTTTGAAGGAATTACTTTCCTCTGAGATGGGTCACATAAAACGATTCATGCAAAGAACACAATGAGGGGAGGCAAAAGTTCCTTCTCAGGGTCCTCTGTGATTCATGTTATATGTATTAATTTTTATTTAATCTTTTTATGTCTTTGATTCCTAGCCAGCTCTGCAAGAGCTGACAGCTCTCTATGTGTGCATGTATGCACACATAGATATGAATTTCTGTATACAAAAACTTAACACTAGAACAAAATGAGAATCACCTTCCAGTAGGATAAAAGCTGTTACTTCTTGAAGGCCAGCAGCTTTGGACGCCTCATTTCAATTCTACAACATTTCAAATTAGTTATTAACAGCCTTGAATGTTTCCACACAGAGAAGAGTTTTCTGAAATAAATTGGGGAACTCTTTAAAAGACGTCTCTACAGATGAGCAAACTGATATTGTTTTGTCTCATCCTCATAAAATTTTACTGTACTTCAAATGCAGGCAAGACGTATATTAAAATGGCCACCTGCAACCATGTCAAGTGAAGGAATAATTTGAAAGAATTATGATCTTTCCTCCTTCTTCTATAGATCAAGGATCCAAACCAAGGACTCCAGTTCCTCTTGCACAGCCTTTTCTGGAAGAACCCTCCTTGGGCACATCTTCTGGCTGATAGCTTTCGGCCGTTCATGTTCCCTCTTTCTTTTATATTCCTATGTGCAAGCTGACAATGAAACATTCCTATAGCTGTTATTCTACAACCAGAAATTCACTTCGCTTAATTATATGCACTGCAAATGACTCTGAAGCGATAGTTTTCAAAGAGGAAAAGATACAAGATAAGTAGACCTTTAACTTCAATCCATATTCTCCTGCCAAAATAGAAAACTAAAAATCTGTTCAACGTCATGTGTACTTCCTGCCTAAGGATCTACACTATGTCTGAAAGACAAAAGTGTTGATTAAGCTTTGTGGTTGAGGAAATGGCTGAATCTGGGATGTTATCTGGAATCAAATTATTATCCTACACTTTACATCCACTGATATTCCAGTGCTCACTATAGTGATCTGATAAATCCCATTGATATTCATAAAATGAATTTTTTTAAAGGAGTTCTAAGATTTCTTAAAATGTCTTACATTTACCTCATCTTTTCACTGAAACTGCCACTCAAGGAAGCTTACACACATCATAAAAGAATAAAAACAAGGAAAAATTAATGTTATTCTAAATTCATAGAATCAAGCAAAATGAACCTCACCATAAAAACTATTAAAATCAAGTAAATGCATCAAAAACATTAAAATCAACAAAGGATACAATCAAAAACAACACAGCAGGACAGGTTAAACGTTATAATAACCATCATCATGGGCCACCAAGTCAATTCTGACTTATGGCGGCCCTCTTCAGGATTTTCCAGGTAGAGAGTACACAGAAGTGGTTTTCCTCTCCTTCTTCTGGGGACATCCTAGGACTGTGCAGGTTTTATGTTGAATTTTCATGCTGTTTCTCATTCTAACCTTCAAAACAGAGTTAGTTATAACTCAGTGGTTTAAATATTTGGCTGTGGATCTAGAGGTGGGAAGTTAAGTTCCACACTGTGCATCCCAGAAGAGCCAGACTGTGTGGCCTTAAGGGCAAGCTGTGCAATCCCAGAATGTCCCCAGAAGGGAATGGTAAATCACTTCTGAGTAATCTCTATCTAGAAAACTCTGAAAAAAGTCATCATAAGTCAAAATTGACTTGAAGGCACATTACTGTTGTTGCTGTTGTTGTTGTTGCTGCTGTTGTTGCTGTTGTTGTTGTTGTTGTTGTTGTTGTTGTTGTTGTTGTTGTTGTTGTTGTTGTTAACGCCAGGATGGCAACTGGTCTGTCACATGATTGTCAACTGGAAGCAATATCAAAGTGTGTGATTATCACTCCCATTACCCAATGAACGGGTCTAAGATGTTACATAAGCTCTCATTTGGATCTCGGTTGGAGCTCCCACTTTACCACACTTGTGCAGTGGTGTTAATCCTAATAATGACATTTCCACAGATCATCTCCTTCAGAGTTCTTCTGTTTTAATCCACCCTTCTGCTCCTTCCAAATACCAGTTTAACTAAAAATGTTTCCATAATTAATTCTGTACATTTCCCTCTGTTTCTAGTTTTTCAAATTTATTTGCACTATTTTCCCCACCTCTACATATTCAGGGCCCACATGTGATGTGTAAAACCTTGGTTAAAATAAAATATAAGCCTGAGTAACTGCATTACAGTGTTTTACTAATGTGAACATGCACTCCTGCTTGTTGACAGGCCAATCAGGCGCCATGAATCTTGATGCAGCACTGTGTCTCAGTGCATTAAAATTACCATATTTGCAATGTTTTGTCAACAGACATGCCCATACTGGTAGTGAAAATGGAAAGTGGGACACACAAATGAATGGACAAAATTTAAAGCCAGATCAAATTGCATACACACACAGTGCTGCGTGCAGTTTGCATAAATTAAAAAAAAAATCAGTGGAGAATTCCTGCTGCGTCATTTCTATGTTGGAAACAAAACCAGCTAACTCAATGAAGGTAACAAATCCTCATGGTCATATATATCTACAGAATAAGGACACTAGAAAGACTTGGATGGAATCAAGTCTTCCAAAAGAACAGGTTTTTAATTCCAGTTAACACCCTTTCCCCCCGAAAATAAGACCTAACCTGAACATAAGCCCCAGTTAAATGAGACCCCGCCCTCCACTATTGTGCAGCATTGTGCAGCAACCAGAAGAAGATGATATGACTATTTTTGAATAAATGTAGATTGCTGTACATGAAAAGAAAACATCCCCTGAAAATGCGTTTTTAGAGCAAAAAATTAATATAAGACCCTGTATATGAATGGTATGGTAGCTTGTAAGCTGCAATGGGATTTCAGAGACCCAGGATACCATTTCCATTGAGCCATGAAACTCGCTGGTCGACCTTGGGCTGGCAGCTTCCTCTCAGGCTGGCTGAGCTCACAAAGGCATTTCAAGAATATTGAAGGGAGTGGCCACACATCTCTCCTAGAGGTAGTTGGTAGGAAAACAGAGTATGAATATAATAAATGGATGTTGAACAAACATTCCAGATAGAAGGAATGTGTTGTTTCTCTTTTTTGAGCTTGACAAATGTAGAAAAACAGCAAGAAAAACAATTTGCTTGCATGTGCATGTGTTTTAAATTTAAAAGGTTATTTATCATACCTTTCCTCCAAAGAGCTTAAAGTAGCGTCTCCATCTTGCCCCATATCTGTCCTCATGACAACGCTATGAGGTACATTAAATTGAACAATAGCAACTGAGCCAAGGTCCCTCACTGAGTTTCTTGGCTCACTATGGATTTCAATATGGGTCTTGAAAGGCCTGGTCTGACATAGCAATGGCTACATTACACCAATGCTCATATACTGACTGTACCTTTAAACTCACAAAACATTGGATCAATACAATATATACTCTTTCATTCATAATTTTGGGGTGAAATCCAACCAACGTGAAGCAAAACACCTTATAACATTAAGTATAAGTATCACTGAATTCAATGCCAGGGAGATCAGTGCTACAGTCTGGGTTTTTTCAAGCCGAATTTCTCATAGTCTTTATAAGTATATAAATTCAAAGGAATTGCTCTTATGAAGTATGAAATGGATCCTGTAATACCAGAACTGACACCAAAGAAAGATATTCTTGTCATTATAGGGGACTGGAATGCTAAAGTAGAGAATCAAGAGATAAAACGAAAAACAGGTACTGTAAGTTTGGCATTGGAGTTCAAAACGAAGCAGGGCAAAGGCTAATAGAGTTTTGTCAAGAGAACAAGCTGGTCTTCACAAACACTCTTTTCCAACAGCACAAGAGGCGACTCTACACATGGACATCACCGAAATCAGATTGATTATATTCTCTACAGCCAAAGATGGAGAAGCTCTATACAGTCAGCAAAAACAAGACCTGGAGCTGATTGTGGCTCTGATCATCATCTTCTTATAGCAAAACCCAAGCTTAAACGGAAGAAAGTAGGAAACACCACTTGGATAGTCAGGTATAATCTAAACCAAATTCCTTATGAATACACAGTAGAAGTGAAGAACAGATTTAAGGAACTAGATTTGGTGGACAGAGTGCCTGAAGAGCTATGGATGGAGGCTCCTAACATTGTACAGGAGGCAGCAACAAAAACCGTCCCAAAGAAAAGGAAATGCAAGAAAGCAAAGTGGCTGTCCAATGAGGCCTTACAAATAGCAGAGAAGAGAAGGGAAACAAAATGCAAGGGAGATAGGGAAAGTTACAGAAAATTGAATGCTGACTTCCAACGAATAGCAAGGAGAGACAAGAGGGCCTTCCTAAATGAACAGTGCAAAGAAATAGATGAAAAAAATAGAAAGGGAAAAACCAGAGATCTGTCCAAGAAAATTGGCGATATTAAAGGAACATTTGGTGCAAAGATGGACATGATAAAGGATAAAAATGGTAGGAACCTCACAGAAGCAGAAGACAGCAAGAAGAGATGAGAAGAATACACAGAGGAATTATACTAGAAATATCTGGATCTCCCAGACAAGCTAGATAGTGTGGTTGCTGACCTTGAGCCAGACGTCCTGGAGAGTGAAGTCAAGTGGGCCTTAGAAAGCATGGCTGACAACAAGACCACTGGAGGTGATGGCATTCCAGTTGAACTATTTAAAATCTTAAAAGATGACGCTGTTAAGGTGCTACACTCAATATGCCAGCAAGTTTGGAAAACTCAGCAGTGGCCAGAGGACTGGAAAAGATCAGTCTACATCCCAATCCCAAAGAAGGGCAGTGCACAAGAATGCTCCAACTACAGTCAAACTGCACTCATTTAATATGCTAGCAAGTTTATGCTCAAAATCCTACAAGGTAGGCTTCAGAAGTATGTAGACTGAGAACTCCCAGAAGTACAAGCTGGATTTCGAAGGGGAAGAGGAACTACAGACCCAATTACTAACATGCAGAAAGCCAGAGAGTTCCAGAAAAAACATCTACTTCTGCGTCATTGACTACGCAAAAGCCTTTGACTGTGTAGACCACAACTATGACAAGTCCTTTAAGAAATGGGAGTGCCTGACCAACATATCTATCTCCTGAGAAATCTATATGTGGGACAGGAAGCAACAGTTGGACCTGGATATGGAACAACTGATTGGTTCAAAATTTGGAAAGGAGCATGACAAGGCTGTATATTGTCCCCCGGCTTATTTAACTTATATGCAGAATACATCATGCGAAAGGCTGGACTGGAGGAATCCCAAACTGGAATTAAGATTGCCAGAAGAAATATCAACAACCTCAGATATGCAGATGATACCACTCTGATGGCAGAAAGTGAGGAGGAATTAAAGAACCTCTTAATGAGGGTGAAAGAGGAGAGCGTAAAAAATGGTCTGAAGCTCAACAGCCAAAAAACTAAGATCATGGTCACTGGTCCCATCACCTCACGGCAAATAGAAGGGGAAGATATGGAGGCGGTGACAGATTTTACTTTCTTGGACTCCATGATCGCTGCAGAAGGTGACAGCAGCCATGAAATCAAAAGAAACCTGCTTCTTGGGAGGAAAGCAATGACAAACCTAGACAGCATCTTAAAAAGCAGAAACATTACCTTGTCAACAAAGATCTGCTTAATCAAACCTATGATTTTTCCAGTAGCAATGTATGGAAGTGAGAGCTGGACCATAAAGAAAGCTGAATGCCAAAGAATTGATGTTTTTAAATTGTGGTGCTGCAGGAGACTCTTGAGATTCCCCTGGACTGCAAAGAGAACAGACTTATCTATTTTGAAAGAAATCAACCCTGAGTGTTCTGTGGAAGGACAGATCCTGAAGCTGAGGCTCCAATACTTTGGCCATCTCATAAGAAGACTCCCTGGAAAAGACCCTGGTGTTGGGAAAGTGTGAAGTCAAGAGGAGAAGGGGATGACAGAGGACAAGGTGGATGGACAGTGTCGTTGAAGCTACCAACATGAATTTGACCCAACTCCGGGAGGCAGTGGAAGACAGAAGGGCCTGGCGTGCTCTAATCCATGAGGTCATGAAGAATCAGACACAACATAATGAGTAAACAACAACAACAATACCAATCTACACACTTATATGCAACTTGGAAGTGTTCATATGTCCTTCAGGACCAAATACCGATATATATATATATAAAGCCTTAGATGACTGAATTAAGTCTAAAATTCAGGGGACTGCTCAGATCAGCTTCTACTCTTCTACCTTTTTCTGTAACCTGCTTCTTCCTTTTAAGATTCCTGTCCCTGTTCATCGCAGTACTGCTGGATTTCCAATACATTATCAGTCTATTTATGAGCACAATTCAAAATGCAGTTATGACCTATACAACCCTAGACAACTTGGGTCTAGTCTATCTGAAGGACAATGTTTCTCCATATGAGTTTCTCCAGGCTTTTTTTTCCTGGATAGACCTTCACAGTATATTAAGTAAAAACATAAGAAAAGTCCTTCTTGGTGGCTGCTTCTTGGTTGCAGAACTCACTTGTGATGAAAAGACACATATAGAGCAGTCTATTTGACTGCTAATATTACAACTTATTGTATTTTTAGCTAGGCTTTTCAAAAACAAAAATTGTTTGTGAGTTGTCATGAGTCCCTGTGTAAGTGCAAAGTCAGGATATTTTTTGAATTTTTAATTAATTAAAATACCTTTAGTCAGCCACCCTTTTTGACCCTTATCTTTCATGGGGGCTGACTTCTCAGGCTGTAATAGCATTCTGTGCACATCACTTAAAACTGCTAGCACTGCTCATATTAATGTGCAGATCAGAACATAATTATTCTTCAGATTTTGTACTTCTATAAATTTCACAATCCATTATTTCACTCATAATGTATATAAGATATATTTTAAATGAAATAGCTTTCAGATTGTGTACTTTGAGATAAAATGTAATTACAAATATATATTTTCTGAGGTAATATGCACAAATATCTGTATTTAAATAAAAAGGTTCCAGCTGATTTCTAAAATTATCAGGTCAATGCAGAAAGTGACACTGACTGGTGATTGATCAATCTTCCATTCCATCCCAAATCTATATTTTTCAAGTAAGAGAGACAGAGAGTTCTATGGTTAAAGACAACAATAACACAAGGAACAAAATACCCCTCCACATAAATTCCTGGTAACATGAAGCAATGAGGAATATAAGAAACATAATTAGGGAACCGCTGTCTAACCAAGCCAACAGTTTTCTGCCAGTTATTTAGATATGAGCAACAAACTTTGCCAGTGGCTATCAACAGACATAAAATTTACTGATGATTCAAGAATCTCCACTCTTAAACGGATGGTCCTTGTGGTTTTCAAATGTTCAGCTTCAGGGAGAATCTATTCTGTAGCAACTCATTTGCTATGGAATGCTTATGGTGCAACCATGAAAGAATTTCTGAATATCATGAATATACTGTAGAACAATTCATATTTAGAACATAAGAGCTGGTGTGGTGCAGTGGACAAATGATGGACTAGGACTCATATGACCAGGATTCAAATCCCTGCTCAAGCATAAAAAACTGCTGAGGGACAGTAATTGTATTGCCACTCCTTAAACATCTGACATACTTTGCATATCAGGCAAAAATAAAGTAAAAATAAAAAAGATGACAAAAGCATTGTGACACCTTAAAGACTAACTGTTTATATTTTAACGTGAGCTTTCATTTTCTCAGACTGTGCACACAACTTCTCCACAAAAGCTCCTGTTAAAATATAGGAGTTAGCCTGTACAGTGCCAGAACATTTTTGTTGTCTTTATTTTATTTTTTAAATTTTCATTTGTTTGCTTTTGACTGATACACTACACAGACTAACACTGCTATCTCTTCTAAAACTGACATACTATGAAAGGCTTATCAGGGACGCCATAAGTCAGATGTGACTTGAAGGCACATAACACTCACATGCATAGAACAGAACATACAACCGAAGCTGACGCCTGTCTTCATTTGCAGAATATTTCCAGACACAATACAGTGTCCTATATTTGCTCAGAAAAAGAGACACTCCAATGTGAAAACTGGGAAGGGTGCTAAACACTTTCCCCATCCATTGTTTTTCACTTAAGATGCTTCCCCCAGCTTGTCCTCCCACTCTTGAACTAATTTCCAGTTTTAGAGGCTTGCCACAGACAAACAACCAGAGAGAGAAACCTTGGGAAGAAAAACATCAGGCTGAGGAAGAGGTCTTTTTCAGAATACCCTCAGTCAGTTAGGAGTGTTAGGCAATGACTTGCATTTGATGGCACATCTTTTGTCCTGTAGGTACAGTCATCCTGCTCTTCGTGTCAAACTGGAATGGCAGATTTAGCTGTTGAATGATTAAAACACAGTTTTTCAGGACCATATTGGCTGAAATCCTGTTGGAGCAGCCCCACATGTGCAAGGCTGATGGTATCAACAGCCCAGGTTTTTTAATCACTAATCAAAATTTCCTGTCTCTCTCCCACCCATATTTTGTGTCTCCCTAGGGATCCCCCTCATCCTGCAGAAGCTTTTGAGGGCCTCAGATGCAGGGAAATCTTTAATGTCTGAAAATTGCTGACACTGCTCCCAGTTTCAATAACAGGATCAGGAGTGATGCTTTTTGGACTTTAAAGAAATCCCGCTGCCCTGAGGCCCCACAGACTTCCCTGGGATGAAAGGGAAACCTAAGGAGCCTTGGAACCTGGATAGGTGTGGAATCAAAACTTTTCAATTAGTGATAAAAGGCCATGGTTAACAGAGCCATGCCAGTAGGATTTCTGTCATTGTGAACTAAAAATACAAAAAGTGAGGTCTGTATTTTGTAAACACTGCTTGGAACATCTTTTAGTTTGGAGTATGTCACTTCTGAATATTGCTCATGTGGGATATTGCACATTTGAGTTCATTATGTTACCTTTCTAAAGACATGTGAAGGTTTGAAATTTACTGTGTATAGAGGGTTAAAATAATCAAGGAGGGTATAGGAAAAAATAGTCCTGAAAATGAAAGGGTTTTTTAAAAATGATGCTTGAATAATAGTTTCCAACAATAGTTTCAAATCAATTTAGCTAGCTAACCAGCTAAGCAAGGTCACTGAAAAGTAACAGTTCCTGACAGCTGGATTGTTTATGTTATAACAAAAGTGTTTATAAAACAATTAAATTGCTTATGTTACAATATGTAAACATAAAGCAGCATTTGTAAGACCTGCAGGTGCAATCTTTTGGTAATTATAATTATTTGAATTCACAATGGTCTAGCATTTCAGGATTTCAGGGTGACAATAGTCTAGCAATCTAGAATCATGGTATTATAAGGGCCTGGTGTTACAAGGGCTATATGTTTTATGCTTATTCCTCTAAGGTCTGGAAAAAAATATTTCTCAAAACAATAGTGTTATCAGCATAGTGGCAGCTTACCATGTAGAAAGTTACAAAACTCTGGAGTTGCAGTAGGTGCAACAACAATTATGATTCTCATTTTAAAAAAATCTTGGAGCTCAAGATGCCTGGATCTCCAGGCCCCTGAAGGAGAAGACTGTTTCCAAATAAAATATTATTCTATTTTAAAGAACAATATTTTAAATATATTTTAAAATATATTGTTACTGTATTTTGGACTGACGTCTTAACTTAATATTTTAGTTTTCAGATATACTTGAGCATTTATGCCTACAGTTTTTACATAGCTGTAAGAAATTTGTATCTTTTGCAACAGTTCCAAAATATTTATGTTAATGGAACATAGAAATAGTGTAGATAAATAAAGCTTACAGGATGTTGCCTGGAATTATTGCAGCAATGAAAAGACATACTTTGATACTCATTTGAATGTTGATATGATTGTCAATTATTGTCTGGATTGTCTCATCAAGCTCACATCATAGTTTTGAGTAAATCACTGCCACACAGAATGGAATGATTGTGAGATTAACAAGAACTTTTGTCTAAAGAGAAATAGCCACAGAGTTATTAGCCAAAAGAACAATAATGATCAAAAGCCGTACATGACTAGAATGTGCATTTAGACTTCATTCTTAAGAGAATAGATTAAGTATGAAAATGTTCTATGTATATCCTGGAACTGTAAAAATGGAGCATTTTGTGACACTGAACGAATCCAAGACCACAATCCTGTGGAATTCTTTGAATTCCCTTGAGTCAAAGATTTGGGAGAAAGCCTAGTACTATCCCATAGTAACAGAAGAATCTGTCGGTTTCATTTTCTCACATATTGAAAGAAAGAAAGAAAGAAAGAAAGAAAGAAAGAAAGAAAGAAAGAAAGAAAGAAAGAAAGAAAGAAAGAAAGAATCATTTCCATTTAAATATGAAGAATTTTGTGAATTTTTGTACATTTTTGTTTTAAAAATGAATCAGCAATACATTATCACCAATTACTACTACCAACACAGTAGAAAAGAGTGCTTAATTTCTCCTGGAAATTCAGTTGAAGAGTTGGGGGGGGGGGAATGGCCTCAAATGTTTTTGCAAGAAAAAGAAACAATGCTGACTCCACTTCTTCTCTTACGAAAGAAGAGACAGCCAGAATTGTTACTAGTGGGAAAAGTCCAGATATGTTCAAATAAGAAGGGGAAGGATGGGTCACATCAGAAATGTGAAGGTCAGCAAAATTGGAAATATCCTTGGCTTGAGGCCACAGTTGTCCCCACTACTTTCTGAGAATCTACATTTGGACACCAAACACATTGAAAGAAAAGAAAAGAAAAGCATGACTCATTTATTGCAGCTATTCATCTGGCTCAGGGTTCTCAAACTAGTGAACCTTTCCAATCTTTCCAGGGATATATGTACACATTTATGTGAATGTGGCTTTTGCCAGCATTGCCTTTCCACCCCTCTGAAACAGCAGAACTAGGCTACCACTTGCCTCAGTGGGTTCCCATTAAGCTTGCTCCTGCTATCATATAGAACGCCCTTTCTCAACCTGTGTCTCCACACTTATCAGATTGCAAGATCCCAGCCAACATGGCTGATTCCAGTTTCACAGCTGCTCTAGAGTAAGCACAGATATGACTAGAACTTTAAAGTAAAAAGCTATACGTAATGTAACTGCCTTTAAGTACTGTTCCACATAACAAGGATGTAACCAAAATGCAATCCTGACTAGTGATGATGACGGAGGGCTAGCTGAGAGGACACTATGCTTCTGCTGGGCTGAATATAGATCAGTCATAGCCCAGAGATGTTGAAAATTACTTAGGAATACTTAGACAGGAAATACTTAGTTTTTTGTACTACAACTCCCAGAATCCCACAGCCAAAACAGCCATTTATCCCTTTTTCTTCATCTCAAGCAGCAACGTATCTTGAGCTGGTTCTGCTCTTCACAGGATTCATTCTTACTATCTGAGATATCCTATTGCTAATCAGTTACTCAGCAGAAGACAGAGAGAGTGAAATTGCCTGGGACAACCCAAAATATTTTGCTCCAGGGAGGCAACAGCAAATACAGGGAGAGAGGGGGGTGGGAGAGAGAGAGAGTATCCTATAAGCAGCTTCTTCTCCTTACCCAGAGAGTAATAAATTAAGTTAAGGGCATGTCTGCACTGGTTCTTTTGGAGCTGGATTTATCTGCTGTGGGATGAATAAGGTTGCCTGGGGTGGTTGGAAGTGCAGTATGCCATTTGGTGCAATCCTCTCATTCAAATGGCAAATTGGTGCTCAAGTGACTCTATTTGCATTATTTTTGAAAAAAAAATGAAAAAAATGAAATTTTCTTTGGTCTCTCTTAAAAGGCTGGTCAAGAAACTGATCAAACTGTGATTGAACTACTGAGACACCATGCCCTAGAATACATAATCACAGGATTGTCTGAGAAATGGGTAAGGAAAGAAGATGCTGGAATAGAGTGGATATAAAAATCCAATGGGGATTTGGTGAGTCAAGTTTCCTGTAAGTTCCATTGGGACTACTGTAGTTGTGACTTAAAGTCTTAAACAGTTTAAGACTTATACATTGCTAAAGCCACAACTAGAGCAGGCCTATGTGAATCAATGGCACTTACAGTGGAGTTGACTCACCGCATTCCCATAGATTCAGTAGGCCTACTCTTGGTGGAACCTATTATGCTAAGCAACAAGATTTTAGCCATATACAGTAGTGTGTATGAACTCTCAGATATATTTCTTAGTCTCTAAACCACAACACTCTTGGTTTAGTTTGGCTTTCTTCATAACATAGTTTTCAGCAACTAAAATGGCAGAGGGTTTGTTGTTTTTGTTGAAACTATATGAGCAACTGTCATAAAACTCCTGTAATATTTTAAAAGTTAACTTCACATTTCTGCTGTCATCCATGAAAATTTTTTTCACAGGATCATTCCTTAAAAAAGACAGGGTGTGGCAGTTGTCGATGACACATGTATGGCATGAAAGGACATCTGTTTATGGATTAATCTGTTGTTGTTGTTGTTGCATTTTTACTGGCAAGAAGAGAAAAAGGTATATGTAAGATTTTCTACCTCAGGTGTGAAAATAATATGAGAAGCCTTGAATACTAGGTACAAATATTTTGAGGTGTGTTTATGAAATGTTTTGCTATATCTTGTGCAGCAAACTATTTTGGATGAGTCCTATGTTTTAATTATCTTCATATCCAAATGACTGGTCTTTTATCAGTTCATAGGTATCCTTTATGACTGATCCCCATTCTCCATTGGCAGCCATTTTGTATGCAGACACCTGCACTTAAAAGGGGACTACCTGCATCCAGTATCACATGCAAGTGGCAGGGCACGTCTCAGTCATGTGCTTATTGACACACATGCTCACTGCAGAGACAAGTCCAAGCACGTCATCAATTTGTGGCTATTATCTGTGGCGAGTTACACAAACCTTATGTGAACACCAGCAAAAATCCAGCCAAATATCTACAAGAGGTAAAATCAGGGACCATGAAGTTGCTCATTCAGTTAGACCTTGATTGAAAGAATGGTCAGGCACAAAAGGTCACTTGCCACAGTTTTTTCCTCTAGGGCAAGGTTGACTGTATTTTTGTTGAATAATTTCTTTACTTGAATGTATACATATCAATTAGCATCTCTTCTTTGACAGGGCTTTTCTCTTTTCTCTGAGAGAGGGAGAGGGAGGGGAAATGTGTTAAGGGGCCACTCTAACCTAATTGAATTCCAAGGTGGATTTGGAAGTGTTTGAATAAACAATACCATATTTCACTATGAAACATGATTGTTTTAATTGCAGCAGTATATTTGTTTGTTTTGTTGTTGTTTTACATTATTTGTATTTTCCCCAATTATCATTGCAAGTTACCTTGGGTAAAAATAATATATAAATGGTTTTGTATCTAAACAAAGCCATAATTTCATAGAAGAAAACACAATAACATCTCTGACTTTCTGCTCTCCCTCCTTACTACGGTCCACCACATGCTACCTTATACTGTGGTGAGGAAAACAAAATGGTAGATGTTGTCCTCAGGTACTAAGCATCTGTTGAAGGAGCAAAAGTGAGAAAACAATAGTTGTGCTACTAATCAAGATGTCAATTTCTCTGAATACTGCGTTCCAGTTCCATAATGCCCCACAAGCAGCGTGGTTCATTCAAGGTGAAATAATTCCATGATCTATTTAAAGTGGTGCAAGTGTGTGTTCATTAGAGTAGATAGGAGTGTCATGATGATGGGATATGTAGTCAAGGAAATGTAAAATGGAATCAGACAGGTTCTGTGTGAAGATGATTTGAGAGACATTGGAATGTGTTTTCTAAGCACCATGAGAGTGTTTTTCTGGAGATCATTACAGCCTGGTTCAAGATAGCATGAAGGCCAAATTGAGAACCCAGTGGAAGACTCAACATTCCAAGCTAGTTGGTGAAGAGATAAGCAACACCTGGACTTTCATGGGAATAAGGGAAGGAGGAAGGTGGTACAGCCTCTTGAGGCTAATTGGTTGACAGCCAGAAAGGCCAAGAAAAAGGGAGGAGTTTGGGAAGGTAGAAAATGGATGATGGGTTGTGTGGAAAATAATTCAATTCAATGGGGTTCAATGGTTCGTGTGTTGCTCTGTTCTGGATTCAATTCCATGAAGGAGAGAGGATGTAAGTAAGGAGAAGGAAGGAGGTGGGGCTAGTCCACTATAGCCCACCTTAAGTTAGCTTATTAGTGTTTATTATTTTAAAAGGGAAATAGTTATTTTATTTAACTGCAATGATCTTTGAATATATACTTAATGCTAAAGCTTGTGCAATACAATCTGATTTCTAATGAAATGCTATTATTCTAATACAAATTAATTATAAAAATTCTACAAAAGGACTGGTCTCTTGAACAGTAGGGTCTGGATAAATCCAGGAGGTGGAGAGGGCCAAAAACTAGCTATCTTTTAAGAGTCCTACCTAACTCAGCTTTAGTGAGTTCTAAGGACTCACAAAGCCCATGTGCCTGTACTTGCAAGGTACTGGCTAAGAGTAAACTGTTCTTTTTAGGTCAGACTTTTTCAAAGGGCTTATGCTACACACTGCTGAGGTCTTGGGACTTGCCCTAGTGCAAAGGTAGTAGATAAGTGGCCTGTCGAACTCTCTGACCGAATGCCAGCGGTCCTTTAGGGGGTCCGGTGCATTACAAGGAGCAGATCGGAAGTGGGGCAGGGAGCCATGCAGTATGTAAACTGGTGAGATTCATAGCAGCATGGAAGGGTGCTACTGTTTTAACATGAACCATTTTTCTCTTTTTATAAACCTCCTTCTCCTGACCATTCTCCCACACAGATAAACGCTGCAACAAAACTTTCAGCAGATAGATACAAGGAATGAAAAAAAAAAAGCCGATCAGGATCTCTATCCATTGAAAAATACTCCCCCTTCGTGTGTGTGTGGGGGGGGGAGAGGTGAAATCGAAGATGGCTGAAGGGATGTCAGAAGCCTGCCCATACCCCCAGGATGGATCTAGTGACAACGAAAGCTCAGCACTGCCCATCCATGCTGAATCCAGGGAAATCATTGGACTGAGAAAAGACAAAGTAGTGGATAAAATGTTGGAGTGGGACAAAAAAGATCCATGTGCAAGTCTCCGCTGAGCCATGAGACACCCTGAGTGAATTTGAGCCAGGTCCTCTGACTCACCTGACCCACCTCACAGGGTTGTACAGATGCAGGAATCAATGCAGTTCTGTAGAAGAGGACAATAAAGGAAGAAGAATAAAGACAATAGAAGAAGAAGATTACTGCAAGAGGTCCTGACTAGGGTGGTGGAGAACACAATTGATTGTGCAGTGGTGGCCCGCATAGGGTGGTTAATTCATTCCAGATTAACCTTCGCTATGGGGAAACATCGCTAAACGGAACGGGAAAACCGTGCCCATTTGAACTGTGTTCCAAATGGGCACAAAACTCACCATTCAGCGATGTTCCTCCATAGAGGCAGCCATTTTTGTGCCCTCGGTAAGCGAGGGCAGGGTGCAAAAACGCTGCACGTGGCCATTTTGGGTCATCCGGCGGCCATTTTGGAACCGCCAAACAGCTGATCCCCCCAATGTCGCAATGCGAAGATCGGTAAGCGAAACGCTTACCGATCTTCGCAATGAGGGTTTTGCCCATTGCAACCGTTGGTATGCCTTCACATTAGCGATCCCAAAAAACGGATCGCTATGCGAATTCATCGTTATACGGTGCGCTCGTTAAGCGAGGCACCACTGTATTTTGGTTTATGTATTTTATGTTGTAGTTTTTAAAATAAAATTTAAAAATATTTTTTAAAAAAAGAAAGAAAAGAAACCCCAGAAAAGCTGGGAGGAAAAGAAAAAGCTCTCTCCTCTATTCACCTTCTTTCACAGTTACAAACATGTTAACCTCCTTATCAATGCCTGGATGCACCTGTCACCCATCAATCAACTCTGAACAAGTCTTAATCATCATGATTATGATCTGCACTTTATACCTCCCCAGGACTGTTGCCTCAGTGACCATTGTTTAGTCCATCACCATGTCAGACTGTTTACACTGATAATGCATTCTATGTTCTCCACCCCTCCATCTCCATGCATAAAAGCCTGTCACCTGATGCAATATATGCCATGCAACTGAAGATGTTGTCTGTAGTCCACAAAACCTTATGCCAACTAAACTTATGTTAATCTTTAAGATGCCACAAGACTCTCTGCTCATTTTGTGGCAACATTCACATTCGTAGGTTCCTCATGTTGCCCTCATACACTAGTTGCACTACTGTTGCTATAAGTGTTGTTACAAATGATTGCTGTGGCAGGGACCAAAGAGATTCTTGTGCTTGATTGTCAGGAGTGCCTGTCAGTCAACAACTGAATATGTCATTCAACAAGGTGGATGCTACAGTGATTATTCCCAATCTAATCTGTGTCTAGATCTCAAAATGGGTTTAAATTTTCCCCATTAACATTGCAAATATCTTTTATTAAGTGAACAAAAGTACTAAAACTCCTGTTCTATCAGTGCCTCAATTTCTTCATATTGTAGCAATTATTGTTAATGAGGGATTCCAAAGAAGGAAAAATGGCAGTGGCAGAAGATGGGTATATATGCATAATGCACAATACCTAAATAAAACCTGAATGAGAAAATCTCACTTATGAGAGATAATGATGGGTCTCCCTTTCTCAATTGGAAAAATTTCCAAGAGAGAGGAACTGAGGCGAGCCAGCAGACAGGGGTAACTGATCATTGTCATTCATGTTTGTTCCCTAATATTTTATTGTATATTCAGCAGACAAGTTCTGCCAAACTCAGACTTTTTTTTCTTTTCTCCAAGAAACCTATGACCTGTAATTTAAGGTGAGAATAGAAGAACCTGGGGTAGTGCAATTCTGTGCTTCCTCTTTTCTTTTCTTTCCTCTTCTTTTCTTGGCATGCTTGAAATTGTATTATACCGAATATGTATTATACGGAAGCTGTGTTTATAAGTGATTTGTTATATTGTTGAACAAATATTACTTTGAACAGATATATCTTTTGCCCTGAGAAGTTTGAAATGCTGGCCAAATCACATATGTTGCCAGAACATATGATACAACACTGATGAGAAGAGGCCATTGTTTGCAAAACCAACAATAAATGATAAAAGTGTTCACAAGTCTCCATTTTTAGCCTCTCAGTAAACTTCATGAAATCACAGACCAGTACACCAAATCGTACACTCTTTTCCCAGAGTGAAATAAATCTCAGAATTATTTTTGCAACTCCAAAGTGTGAGGGGAACCCTAAAGTGTTTTTTTTTTAAAAAAAAAAAGATAAAATAGTGTTGTTCAATAGTACTGCAACTGTGCATCTATAATCTATTATAAGAACCCACATAGAAGAAACTGAGGTAAGTAAGACTGTGTTGTTGTTTTTCCATATCTGTTTTATGAATATCTGCTTAAAGCCAGCAAAGCAAGAGTCTTCAGGGAAGAATTAAAGCCAAATTCCTTTGCAGATTTAAAGAGTGGCTCACAACATTGAACAGTTTGTCAAAATGGTTATGCTAGGAAGAATCTGGATTAGAATTTACTTGTTGATTGATTCCAAATGGTTACCTGTTCTAGTGGAACTCTTGGGTTCAAGATGGGTTCCGAGGTTCTAAGCTTCATCGGGCGGGACAATGCAAGGAAGTTTATGAAGGTTCCACACAGAAGGGCTCCAGAGGTGAGTTCCCATGATGTTAAGGTAAGTATCATTTGGTTAGAGAAGGGGAACAGAGCTGAGACAGAGATTAAGAAACAGGTAGTTGGATAGCTAACAAGCTAGACAGATATTTATTGATTTGCTCCTTAAATCATTTTCAATAGATACTTCTATGGCCCACAGCAACCAACCAGAAACCACCAGTAGAAATATATTCCAACCCAATAAGAATCTTAGTTTCATAAATATGATCACCTACATATACTGTATCACTAAAGACCTGATCCTTAAATGGCTTTACTTCAAGAACAACTAATTAATACAAAAAGTTTATGCAAAAAAAAAACCACGATAAATTATCTGCACGTAGGTCAATATTATAAATATTCTGATTGCCCTTCTTACCTTCATGATAGGATGGAAGACCAGCACTATGGAGCCCCCAATCCACAACTAGAAGTTGATTCCAGGCAGCTTGACTCCAATGGATCCAAACTGGCTCAAACTTATCTGCAAAAAAAGTTTTTTTTAAAATAAATGGTTCTGTTTAATCAAACTGCCATCAGTTTTTAAAATATATGCAGTAGATAATCATACATGGAATTTTTTCTCCAGCTGATGCCATAGTCTAGAGCAGCCATTCTCAACGGGGGCCATATGGTCCCCGGGGGGGGGGGCTGGCATATTTGAAGGGAGTCACAGACTGGAAGGAATTCTTCACACTTCTCCTTATAAGATTTGCTCTGCAACTTGTACAATCCTGATTCATCTTCTGTTTCTTTCATATTGTGTTTATGGCCATGGCCAAAAAAAAAAAAGTAGAGAATGGCTGGTCTAGAAGAACTGTCTTGGAATCAAAATTGGAAAAAATATTGCTTTTATACTCCTGAGTAGTTAGAAGCACTTAATATCACAAACCTCAGTGGGAGAAGAAAGCTATTTCTAACAGCACCAATGTTAAAAAAGGGAAATAAGAATTTCAAAACTGTTTTCTGTTCTCAACCAATCCTCTGAAACTTGCCAAAGTGAGAGACAATGCAGTAACATATTTTACCTGTCCCAAACTCCCTATTAACGATGAAATCTTGAATCTTTATTTTCTCAGGGCATATTACCTTGTTCACTATGTTGAATGTGTTTAAATGTTCAGGAGGCAATTTCCACATATAAGCTGAGAGAAGCAAACTTTGTGGCCATTTTCACACATGTATATATTAACATGCAACAAAATTCAGAAGATAAACTTTTTGAATCAAATACACATTAAGAAACCAAAGGTTTACATCCAAATTACAGTATAGGTTTTATATAATATATGTTATTGTAGAAGCAGTAACATTTTGTAGAATTTTGTTAAAAAAATTAGCTTCCACTGAATAGAACTGAACTTATGCATATCTAGTACTTAGATTGGGATGTTTTTCTATAATTCTCCAAAAATAGTCTCATGGTTTTTCTTCTGTAAACACCATCCCATGCATTTCTGACCTTCTTACTCACACTCTCACATACTTCTTATACTTTTAGTTCTACCAGATACAGAACTTTCCTTTTTGAACTACAGATCCCAGAATCCTCAGGCAACATGGCCACTGGGGAATTCTGGGAGTTGCAATTTTAAAAAGATAACCCCCTTAAGCTCTGACCCAAATATCATGATGCATGAGTTAAAAATTGCCTCTAACTATAAACCACTAAGCCAATATTTGATACATGCCTTATTTGAGGTGAAATCATTTGTCCACTTTGACTGCCCAAAGCTCTCCAGCATTTCAGTCAGAGGTCTCTTCTTTGTGAGGCTCATCTACATAGCACACGTTTCTACAGCACTGTTACATTTTCAGTGATTACAAATATTTCACGGATAAATATTTTGGGTGAAATATATAGGGTGATCTTGGTTCTGTCTGGTTCTGACTGGACAGAACCAAGATCACTGAAGTTCCCTTGATTTCAAGAGAAGAGATTTAAACATGTGTTTTGCTGTCACTCATATCAAATGCCATGAAATGTAACAGGACAGACATATTAAGTTGGTGCAGTATTCAGAACATGGCCCTGTGTATGCCTATCAGAAGTGAGTGCCACCAAGCTCAAAAGAAGGTAAGAAGAAAGTACTTAGCTAAGTACTAAGTAAATACTGAGAAAGTATGCATAAGATTGCTCAGTCAGTATAGTTCTGTTCAGTGTAAGCTATTGCCCCCAGTGTTGGAGGGGCAATGAATCTATGCTATGTTTAGTCCAAACTTTGCAAGAGCTCTCCAAGGTGTTGATCTCTTTTGCTAGGATAGATTCAGCATTTGGATAGCTCCTTTAAAGTTCAAACTAGGCTCAGAGAAGGTTCTCTGGTGCCACAATGCTGAAATCTCCAACCTCTGCTAGCTCTGCAAGTGCCTTCAATGGAACCCTCAATAAATTAATTTATTGCAGTGCTAGCCCAAGACATTTAGTTGCCTGAATCAGGGCCCAAATGGTTCCTACCCACCCTCATCTGTCTTCATTGCATGCTGGTGTGAGCACTTTACATTGTTTAGCTATGCCATTTAGGACAGCAGTTTCTGTCTTTAGCTAGCCCCCTAAAATGCCCTTGCCTAAAGCAACACGCTTTATTTTGTTGCATGTTAGGGCTAGCACTGGGTGATGCAACCACAAGGGACATCCAAAACAAATAGAGATAGTTTGAACTGGAACCATGTCAATATATTCTGGAAGACAATGCAGCAACACAACTTTATACAGGAGAGCATTTCAAGAATGCTAGGATGATTTACTCACCAGTCCCAAGAGCTGGCACCGTTCTGCATTTCCAAGCCTTCTTTCAGCAGAGCACAGAATCCCAAAAGCGTCTCAAAGGAAAGAGCTCAAGAGAGAGGTCTGAGTCAATTTCAATGAATGAATCGGGAATTTTCATGTGACCCAGGACGATGATGATAATAATAATAAATTAAAAATCAACTAAAACATGACTGAAATGTGTAATTATGCAAAACTGTTTTAAATGGGCATTTGTTCAAAAGCGGTGGGCTTAAAAAAGATTAATAAAATTAACATTATGCAACAGCGTTTCAGTTCGCAACCCAAATGGGTCTTTCAAGTCCCTCTGGGCTCTCATGGCAAGAGATGGCCAAACTCCCACTGCTTGAAATGAGACTAGCTAAGAAGGACTAGGCCTTTGTGTGGTTCACTTATTTCATTTTTGAATCCCACTGTCAAAACCAAGCACAAAACCCATGTTACATAATTTGAAGAAAAACACTCGGTCTGCTGAAGCCAGTTTTTTCCCTCCTGATTTTCATTAGTACCTGAATCTTAAGAATATCTTTTCAATGGATTAATTTCAAACTCTCGCACTTAGTAGCCCTCTCCTTCAACATCCTTATGGCAACCTAAATATTAATCATGTTATGTAATAGGTTTCCCAGTTCTTTTTCTTCAGGAATGCATTCAAAAAAAGGGAAACTTACTTGCTTTGGACTCCAATACAAATTTTAAGCTAGAAAAATCTCTGTGTTGATTAGGACATTGTTATGAGGATGTCTGGAATGTTTTTCAGAATTGTTTCTTTAGATGTAAATTTCAGAAACATCAAGAAGGAAGTCTATAAGACTAGATAAGTACTCCTTTGCTGGAGACAGAAATCTAGAGGAATGAACTGGGCATGATCCAGTAAAAAATGTATCATGATTAATATTTAAATCTCTGCCCCTTTACCCATGAGTTGATTTAATGTGGCTTGATTCTGAGTACACATAGTCTTTAATGCTGTGATATTTCATTGATTTTGGTGAAAAGCAGAACACAAGTGTATGCATGTTTGCACAGAAGTAAACCCCATGGGATGTAAATAAACACAGAACTATACCTTTCAATGTAAGAAGCTTTCATTGGATTTTGCCCAGCAGGTTTTTGTCAAATTTGAGTTGTCTAATTTTCTTTTATGTTTTACTTGTAGATAGATATGCTTTTTAAAAAAAGGACAAGAGATTCAGTATGAATAGCCTCAAACTGTCCTCTCCCCCCCACCACCACAATGAAAAATAATCCTGCCTATATTCCTGCAACTTCTCACCTGAGCAAGCTTCCAAGAGTCATACACTGGAGGAAAGCCATTCAAATCTCTGTGTTTCTTTATCTAATATGCAGACAGTGAAGGCAAGAATGAGCTTTTTCTACAAAGGTCTCATATGGCTTTATTATTAGAATCCCCTGGTGATAGGAAGAAAGGGTTTGGCCTTGCTTTCTTTGAATACTACTTACAAAGAGCAAACTGTATCTTGGTCTATCCCACCCACCCCCCCAAGTAAAAATCTTTCACTGATTTTAAAACAGGATGGCACTCTTCTATATTAAGAATCTGGCCTCCTCTTTATTTTACCTTGTAAATGAAAAGAGAACAACTTCTTGTTTCTTTCTTGAATAATTACATGTGTCTGTGTATTTATGTTATGTTGATAAGTTTATTGCAGTATGGATGTTTATATAATAACAGCAACATATTATAAAACATGATGTAAATTCTGTGTAAAATTAGTGCACATATACAAAATGCATTATTTGGGAGAATGTGTGATTATTATATATGAATACAACATTTTTAAAATCTGTGCACTAATTTTGCGTAATTTCTATATCATATTTGCACATTTATCATGAATTGTATTAATATAATGAACCTTACAAAGAGTGGGTGGGTGGGTTCATTTGAAACAGATCAAAAAAGTGAATACAGGAGAAAAAATGAATCCGTTTCAATATATGAATGATCCAGTCTGAGGAGTGCTTACTCTTCCTGTAGCGGTACTTCTACAATATACAGTATGTGTGTCCCTGTGCCTCCCTTTGAGAAAATGGTTTCCTCTTTGCCTTCTTCACCCCATGATTTTTTTAAAAAAACGGGGCGACTTCATTGCGTATTCCAGAAAAGTATATTGGTTGGTAAGCTTTAACAGGGCTAAGGAATATGTGCAAGGAGTGGGAAACTAAATTGATGGATGGATGGTTAAATGAATATAAATGAACTGATACCTTTACAGCAAAATAACATTTCTTTTCTTTTCTTTTTTTATTCTATAGATCAGTGGGTTTTGTATCTGTAATTCTTTCATATCAGCAAAGAGGAAATAAACTCCCATGTAAATCATTTCCCCCCACCTGGAAGCATATTAAAACCATGCCTTTTTTTTTTTCTTTTAAGCAGAGCTCCCCTCCTCCCCACCCCCACCCACCCCCATTTGCTTATCAGTTCATCCACCATTACATTTTAAATGAAATTGCAAGGACACCCTCCCTTCCCTAAAGTCTAGTCTGCTGTAGGAAACTCGGGAGCCGCCGACTTTTCTTGCTTTAGAATGCTGACCTAGATTCAATTACAGATAGACCGCGAAAGAAGGATGACACCTTCCCCATTTCGCGAGCAAACGCCCCCTCCGGTGTCCAACCCCGCGGGACCTCCCCCGTCCCTAAAACAAAACCCCACCCCACCCAAGCCCCAGCAGAAATGTGTTTCTTTCGCGTCCGGAGTGGGGAGCGTGTGTCCAGACAACGGCGTTGGCCGGCGTGGCGCCTGCGGGAAGGGGGGAGACATGATTTGATCGCGGTCTGGTTTGGGGTTTTGACCTCGGAGAGAGGGAGATCCAAACCTGGCTTACCCTCCCTCTCCCTCCTCCACCCCCCCCCAAAAAAAGCCACACAGGCTCGACACCGCCTGTCGTTTCCAGCAGCCATATCAGCCTCATTACATTAGAAAGCGCCGGTTTTGATCTGGCAGGAGGACGCTTTGAAGAGGCGGCGGCGGCGGATTTGAAAACGCAGCCCGGCCTCGGTGCCTCCTGCCTCTCCCCTTCGGTCCTCCCAGCCGCCGCCGCCGCCGCCCCCCGCCCCCGGCTTCACAATCGGCTTCCCACCTCCCCGCCCGACCTCCGCTTCCTCTGAAATATTTCCAAGGAGGGGACGACGCTGTGATCCGTGCTTATCGACTTTTATCACTAATTTAGGCATATAAATGACCTGAAAGCTGCGGCCGCCGTATTAATTCTCTCTTTTTTAAAAAAATAAAATAAAATAACACGGGGTGGGAGAGAAATAAAGAACAATTAACCCCCTTCCTTCTCCTCCTCCTCCCCCTCCTCCTCACCGCTCCCACCCCCGGAGCTCTGATCTCAGCCTGAAAGGAGGCTGGGCGAGATAAGAAGAGATTGGGTTCCTCGCGCCGAGCGGCTCCGCTGCTTAAATAAAATAGAGCGGGCGAGAAAGAGGCGCGGGCTTGTCCTCCCGCGTCCGTCCATCCGGCCTCCGCCTGTGGCTGCTCCCCCCTGGCTGGGAGAGGAGGCAGCGACGTGGGGGGAAAAGAGGCTGGCGGGGAGGAAGTGCGCGTGGATGTCTCGCCGCGCCGTAGTTAGGCCGCTTTTAAAAACTTTAATGAATAACCACCACCCCCACCATCCCCAAAATTAACCCCACTTTTGCCGAGCGGGACAGGATCCTGGGGGGGGGGAAGAGAGAAACTGGGAGCAGTCGCCACTCTCGTTTTACTCCTGATCCGGGGCACAGAAAGAGCCCGGGGGTTCTTCTCACGACCAGCACTTCTGGGCAGGGCCGGATTTGCACACAAGACAAGCAAGCGCGAGGTTCCGTCCTCCAATTTGGAGAATGGCCAGCAGGCGCAAAGCGACTCCCTCTCCCCATAATTTCCAGTTTTATAGAACTTTTTGACTGATGCCTTCGGGAGGGGAGGGTCAGCTTACGGGGCCAGTGACATTTGATATACCTGTAGTTTGGGATTTCGCTGCGTCTTCGTCCGGCCCTGACTTTGGGTAGCTTGGACACGCAGGCGCCGCACCCAGTTCCTCTTTTCTTTCCTTCTTCTCCCGCCTCATTTCCTTCTGCCCATCACTAAAGAAAAGTAACGAGAGGCTGAGTAGCCCCTGGCTGCCAGGCAGGGCAGAGAGAGAGAGAAAAAAAAGAAAGAAAGAGAGAGAAGTGGGCTCGTGGTTTCAAAGCTATGGAGCTTTGGCCAGCTTTAGGACGCGCTGCTCAGGGGCTCCCCGGGATGTGGGAGGGGAGGGGAGGGTGGAAAAGGGAAGCGGAATATAATCTTCATATTCAGCTCAATGGAGTATCCTTATAATTTACAGCCACCAAGATAAGGCTGGAGGATATAAAAAAAAATCGGAAGGCGTCTCTTCTGTCACCCCCCACCACCATCCCCCCCCCAAAGCCCCGGTATTGAATTGCACCTTGGGCAACGGTGCAGAGTCCAGAATCTTAACTTCGCTCAACATATGTTTCCAGCAGATAAGTAAACAATCTGGACGTGAAATGAAAATTTTAATTAATGCAGTAATGCTATTACACCTCAAGTGTGCAAATCCCATTGCATTGCAGTGTGACAATGGATGGAGGAAAGCGGGGGGGGGGGAACGGACCACAAAGAACAGGCGAGAGAGCGTGCGGGGCCCCATCCGAAGCGGGGCGCCGGTTTTGCAGTTCCGCGCCAAGTTGGGTGCAGACGGGACGTCCTCCCCTTTTCGAATCCGGCTCACGAGCGCGCCGCTTTCCCCCGCCACACACCCCCGCCCGGATCTCTCGGTCCATCGGACCCTCGCCCACTTTAAGGGGCTTTCTCTCCCCGTGTGTGTTTAAATTTGACGTCGAGCTGACTTGAATTCCTAGGAGGTTTCCCTCCCCTCCCCCCCACCTCATGCCCCAAACCTTCTAAGGTGTGCTCTTTCTTCCAAAGACCCCGCGCATTCTTTCCTGCTGAGCTGGTTCAGATGAGGCGTGTTCGGTCTTAATGAAGCGCTGGCTGATTTGCCCTAATAAAACTTGTATTAGAAAAATATAGATTTGAACGGAGTTGGCTCTTGCCTTTGATGTGCTTGTAAAACACCAAAAAAAAAGACATATAAAAGAAGAAAGAAAGAAAGGCTTTTCTTAAAAACAAACAAAAACTTTTCTTAAGGCAGGGGAAACAGGCAGACGGCAAACCCGAGAAACTGTAAACTGCACGTAGACGGGATGCGGTACAGAGGGAGTGAGCGGTTCGCCTCAGACTCTGCAGAAGACGACTGCCTGATAGGGAAGCGGAACGATGTGCCGGCCGGCCTCTTGTGAGGGACCCGCTTACATGAAAAGAAGGGCAATCGTCTCCATTTGGGACTGAAAATCAGCCCTCCTTCCTGCTTCGTTGCCTCATTTCGTCTTTCCCTCCGCCGTTGCTACGCTCCCCCCCTTTTCTCTCAAATGCCTCCAAATGTGACGATCCCCGCCCCTAATAGTTGACTTTCCACCCCAGCGCCTCGCCCCTTCTCGCCTTCGCCCCCACCCCTCCCCTTTGCCTTTCCGACGTTTCTTTTACACGCAACTACCTCCCTCTTCTCCACCGATAGGAGGGGAAAAGCCACCGCGAGGCTGGTTTTGTTTGGGTTTTGGGGTGTCTTTTTTTGAAAACGACTGCCGGAGACTATTTCCACCGGCTCTCGTCTACAAAATCTTCCGCGCGAAAGCGGTCCAGCGACCGCGACTTTCGCCTTTCTGATCGAGTCCATTTTCGGTCCCGCGACCTCGATCTCCGCCTTCCGGGTCTCGTCAATTTCACAGCCCAGTTAGGAAGAAGAAGAAGAAACCCGGGTCTCTGAGAGCTTTCCCAGCCTTTGGGGCAAAACTGCTCCCAAACACGCCCTCAAGTCCATTTCGAGGCCAGTGGCCTCGCCCAGGACTGCGGCCGGGAGAGCGATCACCGGCCTGCGCTTGTGAGGTAGCCGGACCATGTGTCAATGAGGGAACGGTTTCAGGGCGACCCGAGAAGGGCCGCTTTATGGGAGGCGTGGGGCAGCTGCTTTGCAAAAGACGGTGGGGCGTGGATTCCCGCGCGACTCCTGCAGGCAGCTCCCATTTCCCACTGCGCTCGGGGGCAGCAGCTGGCGAGGACGATCGGTGTCGATCGCTGGATATTTATGCGTCTGAGGACGTGTTCTTACCTGTGCGCCTTTCCCTCGCCCTTTTGAAGATGCGCCGCCAGATGTTTAATACAAGATACAGCTAGATAAGCGATTACTTGTTGCGTGTCCCGAACTGACAGCTCCGGAGCGCAGCCCATTCTCAGTTCAAGGAGTGGCGCGGATTAATTCTTTTTAATTATTATTAATTTCTTCCCTCCGTTTCCTATGCAGGAACAATCCTCCACCCCCCCTTTTTTGCTGACGTCGTTATATTGTTGTTCATATTGACGTCGTTCTAAAGTATCTTTCATGTACGAAGTGTCTAATCCTAGAAAATGAAGAGATATTGGTGATCACTCCCGGTTCCTTTTAAACCGATACAATCGAGAAAATATCGAGGCATGAGGAGGAGTAAAATCCTAAAATCTCAACCCTGAGATCTTTTTGATCTTTCAGAGTAATAACTTTCATGGTCTTCTAGGACGAATTTCCATTCTTATCACTAGCAAGGAGAACTCTACGGACTTTTGAATGTTTTCGGTCTAGGAAAAGTTTGCAGTTCCTTTTAGTGCCTTGATCCCGTACATTTTCAGCACCGGATCATTCATGTGCTGCATGGGGAAAACTTCTCCAAGAGTTCAGTGTTTCCTCTTGCAAATAAATTAGAGGGCGCGTCTTCTCAACCCCCGGCTAGAGTTTTAGATAAGTAGTTTCCAGGGTAGATCAGAAGACTGCCAAACAGTTAAAAATAAAGTTTATACAGAGGCTTTCTAAGAATAGCTTACTTCTTTTGTAGAAGGGGGGAGGACACCGAAAACCTTCCACGACCCTGCGGTCTCCCCCCTCTCCCCAGTTCCAAGAGTAAGTTTTTGGGCATCAGTGGTTTAAGAGCAGGGAAAGCCTGATCCTAAAGCCACTTTATCCAGGAAGTTTGGGGTTTTGTGTATCTCTAGATGCAACCTCTAATCTTTAAAATAGACACCACGTTGATTACTAATGACAACGAGTTGTGCAAGTTCGAGCACGTTTACTCCGAAATAAGTCCCCTTGTGTTCAGTGGGGCTTACTCACGGGCAGGCCTGCCCGGGCTGCAGTTTCATCCGAGTGCAAGGCAAAGCGTTTGAGGGTTCCACTCCCACCGCTGCCAACAGTAGGAGGCAAGGCCCACTAATCTGTGGGGCTTTTCCTTGCACAGATCCCGTTGTTTTCAGGCCTGGCCCGAAAACCTGAGCGCCGAAGCACCAAACGCCTCCTCGGGCCTCAGCTGCGCCGAAATCCTCCAGGCTTGCTTTTGTGGGCGGCGGGGGCGGCGCCAAAACGTTTCCGTCCCAACTTTTAAAGTTCAGCTAGGCCAGGGACGGAATCATCCCGAACAGAAAGTTATCTCCCACTCCAAAGACGAAGCAGTAAACTGCCATAACAGCCTCCAGCACCTTCGCTTTGCGGCGCATCCCGCCCTATCCTTCCTCTGAACGCTTATAATTCGTAAGTAAGTAAGTAAGTAAGTAAGTAAGTAAGTAAGTAAGTAAGTAAGTAAGTAAGTAAGTAAGTAAATTTCTCTCACACAGAGACCTCCAACCGCCCTCACCATTCCCAGGTTCAGTGCCCCCCCTCCTCTCCAGCTTCCCCAGATGTCACCGGCTACCAGTGGGGGCTTAACCAAGCGAGCCCCCCAACCTCCAGACAAGCCGATCTCGCCAACCGACAGCAAGAGACAGAGAGCTACATCCGGTCCCATTTACTCCCCCCCTCCCCGCGCGCTCTTTTGGCAGCGGGAGGAAGGCGTGGTGTGGTGTCTCCTAAATCCGCAGTCTTTTGTTTCATGGTTTAATTGGGGGGGGGGGACGGGAAGGCGGTTGTGGGGAAACTGGTTTGACGAGGAGCTGCTGTCTCTGCCTTTAGGGAATCTACAACACCCCTGCCTCCGCCGCCGCCGCCGCCTTTCTCTCGCTCCTCCTTTTGCACTCCTTCTCTTTTTGACATCAAAGTCAGTAATCGGTTCATTTCGGTGTCATGGCGGTTATTTAATACATTTATCTCTGCACGCATAAAAATAGCTACACACCTGCAAATGAAGAAACCGGTCGGAAGGCGTGATTTGGCGGAAGGAATGGGATGATGCTGCAGGGAGGGGGGAGAGAGAGATGGGGCGGCTGAAGTTTCGAGGCAGTCCTCAGGTGTTCTTCCTGTCTGTGGCTAGCCAGAGTCTCTGGTTCGTCAAACATAAGGCCATCCTCTCACTATCCTGAATTAATTTAATTCGATATTGATTTCTAGGCGATGAATCGGACCTTAGAACCAAATCGGCGAATTTGTGAGTCATACATGATTCTGCCGGGGCGAAGTGAGAAACCACTAAAATATTAGCTTATAGCGATTCTGATCATGTCCCTCGTGTCTATTCTTTGAATTTCCCTGACTTTCTTTAACCCTAACAATACATCTTGGTGGGGGGAGATACCTTTGTAGGACTCAGATCACCTCAAAAGTTCCCCTGATTTTTTCTAAAACAATACAGTACTTTCGGATAAATATATTTGGAGGCTGGTTTCAGCGTCCAGCCGTATCTCTGCATAAGCAACCTTGCTCTGGGAGAGTCCCATTCTTCCCGACAGAGTCCAGTATAATGAGAAAAACTGCGTCCTCCTAACGCAAATTGCTTGAAGAAACACAGAGTTCCTCAGTGTACCTGCTTCGCCTTTCACTCCCTGAAGCCAACGGGACAATTATTATGCAAATAAATGCCAATATTATGTGCGGCTACAGTGAAATGTCGCTTTCAGCCCTCCGCTGATTTGAGGGGTGGTGGCCAAATCTTTTATGAAGCCGCGCGCGCACAGGCAGCCATCACCAACCCGTGTCCCCCCCCCCCGCCCCCGTCGCCCTCCCACAAAAGGATGAGTCTCTCCTGTCATCGAACCAACTGATGGCCACGGTGATCGCTTGGCAACTCCGGCTCTCCTTTCCTATCACCCGGGTCCACGTTGCAAACCAAACCTGAGCAGGGACAACTCTTGGGGTTCGTGTCTAGTAAAAAAAAAAAAAAACAAGTTGGAGAATAAGTTGTCGGTGGGGAGGGGGTCTCTTTTCTCTAAGGAGCTTTTAATACACCACAGAGAGAGAGAGAGAGAGAGAGAGAGAGAGAGAGAGAGAGAGAGAGAGAGAGAGAGAGACCTCCTTCCTTCCCTCCTTGGAGTCCGGGCTCTCTTTCCCCAAATCTCTAGGGAGGAAGACAGCTGGTGGCAGTCAGCCGCCTCTGTACCTGAGGCCGGCGTTAAGCCTAATCTAGGGAGATGTTAAAGGACACTGAGCTACGAGTGTTATCACGGGGCCTGACAGCAACTGTCAACTAGGGTTAAATCAGCCCGCCTGCCCAACCAGCAGCTCCTGCGTCTCCGCTCTGGGGCGCGTTCATCGCTCTTTCCCCCCATGCGTACTGGACCCTCTACCGCCCCCCTACCCACCACCACGTCAAGCCAGGTCTTAATTGTGCCCAGTTCTAAGTGGGTCCCTCTGTCTCCATCCTCCCCACCCCGATACACACACACAAACACGCACACACACACCTTTTTTGTCATGCTAAACAAGCGTGGTTCAGCCGTTCTAACCTCGCCTTTCAAAGCCTTTCTCCTCCACTCTTTTGTTTACCTCCGCCTGATCTCTCATTTTATTTATCTATCCATTATTACTCTGCTTACCCTTCCCATTCAAGGCCCGTGTATGTTAATTGTGTTATGCCATTTCATTCTAAGCGCGGTCTCCAAAGAGCACTTAATGAGAAAAACATCTACAACATGGATCACGTTGGCTATTCAGCTCCCAGCCAGATGGACAACTGCTACTCTCGCGTGCGCTCTTTTCTTTCTCTCTCTCTCCCTCCCCCGCCCCCCCCGCAACCCCTTCTTCCCCTTTTAATGAAAAATCCTTTCCTTAACAAAAGCGGGGACCTGATGAATAGAAGAGCCAAACGCCGCTAATTGTTTGGGACACAAGATGCTAATCTGCGCTGCTCCAGCTTTCTTTCCCGAAACTATCAGAGAGAGAGACACACACAGAGAGAGATTTTCTCCCCCCTAGGCCTGCCCTCTTACTTTGGATATTGGGCAAAGTTAAATAGAAATCTTGAAAGGGGTTCTTTCCCCCTCAAAGGAAGAGTATCCACAGAGGCTAGCAGGAAAGAGATATAGGCGTGGGAAGGACAAACATGTCGACGCTTTGCAGAGGGACAAAAGGAAGCTAACAACCATCACTCACGGAGGGACGCGAGCCTACCGGGGAGTCTATTAGGGAGCAAATCCCATTGAACGCACTGGACCCCCGAGTAGACCAGTGTAGCACGCGGCCAGATGCATGCCTTCTATACTCGGAGGCTTTAACCGTGCTAATCCATAAGCAGAGGGAGGGCACCTGCCCTTAGTCACAGGACTTCTGTACTGTCTCAGGAGCACTCTGGTCTTCCCAAGTTATGCTTCCCTTGCTGGAGGGGAGGGCTTGAGTGGGACACCAGCGTGTTTCCCCCCCCTCCTACAAAGACACTTAAGTACACCTGCTTAAGTTTTAACAAAAGTGTTGAGGCATCTTCAGAATAAGCAAGTTTTATTTTGAAGTCCACCAAAGCCCACGCCAAATGAAACTTGAACTCAACGTTTCTTCAAGGTTTTTACTGTGACACACGATCAGGGCTATCGCCTCTCCCTAACGCCACCCCCGGAAATTTCTGCTTTGTCCTCGGAAATCATTCTTAGAATGTTAATTCCATGTACAATGAAAACATTTCAAGGATCTGATCAGTTTTTTACCACCCATTTAAGCTTTAAAAGCCCTTTTCTCCTTTCTTTAAGGCTGCAGTCTTTACAAATGCTTAAGTGGGAGTCCCACTCAATACAGTGGGGTTTACTTTTATGTAGAAATGCATAAGATTGCACTGTTAAGTCTCTGTTCTTGTTAAATACAAGGTGAGAACGATTCATCTTGCTTCATTCCTACACCATTTTGGCCGCAAACCTATACAAACTTATCTGCGACTAACTTCTAAATACTGTAGGTATGTTTAGGATCCTGTTATTAAACTGGTTCAGCTCCTCCCAAGCCAGTTTAACTGGGAGCTAAAGTCTATTAGTTTTTATTCCATTTTTATTGTTAGTCGCTGACAGCAGACTTCGGTCCAGATGGGCGGGGTATGTATGTATGTATAAATAAATAAATAAATAAATAAATAAATAAATAAATAAATAAATAAATAAATAAATAAATAAATAAATAATAGACTTCGGCCTAAGTAGGTTACAGTCCTACCAAGACCTACTTAAGAGCAAACCTCATTGAACTGGAGGGGGCTGATTCTGAAATAAATACTGTAATTATACAATCGGGTTTTTAAAGATTCCCACCATGCATGTTTACTCAGAAGCAAACCACCATGTTCAAGGGAGCTTATTCCCAGGTACGTCTGCACAGATTAGCAGCTCCAGTCTACCCAGGTAGACAGATCGCTGGAGAGACAATGCCTGGGAGACAGTGCCTGGTCCTTTTCACGTCTACTCAGAAGTAAAGTTAAGTCTCATAGAGTTCAGGGGACTTTATTACCAAAGCAATAGATATCGGAGTGCAACCAGCGCGCCTGCCTTACAGCCTTGACTCAACCTCAGTTCCCCCATCTGTAAAATAGGAAGAATTTGATGAGCGGAAGAAGGCAAATAAGGTAGATTTGCACAACCTGGGACTTCAGAAACACTTCACGAATCGAGAGAAATCAACGCGAGGGAACGAGGGTTGTTGTGTTGTTGTTTTTTAAGTACCCTACGGGCAGATTACCACCCCAGTCAGAATGGTGCGCAGAGACGCAACCAGGAGTTACAAGCACAAGCCGCATTCACTGAATACTCGCCCCAGCTCTCCCGAAAAATCCCGGTTCTCCTTGCAATTCCCATACCTTTATAGGAGGGGCTCGTTTGTCACCCGGCCCTCGTTTCTCAGCCATTTACAGGCCCTACGATAGGCCACGGGGCAGTGGGTTCAGCTTCCTGGCGATCTATAGAGCGTCTCGGTGGAAGCTTGTGAAAATCGAAATTGGATTCACAGCACATAGTTGGTGGGTTCGACGACAGATTGTCTTTATTCAAAATGCCTTTGTTCAACAAATGAACAGAATTAACGAGGTAAAATCCTTCTGGATACATTCCCCCCTCCCTATTACATTGTTAAAACAGATTAAAATGACCACCGTGTTATTATGATTTTTTCTTTCTTTTTTCTTTTTTTTATTTAAAAAAAAAACAATTCTACTGCCTGACTCCATATCTGACATTCTGTCTAAAGTAAACTTAGGTCTACTTGCACTGATTCACACAAATTGAAGGACTACCTGTTTTAAATTAAGCAAACACTATCATACCATGTTTGAAATATAAACGTTTGTTCCCCTTTTGTTTTAATAACTCTGAAAAGCTTTTTTCCCCCTTCATCATCATCATCTTTTAATCTTTTTGACATGAAAAGCAATTTTACCTATTAGTGCTGGATGGTAAAATATAGATATATAGATATATATAACAACAGCTAAATCTTGTCTTTTAATTTGAAAAAAAAATCCAGAGGAAATCATTAAGTCAGAATACTTCCTGGAATTTTAGGAATTCGAGTCCGATTCACATCCGATCATATATAAACTCATAGACATTAAGATCATAATAAATAAACAATATTTTTTTTCTTAAAAAAAGAATCAAGCTGCTTGGCCTTTTGGCCAAAGGGGCAATTGGAAGTATGAGAACATTTACACTTCTTACAAGTTTCGGGCACCTCCAAGCCCCAAGTGCAGAAAGAAAAACAACTCTCTTTTTTGTGGGGATTTTGTTTTGTTTTGGATATGTCTACGAAGTCTCGGAGTTCCCCCTTTCCAAAAAATTTTTTAAAAAGAGAGAGAGAGAGAGAGAGAAAGACTGAGAGAGGGTGTGTCTTAAAGTCTTTGCCCAGGTGAAATCAGATTTCCCGGGGCATCTTTTTCCCGTGCTCAGGTGGCTTTCCTTTAGGCTTTTAACACATCTTTTCTTTCTGGAGTCTCGTTAGGTTACATGCACGTCAAAGGTACGGATCCCAATTCCAACGTCAAAACGCCAGAGATCTGGCCCAAGGTGCGGATTCCATGCCGCCTGTAATGGGTGGTGGGACTGTCAATGGGAGTTTGTCTGTCTGTCTGTCTGTTTATTGGTCTGTGTGGGTTACATGGCTGTGGCGTGCGCTGAAGAATAGGGGTCTATTCCAGTCTTGGTCATGCCTGGGAATAAAATGTAGGCAACGGGAGGCTGCAAACTGGACGCAGACCAAGCCGTACAGTTACAGGGCACCACGTAGCCCGGGTTGGTTGGCGACGGGTGAGTGTGAGTGTGCTGGCTGGGGCAACTCAAGGTGCCAAAGGCCCCGTTTTGGTATCCCAAGGTGGAAGCGTAGGGCAGGGTGCTGGTGGCTAAGGTGTGGGGCACCTCGGTCATCTTCTGGATGGCGCTGGAGCTGAACTGGCTGGGGTCAAGTAAGGAGTAAGGTGCGGAGGTGGGGGGCAGGAAAGCCCTCGCCTTTTCCGGCGAGCCGAGCAGCGAGTCCGTGGCTGCCACGGGGAGCCCGGCCGCCTTGAGGGGGTCAGTGTCTCCGAGGTAAGGCAAGGGGAAGACATACCTGTCCTTCTTGAGCAGGTTCTTAGGCTTGCGGCGGGGCCGGTACTTGTAGTCGGGATGCTCCTTCATGTGCTGGGCGCGGAGGCGCTTAGCTTCGTCGATGTAAGGGCGCTTCTCCGCTTCAGAGAGCAGCTTCCACTCGGCCCCGAGGCGCTTGCTAATCTCCGAGTTGTGCATTTTAGGGTTCTCCTGGGCCATCTTCCGACGCTGGCCCCGCGACCATACCATGAAGGCGTTCATGGGGCGCTTGATGTGGTCCGAGGGCTTGGACATGGTGCTTGTGCCGGATGGACGCCTCCTCGAGCAGCCCAGCTGCCGCCGCTGCCGCCGCCAGCAGCAGCCCCGCTGCTCCCCGGGCTCCGCTTCTCCTACGGTGGCTCCCGCTTGCCAGCCGAGGCGCCCGCTCAACTCTCAGCTGATCATACCAGTTTTCCCCGCGATCCAGTCCCCGCTCAGGGGCCCCGATGGACGGCGAGGGTGCGTGTGGAGATGTGGGAGGGGGAGGCGGCCGAGCAGGAGAAGCGGCGAGGAGGGAAGCGGAAGCCCCAGCGACGAGGCCCCAAAGGCAATCCAGGGGCACCTCGTCCGTCAAGGAGCTCTCCTGAGGATGGCTTCGCCGCGATCCCCTCGACGGAGCTGCAAGAGGGGGGGGATCGGCGGCGGCGCGGAGCAAGGTGCCTGCCTCGGCCGGCGCAAGGGAATGAGGCAAAGGAGCGCGCTCGGAGCCAAAAGCGGGGAAGTTCAAAGGCGAGGCTGCTTGGGACGGCGCGCGAAGCTGACAGAGCGGCGGCAGGGCGTTCACTCCCCCGAACCTGGTCGCCCAATCAGCGGTCAGAGAAAGAGCGAGCGAGCGACTGAATACCTCCGGAAAAGGGAGAGCGGAGAGAAAAAGAGGCGGGGGGGAGAGAGGGAGGGAGGGAGCCGGGAAGGGGGAAAGGGCAGAAATCACTAAAGACACTGGATTAAAGGGGACGCTTTTGTTCGACGGCGCACTAATAGCGGCAGCCAATAAAACTCCGCACGCCCCCTCGTTTTGGGGCGGAGTGGGTGGGAGGGGGGGAAGAGAAAGAGAGAGAGCGCAAATGAGTGAGAGAGAGAGAGAGAGAGAGGAACTGGGCTTGTCAGTAATCCCCTCCCAACGTGGGTCTCGGAGGGAGAAGGGAGGGAGTTTATCAATGGGACAGAAGCAGAAGTTCAAGGACAAGGGCGCCGTTAGGTGGGTCTCTCTCTCTCTCTTTCTTTCTTTCTCTCTCTCTTTCTTTCTCTCCCTCCCTCCCTCTCTCTCTCTTGCCCCCTCTCTCGCCCCTTGCTCTGTCGCCGGCCCTCTCCTTTCTCCAGAACAGCATTGGGGCTCCCCGGGAAGGGGGAAGGCGACAGATTGAAGGCGACAGCTAGCGTGCGATTCTTTTCAAAAGCAAGCGAGGACCGGCGCGAAGGGAGCTAGCTAGCCACGCGCCTCTGGGGTGCGTCCCCTCGGAGGACAGGAGACAGAGTTGGGGGGTCTGGCTGAGTCTAGGCACGGAATAGCGGACCTGGAGAAAGGGACGGAGCCGAAAAGGAAGAAGGCGTGATCAATATTGATGAAAGGAAGTAGGGGAACAGGGGCTTTGAATCAACGAGAGCCCAAAACTTTCTGGGTTGCTTTGAGTTCATTCTTCTATTACAATTTCAAAATTAATTTATACTGGGAAGAAAGAGACAGAGGAAACACCCAAGACGACCCGTGCCTAGTTCAAGTCAAGACACAAGGCAGAAAATGCAAGCCTTTCGTCCCACCTTTTTTGCGATGTCATTTTGGCGACGAGTTCCCATCCTTTCCTTCTCCCCTAAATTTAGCCCTTTTCTGTCTTGGGGTTTGTTATTGTTTTCTAATTATTAAAGATTGGCTTCTAAAGAGCGCAAAATGCCCACAGGAGCCTGCCTGCCTCCCTTCCACGCCTGTTTTCTTTGAATAATTGCTGCCTGACGCAAAACGCCCGTGGGGAAAATATTTATTAAATGGAAACCATTACCCTCGAATCCCCAAAGAGGCCAGGTTCTTTAAGGGCGGTTTTTTTTCCCCTTTGTGCACCTGCCTAGTTTAAAACTGGCCCGACATCGGCCTTTTCCCTCCCCCCCCTCCCTCTTCCCAGCACCCTCGTAGCCTCTTCTATCCGCCCTTCATTTGCTTTCACTTTCTTTTAAAGAAAAGAAACAGTCTTTTCCCAACAAACACATTAGAGTTCGGTTGAGTTTCTCGGTTTTTCAGCTGGTCTCTGGATCTGTTTTGTATCTGAGAAAGATAGTTTTTAAAAGATAGGTACGTGGGGCCCATTTTAATCGTCCATCAGAATGAGTAAATGTGTATTTACACTACTACTACTACTACTACTACTACTGCTACTGCTACTGCTACTGCTACTGCTGCTACTACTACTATTATTATTATTATTATTATTATTATTATTATTATTATTATTATTATTATTATTATTATTATTATTATTATTATTATTATTATTATTATTATTATTATTATTATTATTATTATTATTATGCATGCCAACTATTTTTGGACTATGATTAAAGCTGTTAAGATGCAAATAGACGAGCCTGCCTCCAAATTCTTCATTCCAATCAAGCACGAGAGGTTCAAAAAAAAAATTCACTATGCCCGGTGGCAATATACACTCATACATACACAGATGTAATAAAGCCTTATGATTTGCAGCAGCATGTGCAAGAGGGGGGCGGGGAGAGACACTCATTTTTCTTCCTGGTTGTTGGAAGGGGGAGAAACAAAATTCTCTTTTCCAAGGAGCCACCCCTTCCTTCCCCGCCAAGGAGTCTTCGGCGCACTAATATCGTTAAAAAGCCGAGAATGCCAAAAGACGCTCCCCTGCCTGCCCATCTCTGCCGGCATCCCAATGGCATCTTCCGTCGCCGCTTCCCCGCCGCCTTCCCGCCCCCCATCTCCAGCCAACACCTGCTGCTTGGCTCATTTCGTGAGATCATGGGGGTCACCGTTACCACTCTCCTGGCCCTCCGGCTTTCTCCGGCATGGTGGCTGTTGCATTGAGAGAGTCTAAAACCACCGACTTTTTTGTTTTTCCGAGGAGGAAGAGGAGGAAGCGGCGATGGCAGCAGCGGCCGGCCCGTCTCCTCCCCCCCCCGCACACACACTCTCCCCCCCCCCGCGTGGCAACGGAGGAGGTAATGGATCGCAAATATTTGCCGAGCACCAATCATTTTTCAATCAGATGCATTTTCTCCCTCTGCCCGGGGTCCTCGCTAGTGGTTCCCCAAGGTGCATTTAGAGGTTACAGACACCATGCGAGCGGCTGGTTCATGCATATGTAGGGCAAATTGATGCTGCGCGCTGTGTGTCGGTATGTCGGCTTCGAACTGAATGGCTACGGAGGGCCCCCCACCCTTCCTCCTCACCTTCTCAATCCCAGTCTCCTCCCGACACTTCGATTTCAAGGGAAGCTTGTGACATTCTAGCCTCGTCAGAAATGGAGGGGCATTTGATTTTTATTTAGATCGCCGTGGCCTGTTGAGGGTTACGGAGGTCTTATAGGTCATATGTGTACAGATGGGTGTGGATGCGTGGGAAAGGGATCCAGGCGCACCTGCGGGAATCAACAGGAAGTGAGGTCTCCGGGTTAGACAACCGTACAATCAGCAATGCCAAGGCACATCACTTCGTAAGCTGGAGGAGGGGAGAAGGGTTGCTTCTGGATTTCGTCCCCCACCCTCTACATTTCTTCCCAAACGGTTGAAGCTGAAGTATGAGAACTTGTCTCCGAATTCTAAATTCGAAAAGGTCCGCTTCTTCCGCCACAACGCCCTGCCTTATACTTGCCAGAGAACAGGAGACATCTCCCCCCCGCCCGCCCCCGGCACGAATATTCACACAGAGACAGCCACACCTATCCTGCGCAACAATACGTGCCGAAGAAAAATCGCTGCGTAAGAAACGTTCCTGGCACTGATATTTGCCCGCACCCGCTTTGCCAGTGACGGCTTGAAGGCACATCTCGGAGGTCTTTTAGGTCACCAAGAAAGGGTAGAGCACGAAAACACAGGTCAGCCCTCGTTTAGATCTAGGGAATCTGTTCATCGTTCATAAGGGCCCAAAGATTAAAAAAAACAACAACCAACAAATGCGGTTTTAGTTAGGAAATAAAAAGTCAATCACGAGCTGTTCGGCTCCCTGTCAAATTAAAAATTCCGATTTAAGACTGTCAGAAAGGATAATGAAGGGTATCGCCTTTCTCTTCGGTTAAAACCAGCGGAGGGACCCGAACGCCCAAGGCAACGGGCGGAGGAGGAGGCGTGACACCCTCCTGCTCACCGTGAATGCACCAGGGCCGGTCTTCTTCAGCAGAGACACGTGTGTGTGCGCGCGCGTGTGTGTGCATTTCGTTAGCTTAATCGGGAAAAGGCATTCCCGTTTCTCCACCATCGCCTTCTCTTCTCTCCCCCCCCCCCCCAACGAGGGGAATTGGAATGAGATTTAAAGTAGCCGCCTACGTCGCTAGTAATTTACCTGGCCTGGAGGCGGGAGGAGCGAGCCAGCCAGCGAGCGCTCACCTGTTAAGAACACGCGCGCCCGCTTCTTTTTTCCCCCTCCCCTTGCAAACTCCCGGAGAGATCATTTTGTAGTGCCCCATACATCTATGGGGGTGGGGGCGGAGGGGAGAGAGGAAGACTAAAATGTCTGATTTGTGAACTGATAGTCCAGGAGGCCCCCGACAAGAGTGAGGCAAAGTGAGGCCGGATCGCGCCGGCATCAGGTTTTATTGCTGTTTTCTTTGTTTCTGCGGTAGATCTTGTTTTATCTCCTGGTAGGGTCCAAAATATCTCCTCCCCCACCCCCCATCCCATGCTGCGAAGAAAGTTTTAAAAGTTCTTTCGTACACACGCATGCGCGCAAGCGCTGCGCGCACACCTATTTCAGCTCTCCATCTCGAGCATCCTTTCCTCCGCGATCACAACAGTCCAGGGACTCGATGGGAACATCACGAGCATCCCGAAGAGTTTTGCCCTTGTCCAGACTCGCCTCCCAATTCCTTGCAAACACTTCCAGCCAGCCAAGATTTCCGCCTCTTTTAAGTCCACCCGGATGTGGACCATTCACGATTCATACAAAAGTACTTTGCCACGAGACCGCTCGGAGGAAGAAAGGGACGCAGCCGACGGCCAAGGCGAGCGGCCCTCCGCGTCCTTCCTGCATAACAGGAGCGTCGGCAAAAGGCTGCCGTCGCTCTTTGCTAGCCAGATGCGCCTTGCTCAGGGCAGTCGAGTTTCCCCGAGCCGAGTCTTCCGCCCTGATTCCCCACACCCGAGCCTGCCCCAGGTCCCTCTGAGATCTTTCCAGACCAGGGGCTGTGAACGTCTGGCCACCGACTCCTAAGAGCTGAGCCAGCAGGTCTCAGGAGCCAAGAAGGAGAGAACCGAAAGCTCTGGTGGCGTTAGGGAGACACCACGACGCTGGTGAAAATCGAAAAATGATACTTAAACAATATGATCGGAGTTCGCGCTTACTTCGGGCTGGGAACACATAATTTCTCCTACAACTCTTTTCCCACCAAATTGTCTTCTGTCCCTCCCCCTTTCCCCTAAACTAGACACCGTTGGGGGTGGGCGCCCCTGATTTTCTTGTTTTAAAAAATAATAATTTAGTATCATTTCCCCGCTTTTACCGAGTGAGGAAAATCGGACTCAGTTTAAAAATCCCCGGGATAGCTGGACCACCAATCGTTGGGGAGTGAAGGCTGCTTTTGTAACTCTTTTGTCAGCTGCCGAAGAGAGCCTTTCAAATCACTTCCTAATTGTTTGGACTATTGATGGAGCGAGATGGCTCGGCCAATAACTCCCCGCTAGCCGTAGGCATTTCGAGCTGCCTTTGCGCGAACGGTGGAAGGAACGCGCGCGCACGCTCGCTCGCACGCCGCCTCTCGGTAGAGACCCTTCTCATCTGAGAGCGATCCAAGAGAGAGAGAGAGAGAGAGAGAGAGAGAGAGGTGGGGGAATCCACGTTTTGAATGGCCAGAAAGACCCAGGATTTCCGGGAAAGAGACCACCTGTTGCCAGGCGGAAGGGATTGTGGAGTTTTTTCCCATCCTCTTCTTGAATCATTCACCTAAGCCCCTCAAAATGCTAAGATTCTCCCCAAATCCCCTCCACCCTTCTATCAATAACTTAAAAGATACGGAGGAGAGAAAGTACGAGACGGGGGGGAGGACTTCGATAATTGCCGAACCCAACAGCCTACTCAGAGCAAAAGATAAGCATAGAGGAGACCCTTGGGGCGGGCGGAGGGGGGGGTGTCCTTCGTTTGGAAACCTTCTCAAAGGCCAGTCCGTAGTCCGCAGCTGGACAGCGCCAAGGCAGTACCAGACCTGTCATTCTAATTTTGGAAAGGACAGATTCATAGTCGGGTTGGCAGCAAAGTTGCATTTAAAAAGGCCGACCCCATCAGAATATTCCGGTCTCTCCCGACGCGCCAGCGAAGTCTCCGCGGCTTTCCGTGGAGACGGATCTCTGAAGGAGGTGCCCCGGATCTTAGCCCAAGGGGGGAGGCTTTGCGTGAAGTCGGAAGGGAGGGGAGGGGGAACTTTCGAAGTGGGGAGACCCAGCGCAACTTTCTCTGAGGGCGAAGAACGAAGGAGCCTGAAGAAAGCCAAGCCGAAAGCACTTACTGCATTTTTCATCACAAAGGGCGAAGGAGGTGTTTCAACTCTGTCAAAAAGGCTATTTAGGAGTTTTCGGGAGACTATCAGGAATTTAATACGGCTCTTCTGCAAATGTGCCATGCATGCAGCTGTTTGCCGATGTCAGAAGCGGTTTGTTAAAGTGGCGTTTTAAATACATCTGTGAACAAGCAGCATTATGCAAGATATGTGTTGTGTTTAAATATATCCATATATTTACATTCTAGGAGCATCAAATGCATACTGATACTAAGTCTCCCTCTTTCCCTTTCTCTCTCTTTGTGTGCTTTAATTCTTTCAGAGCCACCCATGCAGTTTGGAAGGAGCATTTCAAACTGTGGTTATGAACAAGTACTGAAATCCAAGGGATTGATTTGACCAGGATATGTCTATTCCCGTACAAAGCAACAGCACATAATTGTTTAAATAAGGGAGAGACTCCACTGTCGCCTATGCTTGCTATTAGCTCACTGGTCCGTTCCTGCATCCTTAAAGACAGAAGGAGCAAGTGGCACAGTTAGCAGCACAGCTCAAAGCAATAGGAAACTTCCTGCTCTGGAGCAGCCTGAGAAAAGTGAAGTTCGTGGGCTTTCATTCCTTAATTCTTCACTCATCTCCCCCCCCCTCCCAATTTTTCTTTGTTCTGTATGAATAGCAGGCAAGTCCAGTTAATATAAGTGAAACTTCTATTGTGAGTACCATGTCTATCCATGATAGGTGTAAGCCTCTGTGTTCATTTTCCACAGAGATCATCAGTGTTAATTTTGACAAATGTAACAAATTCTTTCACAAATTTGGTCACACACCCTTATAGCGATGCTCAATGATTTAAGCATCTTCCAGCACTGCCAAGCTTTGTAGTTTCTTATTTATTTCCTCATCTACTGAGTAGTGAGAATAAAACAAACATGTCTTTTGAAGGCCAGGCATATGGTACTGGAACAAAATCTGAGACTAACACTGACTTTTAGTTGACCCCCAACTATCAAGAAAAATGGGCTGCTTTTTCTGACACTCATATGTAATGTATGAATGTTCAAGGCTGCAGTTTTACACAAATATCTGAATCCATTGAAGCTTACTTTTACATCATACTCTCCTTACAGCCCTCTTACAGTCCTCACATATGTGGACAATTTATTCTCAGTTGTGTTCAAATCTCTCTATATATGTATTCCACCATCATTGCAGCATTGCTGCAGAAAACGAAGTGCTCTGAGCAGCACTTCATAAAGATGGAAAGAACAGAAAGCACAGCAGAGTGATGCTTAACTACGATTGCCAACCAATTAAAGCATCTTCAGTTAATGAACTATCTTTATATCATGAACACATATGCCAGATCTACAATGATTCTGCTTACAAGGGAAAGTTTATCTTCAGTGCAAGGCTGCTAAGGCAACAATTTTATACCATTAAATAATAGGTCAAAGTTAGTTCATTTCCCTCTTCATCAAATAAAGATCTTTTTCCTACAGTAATATAGATGAATACTTGAAGAAGAAAAAGAGGAGGAGGAGGTCATTGTTTTCCAAACAACATCGCCATTATAGAACACCCAGATTTGGAAAACAAAACTAAAATTTATTTAGTGTGATTGTCACACATTTGTGTTGCTACAGAATCTTACTATTATTAAAAAAAAAAAACACCAGTTGCACCTAAAAAGCAAAATATTTGCTAACTTTTGATGCAAACAGAAAGGGAAAAAAGACATCATGTTTTTGGTGATCTATAAACTTAATTAATAGCTATACAATTAATTAAAAAGCAGATGATCAATCAAAACTCTATTTGTTCTGCTGCTGGGCTTTGCTGTGATGGATCATGAGAAACTGAGGTCACAGCAGAGGCATCACTTGGGGGCAAAAGGAAGCCAATTGCTCTTCATTTCTTATGGATGATCCAAACATCTTCACCTAAAAGTGAACTTTCATTGCTAGGGTTTTAACTTATCCCAGTCTTGAAACAACTGTATTTCATTTCTCCAAGCTGTTCTCACTCTAATTGCTGCCTATTTACTTTTAGGACTTGCAAATATCACAGAAACCAATAGGGGAACTATGAGTTATGCATGCCCTTACAGCAAATATTTGACCTTTACCTTGTGCAAATTCTTTAAAAATGATTTTGTTTGCAGCATGAGCTTAAGTTAGCCTGAACTCAGCAGAGAAGGGAATGATTCAACAAAATATAACCACACAAACCATGAGAAGTACAGTATCTGGAAGGCTTCTCACATTTAACATCAATGTGATGTTATAGTGTGTGTCATAGGCTTCTCTGTGCTGAGAATAACAATATCTGTTGAATTTGGAGGGCACACATGGGAGACCATTCTGCTTCACTTTGTTTTTTTAACTACTTTCCAAAATCCACAGAACTCATATTTTGAATAAAGCTTGAATAAATTAAATATAGGAGACTCTGGAACTGATGGACTTCCCAATTCCTAGTCCTAAGGACTCCCAAACATTGGACAAGGAGAGAAGAAGATGAGAATCTTTCTAGGAACCTCTCACTTGTACTGAGTTAAGGTGGAAATCCTGACTCAGCACAAATATGGTTGAATACAGAGGGATTAACATGATCTTGTTCATTTCGTACTGGAAGCTGAATGCCATCCTGGTTGTTCTAATTCTCAACATGGCAACTCCAGACTGTTATTGTTGTGTTACATCCAAATAAGTAACCCAACATTTTAGCCAGCAAGTTCCTCTTCTTTCAGCAGTCATTTCCCCATTTATTTTACTTTGAATGATCAGTCATGACAACCTGTACTTTCTGTTTCTCGTTATGTGATCAAAGATTCCTAGCTTTCTGCATAATATGTGTTTAATTATGTCTTGGTCTTTATTTGTGATACAAGAAATTCTAAGCACCCTGTAACAAATCCACATTGCAAGTACTTTTATCTTTTTAAAAAATAGTTGCCTGTGTTAAAAGTCCATGATTCCATGCCATTCAGCAGAACCAAGAATATGTAGCACTGTACAACTAGCCTGCATGTTACCTACATTTCTTTGGCTGCTTGCTTTCGTATCTAGACATTGAAAAGCTAAGCATCCAAAGCCCTGGGCCTAGATGGCTAAATCTATTGGTTTTGATTTCTTGCCCATATGATTAAAACAAAACAAAACACTTTTTAAAAATCCCTCGGGTTTACGAAGAAATATATGGATTTTGGTAAATTCAAATAAAACCCAAACAGAAATGAAATTCTCACCCACCCACAGATTAGGTTTTCTCATTTAGGAATTATTCTGTAATTCTGCAATGAATTCTGTTACAGTTTGTGGTACTTTTCCCAATTCTCTTGGGCTAGTATGGTTGGAAGCTGGCATTGTTGCAATACATGGAGAGCTTTGTGACATTATGGCAGTATTTTGGAACAATCTGTTGCTTTAACATGCTGCTTGCCTTTTCCACAATTATAGAAGGGCATATTAAGTCTCCAATAAAGATGAACTCAGGCTAACACTCATATATTTTGACCTGCCTGGAACTTGACAACATCTGCCTTTTGCAATCCCCGGAAAGTAACAAGATCAGATTTATCACATCCTTAATGGACCGTTTGGTTTGGAAGGCCACAAGTTGCATAGGCCTGTGCTAAATGATCCATAGATAACCTTTCCTGAATGGCTAATTAAGAAATAAACACTGCATGCATATAATTAGGATTTATATTTCTCCAAATCTACTCTACCACAAGATCTATAAGATTTGCCATCAGGGTGACAAAAAAAGTCTGAGCTTCTACAAGCCGGTGTGTAATTGCAGAATATGCCCAGTTTGTGGGGATACAGAGCAGCAATTAATGCAGAGATGATCACAAGTTTCATTGCACGACTTTAATTAAGGTAGAACAACAAAATGTAGAGGGCACCAAAATTTAGAGGTGAATCTATATGGCAGTGTTAGGAAAATACAAAGCAAAACATCTGGCTCTATTCATTTTTTTTAAAAAAAGCAGGACATTTTCCCCTTTGTTTTTAGAGAGACACCATGTTTCCCTCCTCCTTTCTTGGTGGGTGGTGGTGGTGGTGTTTTTGGTCATGCCTGCTGTCAGAGTGAGGGGGAGATGGTTCCACTTGCTCCAGTTACCCAGATGGCTGTGGTTCATGGCTTGCTTAGCAGGTCAGCTATGCTGAAGCAAAGGAAGTTGTACAAGGGTGGCTCCACCATTAGACGAAGTGAAGCAGCTACCTCAAACAGCAGATATTATGGCAGCAGTGGTGACCTCTATGCCCTCTTTTGAAAGCCAAAGTTTTGTGAACCACACGATTTGTCACTCACTTCCCAAACCACTCTGGTACAATTAGGTGTGGCAAAGGGACATTGTTTTTTTTTTCCTGGCCTTGAGGTAAGATGGGGAGGGAAACTGTATCTCCAGAGTCTGTAATTCCCATAATCCCTCACCATTGGCTAAGGCTGTTGGGAACTGTACAGTGGTGCCTCACAAGACGATTGTTTCCCATGACAATGAATTCGCTTTACGATGAGGTTTTTGGAGTGACCTTGTGCTTCGTTTAACGATGTTTCCTATGGGTGATTTTCGCTTTACAATGTTAGGGACCTTGCCTCGCAAGACAGTTAAATTTTAGGTCCCTGTTTTTCGCTTTACGATGTTTTTGAGAGCTTGGTCTTGCTTCACTATACGAGTCTTTTAATGGTCTCTGTTTCGTTAGATGGCTGTCTTTGCTTGGGAACCCCGTTTCGCTTAATGATGTTTCCTATGGCAATTTTCACTTTACGATGACAATCTGTTCCCATTGGAATAAATTATCAGGTTTTCAATGCATTTCAATGGGAAAACGTGTTTCGCAAGACAATGTTTTCGCTTAACAACGATTTTCATGGAACAAATTAACATTGTCTTGCAAGGCACCACTGTAGATGGAAAAAAACATGGAGGATTACAGTTTGCTGCCCAAGAAGCAGGTTGCCACTACAGTTCCTTTCCTATTGTTCCAAGATGGACAATTACAGAAGGTCCTGGGGTCAAATTTTTGCTGCAAAATGAAGAGAGAGCATCGTGTCCTTTGTCCAGGCAGAAGAATATCTTGGGCCAGCCCTGAATAGGTGGGATGTGGAAGTATACTTTATTAGTGGAACTTTCCAACCCAATAGAAGGATGGTTTTTAAAAAATAATCTGTAAAGCATTGTTTTGTTTTGTTTAAAAAAAAACCCTGCAAATCACTGCCAATGGGTCTCTTACTTTTTATAAAGACTGATTCAGTTAATGCACACAAGTCTTTTGTACTACATTTGATTATTTTATTATATGTTTGAATGACATGTCGTCAAGAGTATACATAGTTGTTGAGGTCAGAAAATCACACAGTCTGTTCTAGCAACCTGCTGAAATATAAAGAAGTGTTGTTGTTTTTTAACAGCATAGATTGGCACTTGGTTCCCGGGATGCCGTGTCACTACCAAATGAAGCATGTGTTTAATTGTCACATCCCAGCTCTAAGTAATAAATACAATTCTCTTTTTTTAAATTCAACAACAACAACTAATGTAACTGGGTTTGAGTTAGGATTTCTAAACGTTTACTTCTTCTCATATTAACCTTCCCTTGGCTCATGACCGTCTTCAGAGGCCCTATTTTACATCCCACTACTACTAGGCTAAGTTGTGACCACCCAGTTTTATTGTTTGAAAGTGTGTACATGAATCTTGTGAATGCTTTGGGATATAAAGGCAATTCCTAAATATGTTAAGGCAATACATGCCACAGAATATCAGTAGGAAATGCAATGTCCCTCTATAGAAACATATGCATTGTACTCTCTATGCTTCCTAGAACTAAACAGAAGCAGAAGAAAGAAGTCTTGCAAAGAGTAAGTCTTCTTCTACGCAATGCACATTGTTTGCACATAGCAGCAATTATGGCCCAAGTGAACAAGGAACCAAGGATTAATAGAATGTTCTGCAAATTTCAGGAGAATGGATCAAGCAAACAAGACACAATCCTTAATATCTTTCATCATCAAGGTACAATCAAGAGAGATCCCTTGCCATTAGAGAAGGCTGAGGAATAACAACAGAGTTCAGGTCATCAGATGAAAGCAACCTGATAGTGACCTTCTTTCACTGTCCATATCAGCTCTGCATTCCCTAGTTCCATGAAAAGGAGAGCAGTAAGTAATCTACACTTGGAGGAGGCTGCCCATTTCACTAAAAGGGCTTAAGCGACATGCATTGGCCATAGAAACTGGGTGCAATGTTGCAATGTTGGAAAAATGGGACTGGCTCAAATTCTGAGTAGGGGGTAAAGGTAAAGGTTCCCCTTGACATTTTTAGTCCAGTTGTGTCCAACTCTAGGGGGTGGTGCTCATCCCGTTTCTCAAGCCCTAGAGTCAGCGCTTGTCTGAAGACAGTTTCTGTTGTCACATGGCCAGCGTGACTAGGGAGCGTTGTTTTACCTTCCCACCGAGGTGGTCCCTATTTATCTCCTCGCATTTGCATGCTTTCGAACTGCTAGGTTGGTGAGGAGCTGGGACAAACTGATGGGAGCTCACTCCGTCACGTGGATTCGATCTTACGACTGCTGGTCTTCTGACCCTGCAGCACAGGCTTCTGCAGTTTAGCCCACAGCACCACCACGTCCCCAAGTAGGGGGAGGCACCTCAAACTTTAATTTTAGGAAGTAGCACTGCTGCCCTTTTTAGACTACAGACCACTTACAGGATCCCATCTGGGTTATTTTTTAAAAAAGGAAAAGTCAAACTTCAAAAGATGCTAGATAAAACTTTTATTTTTATGCAACAGATTGGCAGATGATGTACAGAGATGATGGAGGTCTCAGTCAACCAGCAATCAGGAGAATGGATGGAAAACTCTGTTTCTTTGTCATTTCTGGATTTATTTATTTATTTATTATTTATTTTATTTATATCCCGCCTATCTAGTCGATTAAGACCACTCTAGGCAGCTTACAACAAGGGGTACAACAAGGATGTAACCCATATTTTTAAAATCATATGTGCTTTCTCTCAAAAGATGTATTTAAATCTATACTATGAAACATTTAAACTGCCATCACATGTAGGAAATCTGTGGACAATAAAATTTTGATGGTTGTTGTGGATTTTTCGGGCTCTTTGGCTGTGTTCTGAAGGTTGTTCTTCCTAACGTTTCACCAGCCTCTGTGGCCAGCATCTTCAGAGGACATCTTCTGTCTGTGTCTGGTTCTGACTCCTGTCCTCTGAAGATGCTGGCCACAGAGACTAGTGAAACGTTAGGAAGAACAACCTTCAGAACATGGCCAAAGAGCCCGAAAAACCCACAGTAACCATCAGATCCCCACTGTGAAAGGCTTCAAGAATAAAATTTTGATCCACACATTAGTTGAAAAGGTTTAGATCAGATCTCCTGGTGTGAGAATCCACAAAGATTAAACTCTTGAAGAATTCTCAGCTTCCAAACAATCCAGTATTTCTCTTGGACAACTTTCCCATGTCTTTTTACATTTATTTCTGGGAACAAAATGTCAGGGAACAAAGGCATATCCTTTAGGAATCTGACATTTATTACATTTTATCACAGCACATTTCTTTTATTCCATTCCATTTAAAAACATGTTTAACAAAACTATTTCACTAAAATGAAACAACGTAACTATTAAGATCATCACCATAATCAATGAATGTAGCCCACAAGACAAATCTTATATAACTCTGTGTCCTGCTTGAATAAAATGTGAGAGATACATTGAAATGTATGGTAGAAGTTCCAGAAACAATTATACAGTAAACCCCTGCAAATTTTCCCTATTGTTATTGGGTTACTCTTCAGTCTGTTGCTAAACAGAACTATTTGGAAATAAATTTGATGTAGGTTCCCTCTCATCACACACAAATATCACATTGATTCTCCCTTTAGATCCAATAAAACAGAAGCTTCATGTCCCTTTTAGGCTCCTAAGGAGAAATTTTTCAAAGTGCTGCATGGGGATTTAGCTGTTTTACTAATACATAAGTCAATGGGAGTTGCATGGCAGAGATTTGGTGCAATACTTTGAAATTTTTCCTGTGAGTTTATGACAGCGTGGAACCACAGTTCTGAGCCCCTGGCTTCCTCTGCTTACATGTCAATGATGCTAATACTGCCTCTGCCTACCAATGTGACAAGGCAAGGATGTGCTCCTATTGGCATCTTTTCTTTGAAGTGAAGGGAAATCCTAAAGCTTTCATTCTGATAGTGAAAATCCTTGCTAACAGCTCTCCCCTCTCTGACCCCCACATAGGACTTGGTAATCTCAACTTGCTGCTTGGAAGCACTATAAGTTTTCTGTCTGTATAGACCTCCTTGGGAAAGGTAAGAAGAAACCCCAGCAGGATGAGAGAGAGAGAGAGAGAGAGAGAGAGAGAGAGAGAGAGAGAGAGAGAGAGAGAGAGAGAGAGTTGCCACCGGGCTTCAATTACACAGGTACATTCCTGTATATATCTGATAGTCGACCAATGGCAACTGGACTTTCTAATTAGGCAGAAATGTTTCGCTACTCATCCAAGTAGCTTCTTTAGTCTGAGGAGAGGCAGTAGGAGACCTCTGATATTTGTTTCACTTCCCCGTGGTCTGAATAGGCTTGTGAGATGGACAAAATATGGTGGGATGAGTCCTTTATACACCTTGTGTATAATTTCTGTTTCTTCTGTCTTTGGAAGACTTGTGTCATTCTAGGGAGTTTTTCCTTGGGTAACTCTGAAGACATGCAAAAGCTATTTTGAGCAAGTCCTCCAAGAGTTCCTGCCAGTGGCCATGGGATTCTGGAATGTCTAGTCCATAAATGAACCTTTTTCTTTTGCTTGATAATGCTATGTAGGAAGCCAATGGTACAAACTGGGCAGACCATTCACTCTCCATGCCCATTTAGAAGAGTCTTGACTCAAGTTGCTGTGCACTGTGGTCTCCACTGAGTGAACACATAAGGATAGGTAAGAATGTTGTGTTGGTAAATCAGAATTTATCAAGACTCACAGAATCACAAGATTTGGGATGGGGGGGAATCAGATATGGGAGATATCTGTCCATCCAAGCCCTGGCCTTCTTAACATTCTGGGATTTAATTCCCAAATATTCAACCTTTTCAGTGGCTGCCACCTTCCTCCCCAACCAACCCATGTAAAAGATTCTTCATCTTTAACACCAGGGAGATAAAACATGACTCTCTCCATGCTGCAGACAGTTGTATCTATTGAATTTGGCCAATGCAGGTGGTGGCGTAGTTTCTCTAAGTTTCTGGCGAATTTACTAAATTCATCAAATTAATTCATATTTGGGATGGAAAGATCTTGAGTCTTTAAAAACTTGAACGTCAGAGTAAAATGGATATGACCTTCTTATCCCCAGCAGTAGGCCTATGTGTGTCTTACACCCCAACAGCTCCTTCCTTACACCCTCCTGAATTTGATTTAGCTAATAAAGCCCTGTCCAAAATTGAATTCCAAAGAGGAATTTGGAAGAATTTACCAGCATTCATGAAAGATGAAAGATGTTCTTCTCATTCTAGGGGACTGGAATGCTAAAGTAGGGAGCCAAGAGATAAAAGGAACAACAGGGAAGTTTGGCCTTGGAGTTCAGAACGAAGCAGGACAAAGGCTAATAGAGTTTTGTCAAGAGAATAAGCTGGTCATCACAAACACTCTTTTCCAACAACACAAGAGGCGACTCTATACATGGAAATCACCAGATGGGCAATATCGAAATCAGATTGATTATATTCTCTGCAGCCAAAGATGGAGAAGCTCTATACAGTCAGCAAAAACAAGACCTGGAGCTGACTGCGGCTCTGATCATCAGCTTCTCATAGCAAAATTCAAGCTTAGACTGAAGAGAGTAGGAAAAACCACTGGGCCACTCAGGTATAATCTAAACCAAATCCCTTATGAATACACAGTGGAAGTAAAGAACAGATTTAAGGAACTAGATTTGGTGGACAGAGTGCCTGAAGAACTTTGGATAGAGGCTCGTAACATTGTCCAGGAGGCAGCAACGAAAACCATTCCAAAGAAAAGGAAATGCAAGAAAGCAAAGTGGCTGTCCAACGAGGCCTTAGAAATAGCAGAGAGGAGAAGGGAAGCAAAATGCAAGGGAGATAGGGAAAGTTACAGAAAATTGAATGCAGACTTCCAAAGAATAGCAAGGAGAGACAAGAGGGCCTTCTTAAATGAACAATGCAAAGAAATAGAGGAAGATAACAGAAAAGGAAAGACCAGAGATCTGTTCAGGAAAATTGGAGATATTAGAGGAACATTTTGCGCAAAGATGAACATAATAAAAGACAAAAATGGGAGGGACCTAACAGAAGCAGAAGACGTCAAGAAGAGGTGGCAGGAATACACAGAGGAATTATATCAGAAAGATTTGGATATCCCGGACAACCCAGACAATATAGTTGCTGACCTTGAGCCAGACATCTTGGAGAGCGAAGTCAAGTGGGCCTTAGAAAGCCTGGCTAACAACAAGGCCAGTGGAGGTGATGGCATTCCAATTGAACTATTTAAAATCTTGAAAGATGATGCTGTTAAGGTGCTACATTCAATATGCCAGCAAGTTTGGAAAACTCAACAGTGGCCAGAGGATTGGAAAAGATCAGTCTACATCCCAATCCCAAAGAAAGGCAGTGCCAAAGAATGCTCCAACTACCGCACAATTGCACTCATTTCACACGCTAGCAAGGTTATGCTCAAAATCCTCCAAGGTAGGCTTCAGCAGTATGTGGACCGAGAATTCCCAGAAGTACAAGCTGGATTCCGAAGAGGCAGAGGAACTCGAGACCAAATTGCTAACTTGCGCTGGATTATGGAGAAAGCCAGAGAGTTCCAGAAAAATATCTACTTCTGCTTCATTGACTATGCGAAAGCCTTTGACTGTGTGGACCACAGCAAACTATGGCAAGTTCTTAAAGAAATGGGAGTGCCTGACCACTTTATCTGTCTCCTGAGAAACCTATATGTGGGACAGGAAGCAACAGTCAGAACTGGTCATGGAACAACTGAGTGGTTCAAAATTGGGAAAGGAGTACGGCAAGGCTGTATATTGTCCCCCAGCTTATTTAACTTGTATGCAGAATACATCATGTGGAAGGCTGGACTGGAAGAGGCCCAAGCCGGAATTAAGATTGCCGGAAGAAATATCAACAACCTCCGATATGCAGATGATACCACTCTGATGGCAGAAAGTGAGGAGGAATTAAAGAACCTTGTAATGAGAGTGAAAGAGGAGAGTGCAAAAAACGGTCTGAAACTCAACATCAAAAAAACTAAGATCATGGCCACTGGTCCCATCACCTCCTGGGAAATAGAAGGGGAAGATATCGAGGCAGTGTCAAATTTTATTTTCCTGGGCTCCATGATCACTGCAGATGGAGACAGCAGCCCCGAAATTAAAAGACGCCTTCTTCTTGGGAGGAAAGCGATGACAAATCTTGACAGCATCTTGAAAAGCAGAGACATCACCTTGCCAACAAAAGTCCGAATAGTCAAAGCTATGGTTTTTCCTGTCGTGATGTATGGAAGTGAGAGCTGGACCATAAAGAAAGCAGACCACCGAAGAATTGATGCCTTTGAATTGTGGTGCTGGAGGAGGCTCTTGAGAATCCCCTGGACTGCAAGGAGAACAAACCTATCAGTTCTAAAGGAAATCAACCCTGAGTGCTCACTGGAAGGACAGATCCTGAAGCTGAGGCTCCAGTACTTTGGCCATCTCATGAGAAGAAAAGAGTCCTTGGAAAAAACCCTGATGTTAGGAAGGTGTGACGGCAAGAGGAGAAGGGGACGACCGAGGATGAGATGGCTGGACAGTGTCTGCGAAGCAACCGACATGAACCTGACACAACTCCGGGAGGCAGTAGAAGACAGGAGGGCCTGGCGTGCTCTGGTCCATGGGGTCACGAAGAGTCGGACACGACTAAATGACTAAACACACACACCAGCATTCATAAATCGTGTATTTTGGAGAGTAAGAAGCTGAGATTTAAAAATTTTGAATGTTGAGAAAAGTGAAACAGACAGATGTTCCATCCCTAGTTAACACAGATGATCCACACAGTAATAATGACATAAAGTATGACAGTCAGTCTTTATTGCTACCTTATTGGCCTGGTATTTGCCACAAGTGGGCATCAGCCTTCCACTTGGCAATCATCACCACTTATCCCAAACAGAGCAGATGCATCATTGAGATGCTGTAGTTTTGTAAGTAGCGAGTCATCATCACACAAGCTGCTTGGATAGCGGAGAGAATTCCTTCGTTTTCCATATTTCCTGGACAGCTGCCAGAGAGTTCTATGAGCTGCCAAGTCATGGATTTCCCTGCTGTAATCAGGGAGCGGAGAGATTATTGCTCAGCTGCCTTTGGGCCTGTGAGAGATAGAGGAGGCAGTCAAGCACCACTGCTCTGAGCAGGGCCCCTGCAACTTCCTCTCCAATCAGTCTCCCAGGCTGGCACTCAAGGTGTTATCTCTGCCCATGAGCCAGCCCTCTTAAAGAAGAAGGTACATCGCTTCAGCCCTGGAAGAGAAAATCCATGCTGCTTGTTGTATTGTCCCATTTTATAATTCCATAAATTACTATGAATATTGAGAAGCTTCAGCTCAGGGAAACCAACATAGCTTGGGCCATTTAAATCGCATGCTATTGTCATCAGCATCACTGTCACCACCTTAATAGTGATGAGGAATGGACACAACTGTTTTTCATAGCTTTGGTTTTTAATTTCCTTTTTTTTTTTTGTCATCTTAAATTCAATGTGTCCCACATTTAGAGAATCTTTCCAATCTTCTGTATATCCAAACTTTGAATTTTTATTACAGCTTCCAGTGGAAATTTTTACATTTCATCTGCCTTTCTTCTAAAGCATACATTTGGTATATATCTATCTATCTCCTTTTATGAACAAACAGCTTCGTAGAATGACTCCAAGCTTTTATTGCATCGTTGTCCTCTCTCATTCACAGGCTGAAATTTTGTTGCTTAGTATCTAAAATTGCAGAAGAGTAGACTCATTGGGGAAAAGCTAATAAAGTTTTGTAAAGAGGACAAGCTGGTCATCATAAACATTCTTTTTCAACAACACAAGAGGCGACTCTACACATAGACATCACCAGATTGGCAATACGGAAATCAGATTGATTATGTTCTCTGGAGCCAAAGATAGAGAGCTCTATACAATCAGCAAAAACAAGACCTGGAGCTGATTGTGGCTCTGATCATCAGCTTCTCATAGCAAAATTCAAGCTTAAACTGAAGAAAGTAGGAAACACCACTGGGCTAGTCAGGTATAATCTAAACCAAATCCCTTATGAACACAGAGTGGAAGTGAAGAACAGATTTAAGGAACTAGAATTGGTGCACAGAGTGCCTGAAGAACTATGGATGGAGGCTCGTAACATTGTACAGGAGGCAGCAACAAAAATCATCCCAAAGAAAAAGAAATGCAAGTGGCTATCCAATGAGGCCTTACAAATAGCAGAGAAGAGAAGGGGAACAAAATGCAAAGGAGACAGGGAAAATTACAGTAAATTGAATGCTGACTTCCAAAGAATAGCAAGGAGAGGCAAGAGGGCCTTCTTAAATGAACAGTGCAAAGAAATAGAGGAAAAGAATAGAAAGGGAAAAACCAAAGATCTATTCAAGAAAATCAGAGATATTTAAGGAATATTTTGTGCAAAGATGGACATGATAAAGGACAAAAATGGTAGGAACCTAACAGAAGCAGAAAACATCAAGAAGAGGTGGCAAGAATACACAGAGGAATTATACCAGAAAGATCTGGATGTCCCAGACAACCCAATAATGCAGTTGCTGACCTTGACATCCAGGAGAGTGAAGTCAAGTGGGCCTTAGAAAGCATGGCTAACAACAAGGCCAGTGGAGGTAATGGCATTCCAGTGGAACTATTTAAAATCTTAAAAGATGACACTGTTAAGGTGCTACACTCAATATACCAGCAAGTTTGGAAAACTCAGCAGTGGCCAGAGGATTGGAAAAGATCAGTCTACATCCCAACCCCAAAGAAGGGAAGTGCCAAAGAATGCTCCAACTACCATACAATTGCACTCATTTCACACACTAGCAAGATTATGCTCAAAATCCTACAAGCTAGGCTTCAGCAGTATGTGGACCGAGAACTCCCAGAAGTACAAGCCGGATTTTGAAGAGGCAGAGGAACTAGAGACCAAATTGCTAATGCACTGGATTATGCAGAGAGCCAGAGAATTCCAGAAAAACATCTACAGTACTTCTGTTTCATTGACTACACAAAAGCCTTTGATTGTGTGGACCACAGCAAACTATGGCAAGTCCTTAAAGAAATGGGAGTGGCTCACCACCTTATCTATCTCCTGAGAAATCTATATGTGGGACAGGAAGCAACAATTAGAACTGGATATGGAACAACCGATTGGTTCAAAATTGGGAAAGGAGTATGACAAGGCTGTATATTGTCTGCCTGCTTATTTAACTTGTATGCAGAATACATCATGCGAAAGGCTGGAGTGGATGAATCCCAAACTGGAATTAAGATTGCCGGAAGAAATATCAACAATCTCCGATATGCAGATGATACCACTCTGATGGCAGAAAGTTAGGAGAATTAAAGAATTCTTAATCAGGGTGAAAGAAGAGAATTCAAAAAATGGTCTGAAACTCAACATCAAAAAAACTAAGATCATGGCCACTGGTCCCATCACCTCCTGGCAAATAGAAGGGGAAGATATGGAAGTGGTGACAGATTTTACTTTCTTGGGCTCCATGATCACTGCAGATGGTGACAGCAGCCACGAAGTCAAAAGACGCCTGCTTCTTGGGAGGAAAGCAATGACAAACCTAGACAACATCTTAAAAAGCAGAGATATCACCTTGCCAACAAAGGTCATTATAGTCGACGCTATGTTTTTTCCAGTAGTGTTGTATGGAAGTGAGAGCTGGACCATTAAGAAGGCTGACCGGCAAATAATTGATGCTTTTGAATTGTGGTTCTGGAGGAGACTCTTGAGAGTCCCTTGGACTGCAAGGACAACAAACCTATCCCTTCTGAAGGAAATCAGGCCTGAGTGCTCGCTGGAAGGACAGATCCTGAAGTTGAGGCATCAATACTTTGGCCATCTCATGAGAAGAGAAGACTTCCTGGAAAAGACCCTGATGTTAGGATGGTTGGACAGTGTCATCAAAGCTACCAACATGAATTTGTTCCAATTCCAGGAGGCAGTGGAAAACAGGAGGGCCTGGCGTGCTCTGGTCTATGGGGTCACAAAGAGTCGGACATGACTTAATGACTAAACAACAACAGACATTGGGTATCTCCATTGATTCAAATGGGCCTACTCTAGTTATGACATTTTAGCATAGTACATTCCAACCAAAGTAGGCCACTTGAATCAATGGAACTTATGGAGAAGTTGATTCACTAAATCTACTCAATGCACTGACTTTAATGTGCAAAGCAACATAATTTTACCCATTGTATATTATCCAAGCAACATCCTCCACTCTTAAGCTTTTTTAGAAAAGCTAGAGGGAATACCTGCACATTGCATGCAGTGATGATTTCTTCATCTAGGAATGTCCTCAGGCTACAAGCCTGAATATATTTATCAGGAAGAAGCCCCTCCCCCCAAATGAAATAAGATTTGCTTCTGAGAAGTCCTCCACAGCATTGTGCTTTTAGTCCTGTGAATAAAAACACACAAGAAAACTTGCCTATAAAGAAAAATACATTCTGAATAAATGACAAAGCCAGACTGCCGTGAACATCGTAAACTTTTATTTGTATTTCCATCTGTTTCGCATTTGAGCCAGGTTTCTACTTTTTTCACAGGTTCTTCTAATACTGTGTATTGTTCATGCTTTACTTCATCTCCTTATTTATGTCCCTCTAATGCCAACCTTCTTTCATCTTTCTAACACCTTTTCTCCCCTTCTCCTGATTCTGACTCTTTCTTTAGCTTCTTATGTTTCCCTTTGAGTACTCTTTTGCTTATTTGGTATTGTAGCAAATGAATGTAGGACTTCATGGTTGTCACTCTGCTGCACACATACCATGACTTTGTCAAAGAAAGCAACCACCAAAAAAGAGACTATAGCTCCTCATTCTTAGAAGGCAAGGTCCAAACCTTTTGATCAACAGGAAACACTCCCTTGCAACTTCCTGCCCAAATACTGTACAGGAACACATTCAACTCCATCCACCAGAGGGTAGAGGTGCATCTACACAATTGTTTTACACCTAGCTTATTCTTAAAGTCTCTATATTAAAAATGGTCCACTAGTTTTATTTTGTTAATACATTGAGGGCAACCTGGAGGCATTTGGGAGGGATGTGGATAATCACCTGGCAGATATGCTTTGTGTGCCTGCCTTGAGCAGGGGGTTGGACTTGATGGCCTTGTAGGCTCCTTCCAGCTTCACTTTTCTTTGATTCTAAGATCTTTTGAAAATTATGAGCTATCTCTGCCTTCACCACTACCTCTGCTGGCTAGGATTTCTGGGAGGTGGAAGTCCAAGAACATCTGGAGGCCCAAGGTTGAGGACCACTGCTCTACAACACCCATGTGGCTTAGCAACCTTGGGAATGGCACCCCCACACCGGGTAACAATACCTTGACCACACTTTGTGATGTCACTTTTTGTCAACTTTATAAAGTCTCCAGCAGAGACTTTAGGTAGACAGCATCTTCAAAAGCAGAGACATCACCTTGCTGACAAAGGTCCACATAGTCAAAGCTATGGTTTTTCCAGTAGCGATGTATGGAAGTGAGAGCTTAGACCATAAAGAAGGCCGACCACCAAAGAATTGATGCTTTTGAATTGTGGTGCTGGAGGAGACTCTTGAGAGTCCTATGGACTGCAACGAGATCAAACCTATCAATTCTGAAGGAAATCAACCCTGAGTGCTTACTGGAATGACAGATCCTGAAGCTGAGGGTCCAATACTTTGGCCATTTCATGAGAAGACAAGACTCCCTGGAAAAGACCCTACAACACCCATGTGGCTTAGCAACCTTGGGAATGGCACCCCCTCACCGGGTAACAATACCTTGACCACACTTTGTGATGTCACTTTTTGTCAACAGCACAGACTTTAGGTAGAGTCATCATGTCCTCAATAGAGGAAAGCAGCTTGGCAACAGCTCCTGAAAACCAAAAAGTGGAAAAGACAGAAGACCTTTCCTCCAACAAAACAACTGAGGTGAGGAAGTCAAATCTATTTCACTGGACTGAGCAGGATGCTTCCGACATAGAGGTGATTGAGGAAAGTTTTCTTCCAGGTACTCCTTTTAAAAATCTGGTTGTACAGTAGGTTTCCCGAAACATCCTATTAGGCATCCTAAAATATACCTTTGGTTTTTTTGGGTCCTAAAGGGCTGCTTTAACAGCCTGATTTCATTGTAGAAGTACCAAAAACTTCTGCAATGAAGTGGTAACTTCTGAAAACCAAAAAGTGCAAAAAGCAGAAGAGCTTTCTTCCAACAAAACATCAGGTGAAGTATTCTAACAGTTTGGAGACTGAAATAGGTGGCAGGGAAGGATCACCAGTGGCCATAAATTACAATGACTCTGAAGAAGATATGAAATTGGAGGCATGACACCATCATCAGAAATGGAAGATGAAAGCTTCATCCAGCACTTTGTCAGTGGTTTGTGCTTACAAAAGGAAAACTCTAAGGTTGCCTTCTGCCCTCAAGGAAACACTCATTAGGCCCATAAGAAAGAAACCTAGTTTGGCGGCGGACGAAATAGGCAATTATAGGCCTATTGCCAATGTTTCTTTCATGAGCAAAGTGGCCGAGAGGGTAGTGGCTGATCAGCTCCAAGCTCACCTGGACGAAACAGATGCCCTGGATCCATTTCAGTCGGGCTTCAGGCCACGCCATGGTACAGAGACGGCATTGGTCGCCCTGTACGATGACCTGTTGAGGGAGGCCGACAGGGGCAAAGTGTCTCTGCTGGTCCTCCTCGACATCTCAGCGGCCTTTGATACCGTTGACCATAATATCCACCTGGGGAGGCTCTCCGAGTTGGGAATTGGTGGCTTGGCATTAGACCGGCTCCGTTCCTTCTTGGGGGACCGCCACCAGAGAGTGCAGCTTGGGGAGAATGTGTCGGCCCCATGGAGCCTCAATTGCGGGGTCCCACAGGGGTCGATCATCTCCCCAATGCTGTTTAACATCTATATGAGACCGCTGGGCGGGGTCATCAGGGGGTGTGGGGCTTCGTGTCATCAATATGCCGATGACACCCAGCTCTACATCTCCTTTTCACCAACTGCAGGTGATGCTGTCCTGTCCCTTCAGCGCTGCCTGGAGGCCATACTGAAATGGATGCAGGAGAACGGGCTGAGGCTGAACCCGGATAAGACGGAAGTTCTGAGGGTGGGTGCCCCTGCGGTAGGTGGCTTGGGTGACTCTCTCACGTTTGGGGGGTCACCTTGGCCGCGAAGAGTGGGGTTCGTAGCTTGGGCATACACTTGGACCCGACACTCACCATGGGATCCCAGGTGGCGTCGGTAGTCCGCACTGCCTTCTTCCATCTCTGGTGGATTGCCCGGCTGCGACCCTACCTTGACTCGGGGGCGCTCACCACCTTGGTACATGCGCTCGTAATCTCAAGATTAGACCACTGTAACGCGCTCAACCTGGGGCTGCCTTTGAGGCTGATGCGGAAACTTCAGGTGGTGCAGAATGCTGCAGCCAGACTCCTTATTGGAGTGAGAAAACACCATCATATTTCTCCTATGCTGGCCACATTGCATTGGCTGCCCATCTGTTTCCACATCAACTTCAAAGTTTTAATGCTTACTTATAAGGCCATAAACAGTTTAGGACCTTGATTCTTTGCAGAACGCCTACTTCCACCAAGGTCTGCCCGGATCACCCACGTGAGTCAGGAGGTGAGGCCGAGGAGCCCGACGCCGAGAGAGGCCCGGAAGGAGAAGACACGAAACTGGGCCTAGTCAGTGGTGGCTGCTCGCCTTTGGAACAATATCCCTCCAGGAATTTGCGCGGCCCCTACACTGGGCATCTTCAAAACCCAATTAAAAACATGGTTATTCATTCAGGCCTTCCCTCCAGTCAATTCCTGATTTTCTTCTTATTATTATTTTTCCTATTTTTTAGTTCATTCTAGTTGTTTTGTATTATCCATGTATTTGTTGTGTTTTATTGTTTAATTTTATATTGGAAGCTGCCTAGAGTGGTCCATCGGTCCAGATAGGCGGGGTATAAATCAAATAAATAAATAAATAAATAAATAAATAAATAAATAAATAAATAAATAAAACTCTGATTTCAAACCCCCACTGAGGCACCGCCATCGGCCTCCATGCCATGAGCGAGCAAGCTGGATAGGTGGGACTCATTAGCCTGGGAAGGCAGCCCATCTAGGAGAAGGAAAACTCTGACTTCAGACCTCCACTGCCTTGTGGCTATATCCACTGATGGAAAAGGCTTCAGGAGTTAACCTTGAGGCAAAATCCAGAGCCGGAGTCCCGGAGGCAGTTTGTGTCGTTCTGTCAACTCCTACGATGCTACTGAAACCAGTTGTATTGGCTCTTGCCTTTCCATTGGACTATTTCAGTGACATGGACAGGGGAGATTTGCTGGTTGGGTAACAGCCTATCCTCCATATTATTTTACCCAGGCTTTGTGCCCTGGAGAGGACACTCCAGCTTCATGTACAGCATCAAAACACTAGACGCTGTTCCAAGTACTCCATACAGAGCACGTTACCATAGTCTCTTGAGACTGAAGGATGCCTATAATGAGCATGAGAAATATTAAATGTGCCTATAAATTAAAGTTAAGATACTTATGCAAATAAAGAGTCAAAGGCTGAAATCTTGTTGTACAGTCACACAAGGGGCATAACTTTTAAAGGTGAATTGCCACAAGTTGAGAAATCTCCATAGAGATTATTTCTTCCATGTGAAGTCATACAATTGTTGTGGTGTGCAATAGATACGTAATGTCTAAGGAGATTTCTTATTTGAGCCAATTCACCTTAAAATGTTACAACTTTTACAGAACTATACAATCGGATTTTGTCCTACACAACTCAGATTTTACTTGTATTCACACTGAATCATATTTCTTTCTCAGTTACATGAAAGGTTCTCTGCTTCAGCCTCAAGGTGGCAGCACATCAGAATTGTCTGGTAGGAAGACAGGAAAAAATTTACTGGTGCCCCCAGTGTTGTTGATGGTATAAACACAAAGAGATGGTTTCTGTGTTATACTCCTTCCATTGTTTGTCCCATCGATCATATGGTGGGCCTATCATACTGTATGGTAGGAATTCTTTACAACAGAGATAAGGAACAAAAATGGAGGCAGGAGGCAGATTCTGGTAGTCTTTTGTAATAATTAATAGCAAGGTCTCCTTTTTGTTCCTCTCAGTTGGCGCTTCCAGGAGGTCTTGCAAGTGCCAGCTGAGAGCACTTGCTCTTCCTACCTCCCAGGGCATCTGAGACTGTGGCTGTTTGCAGATAGCAGAACTCCCCTTCCTGTCCCAAGGGTGCAGGGATTGAGGAGGCGGTGGGGCCTTATGAGGGTGGGAGACTGAGATCCCCACCAGGCCAGATCTGGATGTTCAATGGGTCTAATTAAGTCTACAGACTGAAGGTTTTCTTCCTCTGATTTGTCAAATGTTACTCCAGAGCTAGCCCAGGACATCTTGCTGTCTGAGGCAAAGCAGCAAATAAGAAGCCAGACGCACCAATGTGATTAGTGCCTGAAACCAGTAATATGCCAATTGTTTTAGCACATAGTAAAAAAATTAATAATAACATATTAAATAATTAACTCCTTTGCTGCCTTTTCATGCATCCAAAATCTGTTATCTGGGGTAGATACATCACTTTGCCCAGTGGTGGGCCTGGCCCTGCTCAGGTCCATTATCCTTGATTTTACTTCCTTGATTCAGCTAGGAATCCTAAGAATACTAATCCCAAAACTTCAACCATGAGGTGCTGCAAAGTTTATCATAGAAACTATCAAATTATTCCAACCTCTATATTTTGACTTTTAACTAATTAATAATCTATTAGAGCAACTAAAAGAAAACAGAGAGAGGTTATTTAACAAAACATTTGGAAAAGGAGTCAATTGTTTGTAAACAATTGTAATAATATTGTCTCTCAATATACTGTGAAGCGTCTATAGGAGAAGTGCTGAATAACTCCGTTGTTTAGGAGAGGTTGGAAGTTCGATTCCCCACTGTGCCTTCTTGACAGGGGCTGGACTCAGTGATCCATAGGGTCCCTTTCAGATCTGCAGTTCTAAGATTATTATGTTCTAAGATTATAATCCTCCCTAACATATGCACATACAGTGGTGCCTCGCATAACGAGTGCACCGTTTAACAACGAATCTGCATAGCAATCTATTTTTGGGGATCGCTAATGTGATCGCATTGCGATGTTCTGAATGGGCAAACATCGCATTGCAATGATCGGTAAGCGTTTCGCTTACCGATCTTCACATTGCGATGTTTTTAGAACAGCTGATCGGCGGTTCCAAAATGGCCACCGGGTGCCCAAAATGGCCACCGCAAGCATTTTCGCGCACTGCCCTCGCTTACTGAGGCGGCAAAAATGGCGGTACTATGGAGGATCTTCGCTGAACGGTGAGTTTGGGCCCCATAGGAATGCATTAAACAAAGTTTAATGCGTTCCTATGAGGTTTTTAGTTCTGTTTAGCGACGATTCCGGAGAGAGATGATTAATCCGGAACGGATTAACGTAGTTATGCAGGGCACCAGTGTAGTTCTCATTTCCTTTGCTCCTCTAAATCAATTTATTCTAGCATCTCCATTTGACTCTCTTATACTACATAGCAGCATCTCGTGAGAGCAGCAAGTGTAGATGCTCTGGCCCAGTTAAGACATTGAATGAATTCCTATTGCTTAGTGTAGTGAGTTGTACTAGAGGAAGGTCATTAAATCAGTGGGGATTTGGTGAGTCAACTCCTCAGCAAGTTCAGTTGGGTCTATTCTAGCCTTACTTTAGTGTAGTAAGTCACAATTAGAACAGGCCTATTTGAATCGATGGAAGAGTTGAGTCATCAGATCCTCACTGATTGATTGGCCCTACTTTAGTGCATTATTATAGCCAGAAACAAGCAACCCAAAATATCCCCAGATTTAGATACAATGTTGCAGCTTCATGGACAGCAGGAGAGGCTGTAATAAAATATCATGGGAAAAGTCGAAAGACAGGTTTTTTTTCAAAGAGTTTTTAAAAACAGGTTTGTCTTAAAGTTTACTAATGCAGTAACAGCCCTCCAGAAAGGGACATTTTGCCATGGATCTCCAGGGAATTAGCATTCTTGTAAAGCATTTTAAAAGTATTTCTGCATTACAAAAGCACAGAGCAGTTGTGTCTGTCCCAGCCCTGAGTGCTTCCAGTAAACTTGCTCTCAAAATATCTGAGACCAGGCTCCTAACACAAATCTTCAAAGGGGAAATCAGCTCCAGGTCTGGGACAATCTGAATGTTTTTAAAAGGGATCCTTTTAAGGAGAAGGGTGCATTAAAATATTTTTAATAAATAAAATAAACATTTGACCCTGCCAATCAGGACTAATTAGATGGTTCTCAGGAAGAGAACCTTTTCCCAGCAATAGTGTCTTTTCTGGTCAGTTCTATATTTTCGTTATATGTGCATGATAGGATAGCCTCAATTTACTCATTTGTGCTCTAGTGACCGCTCAGGTTTGATGTGACGGAGTACTCATTTTTCTGCCTTCTGGTTGTCTCAGGTCTCCGTAAGGCTCTTCTCTACCACCACATTACATATGAGTTGATTTTGTTCCTGTCTTTCTTCACTGTCTTTTTTTCACATCATATGGACGGTTTTGACTTTGGTTTCCAGTTAACAATCTTTGCTAATCCTAGCATTCCCTTTTTATATAGTTTAAAAGGTGAGAGCTAGGAACACTTGCACACAACATGTTTGTAGAGCTTTTGGTCAGATACAGCTTTTCTTCTCTAAATTGCCTACTAGAGATGGGTACAAATCATCACAATGGGAGTTTGTGATGGTTAGTGGTTTATAGGGGACCATGAACCATGCCATTAAAAAAAATGAACCAGTTCATGGTTCATTCACTTCAGGCCCATCTCTAAATGAATGGGGATTTAAATGAAGGGGCCTTTCTGTGTAGCTCAGCTAAACCTTCATGGGTTTCCCACTCTGAGCCCCCTTTCATTGACCTCAGCACCTAGTTTATCTACACTGGGCTCCCTCTAACACTGCCATGCTCCCCAAATGAGTAGGACACTAGGCTATTTGGGGTCTACTTCCTGCCCCAGTGCTTCCTGAATATTGTAGGAAGTGTAATTCTTTGAGGGTTCCCAGTATATAGCCCAATGGGCAACAAGATTACAATTGCCACAACACCTATGCCTGCCAGGAAGCACTGGGGCAGGAAGTAAACCCAAAATAGCCTACTGTTCTACTCAGCTGGGCAGCACTGCAGTGCTGGAGGGGGCCCAGAGTAGGTAAGATAGGTGCTAGGGCCAATGAGGGTGGCTTTTTCGGGGTTGGGGATGAAGTGAAACAAAACAACAACGATGTGAACATTTGGCTTTGGCTTGGTTTCATTTTTCTCCATGAAAGTGTAGTTCTCCAAACCGGCCACAAAACAAGCCATGAACGGGCCTAGTTTGTGGTTGGTTGGTTGGTTCATTTCATGCCCATCTCTATTTTCTACCCCCCCCCCCAAAAAAAAGGTTTGGAAATTGAAGACAGCTTTCTAGTTCTCATTCTGTGGAGTGGACATAACAACATTAGTTTACCTGAGTGGTTAAAGGGTGCATGTGTTTCTCCATTGCATTTGTTGTACTTACTCACACCTTCGCTTCACATTTAATTGTCCAAAGCAGCCTTTCAAAATATTTTGGCACAGAGGATCTACAGCCACTCCCCAGCTGTTTTTGTTTCTGTCCCCTCCCAGAGACCATAGTACAGATCATGTGCTCTTCTGAGATCCTCTAGCAATGGGTAATTCTACAGGATATTTCTGTTGGAATTTGTGTGGAATGTATGCATACTTAAATTTATGTTTAAAAAAGCCAGGGAATGTAATTCTTTAAGAATACCTCTCCAATTTATGAATGTGGACAACTGTGCTTCTGTATTCATGATTCAGAATGCCATGAAATGACCCAATATTGCTACACAATATCGTGCCCATGTTCCCAGCAGGAAAAAGGATGCCAAACTTTATATAGCAAAGGGTAGTCTGAATGTTGACAACAGCAATGGTAGCAGTCAAGATGGTCTACAGGATACCATCTTGTGCTCACTACCATTCACACTTGTTGAAAAAAAAAGCTCAGACAATTGCTTTGTGTTTGTGTGAAAAATGATTAACTGATGAAAAACGGAGTCTATTTCTTGGATTTTCCCTTGCTTGATGCCACTTATTGAATGGTAATAGCACAAAAGGGTATCTATAGTATTTTAATTGCTGCCATTGGTGTTGTCAATATTCAGGCTGCTCTTTGCTGTATAAAGCTTGGCATCCTTTTTCTTGCTGGCAATACAGGCACAATATTGTGCAGCAATATCAGGCATTTTGAATTATGGATATAGAAGCACACCAGAATTAATCAGTTTAACTGCGGACTTTGTGCTGCTTCTGGTGCTGTTTATGTAGGGTAGCCAAGGCCTGAAAAGTGAACCTGGCCTCTTCCCACTGCAGTCTTCCTCACCAGGAATACAAGCACCATAAGGTCAAATGAAGTTGTCAGTTACACCTTTAGAAATGTAGTGCTTCCCAATTAAAGTCCCTCTGTAAATATGCCCAGGGATTAAAATGTAATAAAGCACTCCCATGAGATCAGAGGAGAAAGGGAAATTCCCCAGGTCTCAGCAGTAGCAGCTGTATAAGCTCTAATAGGGAAAGGAACAATGTTTACTTTTTGTCAAGATGCAGTGCATGCAGTGTGATGAGATGTCTGTTTCCCAGCCACTAGATGCCTCTCTGAGCTGCATCTGCTTTGAGACAACCTGTGTCTGTAGTGAACACAAGGGAGACTTGCGGGAGGGGTGTGTGTGTTTAAGTGGAATGCTGTCTCCCTGTTTTGCAAGATAGTTGCAATGAAGTGTATTTGAAGAAATGATTCACACGAAGCACTCCAGTAAGGCAAGACCCAGGTTACAGAGCAAGTGGTATGTGTTGAAAACTGATGAAAACAGTCTATGATGGTTTCACTGTATAATTGGGTGGTATGTAAATTGCCACTTCTCAACTCATGTTTCAGTCAAGAGAAGGAATTGTAAACCCATCTGTATTGAAATTAAAATGCTAGACTTTAGACATTATGATTTAGTGTAAATTGTGTGTTGTCAAAGAATTTCCTGTTCTTTGCAATGAATAGCAATACATGATGGGTGTTTTAGAACTCATGTTCCCTTAGTAAGTCTTGAGTTTCAATCCAAAATGTGAAGGTTGATATACTACACTTAGACATACTCAGTTATCCAGGATAAGTAGTTGAGATTTCTGTTTACTTCCAATGTATGCATACTTGTTTCAACAGCAGATTTCTGTGTAACCATCAATTGTTACATCCTGGGATATCAGTGTCTCTCTACAATCAGGTAAAGAGTCTGAGGAAAGTGGGAACAATGACGAGGAAGATGCCTAATATGATGGCACCACCCCTGTCCTGAATACATCCAGTTCCTAAACAGAATGAGAACTTGGACAGAACACCATCAGGAGATACCAGGGATCTGAACATAGGATTAAGAGAGAATCCTGGCTAAAACCCAGGAGAACTGCAACCGATCAGAGTTGCTACTATTGGCTTTGAGGAGTCAACAGCCTGGTTCAGCATAAGATAGCTATGTTCTCTTGGCTGGGCGAAAGGTTCTGAATACAACACTGAAGTCAGAAGACACTATGATGTCAGAAACCAGTCTAAGAGAAGAGCCCAGGAATTCTTTTCCATCTCCTGAATAACCAGGTTCATCTTAGCCCCTCTTTCCTGGACTTGCCCACATACAGGACAGACCTTATGTATTCTGTAGCCTAAAAGGGACTGAGAAACTGCTTCTCCTTCTATTACCAGACACTGGTGCTTCAGGGTGTAAATAGGGGAGCACTTCACCTCCTCTTTCTGGGTCCACATGTTCAGCCCGTGGGCTGTCCTTGGCACTGTGACACCACAGATACTGGAATTCCTCCCTGAGCTAACATTTTCTTGAAAGACACTGGAAACAATAAAATCAGTTGTGAAATCTAGCCTCAGCAATGTCCATGCAAAAATGAACACAGACAAAACCTATCAAACTGCTTTAGGTCACTTATCAAATTTTACATTCCTATAAGCAAGCTATTCCTTATTCTTTCAACTTCAGATCTAACACAGGCAGTTTTCAGATTATTTTTTTCCTATATTTCCAAGCTACAGATCACTCCACTGGGCCATCTTCTGAGGATAAGCCACAAAAGCTAGTGTCCCTGCTCCATTGCTGGTTTAAATGATGGAATATGGTTGCTCCAAGCTCAGAAGGCTAAAACAGCATTTACTGTGGCTTTAGCTTTCATGGCCTAGAAGCCCTTTGATCAGAATGTCATTCTTGTATTCATTCTATTCAGTGCGACAACAACATAAAGAGGAATTGAGGGGAGGCTGCGTGGGAACAAAACCAGACTCTCAGACTTCATTCATTTCCCATTCATTTTATTGAGGTTTGTTCAGAAAAACATCCTGATGTTGTTCATCTCTGAAGCCACTATACCTAGCTTTAGAAAAAGGAGAAATCTCTGAATGTACTGTTCTCTTAAAGAATTCTGTGCTGCACATTTATTATTACTATTCTTCCTAACCAACTCCTGGGAATCTAGAACTATCCAGACTTTTAACAGCAACATAACCAAAGACTTTGAACAGAATGTACAGCTGAGGAGATACGTAGCTTCTGCTACTGCGATTCTGCCTGCCACCCCATCTCCACTTGTCTTGACAATTGTTTCATGATCTGTTGGTATAGAAGCCAAAAAGAATGTCTGGACCACCTGAGAGAAATGAAAGTGTGCATTGATTAATAACTGACATATCTTCCAGTCATGCAATATCATACTCAATGAAAAGGAAGAAACCGTTACAATTAGGGCATTTGGGGTAGAAGAGGTATGGGCGGGATACTAATATATTAATTTTTTTAAAACAAATTTGAAATGCAGTTATGAAATGCAGCATTATAAAATAAGCCAGTTAACCTTTAGATAATAATTAACAATGCAATCCTGTACATGTCTATTCAGGGGTGAACTTCACTGAGTTCAATGGGCCTTATTCCCATTGAGCTTATTTAGGACTATGGACTCAAGCTTTGCTTCCAGAAATTAGTACAGTAAAATGATTTTGTGAAGATTATATTCAAATGTCTTTTGTCCGTCATGGGAAGCAGTGGAAGACAGGAGGGCCTGGCGTGCTCTGGCCCATGGGGTCACGAAGAGTCAGACACGACTTAATGACTAAACAACAAACTGCACCTGACATAATGAATCAGCTTTATTGTTAGTACTGCGTGCCATATTTCTAATCCAGTCTCCTTTTTGTTAAGAATGGGCAATCCCAAATATATATATATTTATTTTAAATCAACATATGAAAGCCTCTTCCAGTGTCCGAACATAAGCCCTTCCGTGGAGCAACCATTTCAAAGACACTCTGGTTTACTTGAAGGTGCCTGATTCATCTTCTCTGCTTCAGGAACAGGCTGCTGTAGTACACAAGGGCATTTGGAAGACTTGCAACTTATTTTATTTATTTATTTATTTATTTATTTATTTATTTATTTATTTATTTATTTATTTATTTATTTATTTATTTATTTATTTATTTTATATCCCACCTATCTGGTCGGTTAAGACCACTCTAGGCGGCTAACAGCATAAAATAGCACAAAAGGTAAATATAAAAACAATTTTTACATAGAAGAAACATTAGACAAGATGGGAGGAAACAATAGAGAGGGAGAGAAGAGGAGATCAGGAATTGTCTGGAGGGAAGGCCTGCCGAAACATCCATGTTTTTAATTGATTTTTAAAGATACCCAGCGAGGGAGCCACGCGAATCTCAGGAGGTAGGTTATTCCAGAGGCGAGGAGCCACCGCCGAGAAGGCCCGATTTCTTGTCTTTTCCTTCCAGGCCTCCCTCGGCGTTAGGCTCCTCAGCCTCACCTTATGGTGCTTTGCTTTCCCAATGTATTGTCTGGGCATAGGAAAAGCCAAATTTCATTTCACACTGCAGCTAGGTGTGATGTTGCCTTCTTTTAAGGCACAGAGTGTTGTCCAATGAAATAAATCTCTGTCCCCATGGCTAGAAGGGAAGTGGTTGGTAAGTGTGGATCCAAATTTCTTAGCTGTTCCAAGTGAGACAATTTGTGAGGCAACCAACATCCTGAGGTTGGGGCCCATAAGGCACTTCCATGTATAACCTGCCATTGACAGCTTCTTCTACAATTGCAATGCACTCTTGGGGGAAAGGAGCTTTGAAGAAGGGACAATGGAAGAAACTGCCTAATTCTTCTTCTGCCAGCCTTTTACCCCTTGAATTTCCTCAATTGTGTTATCATAATTCAAAGGAGATATGAAACACAAAGAGCAAGAAAGCCAGGGATCATGTTTCAGGATAACATATTTGACATGGAAAGGTTCAAGCATTTTCTTTTTTGCACCTCCTCTAAAGGGTCATGTAAAATAAAAAGGAGCCTGACAGCAAGTTGTTATGTAACTTGCAAGGTGGCCCACAGAGATCAGTTGGACCGTTATTAATAATAGTCTCCGTGTAATTTTCAAAGATTGTATGAAAGCTTGGCATTTGGCAAGTCTTGCCTCAGGCCTCGTGGGGTTGAGTGGGTTTCCAATTTCCAAGAAAGTATTGTGTCACAGAAGTACCCATCAGAGTTCATCCTAGTATCTTAGTTTTCAAGGTGAATAACATACCACACTGCACAACTGCTCTTGAAAACTGGTTAAGATGTAGCTGGTATCTGAACCTGAAATGTAGAACTGCATCCTGAATATGTGCACCAAATTTAACTCTTCTTAGAGTGACTGTTAACATCTTGCTGAAAAGAGGAAATACATTACCAAAATTTTAAAAGGAGGAAAAGGATATAGATTTGCAACATATTTGTATCAGGTAGTTTTTGGCTACAGGAGCATTTAGAAGGAATTATTATTTATTTAAATAGAAACACAGTGCATCTTGTCACAGTGGAGGAGGTTGTGAGAAAGTAAGCTGCATGCTGGCTCATTCTGCAGTTCAGTTGCAAAGTGTTCAATTCAATTTAGTTTATTGTCATTGAACGTATATACACCGTATACACATACAACGAAATTCACAAAGAACACTCAGAGACCAGACCAAAAGATGCACACACTGACCCTCGTAACAATCTCTAAGTCCCAAAACCCCACCCAAGAGCTCATAGTATCCACACAACATACAACACAACAGACTAAGTAATAGTAATACAGCCCAACAACTCACTGTTGATGATTCTTAAGTTCCTTATTAAGTGCAATTATAGCTTTAGGATAAAAACTGTTTAAAAAGCATGTCGTCCGAGTTTTAATTGCTCTGTATCTTCTGCTGGAAGGCAACAGTTCAAATAAGTTATAAGCAGGGTGAGAAGACTCTCTCAGAATATTAAATGACTTCCTCAAGCAGTGAGATGCAAAGATGTTGTCCAAGGTTGGAAGCTGAAGTTCAATAATATTTAGGCAATTTTAATAATTCTCTGCAAAACTTTTTTTTTCCATTTCAGAGCAACTCCCATATCATGAAAGGATGCCATATGTTAGCACACTCTCTATGGTACTGCGATAGTAGGACAGAAGTAAATGCTGAGATAGATTTATCTTCCTGAGCACTCTCAGGAAGTAGAACCTCTTCTGTGCCTTCTTCACATATTAACATTTATAGACCATGAGAGGTCCTCTGAAACGTAGATACCCAAAAATTTAAAACTACTAATTGATGGGTAACGTTGAGGCTCTTGCTCTTCCACCTTGGGTTGTCTTTAAATCAGACCAGGAGGACATAGTCCTGGAGCCAGAGAATGTCTTCTGACAGAGCCCTTCTAAGAGAGATGTGTCCTCCGCAATGAAAAAAGCATACATGGATATTTTAATTCTGATATTTGAATATTCAGTAGAATTTTTGTGTTACAAAAAAGCAGAAGGCTGGATCAGACACTTAAACCCAAGCCTTCATGTTACTTGATTGGTGATTTACGCATCAGGGCAAAGTAAGTGGTGAGCATAGGACTGAATGTGTCCACCCCATTCATTTATAAAAGGATGGACAGGAGTTGGAAACACGTGGAAGAGACACATGGAACTCTTTCTTCACCCATGTTACCTCATTTCAGTCTATTTCTTTAACACACACACACACACATGCCTTAACTTCCATCACTGGAAGAAAGATGGCAAAAATATTCTTAGAGCGAGTGCCTGATGGAAGGGATTTGTGGGAAGTCTGTAACCCTAGGGCTGTCAATGGTAGAATCTTTCATTCATAGGTTTCCCATACATTGGAAACAATTTGATTGCATATAACAATTGTAACCATGTTCAAGAGTTCTGTATTTTACTTTAAATGTCAGTGGGTACTATATGGACAGCACAACAGTAGAAGCTGAAAGCATGTTATGAGCATGGTTACCAAAGTTTGGAACTCATTACCTGAATAAGACCCAACTAAATGCTGTTATGCATTGCATTCACTCTTTTGATAGAAATAGCCGTCTCCAGTAATTGGTACCAGGGGAAGCCAAATCTATGAATTTTGGTTTCAGTGGCCAGAAACTGATTGGTGTTTGCACAAAGTTTGTCTAGCTGCTGGGTTTCCATGGTGCATCTCAGTTGCATGGTTAGGCATGCAGCCAAGACATGTCCTGACATTCATTAGTTAGCCACAGCAAGATCTGCAAACCTTATGCAGACACCAAGAGGATTTTGGCCAATACAGTGGTGCCTCGCTTAACGGGTGCCCCCATTTAATGACGAAATCGCATAGCGATGAAGATTTTGCCATGGGGGAAAATGGCTTTGCGATGATCGGTACCCTGTTTCACTTACCGATCATCGCAAAGCAATGATTTTTTAACAGCTGATTGGCGGTTCCAAAACAGCCTCCGGGTAAAAAAAATGGTCGCCTGCTGTTTTATGGGACGGATTCCTTGCTTACTGGGCAGCGAAAATCACCACCGTATGGAGGATTTTCATTTAAAGGTGAGTCTGAAGCCCATAGGAATGCATTGAAGGGGGTTCAATGCATTCCTATGGGCTTTTTAATATCGCATAGCAACGAACTCGCTTTGCAGCGATTTTTGCTGCACCGATTATCGTCACTAAGTGAGGCACCACTGTATGTTTTTCATTTCTCTGATTACAAGTTTATCTTGTCCCCAGTTTCATCATCAGTTTGTGAACATGACAAAAGTCATTTTCGAAAAAGAGTTCATTGCAATGTATACCTATATTTGTGTGCACTTTTCCTAATGCACACGTTAAGTATGCACTTTTCCTTGTATACTCAGAATTATCAAGCAATTCCCTAACATACATATATTGTGTGCATACTTTGCTCCAAAATTGTTGCACTTTTATCTTTAACATGAATATTTATATACATTTCTGAATTGTGAACTGGATTGCAGCCTTTGAATATACGTCATTTCTGAGCACATGTATTTTTCAGTTCATATATAGGTTCAGCAGTGATGAATGTATTAAATTTGTGCAAAAATTTAAATATGATATTTGTCTCCTGCATCGTTATAGGTACTTTCCCACCCTGAAACTGACAGCCTATGTTGTGCAGCAGGTATAGCGTTGGACTTACAAGAGTCAGGCTCAAACCCCTGCTTGGCCTTAGAAACTCACCCGGGTGTGGCAATGGTAAATAACTCCTTGAACATGTCATATATCTCATATATGTTATTGTGTTTTTAATTCTATGCTCTTCAGTTGTCTGAGCTGCCTTGAATCCCCTTATTGGGAGAAAGGCAGCATATAAATAAGACAAACAAAATAAATAATAAAGTAAAAACCATGTTAGAATTCCTTGAGTTGGAATTGATGAGATGGCTTATAGCAACACCAAAAGCTAATTCTGGTTTTGGGAGAGAAATTTCCATTTTGGAACAGAGCAAGGGGAAAAGTTAATTCTCCCCACCAGTGCTGTGACCTTGTTCTGTTTCCCCAGAACTGCTCTTAGATAAAGAAAGAGGCCTTGGGAAATCCAAACATGGATCAAGTTCAACCTTCAGAATCTGAATTAGCTATATTCAACTGGAGGCATCTTTGCAGATAAAATTGCAGCAATGACTGAACATTTTCCAGCAGCAACAACTTGATGGACATTGCTTGTGCTGTAGAACTGATGTGACAGCTGCTGGAAAAGTTGACACTGTGCAGATGGGAAGAAGATGTTTTGGGGGAATCACGTGATCCTGGGGTACCCAAAATGAGGCTCGAGTAGCTCAGTTAAGGGGTAAAGAACTATGTTTTGAGAAGGGGTCTAAGAAAAAAGTTCAGAAAAGAGGAAGAGGTGGAGAAATCTATGGCATGAGTAAGGAGTATGGCTGGAGTTTCAGGTTCACATGCATTAAGTATCTGCGATTAAAAGGGACCCACCTTTAGCTCCCCCTCTTTTTCTGGTCCAATATTAGCATTGTTCTGCCAGAAAATCCTCTGTTTGTGAAAACACTCCCAGCCTTAAGGACAGAAGCCAAAATCAAAGCACCATCTTTTATTTGGAGGTTTATCAGTGGCTATTGTCCTTATCAAACAAAGGCCTTTCATCAGGGCTTCTTTAACACACTTTATTTCTCTTTTATTTTGCTTTGAAATAAGCTGGGCAACAATTAATTTCAGAGAGAGAGAGAGAGAGAAAGAGAATTCAACAAGGATCTATTACTACTCTCGGCTTCTATTGCTGTAATGAAAATCTATTTCCTTTCCCTTTTGTGTCCCATATAATTTAATGCCCATTTTATTAATGGTCTGAAATAATTACGGAACCTTTTGTGATTCTCAAGTATGTTTCATTTAATTGTGCAATAAACGCCTAATCGCTTCCTCCATCTGAAGCTATTATGGCATTAAAATTAACAATTATGCAGCAGCGCGCCCGGGTCCATAGAAATCACTCCAGATAACTAGACATATATAAATCATTCATGAGAACAATTTCTGAAAAGAGACGAAGGGAGGGGAAAAATTGTGTAGAGAATGACATTGGGAAGCCAAGGGCCTGCTCTGTAAGAAGATAGCAACACCTTACAAAAATCTTTTTTTTCCCACTTCCTTTTTTTTTGTTATTATTATTTTACTAATTGTGTTATGTGGCACGTGCTCTCCTCCCTCCCCTTCTATTAGCCTGACAGATATTTTCAGAATTAATTAACCGTTAGCTCAGAGGATAAATTTTCATTATCAATTTTCTCCCCCTTTTCCTTTTTTTCTTTCCTTTTATAGTTCCTCTTTCTCTTTCAGGCCAGCAATTACACTCTCTGCCTTTCACTGGCAAGTCCTGTTCTGTAGGAGGTAATCCAAATGGGGAAAATGCTTTCTATTCGTTTGGGCCCATTCACTTCCCTCCTTTCTACCTTTTGTGGGATTTAATAACCATGTCTGATAGGCACACCATGGACAGAGAGGTTAGGTTTGTTGTCTCAGCACTTTGCTGACAGGAGACAGTGCAGAAATCCAGGAATGTACAGTTAGGCCTCTCTCAGCATGAAACTGCTAGCAAGTTCCTGCAGCCAGACTCCACATACCACTACTTGTATTTGGAATTGTACCACTTTCCCTGGCAAAATAAACTTTTGTGAAAATTCAAGAAAATAGGATTTATTTGCCAACATTTCTGGGAGTGAATAGTAGCATTACTTTATTCAAGCAAGAAACAACAAATTCTAGTGTAATCATGCTCCACCGACAGAACTGTTTAGTGTGGAGTACTGTGGACCTCCACAGGACGTAGGATGATGAAGAGCTGGCTGCTCCAGAGGATTCAGGACCCTCTAGGATGGATGCTCTATTCCTCGACAGAGATGGTACAGACCCAGAATCTGAAATAGAGGCTGGAGCTCTCCTAGTTTAGTAGAATGACACAAACGGAAGTCACGGACTCAACAGGAACCTAGAAATGAATGTTAAGGTCCAGAGGAATTCATATTGGGTGTAGGGATCTCCTTGAGAGTAAGGCGTACATGCACAGAGGAATGTAGCTGGAAGCCTTAAGTGGGCCAGCAAACCCACTGAGATCAATGTCTAACCCTTCTTGGACCTTGTTAGTTCTTGCATTCCTGATTTTTCTTGCAACATGTAAGAATACAAATCTTGCAGACTCTCATTCTTGGAGAGAATTGAAGGGTTAAAAAAAACCCGGTCTTCTACTTGCAGTGAGACTTCTTTATATCAGAAATTTTGCAGGGAATCTTGTAGGACTTCTCTGAAATTTTGTAGTCAGTATTTGGAAGTCATGCCAAGCTGCATAGGACTATTACAATTCCTGCATGGGATACATCTTCCATCCAGAGAAGTTACATCTAAAACACAGAAGAAATGCCAAACAACTGCTACAATTCCTGGGCCAAATCTTTCCTGTGTGGGATTCACTAGAAAGAGCAGCAAGTTGTATTGAATTTGGCAGTTTCCAAGAAAGAAAGGGTAAGAGATAAAAAAGTTAAATAACCAAAGAGGAAAGTCAGTAAACTTTGGGTAGCTAGGGAATCTTGCTGGTGCAGGGTGACATATTGGTATACAGTCTTATCATAAGACTTGAAAAAATGACACAAATGAGAAATTTGCATCCCTAGCATGCATGACCTTAGCTTATTCATTGTTTTTGTGGGTTTCTCCTCATCTTGTTATTGTTCTGTATCTGACTGTATCTCTTGTACATTTTGTATCAATGTTCATGCATTTCCCTTCTACCCAAATATGTTTATAGATTTCTGTTGACTTTGAAAGTTTCCAAAGGACCTTCTCATTCAGTTGTTTACATCTGCTTTTCATATGTTTCTGTATCTTTTTCTCTGTCACAGCAATACCAAGCAGGGATCCATGATTTTAGTCTAAGATTCAATGGGGTTGTCAGCACTTCACAGGCTATCTATGGGATGGATGCACATCTGGAATCTACATACTGATAGACAGTCACAGTCACATGCAATGAAAAATACACATTTGAGAATTCTGTATAGAAACATGTGCAAATTGCATGTGCATATTCTAAAGTAGTAGGAAAAGTGTCCACATACCAGAGTTTGGGGCCTTTTTGTTTAGCTGGGACAATGTCATTGTCTACCACTCCTCCTCAAACTTCCCATCCCTTCTGACCATAGATAGAATCCTCACAGTAGTACGGGGGATGCATCAATAATATATTATACAGTATCCCACTTACAGCTTAAAAGAAAGAAAGAGAGAGGAAGGAAGGAAGGAAGGAAGGAAGGAAGGAAGGAAGGAAGGAAGGAAGGAAGGAAGGAAGGAAGGAAGGAAGGAAGGAAGAAAGAAAGAAAGAAAGAAAGAAAGAAAGAAAGAAAGAAAGAAAGAAAGAAAGAAAGAAAGAAAGAAAGAAGAAAGACGCAAGCAATGGCTTGATCTTGATTGGGAGATTAAGATCCATTAGCTTTACAAAAGATTTACAATATAAGCACACATATGCACATATCAATGCAGCCACCTGCATTTTTTTACTTTCCTTGGAGATGTGGCTATGGGAGGGGGGCAGGGGGTCATCATGAGTGCTTGCATTTCAACATTTAGCACTATACCACCGAACATGGTACCAGGAGAATGGTTTCTATTACAGCTGTGCACCTGTGGCCTTTCAAAAAATATCCACCCTATTTGCAGGAAGAAAAAGAGGGAGACAATTTCACAAAATATTTCCAAGAAAAGGAGACATTCTCTAACGGTTGCTCAGAGATCAAAACCAATATCTTTGTTCCTCAAACGATTTTTGGTTTTTGGTTTTTGCACTGCCACTGTAAGTGGCAAGAACAGCAACTGTGTTGACAGTCCGGCCACTATTTTGCTTCCTCTATTTTCCACTTCCTTCACCTAGTGCCTGGCTGCAGTGGTGGGGAGGCCTCCATCCCACAAATGACTAAGAATTTCTGTAAATGGCCTTGTACTTCTAGGGAAGTAAGAAGAAGAAAAATATCATTCTTTTCTTCTTTGGAAAAATGTATACTGAAATGAAATTCAGCTGAGCACATGCCATTCTTCAGCACCTTCCTCAGGTCTCTCATACCCTGTTTCCCCAAAAATAAGACCTAACCTGAAAATAAGCCCTACTAGGATTTTTCAGGATGCTCATAATATAAGCCCTATCCCAAAAATAAGCCCTAGTTAAATGAAACCCCGCCTTCCACCATTGTGCAGCAACCAGAAGATGACATGACTGTATTTGAATAAATGTAGATTATTGGCACGTGGTGGCACCGTGGGTTAAAATGCAGAAGCCTCTGTGCTGCAAGGTCAAAAGACCAGCAGTCGCAGGATCAAATCCACATGATGGAGTGAGTGCCCGTCACTTGTCCCAGCTCCTGCCAACCTAGCAATTTGAAAGCGTGTAAATGCAAGTAGATAAATAGGTACCACCTCAGTGGGAAGGTAAAGACGTTCCATGTCTAGGTGCGTTGGCCATGTGACCATGTAAACTGTTTACGGACAAACGCTGGCTCTACAGCTCGGAGACGGGGATGAGCACCACACCCTAGAGTTGGACATGACTGGACTAAATGTCAAGTGGAACCTTTACCATTACAGATTGTTGTACATGAAAAAACTAAAACATCCCCTGAAAATAAGCCCTAATGCATTTTTGGAGCAAAATTTAATATAAAGCCCTGTCTTATTTTCAGGAAAACAGGGTATGTAACCTTTCTAACTGTGATAAACACATTTTATCTCTACTATGAATGCTCATTATACAGTTGCTTCCTTTAAGGCCCTGTTGCAGGCAGGAGGGAGAGCAGTATTGGTCTAGCTCTAGGGAAAAGATTAATTTAATGCTGTGCTGTAATTTACCCTCAAATTTTCCCCAAAAACATAAAAACCTGTCTGACTTTGGGCTTTACTGAAGCATAGGGAGCTGCAGAGGATGCTTATACAGAGGCAGTTGTATAGCTAAAGGCAAGACATGCACACACACTCCTCTGGTAACTCATAAAATGGTCAGCAGAAGAATCCTAAATTTCACCTATAAGAATTACTCTGAAATTTGTCCTCCTTTGAAATCCTTTTCAAAGGGAATTTCTTTTCTATCAAAATGAATGAGAATGCTCCATATTTCTCCAAGGAAAAAATTTCTGTACGGCATTGGTTCATATGGCTTTCCTGGGCATGTTAATTCCAAGCTGCTTAAGGTTTGTTAGGAGCCTGGGCTTCTGTCTACTTATTCACAGTAGCTCTTCTCTTTATCTGGCCTGCTGCTGCAGATTTAAACAAATAATGCACGGGGTTGGGCCAAAGGGCTGTTAGACTTGCCTGAAGTCAAGCTGATTGTGGGGTCACCTGGACCCACTCTGGCAATGCCTAGTCCTGCTTCATCAGCACCAACTCCAACCCATATGATGTGCTGGAGTAGAGAGTGCAAGTTTAAGAGGCTGCAGCAACTTGAGATGAACCTCCAGGCTAAGAAAGAGTGTGAGAGGGGGCAAGGACACTGAAGGACTGACAGTGAATAAAGCACCCAGAGGACATGAACTGGACTGTCAGAGGGTAAGACCTAATCATCCTACCCTAGAAGAATAGGGCCCAGGCAGAAAAGACTATGGTAATGAAGTTAATTTGTCGAGTATATATAGCTGTGGAATAAACTTCTGAGTTCACTGCATGAAGTGCTCTCTCTTGTGGTGATCATGGGCCCCTTTGATGTCCCCTCGTCCATGGAGGGCCCGTGGGCCCACACAGAAGGGATAATGTTTAATGCCTCCCTCCACATTCTGTTTTCTCACTGAAAACTCCACTCCTCTTCACCCCAAAAGCTGAAATCTTGTAGCTTAGTGCGTCAAGTCTCACTCGAGCGGGGCCACAGAATCCGTGGGGATTTTATGAATGAACTCCTCTGCAGGTTCTGTTGATTCAAATGGACCTACTCTACATTGTTGCAACGTACTGTAGCAGAATAGGCTCCTTAAGGAGGAGTTGATTCACCAAATCCCCACTGAATCAATGGGCCGATTCTAATGGGATTTAGTAGCCCAAGGAACATGATTTCTACCACTGTCTCCAAATAGCCAATTTGGAAGGTGATTTTCAGCACCAAAACAAACAGTTGGGGAAAAGGGGATTAGATTTCACTGTGTTTCCCCCTACTTTTTACAGCTCTTGTTAAACAAAAATAAGGAATCCAAAGCAGGGCAAAAGGAGCTTTAACACAGCATGTAGTTTAACCTCCAAAATATGAATCTTACTATTCTAAACAAAATATGAAAAAGAATTAAGTTCAGCCAAGCTGAATACATCAGTGGCTAACAGATCTCCAGAACTCTGATAGAGTCCATTGGTGGAGATAATGGCAATCATGTAAATATACAATTAATAAATTTATTTTTGATATGAAAGCTTTCCCTGAATCTTAATGTTTGCTCTAATAACTATGTCTCTTTAAAAAAAAATAACGTATTTGAAAAAAAATCTTTAATTTTTAAAACATTCACTTCCCTGATGGAGTCCCCCTTCTGGAGCTGTTTCTTTGTTTTGAGTGCCACTTAAAAGCTCTTGGCTGGGAGTTTCTCACCCGACAGCAATACCAAGTGGGAAGTACCACAGAACTCAACTCTGCTCCCGCAGCACCCTGCAATACTAAAAGTAAAACATGCTTTTAGAAGGGATGAGAAGGTGTGGAAAGTCATAGAAAAAGTCACTGTACTAAGCGAAACAAGATACATGTTGTATGGATACCAATAACATTATTGCAGGGAACTTTAAAGAGAAAAAAAATATTCTACCTGGAAGAGTCCTGAGAGGGAAAACAAGACTCCTTGGATTAGTGACATGACTCATTGCAGCCGGTCTGGGATAACACAATGAGCTGGGTGATATCACCACATTGCATTGCCAGTCAAACCTAATTATACAGTGGTGTCAATGATAGCAAATTCATTAAACTGAGAAAGAGAGAGCAAGGGAAGGCAATGTAAACCAACAAGTATGGTAACACCTTTGCTAATAGTGTTACAAATAATTTTAAAAAAAGATATGTGATTTTCTTTGTTCTTTGTTTTGTGTTTAGTTCTTCAGAAAATTTGTCTTCTTGCCCCAAGATGATTTTTTTCTGTTTATTACAATAAATAAAAGACCTCCTAACATGGCTAATACCAATAAGCCCTTGAGAGTATTAGGGGAGGTTTAAAATGTTAAATTTCATTTTGGATAGAAAGAGTTAAGCATGGATAACATGATAAAAATCTGACTAGACTTCAATTAGGCTTCTTCAGTAACACCACATCAGAAATAAAAATATCATCTTGGAGAAATATATAATTAGCAGAGACCAGGAGAGAAATAGTCTTCATCAAACACCACAATGAGCACAGTTCAAAAGCTGAATATTCAAATTAAAATCCCAAATTCACTCAGTGACCTCTCTCTTTGCAGATCAATGGAAAGAGGAATACACTTCTCCTTTGATACATCTCTGCTATGTAAAGTGTCCTTTAACTAAACAGGGTCAAAAACCATAAATGATTACTGGAAGTGATTTGACAACTGCACATATTAAATTTAAATAGGCATTAATCCATTTAATAGAGTAGGAGGTGGGGGGGAGTAATCATTCAGATCACTGTAAAGTGGGGCAGAAGAAGGAAAGACACTTTTAAAGACTCACAATTAAAATTTAAGGAGAAGTACCAAAGCACCTTTTGATGCAGCTAGGATCCTTTGGAGAACCACAACCTCCTTCTTTATCACAGCATCCAAGCAGCTACCAGACATACAACAATTAGAAGAATATTTCATTATTTCATCTTGACTAGTAAAATTGAATGCATCCTCACCCACCTAACCAATTAACATCTGCAGCCATAAACTAAGTTAGAGCACTAGGATACCGAGGTTTTATGAGGGCGGAATCTAATCCGTTTAGCTAGTGAAATTTAATGGCCAGAATCTTGTTGACCCATCCTGCTCCCACAATGATCTGTTCCACAAGTGGTTTGTCACTTAAGAGAGGTTGCGCAAGGAGGCATCCAGTGCTTCTTTGCACAAGTAGAAGCCTCATTTGTTGAAGCAGGTGTTCTTCACAACCTCTACCTCTTTGATGGAGATCATGTAGAATTATGTGCATGGAGTTGTGTGGTCTGCCTACATGCAATAGAATTCTGGCAGCTGGGCTTAATCTGGGTGGAATCAGAGTGCATCATGTACTGTGCACAGTAGCAGAAGTTTGGTACCTCTTCCCCTACAATGGATCAATGCTCTGGAATCCTGGGATATGTAGCTTGGTGAGGTGCTTAGAACTGTCTGCTAGAGAATGGCAATGTTCTCTCTTTAACTCCAGCAGAAATTTCTAAGTACCTCATCAAACTGCAAATTCAAAGATTATGATGGAGACAGGACAGGTAAAGGGGTATCAAACCATCATAAAGTGTCTCATTTAAACCAGGGGTATCAAACCATACTTCAGTGTCTCATTTAAACCAGGCAAATTAAGATTAACTCAAGCACTATTGATTTCTATAAGCCTAAATGCATGGCTCTATTATTCTAGATCCAACCATATTAACTTCCAGTGCCTAATCAACCAACTCACCCAGGATGTTAACATTGAATTTAGTACTGCCCATTCCCAACTTTTGTTTAATTCACTCAGTGTTTTGGTCCACTCTGTTACAGAAGCTACCCAGTTTGTGGGACCCTGGCAGATTCAGTACCTTGGACAGCTTTGAGAAAATGTAGGAAAAAATCAGAGAAGATTCACGGGGGTGGGGGGAAGGAACAATAATAATCCACTCCTACGTTTCATGTTCCTCAAAAAACAGTTAGAATTACCATAAGGTGGAGGTGACTTGACAGCAGATAATATAAAGGTAACACCTCAATATGGAGTCTGAAAATTGTTCTGTACTATCATGGCTATCATTGCTTTTATTGGTTTACATGGGCCTGGTTATCTTTCAAGGTTAGCTGGTGTTTTATCATGATTGTATTTATTTAGAAATGGAGACATCTGACATAGATGGAGGCGCAGCTTAGATCCTCCAACACACACTCCAAAACAGCAGCTCCTACATCACATCTTCTAAGAAGAGAGCCAATAACCCAGACTGCTCACAAAGTCAAAACTCACCTCTGTTTTTCTCAGCCTCTCTCAATATGGAGACAGCATTTTCCCTCTTTTCATACACAAACATCTGGATTGCTATATCTTCATCTGGGGAGGAGGTATCTTTAATCCCTTTTCATTTATTTCTTAGAAATTAATGAGACTTTTAAAACATCATTTAAACATTGTCATGAAAACACATCGACAAACTACTGACATTTTTCTTTAGTCCAAGGCTCCGGCCAAACACTGTCTCCCAATGGTCCACACTGACAGTCCTACTTGATGAGATCTGACAGGAGCTCCACAACCCTATATTCATAGAAAACATGGTTGAGCAGCTGACAAGGAAGACATTTCACAGATAAAGAGGAATATTACATGTCAACAATGTTAAGATTGTAATTTATTTCCCCCTTTTCTTCCCACCTTAGCCTCATGTTCCACGCACAATACTCTATCCAATTTGTCCTGCTCCTGATAATTATTGTTAAAAATCAAAACAATGTTCTACAAACAATTAATTAAAAAGACTAATTAAACAAGGAAGAACCCTTTGTCAGTGTTATGAATGTTTACACAATTATGAGCAGTTTTGTGCATATGCGTTGTGACTGTCTCTTTATCTCCATGTGTTGACTTAGAAGCTTTTATGGAACTGACATGGGTGATGGAGATATGAGGGGTTCCCTTATACCCGCAAATGTGCATATACTGCAGACACTAATAACTTCCTAAATGATGTGATTTGAAAGTTCTCTCCCAACTCTTGAAACTTGGCATAGCTTATGCATGTTGAATTAGTGGCCACAAAATCCTTGAACTGGGGTGGGTTTCATAGGCCATCTGCACCAAAGCACACATTCCTAATTGGATTTATTTCTGTGCAAAGTAGCAGCAACTTTTTTTAAAAAAAATTATAGACAAAAAGCCCATAGTGGAGTTACACTAGTGCAATGGTGATGGCGTAACTCACAATGGCCATTAACAAATAAGTCACTACTTGATTCCTCATTGCACTCCAGCTGTATAGTTTGGCATGTGATCAGGAATCCAAGCACCGACTCATTAATGAGCAGCAATTTGCTGCTGCAAATTATGCCACTGCCTTTCTGCCAGTTTAACTCATCAACATGAGATACTTTTTGAAAAATCATTTTTCCCATGATTCCAAAGGCTATTATTCCTATTTGTCTGTAAATCAAGAAGCCTGAGTACTGGAATAGCAAGGTAACCTCAGAACCCTGTATGGACATATGTATGTTTCCTTACATGTAATTAACCATATGAATGTACACATTCAACTGTCTATGCAGGTTACTAGAATGTTGCAGATCAGAAGTTTGTGCCCTCTGCAAATACCTCTTAGACACATCCATCATTGCATTAATGGAATGAAAGTGCTTGTTTTTGTTTTGTTTTTCAAATAGCTGCCAGAGAGAAAATGGAACAGGATTCGTGTGGTGATGGTGGTGAAAAAACACTCTTTCTCTCCTGCCATATTCTTAATTAATAACTTCACTCTATGAAAGCTTTCATCAGGGAGTATGGCCCTGCAACCAAAAAAAGTTGCCATTATGCAGAGTTAATATTTGGGCTAGATTATTTGTCATACTAAAATGGAATTTTGATCCTTCTCAGTAGGATACTGAGAATCACGTGATAGTGCCCCCCATTACGCCCAATGTAACACATTACAAGTAATGTCATTACTTCTTGCATATTACTGTAGAGCTCTGAGGAAGAATCTGCCACCCTAATAGCTAATTGATTGCCATACTGAATCATTCTTTCTGTTAAAAAGCTTCTTCTAATGCTGAACCAAAATGTATTCCCCTGTAAATTAAGCCTATTTGTTCTAATTCTGCCGCACCAGCATCAGAAAACATGTTTCTGACCTTTTCATTAGGATAGTTCTTCATATTTTTGGAGAGTTCTAATGTCACTGAGATGACCCAAAGCAGCTTCCTCAATATGTAGTACTATGTGACTAAAATTTAAAACTGGTTTTGAGAATGAGCACTGTACGCTAGCACATATTCTCATTTCTGCTGCAAGGCCTGGACAGCAACTAAGTGAAAAAGATAGAAGTATATGAAATGTGGATTTTTATGCAGGTTACTAGAATTTCTTGAATCAAGGGGTAACAAAAAAAGAAATACTAAGGAGAATGAATAAAAATCAAAAAATCATAAAACAGAAAATGCAGAAATCTAGAATACTTTGATGCCATAGTGCAAAAGAGAAAGTACAAATTATTGCAGCCAGTCATTGATGGTAAAGAAAAAAAAGGAAAAAGAGTGGAAGAAGGAAAAGTTCTTAGCTGAGAAACTGTGGAGACCTGTTTGGATTCAATTTTAAATTACAGTCCCATGTACTACATATTAAAGATATGGAAGATTATGGAGCAGTTGTAAACTGGGATGGGTTTATTTTGTCGCCCTTTGCATTCACAACCAAAACTTACAGCCCATCAAATGAGGAGGGAGCATGAAAATGCCACCCCTCTATGCCTTAGGAGCTGTCAGTCTTTTCAGTTACATCAGAGCCTTTCCCAGATAACCCTTCCCATGGCAAGTGACATGATAATAATCAAGTGCTAGTTTTAATTTTTTTTTTTTGCCTTTATATCTGTTTTGTGTAATGCTTTTACCTAACATTTTAAATATGTTATTAATTTTTCTTTAATAATTTAATAATTTTAAATAATTTTTCAATAATTTTAAAAAAAATACTGTTTTTAATTTTTAATGTTGTGTTTTGAATGATGTAATCTTATTTGGGTCCTTATTTTTGGAGAAAGATGGGGTTAATAATATTTTAATTAAGTAAATAAATGTGTTATCAAGTCATTTCTGACTTATGACGACTAGAGATTGGCACAAACTAAGAGTTTGGTGGTTCAAGCTGGTTTGTCCTTCAGACGAACGGATGTCCGATGCTTCCTAGTCCCGCCTCATCCAGTGGGGGTGCACTCAGAGGCCGTGCCCTGGATTCCATGCCCTGCCTCCACCAGGCACTGCCTCTCAGTGGGTGTCTGCCAGATGAGGCAGGGTTGGAAAGTGCTGAACACCTCTTTGTCTGAAGACCAAACTGGCACAAACCACTGAACTGACAGCTCATGCCGGTCTCTAACAGCGACCTTTTTTTCGGTGTTTTTCTAGAGAGAGAAAATTGAGAAGTGGTTTACCATTCCCTTCTTCTGGGGGCACCCTGGGACTGGACAGCTTGCTCAAAGCTGGCTTTTCTGGGATGCCCAATGGGAAACGGAACTTGCAATTCCTGTCCCCACAGCAAAATACCTAACTCACTGAGCTATCCAGTCAGCCAAGTGATAGGATACTTCTGATTTATTGACAGTAATCACATGGGCAATCATTTGTAACCAAACATATAATAAGATATTCCCACACTGAAAAGGAGTGATAACGCATCATTTGGTAATTTTTGTGCAGCTGGTAATTTGGAGAATGAATGATAATAATTTCTAGCTCTAAAAACCTGCAATGACAATCCTTGGTGTTATTCACTTTATGAATAAAAGACACCTTCCTCTTCATGTCTGGTGATAAATTCCTTTTATTAAGGCCACTTATGCAGGACTTTATCTTAATAGTCTTACATATGGGGTAGTCTCTATGGTGAGGTTAAGTCGTTTTTCACAACAAGCTCCAACATGCAAGAGAAAGTAAATAAATACTCATCAGCGACAGGAAGACCAGCGTTTGTGTGAAATGGGCTTTGGTAATGAAGCCATGATTCCCAATGATGATGATCACTAGTGCTGATTCTTTTTCTAGATCCAGCCCGAACATTTGACATGTCTTCCTTTGTATGTAATAAAAGTCTTTGTTGTAAAATCTTGAGCATCATTTGCTTGCATGGGAAATCAATGGGATCGTCTTATAATTATTGTAGTGTTCTGCATCTCTTTTCTTTAGGACTGGGATATATATTGAATGTTTCCTTTCCGTGAGCCACTCTTTCAATTTTCATATTGGTTGGCTTATTGAAAAACACAACAGTGTATTCAATGTACATTCTAGTCCCAAACAAAGGAGGCACCAAAAATACAGTAATTCCAGGGCTAAGTCCAATTTTAACCCCATCTAAAGAAGACCCAATGAAGTGGATTAGACTTCTTTGTCAACACTAGTGTATATCCTATATACAGTACATAATTTCAATAGATTTACTTTACTTTGAACTAAAATCAAATTTAACTCATTGAGTTTACAGGTTTTTCTCATGATATTAGCTCTATGCAAGCTCCTTTTTATTATTAATAATAATCTCTATAATTTCAGTTTTTTACACCTGATTTCCTATTTTGTTGTACTCACCATTTTATAACATCTTTAGGTACCATGGTACAAAGCAAATGGGTTTATTTGGTTATTTAAAACGTTTTCAAATTTGTGTTCTTCAGATACCACAGACTTTGGAAGAACATAATGTATAATTTCTTTTAGGGATTTCCTCTCCTATTTACTGAAGACTAATTAAGCTACATTGATTTCATTGCAGAAAGTGTGAAAATATCAAGTTCAAATCCTTAAACTATTCTTGTCTAGCCTTGTTTGTTATCTTGCTTCAATCACCTGTTGATTATTTGGACCATCTCAGGGCAAAATGCAGGCAGGTTCATATCAAGTGTAACAACGTTTGGTTAGCTTAGAGCTCACAAAAGTTAGAGTATGATCACATGGAGAAATAGGTCACAATTTGGACCACTTGTGGAGTGGCCCAATGTAATCTATTTCCCAGTGATCTCATGATGCAAGAGGAAATGTGTTCGAGGCCCACCCTGATCTGTGCTGAAGCCAAACCTTTTTGGTCAAGCTATAGAGCTTCTATTTTGGGGGGCTCTGCTGAAGTGATTCTCTTGCAAACAGAAGGCTCACTTCAAGGGAGATGTTTTCCATTAAATCAACCCTTTATGGTGTGATCAGGCATGTGTCCTTACAGCTTTCTGAATTCATTTTTACTTTTTGGATGACACATTTCAGAAACCCTACACTAAGATGGTCTGTGGCCATGCTGGCTGGGGAATTCTGGAAGCTGTAGTCCAAAAATGTAACTTTTCCAATTTCTAGTCTAACTTGTTGTTGATCTGTTGTGTCTGCCCTTCTCTCTTAACAGATCCCTATTTGTTCATGTTGGCAAATCAGAACTCTGTCCAACAAAGAGCCTGGAATCTTGGTCTTAGCTTGTTTTCACTGGAGTTCTCAAACAATTTTGTGAAAATGCTCCTAAATATGCTGGGAATTCAATTTTTTTAACTGTTCCTGTGTTTCTAAGATTACCTCCCACTTATCCTCTGGGAATGAGGTCTGCAAATACGCCACTGATAAACGTATAAATTTTCCATTGAACAGGTAGGACTAAACTGTGCTACTGTTTTCAGGTAAATTGCTAGCCACAGATACAGGTATCATAATGGTGGAGGACAGTGTGGGAATATTGTGAACCTGAGCTTGTATTTGGCCCTTCCATTGTACTCTCCAAAAAATTATTTCGCTTCTCTTGCTGCTGCTAGAGGCCTGTGGCTCTCTGCCAGTCATAAACAAAACACTGGCTGTATTAATTGTCTGGTGTATGTTTTATGCCTCTAAGCTGTCAGAGTGTTTTGCCATGTTTTCAATTTAAATTATGTTTCAATGTTTATTTTAGGAAGAGGCAACACAAGGGGAAGCAGGCAGATTCTATGTAAGACCCACACTCCAAGAAAAGGCGGTCTGATTGTTTCATTACTTCCCCTGTTAGTACTAGGGAGATGGGGCTTCCCATTCCTTCTTTCTGACAAATTTTCTGTTCGAGGCAGCAACTCATTCTTCAAAGGGTACAAACAGCACATAATCTAGGGCCCATTCTGGCACCAAAGAGGGGCGTTGTCTTCAAGTCCCTTATTCAAGGACCATAACAGGCTGAATCATGTAAGAAATCCTGGGACATTAACTTAACAGCCTTTTTGTTTTTCTGTTTGTAAAACTATATAGTCTTTCAAATGCGTTAAAACAGATGGTATAAGTAGCATGTGTTTGAGGTCCCCTGTGTCTGCTAAGGCAGTGGTCCCCAACCCTGGGCCTCCAGATGTTCTTGGACTGCAACTCCCAGAAGTCTTCATCACCACCTCTGCTGGCCAGGATTTCTGGGAGTTGAAATCCAAGAACATCTGGAGGCCCAAGATTGGGGACCACTGTGCTAAGGAATAAAGATGGGCACAAAAATGGGAAATGGAGGTTTGTATGGTTTGTACACCCTTTCCCTGAAAATAAAACCTAACCTGAAAATAAGCCATAGTATGATTTTTCAGGATGCTCGTAATATAAGTCCTACCCCAAAAATAAACCCTAGTTAAGTGAAACCCCACCCTCCACCATTGTGCAGCATTGTGCAGCAATCAGATGATGACATGACTATAAAATAAAACATCCCCTGAAAATAAGCCCTAATGCATTTTTGGAGCAAAAATTAAGATAAGACCTTGTCTTATTTTGGGGGAAACACGGTAGTTCATCATTATTCATGAACCACAAACTTTCCACTATCTAAAATTCTTGGTAGCTCCAATTAGTCACAAATTCTTGGTGACTGACAATTTTCCTATTTTGAAAACTGCCCATTTGGTCAATCTAATGTCCTTCAATATAGGGGTTTATATGGCTCTCTTTAGTGTTTAATACTTCTCAGGTTCCCTTTTTCTTTTTATAGTGAAGTCTAATGAGCCATTCATTATAGTAGATATTTTCCCAAAATGGATGTTTAGTCCTGAGGATCCCCCTCCTTCCAGAGACGGATTGCTCTGTGATGATACAAACCCAATATCTAATTCAGAGAGAAGAATGAGCATCTCTGAGAAGTCTTAGCTATTAATGAGGGAGTCCTTGGAGCCCCACAAGCTTGTTAAGGAGGACCCTCTGAGTCCTTTTATGAACCCTCCCTAAGAGTTTAGTCAATCATGAGTTCAGAAACTGAAGAAAATCCAAATTCTTTGACATGCCACTCATGTCTGTGCAGAAATGAGTCTTCACCATTTTTCTGAGCAAGAACACAATGACGTGAAACATTTCACAAGGAAAGATGAATGCTACCATCATCATGTTTGGTTTCTAAAACTTACAGCTCGCCCTTAAATTTTCAAAGTAGACGCTGGCTACAGATCAGAATTTACAGGTGACTGTATTAATTCAGCTGAAATGCATGAATGGCCAAAACGGTTTGCCTGAAATGCATATACGGCTAAAAGGGGACACAGGGACATATATAATCCCAGCCCTCCTGAATCATCACATGTACTCAGTAGCATCAGAGATAGCAGAAACATTTATGCAGTGAGCATAAAAGTCTGCAGAGGGCTTTATCATTGTTTGCAATGGGATGCACCTACAGACCTCAACCTGTGAAGGTGTATGATTTCATGGAATTAACAGGACCAGTAAGGCCACTAGCTATACTCAAACCACTGTATCAGGTAATAGATGCCAGGGAGTGGGAATACCAGTTTTCTTAAAGTTCTTCCAGGCTACCTGATTATTCCCCTGGGGAGATAAAGTGAAGAGGTTACCACACTGCCTATCTTGATCTCCTATACTAGCCTTCTGCCCTCTAGTATGCTGAAAGATTTCATTCACCACTATTACTGAATTTAGATTCAGCTGGGAGTTGGGTCATCTTCTGAATGTGGAACCAAGGAGAGAGTCTCATCTTGTATTCCACTAGAGGTGAAAAAATAGTTCTGGTTAGTCCTGAGAATTAAGGTTCTCTGTCATGCCCTCTATTTCCTTATTTTAAAAATGACTGTTGGAACTGTGTTGTGTTTTCTCTGACAGTAGTTCTCAACCAGTGGTAAACTTGCGGCACACAGAAGTCAGCCAAGATGATTTTACTCTCCTTTAATCCTGAAGGAATTGTCATCCTGCAGAGGGAACGATGAAGCAAGTTTTTGTCCCATTGTTTGTGCAATCTTTCTTTCTATATGTTTTCTGTCAGCTATACTATGTTAACACTAATCACAAGCAGATCTGAACTTTTGGTATGAGTATGCAGTATATTTTGTTTGGCTGGTGGGGCTTTTTTTTGGTAGTGCTTCCACTCACATTATTTTGTCTTGCTTTTTGCTTGGGTTATCACCTATATCAGTCTTTTGGGTGTGTCCAGATGGCAGCACTGATAATGCACAGAATGGAGCATAGTGTAGGAGGGAACAATTGATTGATTAATTGATTGATTGACTGACTGACTGATTGATTGATTGATTGAAGATGCTCATATACTTCTCAACTTAGTCACAGCACTGTTGTGGGCAGTTTACAATACATCAACCCCAAACATCAGACCAACATTCACACTTACAAATAGAACAAACAAAATATTTTAAAGACCCAAATAATGGCAGAATCAGGGAACAGAAATATAGGCTGAATTAAGAGAGGATGTCCTTAAAGGCTTCTTGGAAAAGTCTCACCTTTAGCATCCTCTTAAAGGATGAGTGGGGGGCCCTGACACACTTCTAACAGGAGTCCATTCCGTAAGTATGGGGCCATGACCTTTTGCCTACCTTCTGCTCACACTGATAAGGACCATAATTGTGATGCAATTTGTTCCTTGTACTGTATTTTAAAACTTGTGCGGCAGTAAACCAATACAGGATTAATTCAAATGCTTACTGTCAGTTTAGCACTATTTCACTTGCTAAACTTTTTTAAAGGAAGGGATTTGAATGCTGTAGAAAAATGTAGGGAAGAGGGTAGCAGAGGAGAGTGAGGAAGGAGATGGTCATGAACCACTGGTTTGGTGGTTAGTTTACAGGCTGAACAAGTGTTCAGCAGTTCCCAACCCTGCCTGCCCCTGTGGCCGCCCACTCGAAGGCAGTTCCTGGAGGAAGCAGGGCAGCAGACTCAGGGCACTGCTTCTGAGTGGGTGTCCACCAGAGGAGGTGGGCTGGGGACCAACAAACATCTGTTCAGCCCATAAACAATCCAGAACAAACTGCCAAACCCATCTCTACTTTCTTATAAACATTCACATGAAAAATATTGGTTTGAATTTCATCTCAGGAAGGATTTTGTAGCAACTGGCGTATTTGTTCTTCGTTTGAGAATGAAAAAGTGTTACCTCGCATGACTCTTTATTTGTGCTGGTAGCCACAGTACTGAAAGCTACATTTGGCTTTGAACTATGGATGTTCCCTTTGTTTTGCAATGGCTGGTAACTAAACAATAAAATGGTTGCTACTACTAAATGGGTCAAAAAGCTAATTCAAGTGTGATGCTGTATTCAAGTAGGATGCCTGTATTTTCAACTGAACAGGTAAGAGGCATGTGCGTGTTTCTCCATGTTTTACATAATTCCAGAATGTAGGGCACCTGAAAGTGTCAACTGCACACCGAAGCATGGTTAGTCTTTTTTTTTTTTTTTGGTAAAACAGTGCTGCTTGCTACATTAGACTCCTGCCCCATCTTCATTCTGGCAATGTGCCTTGACCTCATCATTTCTGGAACTTACAGAAGCATTAACTATTTTGAAATCTCCTTCTGTCTCATGGGTGGCTTTGAATACATGCATGGTGCCTGGAGAAGGAAAGAAAAGCTTGCTATTACATGAAAGTGGTGGAGTGGAGAGATTAAGATCTCTATCAGAGCTTGTGGCTGTGGCGATTAGAGTGCACTAGGGCTGTCTCTCGCTGTTGACAAACAGTGCCCCAATTAGGAATTAGTTCAGTCTGGCATCTGATAGCTCTTCCACAGTTGACCTGCTTAGGAGACTGGCCTTTTCGTCCCTTCATTTGCCTTTGTCTTGGTGGTAGAGGAAAAGAGCTGTGGAAATGCCACTCTACCCCTCCCATACAACCCGTTTCATAATGAGCCCCAAGATTGACATGCATCATATGAAAATAAAGATTTGCAGAGGAGGAGATTTTGTTAGAGGAAAAAACAGAATGAATTCCCAAAATGGGGGGGGGGGGTCTTTTGAAAAGTTCAGATAATCCAAAATTATATGCCATCTCATTCCTCCCTCTGGCTGTAGGCACACATCTACACACCAATTCCCCAACAATTATAGGCATGAAAATAAGGAAAGAGGGCCTTCTCTGGTTAGCCCCCACCATGTGGAATGGCTTTCCCCTTTTGAAATTAGGTGAGTTCCATCCTAATATTTGCAGTGGATGTTATCACTGCCAGTTGAAGACTTACATGTGAACCCATGGAGTTTCTTGTTTATTTTCCTAATTTCCAGTGGAAATTGATACAATTCATTTGCATACAAAAGGCTGAATGGAGAGGCAGTGTGCTTGCGCAGGTGTGTGCAAAGGAGCGGGGCCCTCAGACAGGTGCACACGCACTCACACACATGCATGAAGGGGTTGTGGGGGGTGCGTGTGGGGGTGGTGGGAGATCTGTCTCCACAGCACAGTCTGGCCCAGGCCATGGACTGAGGACCAGGGGTTGGGGGCCCTTGTTCTAGAATACATGGGAGCAACTTCACCACATGTTGAGGGGAGTCTCACACCTATTTTAAGCTGGGGGGGGAGTTTTTTCAAAAAACAGAAGTTACTTAGAAGACCTCTGGAGCACCCAAGGAAAGGGCAAAACTGGTCCTGAAAACATTAGAGGGTACAGGAACTTTTTCATTTTAAAAACATTTTTTTCATTTGTATCCCCATAATAACCCTATTGGGAAAGTCTGTCGGGATTAGAAGCTGCAGCTGGTCCGAGATTCTCATACAACACAACTGCAACAGAGGTCTTCCTTTTTTAAAACCTTGTCTATGGGCTCATTCAGATGAGCATTTGTCCTGCTGTTTGTTGTGCTGTGAAGGCAGATTGGTTCTCTCTTTTCTCCAGTGGCTAAATGATGAGCAGGCCAATTTGCTCACAGGGCACCCCAAACTTTACCTCTTTGAGTTCCTGTCAGGGGCTTTTTTGGTGCAGGCTGGTGTGGTCTAGCTTAATCCATTCCCAGTATGTATGATCGCTGGGAAAAGACTGAAGTCAAGCCTTGCAACTGTAAAGGCTGCCAAGGCTCCTTCTGGTTTGAATATCTGATATTGTGAATAAGGAAGCTGCTTCAGGGTATAAAATGAACACTTCCCAACTCCTTAACAGAGAGGTAGCAGAAATGATTTTTTTTGTGTTTGTTTGTTTTGCATCTGTAAGACCATTCCTGATGTGCTAAATCAGTCTTTACATTTTTTATTGTTTTTGTATGCAGTGCCAATCAAAATTGTGGCTGTGGGCAGTTTCTTGATCAGTACTACACACAAAGCAAAGGAAATAATTTTCTAAATTCTATCTAAGTGATTCTGTGCATCAGTGATGGTCTAGCACAGGCAGAAATAATAATTTCACTCCCCCTGCCTGCCATCTCATACATGAACAAGAGGTGAAAATGGAAATACTTTGTCAAAATTGAGACTTCCTGTTGCTGGGACGTGAAAAATACTGTTGCTGTTTTGGTAGGTAGTAGCTTTGTTTGCCATGTTCATATAGCTAGGCTGTCTGTATGAGCTTGATTGGTTTGGGGACTGCCTTCCTCTAACGTGCAGATGGTAGGTGACTGAAATTACAAATTGTAGTGTCAAACACCACAAAATGTGACACATGGAAACACTTTAAGGATGAATACTGGGATTGTGAAAGCATCTGTGCTCTGCTCCTCCTCAATGTTCTCAGCCAACATTTATGCTCCACATACTGTATTCATATACATTTCCATTAGACTGAGGGAGCCAAACCAGGGGCAGGAACGGGGGAGAATGTGCACCCAGCTAGGTGCATCTTTCTGAGCCAGTGGAAATTGATACGGTTCATCTGCATACAAAAGGCTGAATGGAGAGGCAGTGGGGTGAAAGGGGTCACACACCCAGATGGATTTTTTAATTCCAGAAGGAAAATAACACTGCACTCTCAAGTGATAACTGAGCCTTTCTTCCCAATTCGGACAAAAATATGATTTTTTTTTTTCATTCGTGCAATGAAGGGGAAGCAAATTATACAGAACTGCATTCTGCAGAATAATAAGGTTTCATGCTGCATAAAGCTCCCATAAGCCAGTGTAATTACTGAAGAGCAGGAAATACAGTTTCGGTTTATATCTAATCACAATGCCATTTTGAGCACAATAAAAGAGGATCTTGGGGGCCAGGAGGCTTCCAGGATGTGAGCTGGCCTTTGCCGCCAGACTCTCTTTTCAGCAAGATTGTAGTCATTCACAAGGGGAACTGGTGGTTTCTTCACCATAGTGACTTTCAAGGTGTCTCTATACCAAAGAACCAGCCTGTGTTTTTAAGACCAGACTTTGTGTCAAATAGATCTCATTCCTACTCTGTTCACACCAGAAGATGTTGTGGTGACTTTCACCAATGGCCGCTACTTTTCTCTGTTTCACATGTCTCAGCTTTGGGCTTCAGTTCATTACCTTGGGCAAACACATCCACATTCTTCCCTGCTGGAATCTATACCACTATCAGGATCCTTGTGTGACTCCAGCTGTAAGCATCAAAAGTGTATAAAGTTGTGGAGACTTCTGTCACTGGCTGGTAGACTGTACTGATACAGTCCTTACATTAACTGGCAGCACTTTGCTGTCAAGGTTTATATGATTTGCCTTACCCAACTGTTATTATGTTTAATGTCATTATCTTCCTACCCCAGGTGGAGGCAGGAGTATATACTTGTGGCATTCTCAGACCTAGATAAAACAATTTAACTTACTTTGGGTATTGTGCATCTTGCCGGGGGCGGGGCAGTAGGGAGGTAGGAGTCCCAATCTCATCATAAGCCAAAAGCAGTTACAGAGCAACAGAATGCGTAGGTTGGCTCCTCTCTAGATATATATGTAACACATACAGATATGGCCCCTCCACAACTTTACACATTTTTCATGCTGAGAACTACATAAAGACCCTGATAAAGATCCATGATAATATGAGGGGGTGCTGATAAGTATTGAGCCTTTCCCAGAAAAAATTGAGCTAGGAAGCTGTAACTGCCACACTATTCTACATATTCCCCCAGGAAGTCAATGCACTTGCGGCATCTGTCCTGCAGCTTCTTAAGTCCCTGCAAATCAAATTCTTCCGATTGCTGGTGTAACTACTCATTTTACAGCATTAGTTGCCTCCAGAACACTCCCAAATTGTTGTCCCTTTACGTGTTTTTTGAGTTTGGGGAACAGATAATAGTTAGAAGGAGCCAGGCCAGGAGAATAGGGTGGATGGGGCATCACTTGAAAGCCTAAGGAGGTCAGTTTTGCCATTGTTTCATCTGCAGTGTGTCACGAGGCATTGTCATACAACAGGATGACACCTTGAGAGCTTTCCTCAACATTTTTCCTTGATTTTTTGCCTCAACTTCATCAATAAAGCACAGTAATATTTTTCATTGATGGCTGAACCCTGTTGGAGGTAGTCCACCAGCACGTGGACACACGTTTCCTCTTTTGTTTGGTTGTCAAAAGTTTGGGGATCCACTTTGCTACCAGCTTTCTCATTTCCAAGTCATTGTGGATAATGGCACCAACTCTCTCATGTGATATTCTTAGATATATAGCAATACTTTTGGCTGATATCCGGCGGTCCTCCATGATGATCACAGATGGCTTTCACATTTGCAGGCACAGAGACAGAAACAGGCCTTCCACTGGGTTTCTTACTTTCAACACCGCAATGGCCAGTTTAAAAATTGACAACCCAACATTTATGAAGGGCCACTGTCACCCATAGTTTTTGACATTTCATCATGGATCTGCTTTGCTTCTTTCCCTTGGAGAAACAGGAACTTGATTATGGTCCTATACTCTTCCACACTGAACTTTTCTGGAGGTGCCACCATGTTCACTTTGGGCCTGAACATGAAAGATAAGTTAAAATCATAGGTAGTTGATTTTTGCACCATTGAATACAGACAAATTGGCCAATATACCCTGCAATTTATAGCTTCCTAGCTCAATTTTTTCTGGGGAAGGCTCAATACTTACCAGCACCCCCTCAAATCTTTACCTCAGTCTAGGTGTGTGTTAATGCCTGTATTAATTTTGTCATCATTGTTGCATTTACTACCTCACTGACCAAAATTCTCCCTAGTAAAAAATGTGGACTGTTTTGTGGCTAGACATGAATGTTCCAAACTTTCTCTCTTCCATAGTAAAATCTGAGGAAAATCTCTCAGCTTTAACAAATTGCCAGACAGATGAAACACTGTTAAAAGCTTCTGTTTTATGTCTCCTGAGAAACTAAACTTACCATTGCAACCTTCAAAATTAAGAGGCAGAATATATTTTAGACCCTTACACATGTGATACTAGTTTAATAATGTTTAACAAGGATTGTCAGCAAATCAAGACCCATAATTAAGAACTTTATACTGATAAAGTTGTTATTAAAGCAGAAAGCAGCAAAGTAAAACAATTCATAGTGAGCCAGAGTGTGTGCAGGTGGTGGAGAAAGTATTCCAAATCTTGCAGAAGTTTTGTCCACTGAAGCTTCCCTCATCTTTTTTTCCCAATGAAATCTACTGATTCCTTCAATCATAATTTAAGGGCTTAAGTGAAAGATGACTCTCTCACATTAGTAAGTGACAGTGAGCTTAACCCCAATACTGTTATTCAAGTTCAATTTATTCAAGCTAAATTACATTTGAAGAAGTGATTCTTAAATCCTGTATTTTGCATGTGCTTTTTAAGCTGCCCTTTTTTCCAGTCGATTTTTATCACTGAAAATAACTAGACATAAAACAGTTTTCAAAAAGGTAATTGTGTTAGTCTGTTTCAGCGTGCGAAACAAAGATAAAAAGTTTTTAGTTAAAGCTATCCTGAACTCATTTACTTATTCATGGTTAATACGATCTATACTATCCTTTACCAGCAGTGCCCCTCTGCACTCTGCAGAGGACAAACAGACCAATTTCTGTACAAGAGAATAAATGGACACAAAACTGACATCAGAAATGGCAACACACAAAAGCCTGTTTCAAGCTCCCTAGAACTTTATTTCAGAATTCAAAGAAGCTGTTATGGAGAAAATAATTCAAAAAGACTTTATGAAAGTTTTCACACTCTTTCAGGTTTAACTAACTATGGATGTATGAAGCAGTCTGTTACTTCCATGCATATTCAGTCACAAATCCATTTTGTCCAATTTCCACATCTGTCTTGGCTTAAACAAAATAACACGGAACCTTGCATAACAACATACATGTGCTGTTGCACGCAATTTCTTCTGCCATTTTATATGCAGCCTTTCCTAAAATGCACGTTATTATATGTATTTTTGAATTGCCAGCTACACCACAAGACTTTGAGCTGTGAGTAACCTGAAGGGTAATTTTGTTTTCATTTGCATACTGGTCTGGAAATTTTATTTATTCACTTCTTATTTTGATACCCTTCCTTTCTTCCATGGCACTAAAGGGGACATGCATGGCATGCTTCCTCTCCCACTTAAGTCACACCACAATACTGTGAGATGGTTCAGGTTGCTAGGGTGTGACTGCCCAAGGACAATGAGCCAGTTTCACAGGCAAGTGACTATTTGAACCAAGTTCTCCTGAGAACCAAGTTTCTCTCCTCAAACATTCCAATCACTAAAAGGGTGAACTTAAAAAGACAGGCCAAATAAAATTCTCCTATGTCGGTGTATCTAAAAATCCTATTTATTATCCATGCTTGTATAAGTCAAGTGGCATAAATTACAGTGGTGAATTGCCATTAGGTCAGATGTTGATATTTGTATTTCACACTGCACACCAAGGTAAAGGACAGGGACATTATGAAGAATAAAATTTTCAACTTAACTAGTGGTAGTTGTGGGTTTTTCAGGCTCTTTGGCCATGTTCTGAAGGTTGTTCTTCCTAACATTTCACCAGTCTCTGTGGCCGGCATCTTCAGAGGACAGCACTGTGTGCTCTGGTGAAAGCTTTCACGAATACATTTAACTAGTGGTAGTTTATGCCACTTTCTGATGTGATTAAGTAACAGGAGTCTGGTTGACATTTCCATTTTAAAAAGAAAATCAGGAGTGTGGATTTTTGTGTTCCTGATCACATTAGGCAAAATCTAGAGCAGAAAGAGAGAAATGTGATCTTCCAGATATTATTAGATTCCAACTCCCATTGACCTCAACCAGTCAGACCAATAGTGGGAAATAATGGGAGCTGCCTTCTGACAACTTGTGGATGGCCATATAGTCCACAGCCCTGCCCTACATCTTCCTGCATGGATCCCACCTGTTGCTGATATCATCATGGAACCCACCAGCATCCACAAAACCCACAAGGGTACTGTTAGAAGAAACCACGTGGTCTAAATCCAGTAAACTGGAAGGCAACAAATGGCTCTTTTCATCCACCAATTCCAGGGCTGACCTCAGGCAGGGGTTAGAGGCAGAGAGGCTAGAACCAAACACTTTCAACATTGCCCTGGAACAAGCCTTTTGTTAGAGGAAAGAGATTTAACAAATATTCAACTTATAATGCCAATCCTATTTAGAAAAGATCTTATAACAAATAGAACTTACATCCATATCTGGACCACACTAGCTGGGAACCAATTTTAAATTTAGTCACTGTCTTTAGACACTGGTGTGACGTTTGCCTCTCATGGCCCCCTGTTTGTCTCTCCAAAACAGAGAGCACATGAAGGCAAACCAAACACCTTTTCACACGCTGCCACCAGTTGATCACTAAATCAGCATACATTACTTAGGAAAGATGAAGGTCCATTCAGTTTTCACTTTTTCTTAAAACAGGTTTACTAATTACAGATGTTTCTTTAATAATTCATAAGTATTTACTTCAGGTTCATCAAGCATCAATCTTCTATTTAAATCTCACAAGCTGCTATTCACTCCTCAGACTAATCACACCTCAGATCTCCCAACTCTCTCTCTCTCTCTCTAACTCTGACTCACTCTACTCTCCTGTCTCCTCTCAGGCTCTACCTTTTTAACATCTCTGGTGGCCCCACCTCTCAACCACATCAGCTTAGAACATGAATAATGCATAACCTATTCAGCATAATAAGGGTGAATGCCACATACTTCCCCCGTTAAATATGTTTGTTTGGGAGGGGAAACAAGCAAGCACAATTGCACGAAACTCTATTTACCATCTGGCACAATTCTGTAAGCAATACCACATTTATTATAACAATCACAATACCTTTTTACACTAAACATTCCACTACAATTCAATAATATACTTTACCTTATCATTTACACTTACTACATTTAACATTTTCAACCTTACAGAAATATACCACAATCAGGAAACTTTTACATAGACAATTAACCAGTAAATCAATAGTCCATTCCAGTGTGTTATAGAAGTCCTTAACTAAATAACGCAATTCCCCAGGCAAAATAGAATAAAATTGTTCCAACCCAATCAAATTTTTCATCTGCTCAAGAGGAGTGACATTTTCATGTTCCATCCATTTCTCCAAATTTATCCCCCAGTTGAGCATAAGATTCATCAGGCTTTTTGGTAAGGGCATGAAATTTCCCCCTCAAGTATTCTGCATTTATCCCAAATCTAGAATAAACCATTTTTCGATAGGCCTCGAAATATCTGGCCTGCTCTAGAGGCATCTGTGAATACAACTCAGCTAAATCTCCACTTATTTGGGATCTTAACACTATCATCCTTTCTTCATCCTTGATATTAAAGTCCCAACACGCATGTTCAAAGGAAATGAAAAAAGATTCTGAGCAGTCACCTTTTCTATATTGGGGAAATTTCTTTAGATCAATCTTTGAGAGATTTCCCTCACTAGTGTGGTTGTTATTGTTATTTTGAGAAGTTAATTCTAATTATTTCATCTGTAATTAAAACTCCATTTCTCTTTGTCTCAATTCCATTTGTTTTAATTCCATTTCTATTTGTCTATTTTCTTGCTCAAATGCCATTTATCTGGCCTCTTGCTTAGCTTTTTCTCTCATCTCTAGTTCCCTAGTTCTTAGCTTGAATTCCTGTTCCAATTTCCATTTTTCAAAATCTTGGAAGCTTAGATCCCTTTGTCCCTCTGAGGCCTCCCTTGGAATTAAAGGATCTCTATTTTCCTCCCTTTCTTGCAGTAATAAACTTTCTGTCTCTTGAGGATCATCAGTTTCCTCAGTTACTAGCTTTTTAATTCTTTCGTGTGGAATATTTCTCTGAGTTACTTAGTCTTGAGTGTGTTTATACTGATTTTAAAAAGGACCGGTCTTTCTTCTAATTCCAGTCACTGAAATAAATTTCTGTTTAAAGCCTCTGCTTTTTCTTCTATTCCCTCAGATCTGTTCTGACCCCTGGCTTCTGCTTTTATCCACCAGCTAGCCACTAGGTCTCTCAAATCCTATGGTAAAAGCAGGATTTTTTTTTCTTCAGAAGCGTTCCCTATCTCAGTCCCCCAGATCTGGCATTAGGAGCCCCGCCACAAAGCTTTTCCCAAAAGCTCTAGCAGGTAACCTACTTTTCACCACAGACTCTGACTAAAAGGTACCCTTGACTCAAAACAAAATCACTTTAAACTCAGGCTTTACTGGATTCGTATCTCACCGCTGGACACCAATTGTAATGTTTTCCCCTCATGGCCCCTGTTTGTCTCCCCAAAACAGAGAGCACATGAAGGCAAACCAAACACCTTTTTACACACTGCCACCAGTTGATCACTATATCAACATACTTTACTTAGGACAGATGAAGGTCCATTCTATTTTCACTTTTTCTTAAAACAGGGTTTTTAATTACATTTATTTATTTATTTATTTATTTATTTATTTATTTATTTATTTATTTATTTATTTATTTATTTATTTATTTATTTATTTATTTGATTTATATCCCGCCTATCTAGTCAGTTAAGACCACTCTAGGCGGCTGATTACAGGTGTTTCTTTAATAATTCATAAGTATGTACTTCAGGTTCATCAAGCATCGATCTTCTATTTAAATCTCACAAGTTACTATTCACTCCTCAGACTAATCACACCTCAGATCTCCCAACTCTCCCTCCCTCTCTCCCTAACTTTGATTCACTTTACTCTCCCTTCTCATCTCAGGCTCTGCCTTTTTAACATCTCTGGTGGCCCCACCTCTCAACCATATCAGCACAGAATATGAATAATGCATAACCTATTCAGCATAATAAGGGTGAACGCCACAAATGGTTTTTCAAATTCTTCTTTTACATTCTTGAGGGTCAAATCTGTGTTAAATGAGGAGTTTGCAGTGACATTTCTTAGGCCTAATTAAAAATGCTATACCATTTCCATGTTAAAATCAATATGGAACAGAATGATATGAACTCAAAACCTAGCAGAAATAGTAGAAATCAAAGTTACAAAAAAACCTTCTTTGTTCTTTATACAGTGTTTGGAGTTGCTTCTGCATTTCTGGCTAAGTCAATGTGCTGCTGTCAGTGGATTCTAGGAATTATAGACCAGAAAAGTAGCTCTTTCAAGCTCTGGATTTCTTTTTAAATGTGTTTGCTTAGAATTTAGTCAAGCCCCACACCAACAAGATGGCTGCCCTCCCAAACTGTGCCACTGTTGAGTAACATCATGCTAAAGAGAAAGACACATTTCATTCCATGCAGCACTGCATATCAGCAGGTTTTCGTGGGCCTCTGCATAAGTGAAATTCTCATATACCAGTGCCTCTTCAGAGTGCTTCAGCCACTGTGTAGATGCAGTTCCTCCACCTAAATAATCTTCTGCTCCTCTTCTCTTGAAAACAACCCTGTGGTGTCCCCTTTAAAATAGAATTTCTCTGGATTATGTATGCACCCCCCTGATTCTTAAAAAACACTAAACTCAATTAACCCTCCGACTCACCCATCCCAGTATCAGCAATAATTGTCAACTCTTTCTAAGGGGTGGCAGAGGGGGCGGGAGAAGGCAAGGCACAAAAAGAGTTCCTCAGGTTTAAAACTTGTTACTTCAGTGTGGATGTTAAAAGGGAATTTTAATTTAAGCAAGAATCCTGATTGAAATGCTCCTGCTGGGCCTTTATAGTCACATGCTTCACGATAATGTGCAATTAACAAGCTACCAAGGGAGCTCTTCTCAATTTGGTTCTACTCGCTCCTACCGTGGAGGAAGGCAACACGTTAGCACCAAGATGAGCCAAGAATGCCTCTTCCCTGTTTTACATGCAAATAAATGAATATGCAATTAGTGAAATGAGAAACATTTGGGAGAACGGGGGTGTCTTGTCTTTGCTACTTTCTTTATGACAGGCAATTCCAATCACTGATGTTTCTGGGCCATCCTGAGAACCACATTTGCTTTTATGAAATCCTCCGCTCCTGTTTGATTTTGCCTCCAGCTCTTATCCACTTTAGACTGAAGTGCAACTGTTTTGTACTAAGCAGTTGGCTGAGGGGATTCAGCCCACCCAATCAGCACAACTAAAGCATGAAATGAGGACACAGAACGAGAGAGGGAAAGTGACAGCCCTCTTCCCCACCACCCGAAAGCCTTTGCATTAATGTCTGTGCTCAGTCAGGACCACAAACAGTATATTTGTATCTATCTCCACAACTCTCTCCACTCCCGGTTCCCCTCCTCCTCCTTCTCCAGACAAAGTTCTTGAATCAGCAGATTGTGAGCTCAGGAGAGGTAAAGAGCTATTGAGGGACAGACTCTGATAGCATTACAGCCATACATGGAGCCATTTTCTGTGGCGAATCGCTGAGTTCTACCTGGTTATCTCCTGCCTTGCACATCACTTCCAAATGACATGCTCTCAGTCTGGGCAAAAATGAGACTTTTTAAAAAGAGCTGGGATTTCAATAATATGTGACGAAAGGATGAGATTACTTTCTGAGGTGGAAGATGGAGGGAGGGAGAGAAAGAGGGAGAGAGGAAACAGAGACACACACAGAGAGAGGAGATGAAGAGTAAGTTCTCTGTCCTTTATGGAGTTTTCTAGCCAAGGATTCTGTTTTATGCAGATTCTCCTATGATTCTGAAGGAAATAGAGAGAAAGTTGGGTTGTTTTCAAGTCATCTTTTACATATACTGGGAAAAGTGAGCCAAGAGGCTTGTTCTTTATGGACTTCTCCAAAAAAATTACACACATCTAGCAAGTTCAACATCTCTTCTTTCCCCACATCAGTGCCATCAATTAGGCATGACAAGGTTTTTCTCCTTTTCTGACTTAAAGACTCAAACTAGACAATCAGAGTGATTGGGGTGGAGGTGAGAAATAGATTTTCTATTTCAGTTATTTTGCATGTAAAATGTGGGTTAATAGACAGTATATCAGGGACTTTAACTTAAATAGGGACTATGACATAAACTTTTAAGCTATTCATCTATTAATGCACAGTTCTATTGTATATTAGTTCAAGCAAATAGGGTGGGAATTGCACGCTAAGAGTGAATAGATGTAGCTATATTTTGAAAAGAGTGAGCTCTCTCAAACTAACATGCAACATATTGCCCATACTCCCTACCCTTGATATTGCCCCCAGATATCCTCTCTCATATTCCCCTGCTTTCAGTCTGTCTTCACTTCCCCTGGTGACAATAGGTCTTTTCACTCTAGTGCTACTGGTCTCAAAGGTAACAGCAAGAGTCTCCATTTCTTTATCACCCCTTTGGGTAACCAGGTGTCCTACATTACTGAAGTTGGCTCTCTGCTTGAAAGAGTCTGGTTCTCTATTTGAAGCATTCTATTGGTCAGAGGATGGTCCTCTATTTGAAGGGTTAGGCTGTCCAAGATGCTTGAAAGATGATGAACTTCTGGTTGTTGTGGGTTTTTCAGGCTGTTTGGCTGTGTTCTGAAGGTTGTTCTTTCCTAACATTTCACCAGTCTCTGTGGCTGGCATCTTCAGAGGACAGGAGTAGCACTCTGTGCTCTGGTGCAGTTTGTTTGGGAGTTGAGTATTTATAGCTGTTGGATCCTCCCAAACAAACTGCACCAGAGCACAGAGTGCTACTCCTGTCCTCTGAAGATGCCAGCCACAGAGACTGGCAAAATGTTAGGAAGCACAACCTTCAGAACATGGCCAAAGAGCCCAAAAAACCTCACAACAACCATTAGATCCCGGCCGTGAAAGTCTTCGCAAATACATGATGAACTTCCTTCCTTCCTTCCTCATGCTGTATAAGCAAAAACTCTTCTTCCACTTAGGAAAACTCAAGATATTGATACACAAAGTACTGCTAAAAGTCTTACCTACTGCATATCTGCACTCAGTATTTACCCAGAATTGATGCACAGTATCTGTAGCATACATTTGTCCTGCATCATTCTGATTTAAAAGATCTGTATCTCTCACACCCATGAATCTCTATAAAATTCAGAACAGCTCCACCTTCTCCACCCAAATTTAGTCTGCAAATCTTTCTGTTTCTTCTTGAATCTACTTTTCTTTTGCATAAGGAAGACTACTCCCCTCCCCTACCTCCTGCTTTTAAACCAGGAAGATGGATAAGTCTTAAATGCAAATATATATTTTTTTTCACCCAGGCTCTTTTTGATGGCATGGCTAATAACATCTTTGCTGCACCAACTATTTGTTCTGCTCTCTCCTCTAAGCAGCCAATATCTGGGGATGCAGGAACAGAGACAGCGGGTGAGGGAGAATGAAAACAGCCCTCTCCCGAGAGTCAGATGCAATCACCCATTTGTCACAGCGAGTTGCCCGCTGCCTGTGTCAGGGAACAATCTGACGAAGTGTGCTAGATGAAATTTTGCTGGCTTCTGTCTTTAGATAAGGATGCTATCACTGACTCAACATATTTTATGTATAACATACCAGCTGCAAAGAGCACTCAGGCATCAGGCTTGTTTAAATATAGTTGATGGTATCTGTAAAACCAGTTAACATGTTTCAGCTCCATGCAGGACATTTTTACATCCAGTCACTATGCTATGGAGGCCACCGTGCCTCTTCTCAGAATCCACACCACACAAACTTAACCGCTAACCAGGGGCATGAAGTATTAAAAGGGTTTAAGCTGGAATAAGTCCTTTTGGATTCATGAAATCATGAGGATCATTGCTTGAGGTGAGGGTGGGAAATTTGGGTACCTTTCTCTTTGCTGACAACCTACCCTTTTTTTGACTATCAATTATGGCAAGTTGCAGAAACCTTTAAAATTTCTCATTTATCGGCTAGAAACCTTCTGGAGTTTGCATAAGATTTATATAAATAGTGGTGGCAGATTGTGACTAATTGATGAGGTGGTGGGAATGTCTCAGTTGCATGCCTGAGCATATTCCTGATTGTGCAGCTCAGACATATCCCAGCATATGGTCAAGTAGTCACAATGAACTATTACAAGTTATGTGGCACTCACACAAACACCAGTAGAACTCTAGACATTAAAGAAATATATAATACTGATAAGTAAGCTCATAGATGTAGTTGAAAACTACAGGGCCAGGAATTACGGAACTAACAAAGAAACTACTGAAGAAATTGTAGCCAGAGTATTTCCATTTTTACTTATTGCAAGTATTATGTTAGGAGCATGCACGATATCAGCCTGAATGTTGAAACACTAACCACATCATGACTATTTTATGTGTGTGTTTGGTGAGCATGGGTTGGAGCAAAGAGCCTGGGCACTTACTGGTTGGAGTTGTGACACCCCCAGATCCATCATAATAATCTTATTTGTGAAATTAAAAATGTTAAAAAAATTTAAAGGGGGGGGAATGGTAAAGAAACTGAGCTGGTACCAAAGAAGACGAGGACTGTTGATTTCACCCACCAATGAAAGCCAAGATCTTTCCTGGAAAGCCAAGATCTTTCCTGCATGCTCTGAGACTATAAAAAGGGTATCTGATGTCACCAGCCTGTAGCAGCTTTTATTTGTTTGTTTGTTTGGGGTTGCTTTCAAAAGATGCAGTGCTAAGTGAAAGACTTCTATTTCTACAAGATAAAGCCTGGGCTTCCCCTTTTTTCTTTCTTTTTAAAAATGTAGTTACAGTATTAGGACTAAATCTGCTGTTATATGTGCTGAGGAATGTATGCATTCTTGCTCTTAGGTCAGAAAATCACTTTGAAAGATCCAGGTCTGTCTCTCTTCCTCTCTTACTTCTCTTTTCTTGTTGGTATGATCCAAATTGCTAACTTGCGCTGGATTATGGAGAAAGCCAGAGAGTTCCAGAAAAATATCTACTTCTGCTTCATTGACTATGCGAAAGCCTTTGACTGTGTGGACCACAGCAAACTATGGCAAGTTCTTAAAGAAATGGGAGTGCCTGACCACTTTATCTGTCTCCTGAGAAACCTATATGCGGGACAGGAAGCAACAGTTAGAACTGGTCATGGAACAACGGAGTGGTTCAAAATTGGGAAAGGAGTACGGCAAGGCTGTATATTGTCCCCCAGCTTATTTAACTTATATGCAGAATACATCATGCGGAAGGCTGGACTGGAAGAAAGCCGGAATTAAGATTGCCGGAAGAAATATCAACAACCTCCGATATGCAGATGATACCACTCTGATGGCAGAAAGTGAGGAGGAATTAAAGAACCTTGTAATGAGAGTGAAAGAGGAGAGTGCAAAAAACGGTCTGAAACTCAACATAAAAAAAACTAAGATCATGGCCACTGGCCCCATCACCTCCTGGGAAATAGAAGGGGAAGATATGGAGGCAGTGTCAAATTTTATCTTCCTGGGCTCCATGATCACTGCAGATGGAGACAGCAGCCCTGAAATTAAAAGACGCCTTCTTCTTGGGAGGAAAGCGATGACAAATCTTGACCGCATCTTGAAAAGCAGAGACATCACCTTGCCAACAAAAGTCCGAATAGTCAAAGCTATGGTTTTTCCTGTCGTGATGTATGGAAGTGAGAGCTGGACCATAAAGAAAGCTGACCGCCGAAGAATTGATGCCTTTGAATTGTGGTGCTGGAGGAGGCTCTTGAGAATCCCCTGGACTGCAAGGAGAACAAACCTATCAGTTCTAAAGGAAATCAACCCTGAGTGCTCACTGGAAGGACAGATCCTGAAGCTGAGGCTCCAGTACTTTGGCCATCTCATGAGAAGAAAAGAGTCCTTGGAAAAAACCTTGATGTTAGGAAGGTGTGATGGCAAGAGGAGAAGGGGACGACCGAGGATGAGATGGCTGGACAGTGTCTGCGAAGCAACCAACATGAACCTGACACAACTCCGGGAGGCAGTAGAAGACAGGAGGGCCTGGCGTGCTCTGGTCCATGGGGTCACGAAGAGTCGGACACGACTAAACGACTAAACACACACATGATCATGTCACTGCCAGTGGTCATGATAGCTGCCTCCTGCTTCTCTTTTTCTTGGGTTATCTGGGCTGGAATTGGGCATATACCGTACAGTAGTCCCACCACAAACCATTCTGATTGTACTATGTAATTTCTTTCAAGAAATAGCCATTTTCAATTCTGCAATTGTGGCATGATTTTTTTTTATTATAGAGAGAGGTCCAAAAACATACAAATAGTGACATGGACAAGAATCAGGGTGGAATATATCCAGAAGGACACAAGGCAGGCTGGATACCAACCACTTTGTTCTAACTTGGGCACAGATCAGGTTGGAAGTGACAGTGCTATTCTACAATATGATGCTTGTTCTTTTTCTCACATGGCAAAACTCTGTGCCATTATTCCACTCTCCTGGGTTCTGTGAATCTAACTTTTAAATGAATATTAGAAGCACAAATAGAATTACTACTAAGATTAGGATTCTAAAACAGATAACAAAATAATTCAAAAAAATAAAAACAATATAATAAAATAAAAAACAACAGTAATAATATAGGTCAAGAAGGGAAAAATAATCAAGTGATGACAGGAGGGAAATCCTGCCTAAAGAGCCAGGTCTTAAGTTTGCTCTTTAAAAACCCAGCGAGGGAGCCAGACAGATCTCTGAAGGGAGACTGTTCCAAAGGCAAGGGGCCACTGCCAAGAAGGCCCAGTTTCTTGTTCTTTCTCTCCGGGCCTACCTCAACATTAGGCCCCTCAGCCGCCCTTCCTGTCAGTATTATACAGTATAGAATGAGTGATTCAGGTGGATCTAGGTGGGAGGAGGCATTCTGCTAGATATTGAGGTCCTAAACCATTTAGAGCTTTATATATAATCATTAACACTTTGAAATCAATGCGGAAATGAACGGGCAGCCAATGCAAAGGCAGCCAGAGTGGGGGAAATATGCTGATATTTTCTCATCCCACTGAGAAATCTGGCTGCTGCTTTCTGCACAATTTGAAGCTTCCGCATCAATCTCAAAGGTAGCCCCACATAGAGCGTGTTACAGTAGACTAATCTCAAGATTGCAAGAGCATGGACCAGAGTGGTGAGGGCCCCAACATCAAGATAGGGACACAGCTGGGCAATCTGCCACAGATGGAAATAGTCAGAGTGGACCACTGACGCTACCTGGGTTTCTATGGTGAGCACTGGATGCATATGGAACCCCCAAGCTGTGAACCTCACTCTTCATGGTGAGAGTCACTCCCCCAAAAGAGAGGGAGTTTCCCAAACCACCGATGGAGGGGCCACCCACCCTCAGGACCTCCGTCTTGTCCGGGTTCACCCTCAGTCCATTCTCCTGCATCCACTGCAGTACAGCCTCCAGGCAGTGCTGAAGGGATGGAACGGCATCCATTGTAGTTGGAGAAAAGGAGATGTAGAGCTGGGTGTCATCAGCGTACTGATGGCATGAAGCCCTACACCCCCTGATGACCCCACCCAGTGGCCTCATGTAGATATTAAACAGCATTGGGGAGATAATCAAGCCCTGCATAACCCCACAATTGAGTCTCCACAGGGCCGAAACACATTCCTCAAGCTGTACTTTCTGATGATGGTCCTCCAAGAAGGATCGGAGCCAGGCAAGCACCAGACCACTGATTCCAACTCGGAGAGCTTCCCCAGGAGGATACCATGGTTGATGGTATCAAAGGCGACTAAGATATCGAGGAAGACCAACAAAGACATTTTGCCCCTGTCAATTTCCCTCAGCAGATCATCAAACAGGGCAACCAATGCCGTTTCTGTATCGTGGCATGGCCTGAAGCCTGACTGGAATGGATCCAGGGCATTGGTTTCATCCAGAAGAACCTGGAGCTGGTCAGCCACCACCCTCTCTACCACTTTGCTGAGGAAAGAAACATTGGTGATGGGCCTATAATTGCCAATGTTGTCTACCGCCAAACATGGTTTCTTCCTTATGGCCTAATGAGTGTCTCTTTGAATGCAAGGAGAACCTTACCCTCTTGGAGTGATCCATTAATTATTGGCCATCTCATGAGAAGAGAAGACTCCCTGGAAAAGACCCTGATGTTAGGAAAGTGTGAAGGCAAGAGAAGAAGGGGATGACAGAGGACGAGATGGTTGGACAGTGTCATCGAAGCTACCAACATGAATTTGACCCAACTCCAGGAGGCAGTGGAAGACAAGAGAGCCTGGCATGCTCTGGTCCATGGGGTCATGAAGAGTCGGACACGACTAAACGACTAAACAACAAGTATGAATCACCCAAGGGATTGTGACTCCTCCTGGAAATCTAAAAAAAAAAACATAGCAGCTTTGAGACTTCAACAGATGTTTTCAGAATTTAGCTGGTGCTGTCCCTGTTTGTCCACTGGCCACCCCAATTTGTGTGTGTGTGTGTGTGTGCACACATATCTGTGCCTGTGACTTCAGCATTCATGGTAGTTAACATCCCAAAATTAACTTTTCTAACTTATTCATTAAATGCATTAATTCTAAAAGCATGAATTAGAATGTTTCACATAAAAAAATCAGAAAAAAGATGAACTAAAATGAACCCATGTATATTCTTGTATTGATATTTGGACTTTAAACATGATAAATACATTGGTTTAACTCTACATACAGCACAGTATGTAGATCTTGAACAATAGTGGGTATAACTTATCTCTATAACACAGAGATAAAGGAAACTGGTTTAGTTTCTACAGGCTTTTTTAAACCACAGCTATAATGTACTTAATGAATTTTTACATAGCTCTTTTTTTCTTTCTGTATGCAAAAATTATTTTTAGCATCCATTTGTACCATTTGAATTTCAGATGGACAAATAACATACCACTATTAGAATAAAAGGCAAACTGAGAGTGAGGTATCCATATCGATAATCTTTTTGAGTCAATAGTAATTTAACTGAATAATGTGAAGTTTGTATGTCATTCTGGTTAATTTTGTAGACTTCTGTAATTAGTCTGTAGAACATACCTAGAGAATATCGTAGATCACTGATTGACCTGCAGATCGATTGGCATGCTAGGCAATAGTGAAAATATATGACAACCAATTGCCTGTAGTTTGGTCATACTTTCCTGCCCAAAGTCATCGCTAAATGTCTCCACAGTTGTAGACTAGTGGCTCCAAGCTTTAGGTAACCCAGGTGTTCTTGGACAGCAATTCCCAGAAATCCCAGCCACCATAGCTAGTGGTGAAGGCTTCTGGGGATCACAGTCCAAGCACACCTGGATTACCCAAGGCTGGGAGCCATTGTTCTAGAGGAAAAGAAATCAAGACACAAAACTGTAAAGAGAGAAGATGTAATGGAGACAAAGATATTCTATTCAGTTGATTAGGGCATAGGAAGACTCAAGTCCAAATCGTGGTTCAAAAAGTATCCAGGGGTCTTACTCTCAGGGTTCTTTAGACTACAGTAACCATGTGGACTTTTGGATACTTGGATCTATAGTCCAAAAATTGCTATTTCTAAGTTCTGATCAAATTTTAGTACTTCAGTACATTTTGCTGGATGAATGCATTCAGCTGCAACAGATTTCATAACTAAAATGAACCATTTATTATTTATTATTATCTGTGTTGGGTAAAATAACTGGTAGTGTCAAATGTACTGAAAGGAATGCATAAGGTTTGGGGAGGCTGATTGGCATTTTTGAAAGAAGAATATGCAAACAAGAGCAAGTCGTCTTTGCCATTTCCAAGTAATAGAACTAATATGTTAGCTGTCTTCGTTTCGACTAATGGACAAGTTTGTGTTTCCCTAAAAATGAATCGATTCACAGACTTTCACCAGGTAATTTTGGCTCATTTAAAAGATACTTTGTATTCTTAGAGGAAGTATATTAGTTTAATTTAATGAAATGTTTAATTAAAAGGAAGTGGTCCCTTTTGAAATTAAGCCACTGCCGAAACTCTTCTCCTTAGCAATGGGCACATCATTCATTGATGTTTCTCATGTGGAAGACATTGGCACTCTGCACATGCTGAAAGATACTCTTTCTTTCATGTGTGTTTTATGAATCCTTGCATGGGAAAAGCAGGGTGGAAGTCACCCTTATAACCAACCTCTGTGCCGCAGACAAATATAATTTCCATCTTCTTCAACACAGCTTATTTCTGCATCACATGTTTTTGGATCTGAGCGTGAGTGTTATCTGCAGTTAGGTCCCTTATCCTTTCATGAATGAAACAAAGGTGTTTATAACAATATTGATAGAGAGATTTAAAGTGCAACTCCTTGCTTTGTAGCGGCCAGCTGGGCCATGCCAAGAGAGGAGGGGGGTGGGGGTGGGAAAGATGGATCCTTTTGTAAAGATCAGCAGTTCTGCGGGCTTTTATCCCAGGCAAAGATTACATTTTACTCCCAGGGGTCTTAGCTGCTTCAGATCCTTTTCAGACTCAGGCGCTGTGGCACAGCAGATAGTTTTGGGTGTCCTTTCATTTTTTTTTTCCTTGACAGTATTAAATACATACCCCAGTGAGCCATAAATCAGGGGTTTATCGGAGAATAAATCATATCTGTAATAAGGGACCACTTCCTTTTAATTGGACAGTGCATTAAATTAAACAGATATACTTCCTCAAAGAATACAAAAATGTGTCAGCTAGATCTCCTTAGTGAATTTTAATTTTAAACCACCATTTCTTTTGGAAGAAAGGCTTTCTTCTCCCCACCCCCAGCCACAACCTCTGTCCAGCAAATAATTATATTCTAACTGGATGATTTGCTGACTTGTAGGTTATTGTATTCCCTGGCTTTATCTTCTTCTCATTCAATAACATAGCTAGCCTTTTCTCTGGGTGTTGAATCAACTTCTGTACAAATAGTTCTCTTTAGGTATACATACTTCAGTGACCAGAAACACATGGAATGGGAGTATCTGAGGCTATGTATGCATACATGTACATGTGAAGTAGATAAGTCATTTGCTACATATAAAGCAGGATTGCATAATCCACTTTCAGAAAAAGACTTGTCTCAATCAACAATTTGGTGCTCCCAAAGGTACATGCTTTCTGTTTATTCCTATTGATTGATTAATCGATCAATTGATCAATTGATTGCCCCATTAGTGCAAGCACTACACTGGATGGTTTACAAAATTCAAACTTACAACCCTCAAACCCCAATAACAAACAATCAAAGAATTTTCAGTATGCAAAATGATCTGCATTCTTTATTATTTCTTCTAGAGTTTCAGAAAGCAACTTTATAGGTCTAAAACTGACAGAATCCTCTATCCAGTATGTGCTGTTTGAGGATCTGGTGCATGCAGTCTAAAAGCTATTTTTTTTTTTCCTAAAGAAGAGAAGGGCTAAATGTGACCACATGCATTCCTTCATGACTGCTTTTGCAACCTGCAGATATCCCCATTTAAAAACATCAAAAAAGGGTTGTTAACCACTCTGTTAACTCTCTGGCTTTCTCCATAATCCAGCGCATGTTAGCAATCTGGTCTCGAGTTCCTCTGCCCCTTTGACATCCAGCTTGTACTTCTGGGAGTTCTCGGTCCACATACTGCTGAAGCCTACCTTGTAGGATTTTGAGAATAACCTTGCTAGCGTGTGAAATGAGTGCAATTGTACTGTAGTTGGAGCATTCTTTGGGATTGGGATGTAGACTGATTTTTTCCAATCCTCTGGCCACTGCTGAATTTTCCAGACTCGCTGACATATTAAGTGTAGCACCTTAACAGCGTCATCTCTTAAAGTTTTAAATAGTTTGACTGGAATGCCATCACCTCCAGTGGCCTTGTTGTTAGCCATGCTTTCTAAGGCCCACTTGACTTCACTCTCCAGGGTATCTGGCTCAAGGTCAGCAACCACACTATCTGGGTTGTCCGGGACATCCAGATCTTTCTGGTATAATTCCTCTGTGTATTCTTGCCACCTCTTCTTGATGTCTTCTGCTTCTGTAAGGTCCCTACCATTTTTGTCTCTTATCATGTCCATCTTTGCACAAAAGGTTCCTTTAATATCTCCAGTTTTCTTGAACAGATCTCTGGTTTTTCTCTTTCTATTATTTTCCTCTATTTCTTTGCACTATTCATTTAAGAAGACCCTCTTGTCTCTCCTTGCTATTCTTTGGAAGTCAGCATTCAATTTTCTTTAACTTTCCCTATCTCCCTTGCATTTTTTCCCTTCTCTTCTCTGCTACTTGTACCTTCATTGTTACTTTACTGTAATCACGTATGACAAAATATAAATTCCAATTTTATTAAATTAGGTAAGTCTTAGAGTGGCCGTTCACATCTCTTTTTTATTTGTTGCTGGGGAACAACTACAAGACAGCTACTGCTCTCATCTTCTCTGTACAGACTTCTCAAAGGCATCTGGTCATTATGAGGAAATAAGAGGGTAAACCGTATAGGCCTTTGCCCTCCTTTAACACAAACACTGGTTATGTCTTTATTTATCTGACATAAATGTGTTGCACAAATTGGTACTATGTTTCTGCACCTATTGCCAGATTAGTAAATATTTTAAATGCAAGGTGGGGGATCGAACTTTTAGAGTCCCATTCTTGGAGATGATCTGACAGACAGACCCGTGGCCCATTTGGGGCAAAGGCCTCCATTGGAAGCTCTGGAGGCTCAGCTAGGGTCCAAGCTTCCTATTCCTGCCCTTGTTCTATCAGAGCTTTCTTTCTGAACAAGAAGCTAGGTGGAACTAGGTCTGGTTAAGCCACAAAGCCTTCCAGTTGAAGCCTCTATTCCAGGTGAGCCAAATTTGGTGCCTGTAAGGTGCCTGTCTATCAAGTAAAAACTCCCAGATGAAGTATTATGGAATCTGTAGTCCAAGGAATCTAAAAATAGCATCCCTAGTGACAATTGCCTAATTTTCAAATTTCTTTTGGACGTGGTGGCGCTGCGGGCTAAACCACAGAAGCCTGTGCTGCAGGGTTAGAAGAGCAGCAGTCGTAAGATCGAATCCACGCAACGGAGTGAGTGCCCATCGCTTGTCCCAGCTCCCGCCAACCTAGCGGTTCGAAAGCATGTAAATGCGAGTAGATAAACAGGGACCACCTCAGTGGGAAGGTAACAGTGTTCCGTGTCTAAGTCGCACTGGCCATGTGACCACGGAAGATTGTCTTCGTACAAAATGCTGGCTCTATGGCTTGGAAACAGGGATGAGCACCGCCCTAGAGTCGAACACGACTGGACCAAAATTGTCAAGGGGAACCTTTACCTTTACCTTTTTACCTTAAAAATAAACACAGAACGTAAGATTAACAATTTGTAAAATTAGTTTAGAGGCAAAACATAGCTATTTGAAGACTCTGTCTTGTGGGCTGGATAGTTTTATATATAACTGTTCCCATATTATACCTCGATCTTTTTAAGCAAGCAGCAAGGAGAAACCCTACAACATGCTCTGTTGTCTTTTAAAACAAAAATGCCATTGGTTTTCATAATCAGATCCCCCTTTCTGAGAAGTTTTAGCTATTATCAACAAAAGCACAGCTCATTTCCCCTCATTATTCCTAACCTGCTGTTTTCACAAAAGGTTAGAAAGATCACCAACGATTTGCTTCATTATATTAACCATTTACATAGGCAGCTAAAATTATATTGGAGCTGCATTAGATTGCCAATACATGCATTTTCTGATGTCATCCATGACTCTCCTTCAGCATCAGATCTTCCAATGTTTTCCATCTCACAGTCAATGCATGTGTTTGGGAACTGTTTCTTCCTGTTCTCAATGGCAATTTTCCAAGCAAAATCTCATTTGATTGTGTTCAGTCTCTGCTTCTAATCTTTTTCTATTCCCTATGGATGATTTATCGCGCCTGACTGGTACTGCCCTTGGTGATGGAAGCTGATAACTGTTGATTTGCTTTCAGAAAGGGTGGCATTTTTGTCTCTGTGGATGAAGGTCTGTGTACATACACATTTCCATTTGTATATATGTATGCATGCATTTTTAGCCTTTCTGTCCTTACTGTGAGTCATTTCAATTTAAAATAATTTTAGAATTTCTAGGGCAATCAGGTAGGCCATTTTCTGCTGAGAAAGGCCAGAAATGGTAGATACTGTAGATGCAGAATTAAGTAAATAGGAATCCCAATTCATATTCAAGTATCTGTTTGGTGGTGATGACGGGGGGACCCAGAAATATGTCTGTAATTCTTGGAATACCTCTAACAATGTATTGGGTATATTGTATTTTGCACAGATATTATTTTGCCCTTTAAATAATATAATCATAGAATAATGGAGTTGGAAGGGGCCTATAAGGCCATCAAATCTAACCCCCTGCTTAATGTAGGGATCCAAATTAAAGTATACCTGACAGATGGTTGTCTAATTTTCTGAGTGCTTATCAATGTCTTTTCCTCAAACTCCACTTGTTACCTCCTCCCATTTTGAGGAACAGACATTGATAAGCACTCCCTGCATACATTTCTGAAACCAACTCTGTATTCACCTGACACTTGTTCTATCCAGCCCGTGCCTAGTTAGTCTGCTAATCAGAATATCATAGGGCCTAAGTTCATAACATGTGGTCCACAGACCCCCACAGGGGCTGCAAAGTCCTCACAGGAGGCTTGAAGAAAAGGTGCGATTGTGAGAGGGAGCAATTCCTCCACCAGAAAGAAGGAGGGTGAGCCATCCCCTCAGACAACTGCCACAGAGGGTTACAAGACTGTCTATACTGTGCTACTCACAACAACCCAATTAGGGATAAAAGACAAAAAGATTGGCAAAGAGAAGGAGGGAATGAGCTGAAAAGGAACAGTTGAGATGGAAGCCCCAATAGAAGAGGGATACCTGGTGATGGAGGTGGAGGAAGGAATAAAAGGAGAGGTGGACTGAGAAGAGGAAGTAGTACGGGAGAGAAGAAAAGAGGGTGAATGGGAAGATAGGGATGGCTTGAAATGGAGGATCCGTGGACTCAAGAGAGAGTTAAGATGAAACTGCCTATTGAGGAAATAGGAAAGAGGCAGCAATATCATCAGACCAGCCAATCAGAAGTGGGAGAAGACTCAAGTTGGAAGGAGATGATTTACAGTTAGGTTGGTATGCTTTTTATGGTACAAAAAAGATAAAGAGCAGAAAAGTTTCAACTCGTATATGATAAGAGCCTTACTAGGGACTTGGAAAAAGATCATACAGCAGATTTACCAAAAAACACCAGGTTGGGTATCATCAACAGAGGCCTTTACACAAACTAACTTTTAAGATATCAAAATCTATTTAAAAAGAATTGTGAGTTAAGGTCCAAAGAAGAGTTACAAACACAAAACATATATCTAGACTGGTGGTCTAGAGCAGTGGTCCCCAACCTTGGGCCTCCAGATGTTCTTGGACTACAACTCCCAGAAACCTTCACCACCCACCTCTGCTGGTCAGGATTTCTGGGAGTTAAAGTCCAAGAACATCTGGAGGCCCAAGGTTGGAAGCCATTGTTCTAGAGCACAAATGGAATCTAGATATAGTAAAGATAAAATAGAGGGCTTTTACACAGAAAAAAACGGTATTTGATAAACTTTTGCTGGGTTCAAATGATAAAGTAATTAAGAAAATGTATGATTATTTGCTTGCAACTAAAATGCAAGATGAGATGGTAAAATAATGTATGATTAGGTGGGCACAAAATATAGAACATAATGTTGATATTGATCAATGGTTTCAAATATGGAAAAATAACATAAAGCTCACAAAATCGGTAAATTTTAAGGAGAACATATATGTTGTTTTATAGGTGGCATATGACTCCAAAAAATTGTCAAAGATTTATACAGAGGTGTCAAATGTCTGTTGGAAATGTGAAGCACAAGACGGAAGCTTTTACCATATATGGTAGACTTGTAGAGTAGCAAAACAGTATTGGATAGCAGTACGTACTCTGTTAAAAAAAATACTGCTTTTTAATGTTCCATTAACCCCAGAATTGTTTCTACTGAGCATTATACCAGACAATAGAGATAAGACAAAGAACTACCTAGTTTTATATATATAGTCACTGCAGCCAGAATTCTGTATGCTAAGAACTGGAAGAAATCGGAGATATCGAAACAAAAGGGACTCATTGAGAAGATATGGGAAGCGGCAGAAATGGGTACACTATCAGAAGTGTTGAAAGACTGTCCGATACAAAAGGCAACTGAACGATGGGATTTATTATATTTATTTATTTATTTATTTATTTATTCCATTTATACCCCACCTATCTGGTCATTGTGACCACTCTATATATATATAAAAGGCTTGAGTCACCAGATAAAGCTTAAATAGAATTAAACTAAGATATAACTGTAAGTTGAAACCTGGAGGGCATCCAAATTGTAAAAAGGCGAAAAGTGGACTTGATATCACAACGTAAACAAACAGATTGGATGAAGTACATTTTATGTACTCCTTCCTCCTCTCTCTTTTTTTCCCTACATCCCTCTCTACCTTTTGTATTCTTTACCTTATCCCTAGTTATTAAAAATAAAAAATAAATTTTAAAACAGTAAAGAAAAAAAGAGGGAGAGGGAAAACACAGAAAAATGAAGGAAGGGATAGTGGTGCAGTTAGGTGAAATAGAACCACTAGAATGGACCGTGTATGTGTACCTGAAAGGGGGGGGGGACTTTGGAAGAAGGGGATCAAGTCAATCAACCAACAACACCTACAGAATGAGAATGGGCTTGACACCCCTGCTGTGGGACCATCTGTCCCAGCCTGTGGAACCCAACACAGAAACCAAATCTTAAATAAATATTTTATGCACTTTAAGGTTTTAAATCTTGAGTTAAGTCTTGGTGATCCATGGCAACAAAAGATATTTAAAAGGAGTTCATGAAAAAGAAAAGATTAGGAATCACTGTCATAAGGCACTTTGTCAACAGCTTAGCTGAAGTCAAGATACATTATGTCTACAGCATTCCCACCATCTACCAGGGAAGTTACCAATCAAAAAGTGAGATAAGATTAGTCTGGGAGGATTTGTTCTTGACAAATCCATTTTGGCTTCTAGTTACTACTGCATTATTTTCAAGGTGCTTGCAGAGTGACCACTTTATAATCTGCTCCAGAATTTTTCCTGAGATTGATGTCAGGTTGACGTGTTCGACATTCCAAGATTCTTCCTTCTTGCCCTTTTTGAAGACAGAGACCATGTTAGCCCTCCTCTATTCAATCATCCTGTATTTCACTCATCCTCCATGATTTCAAGAAAATAATTCAGTGGTTCTGAGAGTTCTTCAGCTAGTCCCCCCCAATATCTTGGATGCAGTTCATTCAGCCCTGGAAAACTGAACTTGCTCAAAGAAATAAGATATTCCTTGACTATATTTATTTTATCAATCTCAAGGTGCAATCCTGTCTTCTCAACTTGTACTTCATATTTGCCTGGAAGATCGTTGAGTCTTTTGGGAGAAGACTGAAGTACAAATTAAGCACTTCTGCCTTTTCTTTGTTGTCTGTTATCATCTCATCCCCAATGAGTAGCTGAGCCTCTGTTTCTTTTCTCCTTCTTTTGTTACGCACATACTTGATTAATGTTTTTTTGTTGCTTTTAGCATCTCTTGCTAATCTCAGCTTATTCTCACTTTTTGCTTTCCTGACGCCATCATTGCAGTTTTCTGCTACCTGTCTCTATTCTTCCTTTAGATTTTGGCCTTCCTTCCAACTCCTATATGTGTCCTTTTTATATTTCCAGGTCCTCACTTTTTGTGAATTTGTAATGGTCTAATAAATGTACCACCACCCCTTGCTTTGCATCATGTACAAGACCCCACTTTTTCCCCTTTCGGTAGAAATTTGCTCTTAGCAACCCAGAAGTTAAAAGATAAAATGCTGCTGAAGAATGCAAAACTGTTTCAATAACTGTTGACTTATCAGTGGTTCATAATCTTGGGTCCCCAGATATTCTTGGACTAAAACTTCCAGAAGACTTTAGTACTAGCTGTGCTGATCAGTATTTCTGGGACTTGTAGTCCAAGGACATTGGGAACTAGCTGCTGTGCTCCCTCCAGATCTACTTTGTCAGATAACATCCTCTACTTTAAGCCTCGCCCTCTGGGAGGTTCCTCCCCCCAGCCAAAACAAAAACAGAAATTCTGTGACTTCTGTATATTTTCCGATCCACTGATGCTTCTGTATAGCATGGATTTGCAAACTGATTAGGATTAAGATTCGATTTGTTATGATGGTCTTCACTGTTTGAAGATCTATTGGTTTTAATAGTTTTTATAGGTTTGTTCCTCCTATTTGTTTTCAATGATATTATGGTGTGTGTGTATATTTTGACATTCTCCCAATTTACCGTGGCAAGTACCCATCAACAAAATGCAATATCTTTTTTTGGAACAGTTCTTGTCCCACTTTTTAAATTCCTCACAAAACAAGAACAATATACTTCACATGAAAAGAAAGAGTATGTATACTGTGTGTACAGTTCTGTGATGATTTTGCAGCAGAAATTGTTTCTAGGGGACAAAAATATCCTATATATTTGCATGAAGGTTAAACAATTTAAGTAGTGCTCATGCTGATTTCTTAACTAGTTCATGGTTTTTCTGGTTCATAGTTCAGTTCATGTCCATCTCTGTTCAGCACTGAACACTTACTTCATATAATAAACAAATAATCATTGTAATAAATATATCCCTATAATTTCTTATCAACTTCCTTAAATGCTTAGAATAGCTACAGAGGATGTCCCTTCTTATTTAAAAATGTTTAAAAGTGAAAAGAGAAATGAAATGAAGTTTGGGAAGGAAGCATAGGTTGGTGATACAACACCTGCCAGACACATTAAAGGTCTTGGATTCAAACCTCCACATCTCCAGCTAAAATGATCGAGCAGCTGGTGATGAAAAAGACCTCTGGCAGAAATCCTGAAGAGTTCACAGTGCTAGGATAGATGGACAAGGAGTCAGATCTAGTGCAAAGAAGGTTCATTCGTTTAGTTGTTTAGTTGTGTCCGACTCTTCGTGACCCCATGAACCAGAGCATGCCAGGCCCTCCTATCTTCCACTGCTTCCTGTAGTTGTGTCAATTTCATGTTGGTTGCTTCGCAGACACTGTCCAGCCATCTCATCCCCTGTCATCCCCTTCTCCTCTTGCCGTCACACTTTCCCAACATCAAGGTCTTTTCCAAGGAGTCTTCTCTTCTCATCAGATGGCCAAAGTACTGGAGCTTCAGCTTCAGGATCTGTCCCTCCAATGAGCACTCAGGGTTGATTTCCTTTAGAATTGATAGGTTTGTTCTCCTTGCAGTCCAAGGGACTCTCAAGAGCCTCCTCCAGCACCACAATTCAAAGGCATCAATTCTTTGGTGGTCTGCTTTCTTTATGGTCCAGCTCTCACTACCATACATCACAACAGGAAAAACCATAGCTTTGACTATTCGAACTTTTGTTGGCAAGGTGATGTCTCTGCTTTTTAAGATGCTGTCGAGGTTTGTCATCGCTTTCATCCCAAGAAGCAGGCGTCTTTTAATTTCGTGGCTGCTGTCTCCACCTGCAGTGATCATGGAGCCCAAGAAAGTAAAATCTGTCACTGCCTCCATATCTTCCCCTTCTATTTGCCAGGAGGTGATGGGACCAGTGGCCATGATCTTAGTTTTTTTTATGTTGAGTTTCAGGCTGTTTTTTGCACTTTCGTCTTTCACCCTCATTACAAGGTTCTTTAATTCCTCCTCACTTTCTGCCATCAGAGTGGTATCATCTGCATATCTGAGGTTGTTGATATTTCTTCCGGCAATCTTAATTCCGGCTTGGGATTCCTCCAGTCCAGCCTTCCACATGATGTATTCTGCATATAAGTTAAATAAGCCGGGGGACAATATACAAAGAAGGTTACTGGATTCCAAAGGGAAAGTTCAATCATATCCAGCTGCAATGCAAAACAATACCCTGGAGATTTTGGAGCTAGCTCGTTTTTGTTTTGTTTTGTTTTTGGTTCTTTCTTTAACTGACACAAGGAAGAGGCAAATTATCTGCATACAAATGACGGGGAGGGGAAGATTAAACCTCCACTTCCCATACACAGCAATCCCCATCAGGATAAATCCACACACTTATCAGAGTAAAGAAAAAACAAGGAAGAGAGCTACAAGCTGCACCATTAATATACAGTTCTGCAGGTGCTTTTGGTTGCTCAAGGGCTTCCTTTCTGCACAGCAACATTGGTAGACAGGCAACTCTGCATATGCAGTTGAAGCATCCATAGATGGGGGAGCCCCCAACACCAGAGGAAACTGGAAAGAAAAGATTTGCATGCCCTGAAGTGTTATGAGTTCATCAGCATGATGATGAGCCACTCGTTCGTTCGTTTAGTCATGTCCGACTCTTCGTGACCCCATGGACCAGAGCACGCCAGGCCCTCCTATCTTCCACTGCCTCCTGGAGTTGTGTCAAATTCATATTGGTTGCTTCGATGACTCTGTCCAACAATCTCATCCTCTGTCGTCCCCTTCTCCTCGTCTTCACACTTTCCCAACATCAGGGTCTTTTCCAAGGAGTCTTCTCTTCTCATCAGATGGCCAAAGTACTGGGGCCTCAGCTTCAGGATCTGTCCTTCCAGTGAGCAGTCAGAGATGATTTCCTTTAGAATGAATAGGTTTGTTCTCCTTGCAGTCCAGCACCACAGTTCAAAGGCATCAATTCTTTAGCGGTCAGCTTTCTTTATGGTCCAGCTCTCACTTCCATACATCACTACAGGGTGGCCATTTAGGCATTGGCCGAGGAGAGGATGCTGGTTTGTTGGTAATATAGATACAAAATTGGAAATCTTTACAATCATTTGAAGAGAAATGCAACACACCTCACCGGAGGTGGAGGCAAGAAGGTAACCACAGGTCCCGCATACTGCTCAGTATCCCACCTGGATGCTTCCTGCAGATGGGTAACTTCATGGCCCCTATTCCTCCTATTCCATAGAGCAGCCACTAGAACATAAACAAAATGGAGTATGAAAGAAGGCACTGTGCTAATTTATAGGTAAAGATGAAAAATTAAAATGTATAATTTGTATAATTTAAACAGAATTCTAGTGCCTCTCAAGTACAAAAGACCGTGTGATCAATGTGACCTCTCACTCTGCAGTGGCTGGGCAATTTAAAGGTCCTTGCTTGTTCTCTTTCCTTTTTTCTCTATTTAAACTGGACTAGAAGTGGGCAGCTTTTCAAATGGAGGACTGTCCTCTCTAAATGCAGGGGCTACCCTATTTATTAGAGTTCTCAGTCTTATGCCAACATGGACTGAAAAGCCTTTCAAAATGAGGGCACCTTTGTTCAGAGAGAGGCCTATCTATGCCTTTGACAGCCTTTCACAGGGCAGATCCTCTCAGAATGACGGGTGTCCTCTGACAGCCGCTCAGAGAGAGGACTCTCCTCTGCAGACAGGACCTGTGGCTCCTTTAGCAGCTACTCCAATGGGAAAGAGAACACACACTTATCTCTGGATAACACAAAGTGGACCTCATACCAGGCTGCCTCCCTTACCCACCTGCACTCCCCACCCCCTCCACCCTTGCTGAAGAAAATAAAAGTTGAAAATTGACAGGCCAACTTGGCGACAAGCCAAGGATGGCCTTCTTGTGAGCAATATGCTCTTAGCATTTATTTAAAGCAGTAAGACGAGAGGACAGTTCAGAGCACTGGATTAATTCCACTTTCTCCCTCTCCCTTCCTTCCTTTCTCTCTCTCTCTCTCTCTTTATTACGAAAATAAAAGAGACTTTGAAATATTAAGAGATAGTGGGATTAGAGCCCTCTCCTGCTAGCCCCAGTATTTCCTCCCCTATTAATTTCCACTTGATTAGAATTCTTTTTGAAGTATTTAAATATGGACAATAGGAAAAGGGGAGGGTGAAGTTATTGAATATCAGTTAAACTGTATTAATATAAGCTCAGTTCCTGCTTTTATATAGATACTACATATATATGGATAGTCTCCACTAGGAATAAAGTAGACCTAGCCCTCCTCCCCCACCTCAAGTAATTATGATTTTTTAAAAAATATATATTTAAAAACTATAATGAAACTCTTAAAACTTTAATAGCCCATTTATAAATCCCTGGCTTAAAATTTAAATGCTTCTTTAAAAAAAGTTTTAGAACTGTAGAAATATGATTTTTCACCACTTAAAAATATTTTTCCCATAAGAGACACATTTATCATGTAAAACTTGTGAAGCAGCAAGTATGACACAAATGCTCTCCCATTGCCCCGATGGAAAATTTGAAGCCAAGAGGTTATCAAGGAGTTTTAATGGGCATCTGTTTGTATAAGGGGAGGGCCTGGTGCTCCCATGGGTGAGGAGCAATTGTCAGCCAGAAAAACTAGACTCCTATCCCTTCCTGATTGTGCAGTGTTATGATCCAAGGACATAAAGCTTCTCCTTTTTAATGAAGGCTTAAGCAGTTGCAGGGTACAGAAGCGAAACGGGGAGTCCTTTCCCCCTGCCTCCTGCTTCTTTTCTTTTTGATGGACAGCAGCGTACTGCCTTGTCATGGCCATTTTGCACATCCCGAGTCATCATCTGCTGTGTGTCAAGCTATTCTTTGGGGGGCTTTATTTATAAATCAGTCCTTTTAATAAAGCAGATTTAGATATCTCTGTTTAGATTCATAAATCCTTTAAAACACACACACACACACAAGCTAAGCACCACATTTTGATTTACAAGCCATGACTTTTAGCGTCAGATTTAAATACCTGACTGACTTCTGAAACATTCGATTGGCTTATGAGTCAAGGAAATAGATTTACAAATCCTAAAACAGATTTACAAATCCCGCAACATAATCACAAGTCATGCCATTGAGTTCTAAGCAAAATAAATAAATAAACGAGGTGGTGTTCATTTACAAATCTCTTCTTTGCATTTGGAACACAAGAGACTGATTTACACAGGGAAACTCTGAAGCCCTGTCACTATTATGACAGGCTTTTATAGATCCAGCACTCACATTTTAACGCCAAATTCTGATCTATAAATCTTAATCGGATTTTCCGTATCTGATTTCACCTGCTCTATGTACTAATGTTCTGATTTACCAATGAGCTATGTAGTCATCTTTTTGTGTCTAATTTGTGTTTCATGATATGATTTGGTACTATGTTAGCAAGCAGTTAAGACTGACCATAAGGCAAAGTGAGGTGGTTGTCTTCCAGTGTAGTAGGCCAGCTCAAGAGCACAATTCATAGGCCATGGCCCACAGCAAATTTCTTCTACATCTTGCTGCCATCTGCCATGAGTCATGACCTACTGCCTGAGACAACCACCTCACATTGCCTAATGGTGGGACAGGCCCTGACTAGCCTTACCTCTTGTTGACATTGTCCCAAACCACATCATGAAAGATGCTTCTCATTGCCAATTCTGAAGAGAGAATATATGCTACACAGAAGAGGAGAAGGCACCATCTTTTCTTTATTTTAGGCACTAAAATGTCTTGGGGCAGCTGTAGTACTGATAATGCAATGGGAGGCACAACCAGCTCCCCAGGATATGTGTGATATTCTTGCAGCTGTCTAGGGAATGACTTTGTCAAGTATCCTAATGGTGACAATAATTTGACTTCCCCACCATGAAAAAGCACCAAAACAGATGTTGTGTAATCTGTAAATGTTGTAAAGGTGTACATTTTTATTTATTTATTTTGCTGTATACATGGTGATCCTGCACACCTTGAATACATGGAGGTAAAGCTGGTAATGGGAAATATAACATGTTCCTTCCCCCTGCCCTGGTCCCAACAGCACCAACTCTCTGAAACTACTCTTTAATTTCTAAGGGTAGTATCTGCTGGTGCTAGAGATGAAATGTTTGTTTGGACTCTGCCAGGAGGAGAAAGAATTAAACTCCTTCTCCCTATTCTATCCTCCCTATTCTATCCTCAGCCCTGGAGGAGCCGATGGTTGCAGGGCAGGGAGCTTGACAAGGAAGGGTATGGAGTCTTGAGGAGCTCAATTGCCTTCCAACTCCACTTGGCTTTGGGCATCATCGATGTCAATATCAAGCAGAGACCAAAGGCCAAGTATGCTGGTCACATTTCGGTAGAGGAAGCTGGGGACATGAAAGGAACCACTATAATCAGCCATCACATGGTATCCATTAGAATCCAAGAGATAGGGAAGGCAACAGAAAGTCATTATATCATATATCCCAAGTATACTTGTCATGGCTGGATAGAAATGTACAAAGTCTCTTAGTACCCAGTGGGTTTTAGATGGCCTGAGAATGATAAGAATCTCCAAGGTGAAAGTCACATGAGCAGCTATAATATATAAAACATATATCTGGGAGAAAATATTGCAGTGCATTCGAGGAAATAAGAATGGATTAACATTAAGATCCTTGAAGTGAGAAAAGATCCCGCCATATACAGACATTCCGGAAATGAAGACACATAGCACCATTATAGAGCTGCACATACATGCAGTCACTCCAAACTTTGTTCCATATGCTGATCGAGTAATGTTTATACAAGGAAATCCCATAGACATCAGTATTGTACTGATATATGCCCCAACTGCTGATAAAGATGAAAAAACAGGGGGAAAAAGATATCAAATGTATTGTAAGATAGATGAAATAGCAAAGGTTAAATTTCATTAACAGACAGTTTTAATACTAACACACTAAGAAACAGGAAGAAGCTTGTCAATATTTTCTAGAAAATATGGACTAGGAATATTTATTTATTTATTTATTTATTTATTTATTTATTTATTTATTTATTTGTTTATTTATTTATTTATTTATTTATTTATTTATTTATTTATTTATTTATATCCCACCCATCTGGTATATTCTACCACTCTGGGCAGCTTACAGAATATCAAAACAATTTAAAAATCATAAAAACATTAGCATGCAACAATAACAAATAGTTAGAGTCTGAGTTTGGAGTTAGAGAGGATTTCAGTTAGAGTCAGGGATGAGTTAGGGATTGGTGTTAGAGAAAATCAGTTTAGGCAGTTAGGACCAGCCTTGAGTTGGAGAAGAGTAATAGAGAGATAGGGAATAAGAAAAGAAATGAATAAATACTGGAAGTAACTTGATCTTATCCAAGCTCATATAAATGTTATAAAAGCACAGTTGATTGCATGAATAAAATAAGACCATCCATGATTTACTTTACTTGATTTACTTATGAACTCTTTAATAAACATTGTTTGATTAAATAACACTGATACTTGATGTAGTGAGGAGTGACTCCTCTGGTGGCAGTGGAAAGGGTTGAAAAACAAATATCAGTCCCAAAAGAGAACCTGGGTTGTGTGGAGAAACAAACAGGGGAACTGGGCTCATGGCATAAAGTGAAAATGAATGTGGATTATAAATGAATGCAGAGAATTAATAACTTTGTGAACAACAATTTGTAGAAATTAAATAACCAAGTGCTGTTGTTTACCTGTGTAAAGGTAAAAGTTAAGATTCCCCTTGACAATTTTTTTCGTCCAGTTGTGTTCGACTCTAGGGGGCAGTGCTCATCCCCGTTTCCAAGCCATAGAGCCAGTGTTTTATCCGAAAACAATCTTCTGTGGTCACATGGCCAGTGCGACTTAGACACGGAACGCTGTTAGCTTCCCACCGAGGTGGTCCCTATTGATCTACTCGCATTTGCATGCTTTCGAACCGCTAGGTTGGCGGGAGCTGGGACAAGCGACGGGCGCTTACTATGTCGCGTGGATTCGATCTTATGACTGCTGGTCTTCTGACTCTGCAGCACAAGCTTCTGCGATTTAGCCCGCAGTGCCACCACGTCCCTCCCGTTTACCTGTATATATTATTGTTAATGAAGGATTTCATGAAGGCGCCAATATAATCACACACTCAAAAGGCTGAGATATAAATGCCATTTGCTCTAAACTGACAGGAGTATTTAGTAAATGTGACCAACAACAACCTGAAAAACAGAAATATAGATGCAAAAAAGGAGTATATGATAGAAGAAATATTGTAACGAATAAAAAATAAAAATAACATCAGATATGAAGAATTGTATAAGAATTAAATAAAAATTAGGAAAGCCAAAAAATTTATGGTGGTCTGATAACATACAGAAATAGAAGCTCTAGAGAAAATGTGCATAAACTTATACATTGTTACAGCTGATAATTCAAGGTAAAATAAAAGGGGAAAGAAGGGAAGGAAGTAGAATAAACTGAATAACTTTAGAAGCTGACTTGAATTCATTATGATATCCAACCTATGTAGGAGAGGAATGAAGGGGGAAGTCCAAGTCACATCTAGTTTGTCCTTATGATAAACCACAATTTTTTAAAATTAGCATTGTGAAACCAGAAAAAAATACATTACTTAGCATGGGCTTTTTCACCTTTACCACATGTATCATATGCTATACCATATATATTGCATAGCTATACTGCAGGTGTTACTACTTTTAGCGTATGCTCTGCCAGTGATAACGAAATATGTAGTAAAATCAGGAAATATGTCGGTATGTAGAATATTTATTTATTTATTTATTTATTTATTTATTTATTTATTTATTTATTTATTTATTTATTCATTCATTCATTCATTCATTCATTCATTCATTCATTCCAGGTATCTAGTGGCAAGCCACTATATTATCCGGTTCATGACTGGTTCACACATTCCATGTTCATCAAGTGACAGCATGTATGTGTGAGTGAGCCGGCAAAGATCAAACAAGAGAATATGTCATCATTCTTTTATGGAAGAATGAATGGTTGCTTCTTCTCCCCAGAAGGACTTATCACAGGTATAAAGCCTATTTGGCAGAAAACTGATAGCATTACCAGAGAAGACAGCTCTGCTGCATACTGTCTAATCCACAGGGTGTTTTCACCCTCTTCTTTCCTTACTTTAAAACACTTTTGCTGCTGCTATTTGTCTCCATTCTCTTTTCCTGCTTCAACAAGGCCAGATTCAAAGGACGTGTCTTGCTGACTTTGCTTTAAGCTGGCAATGAGATTATTTATTAACTGTTTTGTTTTCTTATTGATGCTTTACACAAACATATTATGTGATAGGTACTTCTTGTTTATTAATGATGTCTTGTTTACTTGCTATGAATCTTTTCTGATTTTTCTTCAATAATGCATTGCTAATGTTCAGTCTTGCTTTGAACCTATTGTTTATGGAAAGGAAGTACACAAATAAAATGACCGATTGATTGATTCCATTAATCATGACAGTGTATCACTTTGCAGACAATTTGCAGACATAACAAAACAGAATACTCCTAACACAACAGAAGCCTGTCAAAATATTAATTTAAATATTAATATTAATTTTGCAAGCAGAATGAATTCTGGAAAATAAATCTATTCCGAACAATTTAAATAACATTATTTATATTATCAGATGAATTGAAATTTGGGGGATGAAGAGTAATATATATTCATACACACATTGACACAGTACCAAAAGCAGAAGGAATCCCAGCCCCTCAAGGGGATGATTCTGGCCTGGGAGGTACACCTATAGAGTAGCTGACTGTTAATTTAAGCTGTAGACTTCCCATGGAGCTGTGTGTTCCTGAAGCCTATTACTCTGCAGCCACCAGTGGATCATAGAGAAGCTAATGGGGATTTTAATTTCTGTTCCTACTTCATTTTCCTTCATGGGTGGCACAAGAAGGAAGAAGAAAGGTTGAACCTGTGTCTTTTTCTAAGTATCCCTCAACTGTCTTTCCTCTCTCAATATTTGTCTGTCTTTATTCTCTCTTTATGGAAGATACTTCTCCTTTCCAAAAACATATTTGGAAGTTAAAAATATATAGATATGTCTATATATGTACTATATATGTACGTGAATCCTTGCTTGCCTAATTATTGTGTATGAGAATTTTTTTTCTCCTTGGCTATTATCCACAAGGCCTCTTACACGTGTAAGAATACTTTTTTGCCTAAATTGAGCAACTGCACAAAATTACAGTGATTACCATGATATTGCATGAAACTCTGAATATGAAAAGCCAGAAGCATTAGATGGTTTGTTTGAACCTTTTCCAGCCACCAATCAGTACTTCTATACTTAAAGTGTATGTTTTTGTGGTTTGCTTTAGTTTTATGTGGAGGAATTCTGCACACGTTCCTATATCTATTTTTAAAAGTGTTCCTTGTGTCATTCTTATGCTGGAGATGAGAAATCTCACAACAGTTCAGTAATCTCTCGGTCTAAATATATATTATGTATGTATTTATGTCTGTGTATATACTGAGGATGTGAATTCTTGCAAAATTCCTCATTTTTCAGGAGATAAGCTTCCTTGTACAAACAAGTAATTTTGGGAGAATTTGTTGTATCTCTGCTACAGAGCTATTAATAATTATATATGCCATAAGACATCCTGAGTCATTTTAAGAAAGGGGCATCTAATCACTGAAAGACTAAAAGAACAAATGGAACAACAGAAGCACAACTGGCCCACAGTATTTTGTTGTCTGAGGCAAATGGAGATTTCTTCCATTCTCCAAGCAAAGACATATCATATCAAAGACAAGCCTTTGGCCCCTGAGGTAGAACATCCTACAAGGATGTATCCGCCTGTACAGCAGTAAAAATATATCGATAATACATTATATTAAACAATCAGCTGCTGCCTCATTGTGCCCAAGATCAGCTACATTATTACAGTATACGGCTGGGCCTGCAGCAGAAGATAGATTCTAAGTCACAAGTAGACTGAATACTGTATCCTGTGGCTGCTGGTTCTTGAGATTCTTCACACAGAATGCTAGTCAGTGAGGGCTGCCTTTGACTGATACTCCAAGATCTCCTGAAGTTCTTAAGTAAGAATGCATGTCAAAGAGCAATGCATACAGATCAGTCACTCCTTAAACATGAAGAGAGGTATACATTTTGCTTTATTCACCCACCATACATTGGTGGTCACAGGATAGAATTTTAATTCAAAAAATTATTTAAAACCAAATAACAGAGCACACACATAGTTACGCCATCCAAATTAAAACACACACAGCACACATAAAGACACACACACAAAAGACTGGTTGGAAATAAAAATCCTTTCCATTTTAATCTCTCTCTGTGTGTGTGTGTGTGTGTGTGTGTGTGTGTGTGTGTGTGTGTGTGTGTGTGTGAGAGAGAGAGAGAGAGAGAGAGAGAGAGAGAGAGAGAGAGAGAGAGAGAGAGAGAGAGAGAGTTAGCTATTAAGGATCCCACATAGCCACAGGCAAATTTTCTCCTCGCCTTCTTTCGGAGGTCTATTTTTTAAGCAGAGATTGCTCTGGCGGTTCAAGGTGCTATCGAGCACCAACCGGGGGACAATTACAAGGCTCCAGTTGGAGTGTCTGAGGCGATACTTGCATCTGATAAGGTTGAAGGGGAATAATGGGAAGAAGGGAAATGATAATGGGTTGCTGAATGGATGGGATGAGGTATCATTTCCAAAGTGCCTGGAGACAGAAGCAGCTGCTAATGCAAGCAGGGATATTCTCTCTCTTTCTCTCTCCCATTTCTTTTCCATTTTCCTTGCATAAGAATATACGCGCGCACACACTCTTCAAAAATGATTCTTTTTCTTGCTCCGAGCTACTGCACTAATAGTGCTTGCCAACATGTTTGATAGCAGGAGGGTGCCTCCAGGAGGGTCCTCTCTTCCTTAGCAGTCTCAGAACAGGTAGAAAACAGACTTTTCTCCCTCCTTCTCCTTCCCTCCATCCTTCGCATGATCATTTTAAAAATGTCCAAAGCAATAATATGCAAGTACACATCTGTGCCAAAATTTATAAAGGAGGAATATTTTGTCCTTATGAGACTTAGTTGGGACCAAAAGTGCTTAGTATTGGGCTGATGTTTGACAATAGGCATGAGGGATACATGGCTCTCCAGACACCTTTGGGCTGCACCTCCGAGACTCCCTCCCCATCACCTGCAGTAGGTAAGGCTAGTGACAGCTGCAGTCTATCAAGAACTGATAGATCATGATTGCCCACTCCATTTTGTACTGAATAGGCATCTGGAATTTCATTGGAGAATGTGAATATTGTCAGCTTCAGATCTAGAAGCCCTTTGTGCCTCCAAATGAGGCAGGAGGAGCAACTCAAAGAATGCAAGTAAGTCTTAGGTGGGGTTCATTAAAGCATCCACTGGAGATGCAAAACACAACCAGGATTGCTCAATGGGGAAAACTAGAATTTCTTCATCCTGGCTCCACCTACCATTGGCTCCATCTCCACCTACAATTGTGTTCATCCATGGCTAAGATGCATCTAAAATATCCATTGTCATTTACTGTAACTTAGTTCAAGCCTTTGTCTGGAATCCCATGAGGGGACGTGAGTATTGTCAGCATGGAAAGGTAGGTAATAAGGAGCAACAGCAAGGAAGTGGGGTAGACTCTTGGGACTCGACAGCGAGTGCCCTGCTGGGCTGCAGCTCTAGGTCTTGGTTCTGTGGGTCTGTTTTCCAAATGAGCCCTGCAAGCACAGTAAACTTTGCAATGGCTTGAAATTTTATACCATGCAGCTACTACTAGAAAAATCCAGCCCAAATCGGAGGCTAAAAAGAAAGAAAATCATGTTCATGAGCTCCATGTATGAACAAAGCACCAAAGTAGGAGTCATCCATAGAAACCGAAATCCCACAATGTTTCTCTAATCCAAAATTCCCCCCATCAACCCCTTGTTCTGTCTCTCTCTCATGATATTGATCAAGAGACAACTAAAAGTCTGTTGCCCACAGCAAGTGGGAAATGAAAGTGTGTGAGGCAACCCATGAACGAGCCATCCGCAACGTTCAGTGGCTGCATCCTCTTTCAGAGTTATAGAGCACTGACAAATACAGCCACCATCTCTGTACCATGATCTGGTCACCCTAATTATGTGCATAAGAGTAAGTCTTTGGCCCAGAAATCCAGAACACCACTCATTATAATGGTCTGGAGGGTTCTCAAATGATGCCTTGGTGGCTTACTCTGTTATGAGGTAGTAACATATTATTTTCGATAGAAGACAGCCTCCCTCTTCATAGGACCATCATGTCTAGAGTACAGAACTAACTAATTGCACAACTCTCTATGTAGAGTTATCTATCTGTTAGCAGAATCTCAATTCTAAAGAGTTCGTCATAGATGTGTGAGACCTAGAGAGAGGCCCTTGTGATGTCACAGGTGATGGATTCTTGTGATGTCTAAGAAATAAGACCTTTTCGCTACACATGAGAATGGTCTCTCGGTGTCAGATATACAGTGTAAGGAGCTTAAGATGGTGCTTCCGGGCATGTCTAAATAGCATGTGCTTAAACCATGAGAATGAACCCTGAAATCTAGGGTTGGCAGAATGGCATCTTCTCATTCCTTGAGATTTTTCATCCAAAACCTGAGATTTGGAGAATGCACTTCCAAACACAGGTCTAAAGCCAGGCAAGTTAAAAACAGACAATTTCAAAAGGGTTAAACACTTGAACATTCTTGTCGAGGGGGTCGTCAGATAAGAGAACAATGAAAACCCAAGGCCATTCAAGTGGACAGATGTTTTTTTAAAAATGGATCTTTCAAAAGGCTACTGTTGGTTCTAGAGGAAATGTATCCAGATTCTACTCAGGAATCTTAAGCATACCAAGTACAGATCAAGTGAAATCAGTCAGTATCTTTTTGGTGGAGGGAAGGGGGTTTGGAGAGAGAGAGAGAAAAGAAAGAAAGGGAGAAAATGTGGTTTTCTTTCTGAGCCTTGAAAGTGAATCTGTTTGGTACAGGGCTGAAAAAAGACAGCTTGTAAGTAACTGGAGAAAGTGTTTACTCAGTGAATTAGTTCAGCTTCCATTGTGTAGAGCGGATTAGGGCCGCAGCAGTGGATCAAGCTTCCCGTTTCAAGCTAGAGAGGCGCACTATTAGCTACCTCCAGGGCAGGACTAATTATCATAGGGTTTAGGCCATTAAAGGGCTTTAACTACCAATGGTCTCTCTTCCCAGGCCTGGATTAACTCTCTGCCTAAGGCAAACTTCCTAGATAACCATTCTTCCTAATGGTCTGCTTTGATTTCTTTGCCTCTCCCTCCCTCCCTCTTGCCTTTAGACTTGGCCTTATTGTTGGATCCACAATATAAATCCAAGCTTCCTTCCTGTACTTGCAAAACATTAGGGGGCTTTCAGGACATCCTTGTTCCCCATTGCTAACAATATTCCCCCCCCCAAGCACTCAGGGAGGAGTTTTGCTTTTCTTTGACAAAGCCATGCCTCCACACTTATCAGCTTCACGTGAAGTGCCATGGCTTGCTGAAGGGGGAAGCATGGATTCCAGTGGATCCTCATTCTTTTCACAGGTTTAGATGCATCACGACACCTCCAAACCCCCATGGAGAGCCTCTGATTCAGAGACTGCACAGATCAAAGGGAAAGAACCATTGATTGAAGATACACATTCCAAAATCATGTTTTTCTCACCATCAAAGTCACGCATGACACACATGGCAAGAGGTGCTGGATAAGTCAACCAACAAAATGCTAGATTAACCATTCAAGAGGGGAATCTAGAGACAATGACAACTCAAGGATCAATTAATGCATATTTTAAAGAATGGGTTTACTGGAGAATTATTCCAAAGAACATCATCTGTGCATATTCTGTATAATCTTGACTTGTTTGAAACTTTATTTTTGTCTTTCTAAAACAATCATAGCTAACACAACAATGAACGCAGTCATTGTCTGTCTCAGCTTGTGAAAAGTATTCTTGGAGATTATAGTAGCCATGGTTGCTGGAGCTATTTGGAGACTTTCCCACACCTCGTCCATTCAAATCACATGTCTGTGTTGCTGGCTAGGATCCAGAGAGTGGACATTTGGTTCTCGAACTGCAGGGTGTTATTCCTAGTCCCTTCCTTCCCTAAATCTCTAGAATGGTCAACAATCACTACGTCTCTATTTTAAACTAAAGGGGGTTATTCCCCCTACTATTAAAGGATGGTTATGGTGTTGAATGTAGAAATCACACTCACTCACAAAAGAGAAGACATTCCTATTTAAATTTATCTCGTAAAGACAAGTTGTTACTAACACATCTGCCTTCCACAGAGCATTGGTGTGCTGCTCAGAGTGTTCCCCGGGAAACACATTCCTGGATCAGAAGTTTCTTACAGCAGCTAGTCACCCCTGGGGGCTAGAAAAACCACATTTCTGACCCCATAATTGCTGCTATACATTGTTCCATTGGGTAAAAGGCACAAGTAAGAAACAAAGTCTTCCAGAAGGTGGCAGGACTGAGAGGAAGAACTGTAGTATCAGTAAATAATAGCTATAATTAAAAAGTTGCTGAAAAGAGAACAAAGCAACAACAACAAAAGAACAATATCTGCAATTTTTTAATGTGGAGGAAACAATATTTGCTTTGCTGCCATAGCAGGGCAGCCCTACTATTAGACAGAGAAAACTAACTTCTTTGTGAGGTTGATGTTATAATAGGAATGAGTTGTAGACGACTGAGCCAAGTGTCTCCCATGGCCTGCCTCCAAAGTTACCCTACTGCCTTGAGGTTTGGTGTAGAGTCACCAATCCCATTGCCAATACTGAATTAAGATACAGCTTCAACTCCTGTACATGGAACTGAGGGAGGAGGTGCCATCCTGTCTTTTGCTCCAGGCAACAAATGTCTTGGGCTGAAATACCATCTCTCATGTGGTTAACCAATTCAATAGACTGATCCTGATGATCTCTTCTCTTGACCACCGTATCCATCATTTCCTGTTCATTTATGGATGTTTTCATCTTATTTATTTTGAATGCAATTGTGTGCATACCTGCACTTATTTTTCCATTGCCTTCTCATTCCGTTTCTTATACTGCTGGCTATTTTGCAGAGCTTTGCATATATTCTACCGTCACATCCCCGTGTAACATCCCAAACTGTGATTTCAGGAGGGGTTTGCCACAATCTGTATGTACACACAACTTGAGCTCAGCAGGCTGCTGCTAATGAGAGAAGAAAATAGGTGTGGACCCAACAAAGCATTTCATTGTGACAAATGGGGGGGGGGGGACACAAGAAAAGGTGCCTGACCGGATTCATCTCATTCCCGTGCTGTCTTCTGAGAGAAGAGTTATAAACCTGGTCTATTGTAAAATGTATTAAACTGTATTACAGTCTTTCAATAGCCTACTTCCATCACATGAACCATTTTGCTTAGACAAAACATCACTGGTCAAACCAGGATTGTTTGTGATTTAGCTTTGTGGCACAGGCTGAGGCTTAATTTCTTTGCCCAGTTTCTTCTTTACATTCTTTGTAACGGTTTTCAAATCTCTTTTTTTAAAAAAATAATAGAACACATTTTTAATTTTCCTAGACTTTTTTTGTTGATGATTTGGTTCGGTTTGGTTTGTTGGTCTTTTGTTGGTGTTTTTGTAGTTTCCCTGAGCCTTTCTCTGCTTACTCAAGAAACTCAGGATCCAAACCAGTGGCATTCAACATGGTCTGCCCATTGAGGCCCCCAATGAGATATGCTATCTGGTGCTGATCAGTATTCTACACTGTTTCCAAAAAGAACTCATTGTTATGTAATAAAACACAAAAGGAAGCCACAGGCTAAAGAACATTTACACAAGGGCTGAAATGTAAAATGTGCTTTTTGGTCATTCTGATGTGACCTAATTTTATCTCCTCCAGCATGTTCCTCTGCAACCACACATTTTCCCCAATTGCGCTGACTTCTCCATCCTCTGTCATGTGGAACAAATGTTTCCTTTGGACCATGAGAGGCTGGCAGAAATGCCATTGCTGGACCCTGGGCTACTTTTATTTTCTATTGAATCTTGATGGAAACGCATACACAGCAAGTCGGGGCCCGTCCCTTTTCCCTTTGCGTTCTTTCCCCCCACTCTCTCTCCCTCTCCCTTTCTCTTTTTTTATTTCTTCCAGGAGTGCTGATGATAAGGAAAGCAATGTCTAAATCTTCTTAATGGTGTTTATGCAAGCAGTTTTGCTTAGCTGCAGTCTATGCCACCCTCTTCTTCATCCCCCCCTCCCCTCCCATCTCCCTGCTAATATCGCTGCTTCATTCCTTTCCCTGTTGGCTATTACTATGGACTACAGCGAATCTAAAACTAAATAATCCCCTTAGTGTCAAGTTTTCTGGGCTGAGCAAATAAATCTAACCAAATGCATTATCTAGGTAGAGAAGGCTGTTGTAAGGGAGGGGGAGGGAGATAAAAGCCATTTTACTTTAAGGCAAAAGAGTAAACCTCATTCACATTATGTACTTTTAAAAGTTATTTTTAATTTTTTTTAAACTTTGCTGCCCTATCCATTTTCTTCACTGTACACAAAAACACATGCTCAAATTTAATTAGAGAAACAAACAGAGCCCACAGTTCATTGTACAAAAGAAAGGCCCCAGATAAAGTCCTATGGAAATCCATCTACCAGGCTGGTACTGATTGCCCAATGGAACAGACTAAATAGGCCAGGCATGGGGAATTTAAGCAGCTCCAAAGGCAGTCTTCTGCCCTGCAGGATATATATATGGCCCTTCCAGCAAAGAAAATCAAATAGCAAAAAGCTAGAAGTCCAATTCTCCTGTTGTTTTTTTTCTTATGTAGGCCGTGACCTATTTAAAAAGCAAATAACCACCCCTGGAGTCTTCCATGAGCCAGATTCTTTCTTTCTTTCTTTCTTTCTTTCTTTCTTTCTTTCTTTCTTTCTTTCTTTCTTTCTTTCTTTCTTTCTTTCTTTCTTTCTTTCTTTCTTTCTTTCTTTCTTTCTTTCTTTGAAAAGAAGACCAAAGGTTGAACAATGGGGCAGAAAAAAACATCCTTAGAACATGCCAAACAGCCTCAGGGGTGCACTTTGCTCATCTCTCAAATAGATCAAAGCTCCCTCCAAATTTTTGGAAGAAGTCGGAAGAAGAAAATTTAAGAACTCATTTAAGAGGACAGAACACAGGATGGTTCTTCATCCTAAGTAGCATGATTTCAAAGTCTGCTGGGTTTGTCAGCACTTGGGATTTTGGATTGGTACCTTAAAGCAAGCAAAATGACTAGCTGACTGCACTAGAGAACTGGAATTCCATTATGATGTGAACCATGTTTGCATCCCTGCTGTAATTAGTTGTGGAGGCATATAATTATGGTATGTGCAACTGGAACCCCATAAGTGCAGAGCTTGGAAACTTACTTTTAAAGATGATAGCATTGGGGGGGAGGATGCTCTGAATCCTACCGCATCATCCAACCATTGGTCAACAATGAATGGCTTCAGGATGTTGCTATCTGAATTCGTCTTTAAAGTAACTTTTCTCTGTGTTAAAAATTCCTGAAATGGTGGCAGATCAACATTGTCTGGAATAGCGTAAAACACTGCACTCTATGAAATGATTGTGTTATTGGATTGTAAATTAGGTATCTATTTTTCCAGCTTAAAACCTGAGCAAACTCCACATGATCTTCAAAAGAGACGTGATTTTTTTTTCCTGTTAGCTCCCAGAACAATAAATAAGCACACCCTTGCAATTGTATGATTTAGTATGACCTTCCTTCATGCTGTCCTGGTCATATGGGACTTGGTTGACCCTAGTGGGTTCCCTGGGATGTCCCCTGCACATATATTATCAGTAACATGGAATCAGTGCTGCATGAACCCTTCTTATTCCATGGGGCAAAACCTGACAGATCTCTTCAATTTGATGCTTTGATTTTCTGGGCCCTCTTCACCTCTTCTTGCAGGATAATAGCACAAAACATAGAGATTGCTGACTTAATGAGACAGCACAACAAGTTATAGGTTATGGACATAAAGATTATATTAAAGATTTTTCTTTAAAACTAGGTCTGGGTGGGAACAAAAATGCATGCACTATCAAGTTTCATGTGCTTGTCTATTTCTAACAGAGACACCATAAAAGCTGAGCAGATATTCATGTGCTATTTTAGAACAGAAACCAAGGAATAAATCCTCAGCCAGTGAATATAACATTGATCAAAAAAAAAAGGTTGAATGAGTATGATTTAAAGCCACTGAAGATCTTGCTGATAGAATTCTCCACATGTATATCTTTGGATTGGTGAAAAATAACAGCTATGTTCTGGCATGGCTAACCTTTAAGCAATAGCTGTTCATACGATCATCAGAACATATAGTCCCTCTTGCATACACCTTATTTTTGAAACAGAGGGAAATGAACATAGCCACATGGAGATTCTCTTCTTTAAGAGAAGGGAAGCCTGCAAAAGAAGGTGAAGGAAGCATCCTTGGAACTATTCATGAGTGTCATGAATAGTTGAGACTGGAATTCCACCTGAGACCTGTCCTTGTCACCCTTTAAAAGCTCAAGACTGAGGAAGTGGTGAGAGAATTCCCTCTGCATAGTAGTGACTTGAGAAGCTAGGAGCAGAAGCCAAAGAAACTCACCCAAAAATTTAAGATGTAAGGGAAACATACCAACAACTTCCCTGGTGGGGCTTTGTCTCATCCCTTCATTCTGAGAGTTTGGTTGTCATTGTAAGTGTAGAGAATCTACACTATTTCACAAAAGAAAACACCTTGTGCATAGGAATGTTGAACAAAAAGCTGACCAGTGTCTGAGAAGCCCAGGGTGTTTGAAGAGAAGATAACCATGAATATTGGTGACAAAAGCAAAAACGACCGACAAGGTCAAGATATGTAACACTATGGAGGCGATACAAAATGAACTCCAGGTTCCACAGCTATCTGATGGCTGAGTTATTTGCTTCAACGTCAATGCTTCTTGGAGTTAAACATACAAGACAGCTGAGAGATGCTTAGTTGTGAAAGAAAGGCAATATATATGTTTTGTTAATATTTACAAAAAAAAATTCACTTGAAAAGTGTGTATATTTAAAAAATCGAATGCCAAAGTGTGTTTATTTGGAAAACCATGTCCAGAAATATGCACATTTGTATAAAACAACATGATAAAACACAAATATTTATATTTACCTCAAAAAATAAGAAAGAAACAAATTGACAGAAAGGGTTAATATAAGAAAAGCAGAATAGAATTGAACTGGAGAGATTGCTCTGCCCTTGGGAACAAGCATGGGGAATATGTATACCTATGAGGTATCCTAGCCTCTGGTTGTTGTGGGTTTTTCGGGCTCTTTGGCCATGTTCTGAAGGTTGTTCTTCCTAACATTTCGCCAGTCTCTGTAGCCGGCATCTTCAGAGGACAGCACTCTGTCCTCTGAAGATGCCAGCCACATACTATCCTAGCTGGCCACATTCTATCCTAGCCTCCTTTCCTACCTTTCAGGTAGGAAAGGTGTTGCACTGCTTATCCTATTTGATACCGTTTTGGTACCTCCTTGGACATGATGCCACCAGTGGTCCTAGCCCTTTGCTTATCCTCTCTCCCTTGGGGCCCACTCTATGTAACCACCTGCAGGGAGAAACCAACATGAGACAAGGCTGCTGTTGCTTTGTCTTGCTCCTGTCTTTGCTTTCCTCCACAGAGGGAGGAGGTAAGCAGGCAGCAGCAGCACAGAAAGAAGGAGCAGTAATTAGAGGTGGGCTGGGTCATGACAGTAGGCCCGCTCCTGCGGTGTGGGCTTCAGCAGCAGCCCAACAGCACCAGGCTTAGTTGCTAGTCCTGTTATCAGTGAATATGAGACAAAAAGAGGCCAGGGAAATTGAACAAGTGAGATTTGGCGGGGCAAACAAGATCCAGGAAAGGAAAGGGGAATATTTTTTAGAATGCTGATTTAGAGCACTATTAAAAATGCTGCCCACATAGCCTTTTAACCCTCAAAGATATCAGATAACTTTTTTTCCCCTACTGTGAGATGAAGTGGCTGTCATTATCTGAGAAGGTCTGTATCATATTGGAATCTGTCAGTGCAGGTCAGGGAGTCCATGGTGCTCTGGTCTCTGCTCCACCACTGAATTACATTTCCGAGGCACAATGGCTGCAGAATGGGTGGATGCTTTGTCATTTAAACTGCATAAAGAGGCAGAAATTGATTTTTATTGTGGATCTTCATATCTAATAAAGCTCTGAGGGGCTCTTTTCTTCTCCGATTGAATGGCCATTGAATGCTTTCAATCTAGTTCTGTGTTTCATGCCTAAACTGAATAGTGGCAGGAAGAAAATAGATGGCGGGAGAAGAGGCCAAGTCACTTTCCAGATTGAAAAGGATACCGCAGAGAAATAAATAAATAAATAAAAATAAAGTAAAATGAATCAGAAAAGCATTTAAGTGGAAAGGGGAACTTTTCTGATGCCGAGGAAAAATTGCTTTTCGAGGTTGCTGCGAGCAAGCCTGTTGTGTGGCTGCGTCAGCAAGGGCACCGGTGCATTAGTGCCTCCATGTGCCTATGTGCTGATGGGGAAACAGGCACTGCATTTGGAAATGTGACCACAGGAACCTTAGATGATTTGGCTACATCATACTGTGCTTTGATTTGAAGTTCTCATTTCCAATGCAAAGAGAGGGAGAAGTAGTAATAGCCTCTCTACTACCTGTATAACCACCTTGCAAAGGCCGGATATTGCCTTAGATTATCCAGCATTAAGTCACCTTTCATTTAAATTAATACCCAAACTAATTTTAGGCAGCTTTACATTTCTGCAAGAGAGTTTCCTGAGATGATAGGGCTGGCTCAGATCACTAGGTAATAGAAAGAGGCATTTTGGTATTTGTTGACACTAGAGGGGTTTTAAGAAGTTAAAGGACCCAAGAAACAGGATGGCTAAAAACCCTGAGACCATTTTGGGCTATTGTGAGTTTACGAAGGACCTCGCTTCTCTCCACCTCTATGATGCAGAGCAGACAAAGCAGGAAAAACATTTGAATTCCAGGAGGAAATATAACATTTGTTGAATCTATTCATTGCAGATTCAAGAATCATAAAAATGCCAGATTATAATTACAGACTGAAGTAATTTCATCTTTTGGCAGGATTACCAATCACAGCTAAGGGTCAAAATACACATAACATTAAATGTGGTGTTCTATCTGACATGTGCCCTTATTCAAACTGTGAGTATGAACAACTTGTAGTCCCAATCACCGAGTGCTTTGATCTAAAAAAAAAAAAAAAACAACTGCTCTTCCAAAGTTGCTATTCATATACCGACAAGCAATTCCATTTTGTTCAACAAAGATCAACAGTTTCTCAGACTCAAAAGTTTCTCTCAGTCCCACCACTTTCACAAGTGGGTCTGATGGGTACACAGGAAAGGGCCCCTGTTGTTGCTCCCAGATTTTGCAACTCCCATCCACAAAAGGTCAGACTGGCCTCATCTTTACTGTCCTTCCACAAGAAGGCAAAGACCTTTCTCTTCAGGCAAGCCTTCCTTCAGTAACTAGCTACCTGTATGTGATTTTTAGATGGAATGTTATGCATTAGTACTTCGGGGTTTTAATACTACTGACACTTTCCATTTCTGTATTCTCCATTTCTCAGAGTGGCATTTGTGGGTTTTTTCCTTTTTAATATTTGTATGCTCATCGTTCTCAGCTTTAAATATTGTCTTTCAATCTTCTAAGCTGCCTTGCGTCCTTTTTAAAGGAGAAAGGCAGGGTAAAAATATTTTAAATAAATAAAGGCAAATTCTAGGCATATTCCAAAGCTAAATAGATTCTAAAAGCATCTAGTCTGTCTGGCCTTCAGAAGGAAATTACACTGATCATCTTTCTGTTCGGGTTCATTATACACAACTAAGCTACACCAAGTATATTGAGAAACCAATTTTATATAAAAGAACAGGATAAGAATAAAAATATTATTATCACATCACAGTAATATAGTATTATTATAACAAAGGAGCCCAAATTTCTTTCTTGATCCATCTTAGATCAACAACTATACCTGATGAAATAGCCTTGCTAAGGCAGAACAGAACATTTCCTTTCATGACAATCTATTACTTGCTGAAATATACACAGTTCTTGAAGGCAAAGTATGCCTGTCTAGTTTTTCACATGACTATACTATATGTCAGCAACTGTTTCCGACTCTTCATTATCAATGGGAGTCAGATAAAACAGGAAGTGGTGATGAGGCACTACACCATTTTTAATAGCAGTGTTTCCTCTTTTTTAATTTTAATGTTGCCTTATCACAAATTTTATTTGGATGTTCCCTCATTCTTCAATTGTCAACATCTACCAAACTCAGAAAATTATTGTGAGGAAAGCGCTCCACGAAGGCTGTTCCAGTAAGGATAATAAACTAATTAGGACCAGTTCTCAGTCATTTTACTTTTCTCAGAAATCGTTTTTCTGTTTGTTAGGTTTTGTTTTAACCAGTATTTTAGGATGTGGTAACAACTTATTTATTTATTTTCTGATGGGGAGACTGGCAGAACAATTTGGATTCCCTGGAAATTTCCTTCTGTGGTTTTTGAATTTGAGGAAATTCAACATGTCTACTGCCAATTTTTAAAAAATGGTGCCATCCTTTACCACTCAGGGGGAACTGTTGTTATAATGCGAAGAAGTTGAATATCTACTGAAAAGCACACAGTTTTACATAGTGGCTGGATTGTTCCTTCAGCAGTTTGTTTTATTCATCATGTTAAGTATAGTTAAACACATCACTGAAGAAATAGCAATTATTGGAACAACACTCTAAAAAATCTATAGCCACAGTATACAATTCCATTCAACCCATTAGATTTATTTTTTGAAAAAAAAAAGTAATGACTTAAAAGTCACCCCCTGCCCAAAATATACATATGCTTTTTTCATGGAACAAGCCCTAAGGTTTAATAGACATCCCACCCTAAATGGCAAGTAGGAGAGTTCAGACATTAAAGGTGTAGTTCTACAAATGCCGAATGAGAAGTAAACTCAGAAATATTCAGAATTTATTAAATAATGCCATATTCATATAGTTCTGAATATATCATAATCTTAATTTAATGGTTCCCAAGTGTAATAATAATTCTTAATATTTGGAGTTGCATTTACTCCTATAGATTAAAAAGTAAAAGTCTGGCTTCCTGAAAAAGTGAAAGTGAAATCCATTTGTCTGGCAATCTGGAGTGATTTATGAGAAATGAAACTTAAACGACATTCTCTCACCAAGGATAGTGAGGGCAAACAACTCAGTGTCTCCTGGTTAGGGTTGCCATAGATTTTCCAAGGGAGGAGGCTTGTATGAGAACAAAACCTATAAATGATGTCAGTCTCTACCATTGACATCTAGAAGCAGGCACAAACATTAGAATGTTTTTTTCACATTTTTTATTTAAAATTGAAAAGAGGGCATAGCTGTTTATTAATCCCATGAGCATTTGCTGTTAGGATATACTCTAATGCAAGCCTGCACTGCAGCAGTTTTCTCTGTGTGCTTTTCTGAATCCTCAACTTGCCTTTACTTTTGCTATATCTCATTGTACATTGTTGATTTAATATAGTTAAGAATAAGATTTAGGATTAGAAGAAACATTGATTAATAAATTAACAGGGAAATATTCTATTAGATTTAGATGCCTTTGTGGTATATCAGGCAGATAAATAAGATTTTGTTATATATAGTTAATAGATTAATAGATTCTCCTCTCTCTCTCTCTCTCTCTCTCTCTCTCTCTCTCTCTCTGGAGGGGTGTTTTTGTGTGTGATTTTCATTGGAAGGGTTTGTGTTCTGCTACCACAGAGTCGGATGTTATTCTTTTTTGGGTAGAGTCTTCATTAAGTGTGAAATATGGGTGTGACAAAAATATTAGCCACTTGGAGAAGGCGGTGGAAATGCTACCTGCACCTACTGCAGCAGATTCTACTGAGAAGAGTGGGAGAGAGAAAGGGAAAAGACAGCTTACAACTGCTATTATGACCCCCTCAAGCAAAACCTGTCACCCAGCTACTTTGTTCAGTACTATGAAAGAGCAGCAGGCAGCAGTACAGGGTTGGTGTGTATCTGCCAAGGAGATGGAAGAAAAGCCACTGGTTCAAGATGGGGCAGATATGAGTGGACTTCAGACATGTTCCACTGATGTCTTTGTGCAATCCAACCAGGGCAAGGACCCAACAAAGATGACGAAAAAGGCACTTTTCTCCCCAAAATCCAGTGTGCCAGAGAAAGACAAGGATGGCATCAGCACAAACAGTCAGCTTGGGGAGCAGAAGTGCTGCCACTTTCATGGTTGGGAAAGAGATTTATGAGAGCACCAGGAGTTGCCTTTCAAATCTATACCATGCAAATTCATCATATTCAGGGAAGTGTTTACCCCCATACTCAGCAAATCTCTCCTGTGCAAAGAAGCATTGTGGTTGGTGGGAACTCCTCTTCAGGTACAGATACATCTGATGTGGGGAAGAAGGAGGGGACTCAGGTGTGCACTGTTTCAGAAGATGTGACATTGAAATCACCCATGCCCCTCCATCTGCACTAACCCCACCAGTTGCTGTAACTAGTGGTATGACAAGGAAACAATCTATGTTAGGAATATGCAGTTAAAAAAAAAACTGGAGATACCAAGAAGCCAGGAATCTGGAAGCAAATGTGCAACAGATACTTGCAGGCTGAGTCCCCCCACTACAAGAAGGTGCTGAAATATGGGCAGGACTTGCGCCATCTCTCCAGCATTAGCATGCTCAGGCACCTGAAGACTCAGCACAGGGGTTTGCTACTGGCAAAGGAAGATGAACCTGTTGGTGCAAGTGACTTCCTTATTGTGAGAAGTAAGTCATCAGAGGATAGAGAGCAGCTACACAGCTCAGAACATTCAAGATGCATTGAGAAACATGCTGCAGCAATGGAGTCTTTGCTACAGAAGGCAAAGTCTGTTTCTCATAGACAATGGGGCAAACATGGTGGCAGCACTGCAGCCTGGGAAGAGGAGAGGGGTGCGGTGTATGACCCACACTCTCAACCTAGTTGTTTGTGGTGCTTTGCAGGGTAAATGACACATGCATGCCTAATATTAGCCGCTCAGAGTGGTACTGACCTACCAGATGGGCGGGATACAAATCAAATAAATAAATAAATAAATAATATAATCAAAAGGTTGCTCCTCCAGGTCAAGAAGAGTGGGACATTTTGGGTCACATGGTATATGTTCTCTGAAGCTTTGAGAGTGCAATACAGGTGCTGAGTGGGGAGACAGCCATCCTTGGTCAGGTGATCCCAGTGTTCCAGGACTTGGTTGGCATAATGGAGAGCTTAATGAGGGGACAGTCTAGGTGGATGAGGGATGTCATAAAGAGAGGACCTGCTCCACTGTAGGCTTGTCTCCTTATGGAAGAAGGCAGTTCACTCTTATAACCCTCTTGAATGTCTGGATTAAATGGTGGGTAATGGATATTAAACAGTAACAAGAGGAGGCAATGTCAGCCAACAACCTCTGCTTCCCCAATGCTCCTGGGATTTCCTGTTGGCATTCCCACTGTTCAGGCTTCAATCAGTATGCCCATGACAGCCATTTCCTAACACCAAGGCACTGCTCCTTGTTGATGTGCATTCTTTGTGTTTAGCACGATCATTGAGAAAGAGTCAGAGGGCACAGGAAAATCTTTTTAAAATATTTTGACTGTCATTTTGGACCAAGACAATAGGTGGTTTGAGAGGGGGCTCAGGGAGGCCATACATGTGCTTATAGAAAATCTCTCACTCAACAGGAGTGAAGGCCTTAGATACAATCTGATCCCTGTTTATCATGCTGCCCTAGCATCCAAAGATCAGGACCACATACCAGAGAGACCACTGTTAACAACTGTAAGCGATCCATGACAATGGGTGGAGAGGGACTGCAGACGTGGGATTTCCACTCACACATCACCGTCCTTTGTTCATCTAAGGAGCCTATTCAGGGGGAAGTGAAACCAAAATAGACTATATATATCAGGGGTCTCCTGCCAATTCTCCTCAGACTGAAGAAGCTACTTGGATGAGTAGCGAAACATTTCAACTTAATAAGAAAGAAGTCCAGTTGCCATGACTCAACTTCCACATAACCTCACCTGGATCACTGAGAATCTTCACAGATATTTTGACTGTTTGTGGTTTTTTGTTTGTTTGTTTTTAAAGGGGGTTAAACCATGTAATCTCTATATTGATTGTGGTGGAGATCCAGATATCCAGAAATTCCAAATTCTTTAAGTGAAGGGCTGTAAGTCTGAACTCCAAATACAGATTCTGAATCTGAATTTTCATGTTAGTGCACATCCCTAGTTTTAAAGCCCTCAAAATGTCCCTAGTTTTAAAGCCCTCAAAACGTACAGTGTAAAAATAGGTGAAGTATTTCTGGAAAACAATCATTCAGTCAAACTGACAGCAGTTGCACCAAAAGCAGAGTACAGTATTAGATGTTTTAGTCAAAAATAGAGAGAGATGTATAATTACACAGATAGCAAGCTAGGTGGCACTAAAGTATACTTGCATCTTGCTGCTATGTGTCTGGAATGCATTCCCCACCCACCCATTTAGCACTTCCTGAACTAAGGGTGCTAAGGAGCTTTTCAGTGTTCCTAGTTGTGCTAAGTGAAAGCAACAATCAAACATGTGTCTGCATATTACACCGAGGAACCACAAAAACAAAGAATTTTCAGGATAACCAGCACTGTTGCCATCTAAGGTCCATATAGCACCTACCACTAAACAGTATGCTAAATAAACAAATGTATAAAGTGTACTTTCTGCTAAGAAAGGATTGTCCTTGGCAACTCATTTTCTGGTATAACTATATGTCACGCATCCAATTTCTGCTTCTTTCAAATCAATACATCTTTCCAATCTGTAGAAGACAGGATGTTATGCCTGGGAGAGAGAAGAAGAATTTGGGAGGCAAAACAGAGCTCATTTAGGTGTCACACTAGGAAGGGAAGTCATTTAAAATTCTATTTTCATTGTAAAGGCTGAGTACATTCCTTCAATACTCCAGTAAGAATGGATGTAAGTTCCTCTCTCTTTAGCAAGTTTACCAAATGCAACAATTGGCTATTAGCTTTGAACAGAACACATACAGGTGGCTCTTGTCACTTACGTTTTGAAAGACAGCAATGCTCCAGGCGCTGCTGAGGCGAACTTCAGCAACGTGGCTTGCCTTTGCCTCCCTCCCTGGATAGCACAAAACTTCTAGTCCCTCGAGAAAGGCGTGGGAGGAGAGGGGGGAATGTTAGGTTATTTAAGGGGTATTCCCCCCCTCGCACCACCCTCTTCCTTTCCTGGCGTCAGAGAAGGACAAAGTTCTGCTGCTTAGTGCTATTGTGAGCTGCATCATTGGTCTGAGGCCTAAGAACAACGCTAAGGAGTTGGGAGGGGTAGCATCTGCTCTCTCCTGTGGTTTGATTACCGATTGTTTCAATTGTGTTATTGTTAACAATAGTTGACTTCTTTTCCTTCGTTTAAGTTAAATTACTATTGCTGGAATCTGTTTATATTTATAGTAGTTATATTGTTGCCTGGAAATTGTTGCAGCAAGGGGGGGTTGTGACTGCACGGCTTGCACAGCTCATGCTTCAGCGTGACTGGAGCAGGGGTTATAATAGAATTTAGTTCTTTAAAAAAAGAGCTTGCCAAGATAGAAGCACCGGGGCAAGGGACCGCCGCTTTAGTGGGATAGCCCAACGTTTTACCTTGTGCGAGGACTGAGCAGGCAGGAAGCAGCTGAGGCACAGTGAGGCCACTCGGTTTATCCAACAGTGTGGCCCCTTTGTATCCTTGGGGGTCAGGCCAGCAGAAGGCAGCTGAGTGCAGTGAGGCCGCTTTGGTTCCTAGCTGTTGGGCGCTTGGGGTGCAGCTGCCCAGTTTCCCGGCCATTCACACTCTGTTCTTTCCCTCCACATCCTCCCCCCCCAAGGGTTGACATTTTAAAACATCTTTGAAGCGCCTTTGTTCCAATAGTGCTACCTGTTGGAGGTTAGGGAAAACAGTCTAACAACAGTCACATAACAGGGTTGAATTTAAATTGGAGTTACATTTTTCACTGGCCTAGCTGATTCAGGGAATATAAAAGAGAATAAAATTAAAATAAATAAATAAATAAACAAACAAACAAACAAACAAACAAACAAACAAACAAACAAATAAATAAAAATTAAACAAAATATCTATGCGTACATAGATATGGTATTCATTTATTAAGTAGGGCCAGCAGCCCCTCATGTTAGACTTTTAGTTTGCTGTTTAAAATTAATTGTACATACATAAAATGGTGCCGAAGGTAGGAACTGTTTAATTAAAACTCATTCAGTGCATTGACTCAATTAATAATATTGTTTGACTGAATAAGTTTAATAACAGGGATTTAATCAAGGTATCAAGCTTATTGTAATCAGAATATAAGTAATTAAAATTTATTAGTTAATTTAACAATTGATAATGATTAAATTGATCTGTTAAGCGCTTCTCCACACAAGGGTAAGAGTGCATTGCTAAACAGCAGGTCATAACTGAGAGCTATAAACTGGTCCACTTACAGTCAACGTAGTGTGGGACTGTCATCTGACTTGGCATCATAGAGGGCGAGCCACGCAGTGCTCTGTGACTGTTGGGAGTGCTAGATTAATAATGGCATCACGTAAAGGTCAGGGCAATAAGAAAGGGAAACAACTAGCCAGGAAACAGCCAGTTCCCCAAGTGTCTCTGCCTCAGTCTTCCTCGGATGAGGAATCCTGGCCTGTATGGCAGCAACTGCAGGAGAAAATGTCTGCGCTGGAGGTGGAATGGCTGGAGAGGCAGGCTCTTCAGCCTGTCCAGGTGCAGCCATGCTGCTTGGTTAAGGAGGCAAAGAGCCATCATAGGGCCAAGCTTAAAGCCATAGCAGATGACCTAATGTCCAGGTTTGCTATTCTTGAAGCTGAGTGACAACTGTTTGAGACACACAGATGTGACACAGATGATGCAACTGCAACACCAAGGTCAAGACTACTGTGAAAGGTAGACAGTCTTCTGCCCCGGTGGCCACCGGGTCAGTAGCTGAGGTTCCTGACAGGCAGGGCATTGATGTCAAGGACAGCCCTGAATGGCCTTATAGCAGGGATGAGTCAAGTATGGTAATGTCTTTGTCAGGTCAGGCGGCCGTTGCATTGGGCACTCTTTCACTGATCCCTGCTGGCACCGGACAATTTCCTCCACCCTTTTATATGCCATATGACACACAAAGTTTCAGAGCCCCAAACACTCTTTAGTCAGAAAGTTGTTTTAGTATGCAATTTGGAGGATGGGCAACACCATATCTCCAGGCTGCATTTCCAGCACCATTAAACACTGTGGCTGGTGTGGGGGTTTGGCCGTACCTGTCAGTGCCTGACATGGGGTACAATACCGTGCCCTTACGAGTTTTGTAATTCGGCAACTACACAATGCCCTTGGGTGATCATCTCACTCCGGCAACCCAGAAAAAAATTGAGAGGAAAAGTATGTTGATTTATTCAAATTGTTGAATAGAGATGTGGAGAAGAAGTTTTTAGACAAGGAGGACAATAAAGAAAAGGAGAGATGTAGGAGGAAAAAGCCAGACAGGTCATGGTCCAGTTGGCTACCTGGGTTTTTGATTTACGCTAGGGTGGTTGTAAAGGCACAACCATGGCAGGTGCAATCTCTTTTTCAATATTTGGATATAATCAACAAGGCATATGTAGATTTCGCTGGGCAGGTGTGGCTTAATTATGATGAATCATTCCATATGCAGAGTGCGAATCATCTGACTCTTAGATGGGATGGGCCCCTGCTGGGTCTTTGGCTGCAGTTCATGATACCGGCCAGGCCAAATCTTGGATACAGGTTCGATAGTGGACATCTAAACAGAAAGTCACCCATGAATCAAAATCCCCATGTTGGAGTGGGGCAGGTGGTTCAACCCCACCTGCTCTGCTGGGAGTACAATGCAAAGGGCACTTGCACCAGGAAACCATGTCGCTTCCGGCATGAGTGTTCAGCATGTGGGGGACAACACCCCAATTCATCTTGCTTCAGGGCAGGGGCTCAGCAGCAAAATAAGGGCACAGGAGGAGGAAAAAAGCCCACTAGTGGTTGTGGGGTAACCCTGGAAAAGGGCCCAAGCTCAATTAAGATAACAGTTCTAGAAGCATGGCCGTGCAACTACCCCTGTGGGGAGGATGCTAGTTACCTATTAGATGACTTTTGGTATGGTTTCAGGATCCCGGTGTGAGGGAGGGTGCGACTACATGGGTCTGCTCTGGGGATGGGCTGATTGATTCCTTTGCCTAGTAGCCACACAATGTAATTGCTAGTGTGAATCAGCTAATCCCCAGAGATTTCTTACCCCCTCTTTTTTTTACTCTGTGTCAGGGGCTACTCTTTTTTTAGGTGCTGGTTGCATCACTCCATTTTGGTTGGGTTCCAGTGTATGTGATCACCGGGATTGAACCAAAGTGGGTATCTGTCTGTCCCTTTGTCAAAGCTACTTAACGATCTTCAGAAATAGTAAGTTTAGTAATTAAGAAATAGTTAACAGCTTGGGCCCTGGATACCTGAAGGACCGCCTCCTTCCATATGAGCCTACCCGGCAGTTAAGATCTAGCCAGGGGGCCCTTTTGAAAGAGCCATCCCTGAAGGAGGTAAGAGGGCCGGCTTGTAGACAAAGGGCCTTTTTGGCAGCTGCCCCCCAGACTATGGAATGCCATCCCAACTGACATTTGTCTGGTGCCGACGCTGATGACATTTCGGTGCCAGGTCAAAACCTTCCTGTTCCAGAAGGCTTTTAATTGAAATAATATCAGCTGTGGGTCTGATGGCAATATTTAGAGTTTATATTTTAATTGAATTTTAATTGTTTGACTTTTTATTGTATTTTAAATGTTGTAAGCCGCCCAGAGACCTTTGGGTATTGTGGGTGGCATAGAAATTAAACAAACAAACAAACAAACAAACAAACAAGTTTCCCTTTGCCTAAGCTGTATAATTATTTTGATATTGATAAATAGGAAACTTTCTCTTTAAAGGGAAAAAAGTCTTGATCATGTTAAACAGGGTCACTTAGAGGTATAGTGTGGTCTGTCCTTGTATGTGGATGCAATGATTGCCCCAAATGCTCTTCAGAGCAACCCAAATAGACCAAAACATCTTAAACTGTGGGTCTCAATCCCATATGGGGTCATGTAACTGAATGGGGGAGTCATGAAAAATCTGTTCCTCCAACCATCAGCTTGCAAGCAGCCACAGCAGTCATAGCTCTACCACCCAACCTGTTCTTGAGGGAGTGAGCTAGACTTGGAGAGGGAGAGAGAACAGTGTCAGTGAAGGCAGCACAATGCTTAGCCACCCTTCTCCCTCCAATGGGGGGGCAGAGGCTGGGCATCCTGGTCTCTGTTCAGACTTGCCACCAGCATGTCCACAGCAAGGGCCAGCACTCGCCTGAGACCTGGGTTTGCACAGCTAGCCTTCTTCACCTCCCTTGCCCTCTTCTTGCCATTGATTACAGTGTTCAGCACAGACCTGCCCTTGTGACCTGGGGTCACATAAAAATTTCTCGGGCAAAAAGAGGTTGCAAGTCGGAAAAAGTTTAGGAAGCCCTGATCTAGAACAATCCAGGCCAGGATAGTCCCATAATCTAGTCACACCGTAAATAGTTTTTGAAGACAGGCAGAGACAAATAAATAAGAGGAGGGTGACAGGAAACTGAGATTCACATACAGCTGATTAAGTTTGTCAGTTTCAATACCGCATGGCATTGTCTCAGTGTGCAAATTCCAGTACACTTCCCAAACTGAAATATAATTTGTAATTTGTTTAGACTACAAAACCCATACTTTACCAAAGTTTGTGATGTAGCTGTAGAAATCTTTACTGCATTCCTTTGAAAGAATATATACAACAGACATTTTGAAAAAGGCATACAACAGTGCTTTTTTGGATGAACACAAGCCGTACGAAGATGCATATGTCTGAAAAGAATACACACAAATTCATTTAAGAATGCATTTACTTTTTAAGATTGTGTATGAAAATCAATATTGGTTTACATGCAGAGCAGGAGTAAAAGAGAAATCCATTGTGGAAATGGGAGAAACTGAACATAAGAATGGAAGAATGAGGACCTGAATGGAATCGAGTTTGACAGATTTGCCCGTGCCTACTTTACTCTATGGGATGGTTTTATTTGGGATGTTGTTGATATGCGTCACTCAGGATAGATGGATTTGTCTGCCTTCCTGTCAAAATGATATTTTTCTTCCCTCCCCACATAGAATTCTGTTTTGCTTTTAAAAAAAAGCTGTGGCATTTTCCCTGCAAGGATTTGACATTAGCTTTCCCCATTGCCAAGATGCTGATTAGAACTCCTTGCTCCTTGTTTCTTGATCATTAACAGTGCAGCACTCCCAGTCCATATTCCTGAAAAGCAAATTGCATTTTAATACCCCGCTATACATCAAACTAGATACTACTTGTTACTCTTAGTAATAGATAATACTTGTCTAAATTAGTAGCATGCTGGTGCTTCTAGGCAATTGCTGAAATTTTGCTTTTGACTGATTGTCCATTTATGTCCCTTTAAATTTTCTTATGACTATATCTTCTTAGATGGTAGATCTACAGCAGGTCTGGAGAATTTGTGACTCTATAGATGTTATTAACCAATCCTAGTCAACCTGGCCTGTGATAAGGTATGATGGGCAAAATAGTTCAGAAACATCTGGAGGGATGAAAGAACTTTCCATGTCTGGACTGTGGGAAAGGAGTACTGTATGTCCTTTGCAAATATGTTCCTTATAGAGAAACTCCTAGTCCTTGAGGGGCTTATATATATACTTATGTTTATTGTCTTTTAGACCAGGAGTTGTGGAATCTCTGGCCTTCCAGATATCACTGGGCTCCAACTGCCATTATCCACATCTGTCATGTCTTATAGTAATGACTGGTGGCACCCACAGCTGCGATACAAGGATATCTGCAAGCAGGATCTGAAGGCAATAGAAATGGACCTCAACAGATGGGAAACCTTGACATCTAACCGTTCAGCCTGGAGGCAGGCGGTGCATCACAGCCTCTCCCAATTTCAAGAGACCCTTGTCCAGCAGGCCGAGGCAAAGAGGCAGTCCCGGAAGCAGCAAAATCAGGGAGCTGGACAGGGGGCAGATTGGATTTGTCTTCAGTGTGGAAGAGATTGTCACTCTCGAATTGGCCTTTTCAGCCACACTAGATGCTGTTCAAGTCCTCGATACAGAGCACGTTACCATAGTCTCGAGAGACTGAAGGATGCCTAAGAAGGTGGCAGCCATTGGTTTCCTACCACTACTCTGAATAAATCGAACTGAACATCTGTTAGATCTAGATTGGTTATTATGATCACCATGGGAGATGCCACTGAAAAGGTTGCCCCATGCTGGTATTCTCCTCAAACACCAGTTTGCCCCTATCTCATGTCTTCCAGATGTTGAACAGTGGTTTCCATCATTCCAGCTACTTCCATGTTTGCTGAGGACAAGGGACTTTGTAATCAAGCATATTTTAGGGCATCAGATTGAGATATGAGGAGTTACAAGTATTTGGGTTAAAAAAACCTTTATCTTAAACTAATTACAGCTACCCAATGAAAGATGTCTTGGATTCTAGTAGAAAGTGCATTAAAATGTCAGCTCCATGTGCCGCAGCAATGAATCAAAAGACACAGTTAAGATTAGGAATTTATAGAGAAATATTCTAAAGTAAAACAACAACCATTGCATAATAATTCATCCACATTTGAAATATATGGTTTTGGTAACTCAGCCTCAGAAAGGGCAACTAAAATGATCAGAGTGGATGGAGTAACTTCCACATCAAATAATTCTCAGTGCCATAGGTTCCTGGATAGCTTTGAAAATGCCGGAACAGTTTCTCCCTGTTCTGACTGCTGCTAGAACCTACGACAGCCTCTGCAATCAAAAATAAATCATCTTATGTGTGCAGGCCCAGCTTTCTGTTTCACCAGTGCTCTGTAGGTTCCTGGCCTCTCAGTCCCAATGAAACAAATGGGGCTTTTTAAAAAAGCAGATATGCATAAGCTTGTACTGTTACTGACTCAGCCATGTAGTTATCAATCAGCAAGTGACTAGGAATTCAAATTTTTCTTTGTCTCATCCTTACAGAAAAGAACAAAGAACTACAAGTTTTCTCTCCTTGTAGAAAGTGATATATTTCCTGGAACTGGAACTGAATGGTATTACAGATATTGTGTACCTTGTGCAAGTTGCACAAAACTGCAACAATTGCTCTGTTGTGCAGACTTTTCAAAATCTGAAGCACTGGATGGGTTTTTTGCATGCTTTTTTAAAAAAGCTAGTACGATCATTAATTAATTAATTAATTGCAAGATATTGTTGTGAGTGAAAAGTGCATTTGTTGGCTTGCTCTCATACTGGAGGTGAAAAATCTTGTGGGACTTGAAAATACCTCATTGAAGGGTCTTGTCTTACCAATAAGAACAAGAAGCTTGGCAAGCATTATTTTCATCCCTATCAGTCTCTACAAATATGTGCTTGAGAAGAGAGAATTGAAAACAATGACAACTAAATAAAGCAATTAATATCAGACAGCTGAAGCTAAACAATTGAACTTCAGTATACAGAAGAAGTATATTCCTGATTAGCAGATGCTAGGAAAAAAGTAACATTGAAGGACAATGCTCCTCCTCCATGTCCTGCTGGCGAATTTCCCACGGATTAGAAGACCATTCTTAGACACTGATCTGGAGGAGATGGGTGGATTTTTTAAAAAAAAAATGTACTTACCTCCTTCATGACCTCATTCAGGCACTGTGATTGGTTGTGTTGCCTTCCCTTTCCTTCTTGTGTGAGTTCCATGCAGTTGCACTAGGATTAGGCAGGATGTTGAGTTGGATAGCACAGTATTGTGCTCAGCATGTCTCTGTGCCTATAAAGACTTTAGATCAGAGGAGTATCTCATAAGAAATCCCATGTATGCAAAGCATGATCTCTTAATGCCGTTGAGCAGGTAGCAACATTAATGCTGTAATTCTAAACCTACTGTAGTGAGTATGATAAGTAGTTTTCATATTGTTCTCATTATATTTGCCTGTGACAATACTTCGCCTGTTGGTACATGCTCTTTGAAATAAACTGCCATATCCATTTGGGATTATGCTCTACTAATATCAAAGAGCACTTCTCAAAGCCCCTAAAAGGCAGCATGGCCATTATTCCATTCGTATCCTTATGGAGCAATTGCTGCTGCTATTGCTGAAGCCAGCGCAGCTGAACAGACATCAATTCCAACCAGTCTCATCCCTATGGCAGAGATTTTGCTTACAGCCAGTGCGTAGAGCATTGAAAGCCCACCCTCCTTCTTTATTTAAAAATATTCAGAAATCATGTGAAGAGTAGAAGTTTGAGTTAATTACAATTTATTCTCATTTTCACCAGCATTTTTATTAACAAATCCACATTAATCCAGTATTAAAGCAGGGTGGGATTATAGGATTTCTATCATCTGGTGCTTGGAGCAAGGGAATGTATATAATACAACCACCCCCTATTCATTTGACACAAAGCTCTCCTGTCAGATCTACCATACTATGTAGCACAGTGCTGCTGCCACCACCCTTTTTATGACATGATCTGCCATCACATACAATAGAGCTTGTGGTCAAGACCAAATATGAGGAAGTATGCAGACACATATTAAAGATATGTGGAGAAGAGCAGTCACAAATTACTTCCTGACATAGCTTCTATCACAGCCATTCTCACCAGGGATCATATGGCCCTCTGGGAGGCCCTGATACATATGAAGGGGGCCATGGACTGGAAACAAATCTTCAGACACCACCTTATCAAATTTGTTGTGCAAAGTTATACAATCCTGATTTGGCCTATATTTCTTTCATATTGTATTTATGGCTATGGCTAAAAAGAGGTTTAAGAATGGCTGGTCTATCACATGAATCAACTGGCTGGATGAAGCAGAGACATTTAACCAGCAGGTTCAAGCCTTGAGGTAATAGGACAAAAGTGGATTTTCACACAACCTAAAAAAAGGTACACTTGAAAACATCAATTTATAAGAGAACTAATAATAATTTGATACTGTTCTGAGGAAAGACAGTGTGGTGTATTGGTTAGAATGATGGACTAGGGCAGTTGGCAAACCCTTAGCATTCCAGGTTTTTGGACTACAGCTCCCAGGATTCCTAGCTTGCACTGCCAGTGATAAAAGCCTGTGGAATTGCAATCCCAAGCCTCTGGAGTGCCAAAGGTTTGCCATTCCTGGACTAGTACTTACAAGACATGGGCTCAAATTTCCACTCACCCATGGAAGTCAACTAGGGAGTCAAACCATTCCTTAAATATCTCACATACCTTAGAAACCTTATTAGGGTTACCATAAGTCAGATGTAACTTGGCAGTACATAACATGCATACAATATTGTGGGGCCTCTTAGGTCTAGCATACTTTAGGGCCTCAGCATGTTTAAATCCAGCCCTGAGGGACACTGAAGGAGCCTCCCAAAAGAGTGGAAAGCAAGTACACTTGGGTTACACCTGGGCAACAGCACACAACTATCCAATTTTTCACTTCCAGAACCATTGCATTGTAAATTTGCTGATGAGCAAAATGATCCAGCAGGCCTTTTTAGGACCCCAAGTGACAATCGTTTTTATCAATATAGAGGGCATCTCGTCATCTAAAGAGAAACTCTTAGCTTCACTTTGCCATGAACAGCAATGTGATGCCTTCTGTGTCCAAGAAACTCACAGAGGAAATGATCAACATCAACCAAAAGTTCCTGGAATGTCTTTAGTGGCCAGGAGGCCCCATAAATGATGTAGAAGTGCCAATTTTGTAATACCAGGTAGTATAGCCCTCTCAATGGACTATACTGAAGAGGACAACATAACATTCCTGACAGTTTCTGCAAGATTGTAACATCAGTTTATAAACTACTAACTTTCTAATTGGAGATTTCAACAGCCGTAGCAAAATTTGGACCTATGAAAAAATAATGAAAATGAAGCCATTATAAAATAGGCAGTAGCTTGGCTGGTGCTGCACTGCCTCCCTGCTTTGCCAGCCACTCTGGTGAGGGGGTGGGATGATGAGTCTCCCCACTCAGCCACTGAGTTGCCAGCCAGGCAGGGAGGCATTGCAGTGCCAGCTGGGCTATTTCTGTGGTTGGCGTGCTGCCAATGATGCTGTCCACGCACACTGAGCTGAGCGATAAGTGGACTGGTGGGTTCTGGGAGCAGGCATTAATCGGACTGGCCACCTGTGCCAGCAAGATTCATCTTCATCTCCCTTGGGAAACGTAGTCAAATCTCCCATGTCTAGAGATTACCAAAAAGACTGAACAATGATCCAAAGAAAAGGATACCATACGGAGATATAACAGCACACCAACTGCTCCTATCAGGGACCAAACAACACATAATAAAAACATCAAAGGGATATTCAGAATGAATCCAATAAACTTTTCTATTTGTGGAAGCCTTAAGAAAATGTTGGAATGGTAAAGTGGCAGGACTAGATGATATCCAGAGCAAGCAAATTAAACATTTTAGGCAAAACATAAAGGAATGGCTCCTTCAACCCTTTAATAATTGCTGGACAAGCAAACAAATTCCAGAAATATGGCAGAAGACAAAATTAAGCAGTATACTTGCAACCAAGCAAGAACCATCAGGTCCTGAAAGCTACATGCCAAACTGCCTACTTTGCTGTTCGTTTGTTTAGTCGTGTCCGACTCTTTGTGACCCCATGGACCAGAGCACGCCAGGCCCTCCTATCTTCCACTGCTTCCTGTAGTTGTGTCAATTTCATGTTGGTTGCTTCGCAGACACTGTCCAGCCATCTCATCCTCGGTCGTCCCCTTCTCCTCTTGCCCTCACACTTTCCTAACATCAAGGTCTTTTCCAAGGAGTCTCCTCTTCTCATCAGATGTCCAAAGTATTGGAGCCTCCGCTTCAGGGTCTGTCCTTCCAGTGAGCACTCAGGGTTGATTTCCTTCAGAATGGATAGGTTTGTTCTCCTTGCAGTCCAGGGGACTCTCAAGAGTCCCTACTTTGCCACTTACTGTATACAAAGTGTTTGAACAAATGATGTTAAAACCTAAAATTGAACCTTGTCTAATTCTAGGACAGTCAGGCTTTAGCCCTAACAAAAGTTATACAACTCAAAATCTTAAATCTAACCCAGCACATAGATGGTTTTAAAAATGGAGCAGCATTTGCTGACCTTACAATGGCATGTGATACCATCCACCTTCATTTACTACTCAAAAATCTCTACCAAATATCATGGTCTAACAAAAAATGGTTGCCATTCAAAACCAAAGATTCTTTGTTTTAGCTGCTTGAGGAACAACAGCAAAGATGGGTGGGCAGCGTGGCCTCCCAAGTCTGGGAGCAGCATCAGAGAAGGCCCTCTCCTGTGTCTCCACCCAATGCATTAATTGGGTGTATTAATGATAATAATTGGATTTATTGTATGTATTAATGAATGTATTAATGACAATAATTAATGACCTTCAACTTTTATTCTTTGGTTGATCCAACAATGATGTATCTCAGCCTTCTTTGGATGCTGCAAAATAGGTTTCATGGATGTCGCTACATCATAGTGATTAGAACAACTAGGTGGCAAAAAAAGGGGGGGGCAAATGTTGCAAGACTGAATGTAAAAACATTCTGATCACAGAAAAATCATGCTTGATAAAGCTGGACAACTTCAGAACTCCTGTCATGAGTCCATTCACATCATAATCAGAAACACAATATAACTGAAACAATAATTATTCTGGCTGCATGAGTGTTCTCGGTGCTTTGGTCTTGTGGAATATTTTCCCTCCAAAATAGGATATTTGGAGTGATGATGATCTCATAAAATGAGAGAGAGTAGAAAAAGTGGCCAGGGTGTTTAAATTGTGTGTTGCTGAGTAAATGAACTGAGGGTTTTTTTACTGCATAAAGGGATTGTTCAAAAGTATAGCAAGCAACTATAGCCATGAAACACTTTAGCCAGTAGATATATTCCACTCCATCTTATTATATTTATTCCATATTTCTCTTTCAGTATAACCAATATGGTAACAACAGAGTCACTGCTAGTGGTTGAATAAGTTTTACTATTTCTTAAACAATGGTTTCTGTTGTTTTCATTTATCTATTACATACATTACAAGGGGACTCTATGACCAGGATGGAACAGAAGATAAAGGATTTTGTAATTCAAATCTGTTTCTTCTTTTGCCATTTCAGTTTTTTAATGACTTGAAATTTAAGACTCCTGGCTATCTCATGAGGAGTCAAATGACCTATAATTGAATCAATACAGCTTGCCCAAGCTTACATTTTGGGCCCTGAGCATCATGGGTAGCAACCAGCAGACCAGACTGCAGATGAGAAAGCAAATTCTATCTTTGCAGGGAGTCTTGTGCTTAATATTTATTCTATGCCCTCTTAGTTTGGTTTAAAAGGACACATACATTTGGGTATTCTTTTGCAATCTGCATCACAGCAATGCTATATATGCCTGCTTGCCTGAGTTACATCTCCATATATTCAAAAATTAAACACCAAGCCTATGAAATATGTTGAATATATGACGACTTTGCGTTCAAGCAATCAAAGCTGAATGCAGCTTCAAATAAATCCAATATATTTTAAAATATACTTAGAAGTATCCGGACGCAGGAAGGGCGAGATAACGACCTTGAGCTGCAGATCCGGCCGTTGCCCTCCATGGCGCCGAGAAGTCGCAAGACAGCCCAGGCCACGTGTTAAGGGTGCTGGTGGATAGCGTTTACTTAAGTGAGACACTAGCCACAAATCATTGTCTTTCTCTTTTGGGTACCCACCTGCCCGCCCGCCCTCTTTCTAGTGTGCTTTTGGGTCTCCTTATGGGGCTGGATAGGAATTTTTTTTACCTCTATCCTGAATGGCTAATGGATGGAGGAATTTTTTGCCTATCCCACACTGGAGAAGGGTTGTTGGCACTTGATTGGTGATATTCTTGGTCACACTGGTGGGTAGTGCAGGAAAAAAGTGTTCGTCTCGGTGTGTCCCTTTGATAATTATGCTAAGCCAACAGCGCATCAGACCTCCTGGCTCTGCGGATCGTGCAATTACAGGGCTGGCGGCGGGAGATGCGCTGGGCCACTTTCGGACCGACAGTCATCAAATAAAGATGGCTTGAGGTCTGGGGTGTTTAATATAGGCTGCCAAGGTTCCTGATGTTGTCAAGACAGCTGGAACCTGGGGCCTGGGACTCGCCCATTGTCTGATTAGGGTATCGTGGATGCCCTGCATTTCTTTCTCCGCACTACCGCAGCCCCCCTCATTTTATGATAATAATGATATCTATAATCAGAGGTGAATTAATAAAGTGTGGCCCATATTTTAATCCATACCACTGCCTTTCATCTTCATTTCGGGGCCTGGGAGGGCAAGTAATAATTGTTGTTTACCAATCAAGTCAGAGCTAACTTATAGCAACTCTAGTAGGATTTCCAAGGTATGTGAGGTTTTTTATCCTTGCCAAACTTCCCAGTAAGTTTCCAGGGCAAACTGGAGACCCAAATCGAGGTCTTCCGAGTCCCTGACTGTTGTTTAATCCATTATACCATGTTGGCTCTCTAAATAAAAGTAACTACTTACAGTTACTTTGCAAAGAAAGGAAGTTATCCCTGCATAAAGTTCTTGTCATAATGTAATATAGTTTTATCTTCATTACTGGGAAAAGGAACTAATTACAATTATTTAATGGCAGTAACTGGTTAGATATGACTTGTAATTAGCTCCTTTCTCCCCCTAATGAAGGTACAACTATATCCCATTATATAACATAACAAAGGGATAACTTCATTCCTTTTGCAGAGTAGCTGTACACATCCAGTTATGGGATATGAGCCTACTCAGTCATGGCTCAAGTGCTGGCTTGTACTGTGTGTTTTGCTGCCTGCATTGTGTGCTATTGTGAGTGTTAAAATGACAAGGAGATGGGCAAGTGTTTTACAGCTTGCAGGATTCAGATGTCTTTTAAAGCAGCCAACAAGTAACTATTTTACTTACTTGGGAGAAATAGGAAACTATGTGTTAGGTATCTGGCTTCAGAGCCAGAGGTTGGGAGTTTGATTCCCTTCTGTATTCTCAGAGAGAAGAGCCACCTGTGTGGCCTTGGGCATGGCTGAACTGTCCCGGGGCTCCCCCAGAGGAAGGGAATGGTAAACCATTTCTGAATATTTTTTACTTCAAAAAGCCTGAAAAGGGTTCTTAGGATTGTCTTGGTGACACATGATAATGATTATTATAGATGATTTAAAATCGTTATAGAGGTTTTAAAAATAGTAGTTACAGGTATAGGTATAGTGGTAACGAACTACCTTGAGATGCTTGAAATTATAATCTTAACCACTTTTGTTTATTTTTAATTTTTACCCATTTTCAATAGGAATAGGATTTGGAATAGGGGTATGGGGGGGAAGGGAGAACTTGGTACAGGTGGGGAAAAGGTAAGATTTCAGAGAGTGAAAGCGTATTTTTACATCCACTTACACAATTATGCTAAAATGGAAGGTCACAAAAAACTATTTAGCACTTTTTCCCAGAATTTCTAGTTACTAATCTCTCCATTAACCATCTTTTATCTCCATTAACTTAATTAACCACTTTTAAAAGTAGCTTCCTGAGCACTGGCTTGCAGTGTCCATGCTGACTCAGAATGATGTAACACACATCATTGTGCTCATTTGCGCATGGACATGTAAGGATCCTTAGTAGGGAAAAGGAACTTATGATCATTTGCCCTCTGCCTTTCTCTTGAGGATAATTCCTTTGGAATCAGCTAGCTTTTATCCAACCTCTCCTTGGGAGTCAAGCTTCTTCCATTGATTACTGTTATGTATCTGCAGGTTGACATGGATCAGTGCCAGCCCACCTTTGGGAAGAAACACCACCAGCAATGTTCTTGCTGGTGGCCCCCCTGACTCTTACCATTAGCAATGAGCTCTGCTGATAACCGAGAAGCAGGGCCAGCCCTATTGTTAAGTAAAGTCTAGGGCGGTGGAGTGCTGTGATGAATCACTGGAATACATTGCTGTGTGTACTATTTACCCAGCCCTGTGTTCCCTCAGATTACCTGGAGCACTAGTCCTCTCATCATCTTAAAGCAATGGTCAGATACTAATCGAGTCAGTTTTAGTATATGAGGTAGAGTGGGGGCAGGAGAATTGTTTTATATTTCACCTCAGAAAGTAATATGTCATTAAGCTTGACCTTCCATCAAGTTCTCTGACATTAAAATTATTGTTTGTCTATACTGGAAGAAAAAATCAAAAACAATATGTACAGTATATAAAGTTAAAACAGAGGTATTCTGGCATTTTAGAAGCTAGGGTCTTTTAACAAAGGCCAAACTCCTCTTGCATTTTTATTCTCACATATTGAAGTTAGCATAAATCTCATTGGCCAGTTGCTGCAAGTTATGGATTTATTATCGGCGTTTGATATTGCATGCTAGCAAACTGCAAACACCAACAACAGCTTCTTAACTTGCAGCAATTAGCCAATAAGATTTATGCCAACTGTATTAGGTCAGCAGGAGTAATTAATAGAATTTTAGCCTTGCAGATTTATTTCAGTGTGAACTTTCATGGATTACAGCCCGCTTCCTCTGACACTGTCTGCACTGTAGAGAAAATAAAGAAATTACATGCAGTCTTCAGTTTCCTTTGCTACCAGCTGATTTGCGGAGGCGGCTGGTAGAATGACTTTCCATATCTGGCTGCATGACAAGTCCTATAATCCATGGTTATTTACCACAGTGGATGAGATTATGGGAGCTGTAGTCCAAATCATCTGGAAGATGTCAGTTTGGAATAGAGTATGACAGAAATTCACCTATCCTAAGCAAGCCAGGACAGAGTATGCTCTGTTTCACAGGCTTTCCTTACTTACACTATATTCAATTACAGTATTAGGCATACTCCTCAGAAGTAATGAATGCCATCTGGTCTGAGTAATTGCACAGCAGGAGCACGACCAAGTGGGTGGCTGATTAGAAAGTTCAGCAACAGTTGCTTGAATTTCAACTAGGAACAGCTTGGGCCATTACTTTTATCCAAGGGCTATTTCTGCTCTTCCTGGCTACTCCTATTCAGCCCCCCACATAAGCAATTTGGATTTCAGGGTCAAAGCTTGGAAACAAGAGCTTAAAAGTAACAAGGTACTCATTATTCATGTGATTATTTGTTTCCAATTAAGCTGCAATACAATCATTTTAGTGTGATAACATGAGTGAATGTTACAAATTTTAGTAGTAAATAATGCTTACCTTCCTTCCCAAAGTTAATAGAATCATAAAATAATGAAGTAGGAAGGAAGCTCGAAAGCCATTAAATCCAATCTCTGCTCAGTGCAGGGAAGTTCTTTTGAGAGTGTCATTTCTAAGCATATTTGGCTTTTTTGCTGTTTTAGCATAATATTAAAATAACATGGTGGTAACAAGTAGGAAAATAACACATTATTTTGGTAAGTGAGTGGGACATTGTCCAGAACCCTATTACCTGTGCCTGCCAGAATCAGTGTATATCTTGGTGGTGAATTGCCATACCATAGAAGCTCAGCATAGGCCCTTATAGTCCAACACCAGTCACATGACTCAGCACATGACAGCAAATGCCTACACTGGTTTCTTAATTTGCAGCAATACCTAGTTGAAATGTATGCCAATAGAGTTACACTGGTGTAATCTATCAGATGAGTTACAGATTTAAATTACATTTTTATGAACTTTCTTTTTTATAAACAAGTACAATTTAGAAACTTGACTTCAGATCAACACAAAATTGATGATCTGATACAGATGCAGCAGCCAGCTCTGGGCCAAATCTGGGGAAGTTTTGGCAAATGGCTTTCAAGTTATGTTTTTTAAATGTAAATCTGCCCCCAACCGTGCAGAAAAGAAATTGGGGAAAAAATAAGCCTTGCTTTTCTTGAAAGTGGTTGAGTGGTTGAGTGGTTGACTCCACTCACATTGAGAAAAAAGGAAGGAATCCAGGTTGCAGAGGCTGAAATATTAATTGACAAAAAGGCCTTTCAAAAGGGGAAAAACAACCACTTTGTTATAAGACTGAGCATGTGTGGAACATGCTTATCAGCAAGTGTTGCAAAGTAGATACATTGTTGCAGCTTTGTGGGCTGGGAAGGGAGACATTTGGAGGGCAATGAAAGGCCACACTTGTCAAAAACAGCTCTGATAATTGCTTTGTGTTTGGGTGCAAAGTGGTTAACTGATGAAAAAGGAATCACTTTCTGGGATTTTCCCTAGCTTGGTGTCACTTTGTGAATAGCAGTGAGGAGAAGAGGGTATCCTATAGGCCATCTTGACTGCTGCCATTGTTGGCATTCAGGATGTCCTTTGCTGTGTGAAGCTTGGCATCCTTTTTCCTGCTGCAATGCAGTCATTTCCTGGCATTTTGAATCAGAGATACAGGAAGCAATTTCCCATATTCATAAACTGGAGCTTTTTTTAAAAGAACTGGATCATATTCTACTACATCCAAGAATAGTAGACTAGTATTGTTGTGCATAACAGTATATGAGTAACACACGGCTCTTGTCATCCAAGAAAGGTGAATGACCAGGGAGCTGCTTCTCTCCACAAATCTGTTGCCTGAGGCATTTGCCTCGCTCTGTTTAATGATAAGGACAGCTATCTGGGAATCCTGGTGTCAAAGTTCCATAGCTGGTACTATTGCTGCAATTATCCATCCAAATTGCAAAACAAGAGGAAAAAAATGTATTTTGCCTTTTATCCAAAATTTACTACTGGATACTTTTTCCACAAGCATCAACCCTGTCAGGGAAGAAATGTTAGTTGTCTCCTTTTAAAGATGACCATTCAAAAGCCAAAACTGAAATTCTCTCTACCCTCTGCATGGCCTGTATCATCTTCAATTTGGTCTGACGCTGCCTATGGCTGTCAGCATAGAAACTCTGTCTCTGTGGCCCTCTGGAATGATGGGTAATTCAAAATAAACAACTCTTATTGTGTTGGGTATTTCAGGAGCCCTCTGATAAACAGGGCTAGGGATGAATGCTGACTTAAATGGATGAAGCTCCTTATGTCCTCAACCAGTGCCAACATGCTGGGCAAAATGTGCCATCTGCAGCAGGGTGCTATTAGGCAAATGAATGTTGGGGAATTTGTGTGTGTGTGTCAATAATAATCGTGGAAAGTAAACAAGGAATTCATTTTCCATTCAGTAAGAGTTGGCAAGAAAAATGGTGGCAATCAGGTGGCATCCCAGCCATATATCACTCGGCTGTTCAGAGCAGCAAGTTTTCCCTCTCTCCACTTTTAGTAAAGGAACAGTATCCATGCGGTGCGATGTTCCTTTTCATAAGCAGGTATTTGTGGGATGATTGAATTCCTTGCTCTTTTCCTAGATGAAGTGCAGAAGGGCAGCCAAGATACGACAGGCACCAGGTCTGCTGTGGGCAGGTGGCTGTGCTTATTTGGCAGGGATAGACAACTTCATTATCTATGGGAGGGCAGTATTTTTTTTACCTCCCCAGGATCTTGTCAAGTAACAGTTGAACCTCATGGCCTTGAATGTGTGGGGTGGGGGGTTGAAAATGACTAATTGAGCCTCCAGAGGTCTCAGGGAACATAGTTGACGGTATAAATTTTATTTTGAGATGCCTTCGCTTTTAAAAAAACTGCAAAAGCATTGTATTATACAGTGGTGCCTTGCTAGATAGTTACCCCGCATGACAGTTTTTCGCTAGACATTGACTTTTTGCAATCACTATAGCGATTCGCAAAACAGTGATTCCTATGGGGGAATTTCACTGGACAGTGTTTGGTCCCTGCTTCGCAAACCGATTTTTGCTAGACAACGATTTTGACAGCTCCCTCCGCGCTTGCAGAACAGGTGTTTTCGGGACCTATGCTTCACAAGACAGCTATTTAAACAGCTGATCGGCGGTTCACAAAGCGTCTTTCCTATGGCCGATCTTCACTGGACAACAACGATTCTTCCCCATTGGAACGCATTAAACAGGTTTCAGTGCATTCCAATAGGGAAATGCTTTTCGCTAGACAATGATTTCGCTAAACAGCGATTTCAGTGGAACGGATTATCATCGTCTAGCAAGGCACCACTGTATGTCTTTAAAAGGCAACTGAGGCCTTAAAAGGCTGCCTTCCCCAAATATAATTTAACCACCAGTCACTTTTCCTCAGGCTTTTAATGGCATGCCACTTCTTTCCTTTGTGGGGTAAAGACAACATTTGTTCAATTAGTCCTCAGTTTGCTGATCTTATATTTTTTGAGGTGGACCCTAATTCACCAGAGATCTTGACTGCTGAACACACAATTGCATGTGAGGATATGTCATCAAAAAGAGGAACAATATGAACTTCCTCTGGCAATAGCGATTCCTAGTATTGTTGAAAGAATGTGATTAGATTTGTGGACAGGGTGGCCACAGGCCTTCTTTCACAGAGGACGGTCTTCCACTTGAGCCAATGTTAGAGGACAATCCTTGAACGAGTCCTCCATTTAAAGGCCTGTCCTGTGCATTTCTGTTTTTATAATGAAGAAACATAAAGAAAGAGATCAGGCACCTTGAAATTGCCCACTCACAGTGAATACCTGGATTGTAGGTTCAGCAGGCACACAGGCCATCTTGGTGCAGTCAAATAACAAGCACTGGAATTACATGTAAATTACAAATGTCTTTTCTAACTTTGCATGTGTACATATAGCATGTACAAGTTTATGCAAACCGATGACCTCTTTGGCCTTCTTATTTTGGTGGCAGATGTCTCTTTTTAAAGTGGTCACTCTAATTTTAGATCCCTAGCAGTGATGAACACTGTCCTGTCAGGAAGACCATCACCAACAAATGAATGCAGAGAACAGAGAACAACAGTGGCCACCAGGAATCCAAGTGGGGACTTATTAATTAGCAGCAATTTGCCACTGTGAATTACATCTGGAAAAATGCATTAAAATGGGTTAAAAGCAGAGATGAAAAACAACATGGGAATGAAAAAATGAACCAAAATGAAAAACAATATAGAAATTTCACAACCCAATGTGAAATGAGGAGAAGAATGTAATGTGGGCAAGGCTGTGAAAAATTCAATGGACACAGAGATTTTTCCAACCCTACCTCTGATGACCTTTCAAACAGAAGACCATCCTCTAAAGTAGGATATATGGCCACACTACTGTACTCTGATATACATATATATATTTGTTCAGCAAAGGAAGGGGAGCACCTCTTTGGGTCCTTTATGGATGTCCATTTGGCTGTAGCAGCCTCCCACTTCTGCAGGGAGGAATGCAGCTGGGCCATTTCCATTCAGTAATCTGTGTAGGCACATGGATGGCACATGTGGGATCAAGGCAGCAGCTAACATAAGAACAAGCAATGTTATGTCTGGCTCCGGCAAACTCTCTAAGAAGCACAGAAGCAGCTACCCTTCAAATTTAAATGCTTTATTACTGAATAGTTCCTTTTTGAAGTGTTTTGATTTTATTTTTATCATATTTTAGCACAAACCCTTTTCATGTTATAAATTAAGTAATGGCAACAGAAGGGTGATGGAGGCTTTCTCCTTGATGCATTTCCTTTAAAGAGATTTTTAAAGTTTACAATGAAAAAAAAAGATTGTGAAAAGCTGTGTTGAATTATATGATACACTGAAATTAAAATGAAATCCCGGAGAAATTATCATGCAGTCATGGGTTGATATGGACTGAGTGATAATAAATAAAGGTTAAAAGGACACCGGCAAGTCTGTTTTTTTTTTCATGGTTTTCCACTTTTTCCCTCTGTTGTTTGTAAAAAAAACTTAGAAGATTAAAAATAATATTTCTTTCCCTATTGATTTTTCTTTTCCACATTGGAAAAGAAGTATTAATATATTTTCTGTTTTTACAGGGGCACTAGAATGAATAGAGCAGTGCCATCTCTTCCCTTTGCTTTCCTTTTGCATCAGCATTGTTGGGAGCTCCTGCTCCATAATGAGATGCCTCTTGGGGGGACGGGAGCTGCTGCAGTCACCTCTCCATAGATGATGAGTTATTATAGTTCCCAGCACTGGCATTCTTTGCCTGATTCAAAGCAATGGAAATCTTTTCTTCTAGCTCTTCTTCAATGGTCATATAGCTACTTATTGTAAAATAGGATGCAAGATTTTGTAATCGCAATGAAATCTCATATGTTTGAGATGTTGACCAGTATTGTGCTGAACCAAAGAGCTACCAAGCAATCCAAGGAGCAACCACAGAGAGATTTAGGTATAATCCAGTTCAGGCACAAACGAGAGTCTGTCATGGCAGAGACCAAAGGTTTGTGGTTGGGAAAGAGATTCATGAAGGGCACCAGACATTGCCTTCCATGTCTATACCATCCAGCTCCATCATATTTAAGGAAGGGCTTACTCCCCAGCCCCAGTGCCCAGCAAATCTTGTCTGTGCAAAGCAGCATTGTGGTTGCTGGGAATTCACCTCCAAGTACATATACATCTGACATGGGGGGGGAGGAGACTGAGGCAACTAAAGTGGGCACTATTTCAGAAGCATGTGACACTGAAAGACAGAGCCTCATGGCGCAGTGGTTAAACTGTTGTATGTACTGCAGCCAAAACTGTGCTCACAACCCGGGGTTCAATCCCAGATAGCCGGCTCAAGGTTGACTCAGCCTTCTATCCTTCTGAGGTTGGTAAAATGAGTACCCAGCTCACTGGGGGACAATGTTGTAGCCTGCATAATTAACTTGTAGACCACCCAGAGAGTGCTTGAAACACTATGGGGCAATATACTGTATAAGCAGCACGCTTTACTGAAACAATCCCTGCCCTTCCAGCTGCATTTGCCCCACCAGTTGCAATTACTAGTAGTAGTGATGACATATTAGCAATCACTGTTAAGAACATTTAGTAAAAAACTGGATCCCGTAGGATCTTAGAATAATTGAGTTGAAAGGGGACTATAAGGCTATTGCTTCCAACCCGCTGCTCTGTGCAAGGATCCAAGTCAAAGCATATCTGATAGATGGCTGTCCAATTTTCTCTTGAATGTCTGCAGTGTTGAAGTGCTCTTCTCTCAAAAGGTATGAATCTGGAAGCATTTTCAACATTGTGCAACAGATGCTTGCATATTTGAGTGCATGCACTACAAGAAGGTGATCAGGCATGAGCAGGACCTAGGCCACCTCTCCAATAGTAGTGTGCTCAGCTACCTGAGGACTCTGCACAGGGCACTGCTGCTGGCAGATGAAGTGGGTACTGTGGGGGACAAGTGGGTTCCTTCTTGTGAAAAATAAGAGTCATCAGAGGGCAGAGGTTGATCCATCAGCCCATGGAAGCAGGGAGTTAGATGAGCAAATAGCAAGATGTAAGAGGCAGCAAATGCCAGACTCTCATCTCAAGCATAAGTTCCAGGCTCGCCTGGAGGAACTTGGAAGGGTGCATGAAAGGCTTCTGAAAACATAAAAATGCCAAGATTACTTGTTGCCCAGAGGAAAGGAAAGCCTTGGATGACCAGCCATTCTCTCTGGTGGAGAATGGTAGTTTCCATAGGTTTGTGGCAGAACTGACACTGCATTACCAACTGCCATCCAGAATGACCTGTAGCCCAGGGTGGCACCAGATTTATATTGGGCTGTCAGACAACTGGTACAGCAGTGATTGGCCATGGCACAGGTGGTACATTTTGCACATGACATCTGCAGCAGCAAGGGTGCAAAATATGCCTGTCTCTCCCTGACAAGACACTGGTGAGAGGTGGAGGCATCAGGTATAGAGGAACACACAAGGGTAGGATACAGGTAAACTTGCTTGAATGTGTCTGTGACACTGGGGCAGCCACATAGCTCACAACATTCGAGAGGCTCTGAGGAACATGCTACAGCAATGGAGGCTAGCTACAGAAAGGCAAAATCTGTTTGTGATAGACAATGGGATGAACATGGTGGCAGCACTGCAGCCTGGGAAGAGGAAAGGGGTGCTGCTTTCATTCTTTCAACTCCTACTCCAAAATTGTGCTCACTCATTCAACGGTGCTGTGCCCCATGCTGTTGGCACAAGCTACTGTATGTGCTGGTCCAGTGTGTTCGCCCACTCCCCCAATGTGACCTTTCCTCTGCATCCGCAATGCTCCTGGCATTTCTTGCTGGCATTCGCATTGTTCAGGATTCAATCAGTATGTCCATGGCAGTCATTTCCTAACACCAAGATATTGCTTGCTGTTGGTGTGCAATCTTTATGTTTGGCACAATCACTGGGAAGGTGTCGGAGGACACAGGGAAATCCTTTAAAAATCTTTTGTGCGTTTTTTTAAAGGGAAAATTTATGACTATATAGTACTCATCTTCATTGTAGCAGAAATTCTAAATTTTTAAAATTCTGATTCTGAAGAGCTGTAATTCCAAACCCAAATTCCAAAATCTGAATCGAAATGTTCGTGCTACTGCATGTTCCTTGTATATTCATCTGTGGCCTTGAGTGCAGGTACAACTAGAAGAAGTTCTTTTATTTGACTTAATTCTAGCAACCCTTGAAAACAATCTGTTTGGAGATAACCAGACATTAACAATGTCATTATTTTGAAAGCTCATTACCAGTGTAATTATCACCTTCTTTTTCTCATGTCACCTAGTCCTGCAATGTATATGTAAGCCTGTGTATATCACCTGTGACCTGACGATTATGCTCCATATACCCCAAGAAGTGGATTGTAATCAATGAAATGTCACAATGAGAAACAATCTGTTTGTCTTTATGGGACCACATTATTTTATTTTATTTTATTTTCTAATTTTGTACTTGGAAATTTTAAACCATTCCCTTTAATATAGAATGAGTGGGGATGATGTTGATGATAATGTGGGAGCAGAGTGATGATACATAAATGCCTGCTGCTACAGCGATATCCACCCACCACTCATTTTTCTTCTTTGGTGGTTACATTGCCTGTATATTCCTATTTTAGGATGTTCATCCTGTTAGTTTAATAAAAAGTAAGGCCCTGAAAGGATTAAACTGAGTTTTTAAAAGGGAGATCTTTCTTCAAAGACATAACCTCCTCCAAGAGCTAAAACATAATAGAGCTGAGGAGGCTTGTTAACACAATAATTTCTATGAACCAAGCATGAACACAATAAATCATCTCCACAAATAACATACAATAAACCTACTGTTCTCAGAACAAAAGATAAAACTTCCCCCTTCAAAATAAGCTTTTCCCCTGAATACTATTCACAAGCACCCATAAATATAATATTGAACAAGCTGCCCATGCTATTCAAATGACAGCTTCTTCTATCTGGGAAGAAAATGAAGTTTAAAAGAGAAATATATTATATATGGCCCTATTTTTAGATACTAATGTGGTGGTCTCGTAGAGGGCTATATATGTTCATGTAATCAGCACTTTGTATGAAATGAAATGCTAAAATATGCAGTCTTTAACAATGCACATGTTTACAGAAGTAGTATAGATTTTTGTCTGTACTGTATGGGTCTTTCTGTGGCTCTGCATAAAGCACACAGTTGCTGGGGTACTTAGCACCACCTCTTTGGCTTTAAACTATAGGAATTATGACAGGGCTTTGGAATTCTGGGAATAAACAGATCCACCACTTTTCCAAGGGGACATAGAAAGAGAGGAAGAAAGAGAGGTGAGAGGAAGGAGGGGTTGGAGAGAGAAAGAGAGAGAGTAGGGAGGAGGGGAAATGAAAGGATATTATTTTTTTGTATCTGTCATTTCCCTGCTATCTCCCATATGACTTCTTAATCCATCAGAATGCTGGGAAGATAATGTTTTGGGCGAAATAACATGAGAGAGAGGATAGACTCCCAAGGACCAATATCTTTATTGCTCGGAGGATAAACGGATTATGTCAGCCATTTTCTGTTGCTGACAGCTTTTCTTATTAACCGATTTTATTTTTTAATCTTCCGGGGAAGAAATATGGTTTTATGTCACAATAAAACGCCGGTCACATCTAATTCTGCCCTCAAACAAACAGATTTCTGAAAGCCTTGCAGAGAAATTTGAAATAACTTTAAAGAGGGGTTTTTTGGATAAAGTCTTTATCCAGAGGCTTGTTCAACTGCAGTGTAAAAGGTTTAGAGTTAGAGAGGGAGAGTGAGTAAGAGAGAGAGAAAAAGAGAGAGAGAGAGAGAGAGAGAGAGAAAAGTCCCTCACAGTTGTTTTTTCCCTGTTGATCCCCATTAAAAGAAACTCTTCATTGTGATGTACTCAAGGAAATACAGCTCAGACGAAAGAGTCATATGAATGTTAACAAATATGGCTATTTGTGTGGCTTATGCTCTCGTCGGGCTTAGAGATGTTGCATGTGACATCCAGAGAATGAAGGAAGCAATCATTAGAATCCTAGCAACCTGCTTAACCGCCTTCTTTCAAACTCCCCCTTTTGATCTGACACTTTTACTTCCCCCTTCAGTTTTGCTGGGATTACTGTGGAAGATGCTAATAAAAGTATTGCGTGCATTGTGTAGGCAGTGAGATAAGAAAGTCTCTTTGGATAAAACTTTGAAGTTTTCAGTAATTCACACGTGTACTTGTTGCTCCTCTGTTCCCCACTAGGAATCTGAAAGATCCCACAGTTTCATTTCTGTTTCCGCTTCTTTCAAAGTCCTACAATGGTGTGTCTCATGCGCCTATCCTATCAGCAGCAAGGCAAGGCACCAGTAAGCTAATCATGCACACATTCTTACGGATGTTGCTCTTCACTGGCCCTCATTTACAAGGGGCTGCTCCACTCACAGATCCAAATTTTCTTCCATTCCACAATATAGGATGCCACCTTGCCTGTTATGACAGTAAATTCTATATGAGAGGAGAAATGATGAAAGGAGAAATGGAGGTTAAGGAAAGCTTTTTAAATGTGGAAAAATATGCTTTTCCTTACCCCCAGTGGGCTATTCCAAGCTAGCACCGTTTTCAGCCAGCAAACTCTGCTTAGGTAAAACTTTTAGGCAGGGGAAAAAATCAGCTAAATAATGATGTCATAAAAAAGCTGTCTTTGGGAGACATCTAGTCCACAATTTTGGTTAGAACTGGACACAGAATGTTAAACCATATTAAGCAAATTCTGAATGCAGTCTACAAACAAACAATGTGTTATTTCCAGAGGGCTAACCATATTTGTCTGCTGCAGCAAAAGAACAAAAGGTTTTTGTAGTATGTAAAAGATTAAAGCCCTATTTGGGCATTGTTATACTCTGCCCTGTGACCACATTTCAAGGGGAATGCCTAGCCTTAAGCCCCTCTGTTGCTTTTCCCCCACACCTCAAGCAGTCAGTCTCAGGAGAAAATACTGCTGCTCATATGTAGCCTCTACATATGTGCAGATTTACATGTGAACAGAACCCTTCTTCAAACCCAGTGCTCAAACTGTGCAGAACATAACAAGAGACAGAGGAAGCTAGAAGATCTTCTCTTAGCATGGTTTATTTTATTTATTTTATTTATTTAATTTATATGCCACCCACACTACCCAGAGGTCTCTGGGTTACAGTGTCAGGTAGAATAACACCTGGACAGCGCATAGGAAATATATTATGGCATAGGCTTTTGTGGACTGGAAGTAATGTCACCGGATGTGTTGATAAATAAATAGTGTTTGTGTTTAGTTGTTTAGTCGTGTCCGACTCTTCGTGACCCCATGGACCAGAGCACGCCAGGCCCTCCTGTCTTCTACTGCCTCCCGGAGTTGTGTCAGGTTCATGTTGGTTGCTTCGCAGACACTGTCCAGCCATCTCATCCTCGGTCGTCCCCTTCTCCTCTTGCCATCACACCTTCCTAACATCAAGGTTTTTTCCAAGGACTCTTTTCTTCTCATGAGATGGCCAAAGTACTGGAGCCTCAGCTTCAGGATCTGTCCTTCCAGTGAGCACTCAGGGTTGATTTCCTTTAGAACTGATAGGTTTGTTCTCCTTGCAGTCCAGGGGATTCTCAAGAGCCTCCTCCAGCACCACAATTCAAAGGCATCAATTCTTCGGCGGTCAGCTTTCTTTATGGTCCAGCTCTCACTTCCATACATCACGACAGGAAAAACCATAGCTTTGACTATTCGGACTTTTGTTGGCAAGGTGATGTCTCTGCTTTTCAAGATGCTGTCAAGATTTGTCATCGCTTTCCTCCCAAGAAGAAGGCGTCTTTTAATTTCAGGGCTGCTGTCTCCATCTGCAGTGATCATGGAGCCCAGGAAGATAAAATTTGACACTGCCTCCATATCTTCCCCTTCTATTTCCCAGGAGGTGATGGGACCAGTGGCCATGATCTTAGTTTTTTTGATGTTGAGTTTCAGACCGTTTTTTGCACTCTCCTCTTTCACTCTCATTACAAGGTTCTTTAATTCCTCAGATGAGTGTTATTCTGAATTTCAGAAGGATGAAGGTGGTGGTGGTGGTGGTGGTGGTGATATTGGCTGAAGAAGAAAAATTGTAAATAAAGAAGTTAGAGGAAAACTGATAGCAACAATTACGTTAGCTGCATAGCTGTGGCCATTCACAAAACAATGCAAGTGATAACATGAACAACCTTGCTTTGGTAAGCTAATTAACACGTATTTTGTGGTGAAAACAAGCAATTTTATTTAGGAGTTACAGTCACAGAAATACTGCAAGCTTGTTGAGTCAAACACGCTTCGGACGTACACATTCCACATGGAAATGTCTCAGTGACTTCTGGATGGAGAGAGGCCATGGGAATGGGGCTAAGATTAGTTTCAGGTGTCATGACTGAAGAGCACTAGTATCTCTATTCAAATTACTGAGCATATAATTGAACTTTTTGCAGCTTCATACTGTAGTCTTTCTAAAGTATTGTGGATGACACTATAAGGTCCTGTAAAAGCGTTGCTTGAAGATACAAAGATAAAACTGTCATCCAGATTTGTCGCATGACCCCTGTCCCCTCCATGAATGGATCTGTTATGTAGCCTGTTGTTACTAGTTAATTAATAGATATTTGAGGTTAGTGAGGCAGACCTGTTGCCCAAAGCCTGTGAGAAGAAAGTATCATTGTCCAGGACGGGTGCAAGTTGTTGAAAATCTATCACAATGGTTTTGTCTGCAAGCTAAAGGTGACAACTGCTGGTATTTTGTCATTGGGGGGGGTCTTCTGCCGTAGATAATTGCTAAGCACCAGTCGACAGCTTCTTATTTGCTTTTTAAATTCACAGGGCAGGTAATTCTGTTAAAGAAATGCCTAATGGAAATCAAATCCTTTATGTGTCTGTTGGTTATGCAAAATAGATCAGAGCCTGGAAAAGCTAAATTTTGGACTATATCTCCCATAATCCCCCAGCCACTATGATACATTCTGAAACTTGCAATCTAACAGAGTCAGGTGTTCCAAACTGTAGAATAGATTAATTGTGTGGTACGGCTCTACTGCAGGCAAGCAATCTTGTCATGTGCTTGGAGTAGAGGCACGCAACTATATTTGCTGGATTTAATGGGCATATAAAGTGGTGTTTATATGTCCAGTATAACACTGTGGACAATTGTTTCGAGAAAGTGAAACTGTTGCAAAGACAGGCCTAGGCTCAAAGTGATGGTGTCATAAAGGTTGTGGAAGCCCCAGTGGAATTTCTCAATTGTCTCTTGTCATGGCAAGCTTTTGGCCTATAATCAACCACATATAGTTTATCTGGGGGCTCAGAGCCTAAACTTAATCAGTGACATTTTCATCTAAATCAACACCAGCAGAAAAATCAACTCATAATATATGTTTAAAACATATCTAGCTCTTAACAAGCTCCAACAGCTGTGTTCTGTTTTCTTACAAAACAAAGGTGGACATTTTGTAGCCTATAGTCTACCTTTAGCCCATGAGGTGGATTGTCTTATCCAGTGCCCCTGCCTCCAAATTTAAAAATGGCCCCAAAAGGCTTATTTTTGCTCTTGGAGGCCTGCAGAAAAACTGTTTTTTAGCTTAAGGGCCTTGGCAGGGTTCCTCATTTTCACTGCCCGGTAAGCAAGGAATCCATCCCAGAAAACAGTGGGCAGCCATTTTTTTTACCTGGCGGCCATTTTGGAACCACCGATCAGCTGTTAAAAAATCATCGCTTTGCGATGATCGGTAAGAGAAACAGGGTACCGATCATCGCAAAGCAATTTTTCCCTATTTAAAACATTGAAATGCGATCACAAAAGCGATCACAAAAAGTTCGTCGGTATGCTATTTCATCGTTAAACGGGGCACCCGTTAAGCAAGGCACCACTGTACTTCTTTCTTTCCTTTTCTTTTTTCCAGAATGAGAGTTCATGGCCCTGTGAAGCTTTTGGTAGGTCTGTGGGCCTTTAAATTTTATCTCCAAATCCACTGAGATCACCACCTCTGTTTCAAGGGAAAGGAAAGGTCACAACTCAGTGACACAGCAGGGAAACACTCCTGTCTGAAACCCTTATGATTCACTGCTGGTGCTTGAAAAACTAGTGAGTTAGTTGGACCAGTATGTAGTTGACAGGGCAACTTCTGATGTTCTTCTTGGGCCCACACCACACGCTCCATATTCTGCTATTCATAAGATGGTGCAGTTCTGGTATAAACAGTAGGATCTTCAAATCCTCAAAATTATGTCTGCATTTTTTGTCCCTCCCCATATTTTGTTGGCCATTTATTGTGGAGGAGCATAGCCAAAGTGAACCACATTTATATGATGATCTTTTGCATCTATGTTGCAAAGAATGCCTCACTGAGTTCAGTAGGATTTACTCTCAGACAAGCAGGGACAGAAGAGTAAGACCTGTTTAATTCAAAGGGACCTCTTTCTGAGTACATAAATCAGTGGTTGTCATTATTAATCTCCATTGATTTCTAAGGAAACCATTTGATTCAATGTTTTTGAGAAGGATCTATGGAAATGAGTAGAAATGCCATTTTCATGCATTTGAATAATTGGGATTCTAAAAATATTTAGCTAGGTTGGAACATGCCCTTGATTTTTTTTTCAAGGTGAAACACTCAGGCTGAGGATTCAAAGATAGATGACTTGGAGCTCTTACAATAAATAAATAAACACATAGGTCTGTGAATCTTCTTTTTAATGACATTATAGTCATATTAATAATGCTTATAATATTAGATAATTACTGTAAATATGATAAAAGGATGATACGTGCTGATGGAAGTCTTAAGTAGGCTTAAATGGGAGGAAATCCTCACTGCAGACTCTCTATATATGTAGCCATAAAGCACGCACCATAAATACAGAATGCCATGGAAAATTGTGAGTGTGCAAACAGAATGGTTTGCACATAATGCATCTGGAATATTTGGCTTATTGTTTTTTTCCATTTCACTTCTTTCTTTATTAGTTTCTTTATTAAATTTATATCTTGCCTTTCTGCCAAAATGGTACTCAAGGTGGCTAACAAAACATTAAGCAACAGAATAACACCTGACCAGTTAACCCCCCTTCAGCAGCTATCCAACTTAAATGCTAAAGGAAAGTTTGAATCAAAATGCCTGCCAAAAGAGGGACAAAATAAAAAGGCAGCCCAGCTTCACTTGCCTAGGAGTTTCAGAACTTGAGAATAGTTGTTCCTCCAGCATTATCTTATCTAGACTCAGATGTCATAGAAAGAACAGCACCAATGAAATATAGCACCTCCAACTTCCATCCCAGTCAGGTGACTCAAAAGGGTACCATCATTTGTGGGATTGAAAGCCACTTGGAGGTCCAACAGAACAAAAGTATTTTCCTGCTTCAGCCTGTTCCTGGTTTAGATTGCCCACTAATATAACCAAAGCACTACCTGTTGATAACCATGTGGGTGATCATGGAACAAAGGAAAGCTAATTGCCTTAGAGTAATTGCCAAGTGGGTGACTTTGTAAAAGCAGCCTGGTTAAAATTTCTCCTTTCAAAACAAACAAACAAAAAAAGAAGGATTAAGCCCCAAGATGTTCCAGATGTAGTTATAAGGAATACCATGGGAAAGTCGAACGTCCCATTCATTGCAGAAAGTGGTAAAGGTGTGAGAGGTATAGGCAGGGCCATTGTCTGTCTTTAAGGCTTGAGGACAGCCCATAATTGCAAACGTATGTAAACAATGTTGTATGACATGGCGAGAGGTCTCACCGCGAAGAGGGGTAGCCCAGATGTATCCTGAATAAGCATCAATAGTTAGATGAACATAAGAAAGAGGAGCAAGGGTAGGAACATGAGTGACATCCATTTGACAAAACTGATTGGCATCTGTTCCTCATGGGTTAACAGCATCAAAAGGAAAGGAAATAGGAGACATAGAACAGGAAGAGCAGGAGGAGACAATGTCCCGAACTTGAGAAAGCGGAATAGAAAATTGATTATGGAGTTGTTTAGCACTCTGATGCAAAAAGGAATGGCTGTCAATAGATTTGGAAAAGAGGGGACACAAGGAACAAAGAGCAGAGTTTGCACGATGATTTCCCTCTGAGAGAGCATCTTGAAGTCCAGTATGAGATCAGATGTGAAGTGCAAAAAAAGGTTATGGCCTGGTAGTGAGGTTTTTAAAAGTGAAAAACAGGGAAAGTAAGGAAAAGTCAAGAGCAGGAGAAAGACAGGCATGTGACAGGTGAGTGAGAAGGTTAAATATATATTGAGTGTCTACAATAAGATTTAAAGGTTGATCTTGAAACATTTGAAAGGCAAGGATGACAGCAGCAAGTTCTGCACGCTGGGCAGAGGTCTGAATAGAAGTAAAACAGGTTTTCCAGGTTCTGGGAGGTTGCTGAAAGGTAATCACACCTCTGGTAGGCACGCCATCCGTAAAAATAGTTAGTGCATCAGGGAGAGGAGTAGCACTGAAAAGAAAGTGAAAGTGATGGGGTACTTGCTGAATGAATGTTAAGTGAGTGTCTTTAGGTGGATTAAAATGCATGTCGCCAATATAGTCTGCAGAAGCAATTTGATATGTTATTGACGTAGACATTATATGATCATGGTCAGCTTTGGAAATAGGTAAGTAACAACACAGAAGATCCCAACCTGTGAGTTGTTTGGTGCAATGGCGCCCTTGCATTTAGAGTGGAGTAAACATTTCAGGGAGAAGTGTTAGGTAAATAAAGCCATTCTGCTACAGAAATGGCTTTGTCAGACTTCAGGCTACACAACAACCCAGTAGGCAATTGGGGAGTGTTTAAGATAACCAGCTGCAAGAGACCAAGAGAAGGAGTGTGGTCAGCCATGATACGTCGCAAGGGTACATTAATTTGATGTATGGCATGTTTCAGAGCCTTGGTGATGGGTATGGAGTCAGCAGGAGACTGGTGTCCCCGGAGTGCGTTAAACAAAGATTGCAATTCATGAGTAGGAAGGCACAAAAAAGGACGAGCCCAATTTAAGTGCCTGAGGAACTGTTGCAACTGCACTAATGTAAACTGAGATGGAGTTTTTAGTTCTGGAAGAACAGAGAAGATGTAGCTTGCAACAGCTTGTGCCCTAGATAAAGATATGGAGGTGTGGTTTGTATCTTTTCTGGAGCTATGTGAAGGTCTTTTTTCTCTAAGCAGTTAGCTAGAGAATCATCGACAATAGTGGGGAGGGATTGCCCAGCCACCAAAATGTCATCCATGTAATGCTATACAAGCAATTCAGGATGTTCCAAGCAAAATTGCTGTAGGGCTAGATCCACAAAATGTTGACATAAAGTCAGGGAATTCAACATTCCCTGAGGCAAGACTTTGCACTGATATATTTTACTAGGTTGGGAATTGTTGTACACAGGGACTGTGAAGGCAAATTTTCCCTGTCTTGTGGTGCTAAAGGAATAGTGAAGAAACAGTCCTTGAGATCTATTATCATTAACTCATAGTTTATTTATTTATTCATTTATTTATTTTATTTCTATCCCGCCTATCTGATCATATTAGACCACTCTAGGCGGCTTACAGTAAAAACAACAATGTAATTTTAAGACTTTACAGCAGAAACGTAAATAAAAAAATAAAGAACAGAATAAGAAAAAAAAAGATCGTCAAGTGTTTTCTGTTGGGAAGGCCCGCCTATACATCAATGTTTTTAGTTGTTTCTTAAAAATGCCCAGCGAGGGAGCCGCGCGAATCTCAGGGGGCAAGTTGTTCCAAAGGCGAGGAGCCACCGCCGAGAAGGCCCGGTTTCTGGTCTTTTCCTTTCGGGCCTCTCTCGGCGTTAGGCTCCTCAGCCTTATCTCCTGGCTCGCGCGAGTGACACGGGTAGATCTAGGTGGGAGAAGGCGTTCCGCCAAGTATCGAGGTCCTAAACCGTTTAGGGCTTTGTAAGTAAGCGTTAACACTTTGAAATCAATGCGGAATCGGATGGGCAGCCAATGCAATGCGGCCAGAGTGGGGGAGATATGTTGGTATCTTCTCAGCCCACTGAGTAGTCTGGCCGCCGCATTCTGCACCACCTGTAGTTTCCGCAGCAATCTCAAACGTAGCCCCACGTAGAGCGCATTACAGTGGTCTAATCTCGAGACTACAAGCGCATGCACCAGAGTGGTGAGAGACCCCACATCAAGGTAGGGCCGCAGCTGGGCTATCCGCCTGAGATGGAAAAAAGCGGAACGGACCACGGACGCCACCTGGGTCTCCATGGTGAGCGCCGGGTCAAGATGGACACCCAAGCTACGGACCCCATCCTTGGCGGGCAGGGTCACCCCCCCAAAAATGAGGGAGTTTCCCTTGTCCCCAGGTGTGGGGGAGCCCACCCTCAGTACCTCCGTCTTGTCCGGGTTCAGCCTCAGCCCGTTCTCCTGCATCCATTCCTGTACAGCCTCCAGGCAACGCCGAAGGGACAGAACGGCATCTCCTGCAGTTGGAAAAAAGGAGATGTAGAGCTGTGTGTCATCCGCATATTGATGGCACTGCGCTCCACACCTCCTGATGACCCCTCCCAGCGGCCTCATGTAGATATTAAACAGCATTGGGGAGATGATCGACCCCTGTGGGACCCCACAATTAAGGCACCACGGGGCCGAAACATTCTCCCCAAGCTGTACTCTCTGGGGACGGTCCTCCAAGAAGGAACGGAGCCAAGCAAAAGCCCGGCCACCTATCCCCAACTCGGCGAGCCTCCCCAGGAGGATACCATGGTCAATGGTATCAAAGGCCGCTGAGATATCGAGGAGGACCAACAGAGACACTTTGCCCCTGTCGGCCTCCCTCAATAAGTCATCACACAGGGCGACCAATGCCGTTTCTGTCCCATGGCGCGGCCTGAAGCCCGACTGGAATGGATCCAGGGCATCTGTTTCATCCAGGAACGCCTGGAGCTGATCGGCCACCACCCTCTCGACTACCTTGCTTAAGAAAGAAACATTGGCGATGGGCCTATAGTTGCCAATTTCGTCCGCCGCCAAACTGGGTTTCTTTCTTATGGGCCTAATGAGTGTTTCCTTGAGGGCAGAGGGAAATCTACCCTCAAGGAAAGACCCATTAATTATTACAGTAGCCCATTCCGTTGTTGAGGGCCTGGCTGCCTTGATTAGCCAGGCCGGGCAGGGGTCCAAAGAGGAGGTGGTGGCACGACAGCTATCAAGCGTCCTGGTCACAGTGTCGGGCAATACGGGCTGAAAAGAGTCAAAAGACACCGGGCAAGACGGAGCGCTGGACATCTCAACTCGACTCACTGTATTCAAAAAAGGAGCGAGATCCCGGCGGATGGCCTCCACTTTGGATTTTAAAAATGCTGCAAATTGGTCCGGGGTAAGACTAGGGGGAGGCCTATCTCCCGGGTCAAGTCCGGATAGGTCACGTACTATACGGAATAGTTCCGCCTGCTGGTTGGATGCCTCACTTATCCGGTTAGCGAGGTAAGTTCTACTGGCAGCCTTTACCTTAGACTGGTAAAGGTTAGTTGCGACCTTAACAGCTATACGATTGAAAGCCGTCGGGTCCTTTCTCCATTTGCGCTCCAGCCGTCTCCTGACCCGCTTCGACACCCGAAGATCCTGGTTAAACCAGGGCGCCAGGCGATCGCTGCGGCGGAGAGGGCGTTTAGGTGCGATCGTGTCAACGGCACTAGTTGCGGCGGTGAGCCAGCCGTCAACCAGGGCCTCGACAGGAGTGCCAGCCAGGTCAGCCGTAACCCCTCTCATGGCATCCTGGAATCCAATCGGATCCAGTAGCCTTCGAGGGCGGACCATGACAATAGATCCCTGCTCCCTGCGAGGGGGGAGGGCCAACTTGAGGAAGCATTTTATTAGGTGGTGATCCGACCATGACAAGGGGACCGACTCAAGGTCAGTCACCATCGGTCCACTTTCACTCCCATTGGTGGAAAAAACCAAATCTAATGTATGGCCGCCCACGTGCGTAGGGCCGTTGACATGTTGGGACATGTTCAAGAAGGCCATGGTCTCCAAGAACTCAAGAGCTGGTCCAGCGGGCTCTGCCCCCGCATGCACGTTGAAGTCCCCCAAGACCAATAATCTCGGGGAGCCCAGCAGTGCCGCAGAGACAAAGTCCACCAGCTCCGGTAGGGAATTGGCTGGGTCGCGGGGAGCACGGTAACCCAGCAAGATCCCAATACCGTCCCTGGCCCCGATCCACACGTATAGAGCCTCAAGACCTGGTTTTACCACCGAGGAGCGCCTAATTACTTCCAGGTTGGATTTATAAACGATGGCAACTCCCCCCCCGACCCTCTAGTCTGCCCTGGTGTTGGACAGCATAACCGGGCGGGCAGATGAGAGCTAGAGGGGGACCCCCCTCTCCGCCAATCCATGTTTCGGTTATGCAGGCCAGGTCTGCATCTTCCTCCAGAATAAGATCATAAATTAGCTGGGTTTTGTTAGATACAGACCTGGCGTTCAACAACACCAGGCGTAGAGTAGAGGGTTGGCTGGTCTGACTACCTCGGCACTGGAGGTTGGTCTCCATCTCAGAACAAGGAACAGCCTTTAAACATCTGTCCCTTGTTCTTCTAACACGAGTAGGGAATGGAGTATCAGATTTGGATTAGGGAAGCCGCATTATAAAGGGCTCATAGGTTGAATGTGCTTGTTAACTTCCTGAAGATCGTGTAGCAAACACCACTTCCCAGATTTCTTTTTGATGGTGAAAACAGGGGTACAGTGGTGCCTTGCTTAACAATGTTAATTGGTTCCAAAAAAAATCGCTATGGGAAAACATCGCTAAGCAAAACACCATTTCCCATAGGAATGCATTGAAAACTGGTTAATCTGTTCCAATGGGAACGGATTACCGTCCTTAAGCGAAAATCACCATAGGAAACATCGCTAACAATGTTTCCCCCATTGGAATGCATTGAACCTATTCAATGCATTCCAATGGTTTTGCGATCTCCGTTTTCGCTATTTTTAAAGTGTCTTAAAATGTTTGAAATCTGTTTTAAATGCTTGGAAACGTTAGTGCACCTTGTAAAACCTTTGCAAACATAATTTGGCCTTGTTCTGACTCTTTGTAAATTTTTGGTGAATTTTTTTCTCCCCCATTGGAATGCATTGAACTGCAGTTTTGACAGCTGTCAAACCTGCAGTTCAATGCATTCCAATGGGGGAGAAAAAAATTCACCAAAAATTAACAAAGAGTCAGAACAAAGGGAGCCAGCGCTGCAAGGGTGGAAATGAGGCCCCACTTCCCTCGCCGATGGACCTCGCTCCTGCCCTTTGCAGCGCCGGCTCCGTCGCTCATGGTAGCCCTGCCTGGCAGCCCTGGCCTCCTCTTTATCTGGCAGCATAAGCATCTCCCACTGCCAGAGTCCCACTTCCCTTGCCGATGGAAGGTGTGCAGCCACCCAGGCTTGGAGCTAAGGTTGGCGCATCCCCCTCCCTCCCTCCCTGCTGAGCACTTTCCATCGGCGAGGGAAGTGGGGCTCTGGCAGTGGGGGATGCTTCTGCTGCGAGAAAAGGACGAGACGAGGGCTCCCGGGCAGGGCCGCCAGAAGCGATGGAGCCGCTGCTGCAAGGGCAGGAGCGAGGCTCTGATGGGAGGCCCCAGAAGGCGAGCCCCACTCAGGGCGGCGGCGGAGGGGAAGCCGCCCCCCTGGAACCTCTTCCACGGAGGAGGAGCAGCGCCCCATGCAGCCCGGCCCAGCCCACCTTTCCCACCCAGGAAGAGGCGGCCGCGGCCAGGCAGGAAGCAGCAAGATTGGCTGCTCGCCCTGGGTGGGGTGGCGCCGAGCACGGTGACTGGCCATTGGCACTTCCCGGGCAGGTTGCCCACAACAGCTTCCCTGCAGGGAAGGGGCGCTAGAGGAATGGTAGCAGGATTGGGACACACCCACCCATGAGCGCAGGGGTGCCCCACCTGTCAACCGGTCCACGCACGGCGCTTGCCCCCCCAATGGTCCACAGACCACTGACCTAATCATAACTAGGATTGGCTAAAATAACCCTTTGATCTTATGCTCTACCTCTAAGCGAGAGGGCAAAATATGGGGTTACCCCACCCGTTGGCAGCTGCCACATCCTGCCAGGAGTGTATGCACGTCACTGAAGCAGAATGCAGCTACAGCCTTTAAGCAGAGGTTTCCCACATAACCAGTACTGAAGCCAGATTAAAATGGATATACATAACCTGCCTCTTCCAGGGGAACTGAAAGACCATCACATGTTCCAAGCCTTTGTCCAAAATATAACACTGGAAACAGGTTGAACCTTGTCTAATAAGGTGGGGTACAGGGAGTATTTTTTTATTAAAAAACCTTCTCCAGGTCTCCTCTTCATAGCCTCAGGGTATACAAATGGCTAAAACAATAATTTGACATCTCAAGGCTAAAGGAACATTTACTGGACCTAAATTAATGATGGATTCAAGTTGGAGTAGATACAGGTGGGTTTTTTTATCATGTGACCCTTCCAGTGAGGATCCCTATGCCAGTCGACACTAGCTTCAAGAACTGGCAGTTCTCTTGGATCCTGGCTCAGTAATAAGGGCAGGCCAAGATGGATGAAGGTCTGTCCTGCAATTTAAGGATGAGGCAGGTTTCTTTCCCAATCCAAAGAGTGTTGAAGGATAAAAGCATGGGTGAGGCTGGTAGCTACATGGAATGCCTGAGTGCAGAGGGCATTTTGGAGGAAGGGTGCTCTTCATTCAAAGGCGCCTTTGCAAGCTGTCTGCAACTGAAGCATGAATCGGGTCCAGGAATCACATTTTATAAGCCTCATTCATAGGCATAAAAAGTCTCTGGAAACAATATTTACCATTAGCTCTACCATTTATTAGCTCTTTTGTAGTGATAAGCACTAGCATAATTCAGATTCAGAATCAGAAAAATTTGAAACTTCCAGATATCTGGAACTCTGCTACAGTCAATATGAATACCATATAATCATGAATTTTTTTTTTCTCAAGAGCACAATCCTGGACTAATAGTTCAAAGAATGAAAGAAGCAGAAGGAGGGGATGGCAGACTGAAACACAGTGTACCGAGCACTGTGAGCAGGGTGTGCCATTCTCTCTTACTTAATTGGGACTTCTACAGTAGTTGGAGGTTGACCTTAAGAAAAATAAGCCACTCCAGGTTCTGAGTGTGAGCCGTGTAGACTGACAATGTCCCCTACCTGAGGGAACACTCTCTCACTGGGCAGGAATTGGTGGGCAAGATAGCACTCCCACTGCCACCTCGGCCAGACCTCCCCAAACAAACTCCTTCTCAGCCCAGTAAGACAAGGGATATGGTATCTCTTCTGCCTCCATTATTTTATTTAAAGGGGACTTAAAGTACCACATTTTCCTTAATAAAAATTAGCCCTGCAGTCCCAGTGCATTCATTCCTGATGTCTTCCCCACTTTTAAGTTATTAATTATTTCTTCTGTCTCTTGATCCTTTATTGTCTGCTCCATTATCTTTTTATTCATTTAATGGGCAACAACGCAGGTGGCCTTTGCTATTTTGGAAGTATTCTAGGTTGTGCTTGTTCTACCAGTAATCATGACCGTTTTGTCACCAGTTCCAAATAGATTATTAAGGTGCTTGTTACATTAATAATTAACATGAAGTTTATTCATGTTAATAAGGGAGCTGTTTTCAAAGAGGCCAGTAAAACATTATCCCCTCTCTTTGGAGTTGTTCTCTTAGGGGGGGAAATCTTGATGTTCTAAAGAAAAAGATTGTGAAATATTTTGTTGATTGCTTTTCAGCCCGTGCAGGAATCTATTGTGTGTAATTTTACACCTTAAAATCAAGATTAGTCATATATATACGCACATGCTGGTTAACCTCCTCTCATCACACAGGATGCAAAAAAAATATTGCTACCGTTTTTCAAATTAAAAAAAAAAAAAGCCCTAAACACAGTAATGACCTGACCATTATGGCATTAAATTTAGAACATACTGGGCTGCAGCAACACCCTTTGATTTTGATCTTTCATGTCCCTTTCCATTCCAACCCCGGGCATTCCAGCAAACAGACTTTTCACTCTGCAAATAAAGTACTCACGAATGTCATGCATATATTACAAAGATGTATATAACCCTCCCCTTGTTGGCCTCTGACAGCCAGTTTTGTGGTTGTGGTCACAACACTCTCACCATTCAAATGTGTCCATGTACTGTCTTGAAAAAGTGGGAAGTCTTCAGTACAGTTTTGGCTTTGGTACAGGACGTGCAAACACAAGACAAAATTAAGTCTTTAACTCCATGAAAAGAGGATTTTTAATTTTTATTGTGTTTGCGTATAGTTATGTATATAATGTATTATGTACGCATGAAAGTATGCAATTGCTGGTGATGAGTACTGCTTTTGAACAGAACAATGGACTAAATCTCATTGTTAGCTCCTATTAGATTAGAGTAAACCCACTAAATCAGTGGGACTTCCATCAGTGAGGACATATCAGTTCCCTTTCATCCATAGGGTCTATTCTTTCTGGGGCTAAAAGGTGAGTTTACCCTAATGTCTGTAAAAGAAGCAAGGAAGTTCTAATTCACACATCCTCTGTTACTATTAAATTATACAGCTTCCCTTTTTCATTAGCATTGTTTGCTCCCAGCTTTCCTGGTACAAAGTTCAAAGACTTCTGTGTTGCCTATAACATATCGTGGAGTTTTGTGCTGTTAGGATATGGAAGGATTAAAAGTTGCTATTAGAGAGTTATTATTATTTATTTATGTATTTATACGGTGCCACCAATATATACTAGAACAGAATCAGCACATTGGATGTCATTTGCTGTGAGTAATCCGAAATACAATATCAGTGGTAATTAAGTCTTGCTGTTGCTGACATATGCAACTTTGTTCTTTACGCTTATGATTATGGAAAAACTTTTGGTGATTTCTCCCAAGTGATTTCAGACAGTGGTGCATCCCTGCAACTGGGCAACCCTTGGGGCCTGTCACTAAGCATCCTCTTAGCATTGCCTTTCCAAAAAAAATCTGGCACTCAACTCCAGCTAGTAAAATAACTCCCGGATAACCCTGATGTAGCATCTCTAGGCTCAAGGGTAAGGTGAGATAGTTAAATGGTGGCCATCTTGCACCAACCAAGGTTGCACAGAATAAGTCCAGCAGAGACATAGGATGGTTCCTGAGATAGACTATGTCAAGGACCTCTTCAAATATTAAACTGACTCTGAAAAAGAACAGTTAAGGCACAAGAAGTAGACTTGTCCATGAAAGCTCACATTAAAATATAGAAAATAGTCTTTAAGGTGCCACAACATTTTTGTCTTCTTTATTTTTTTATTTTTTGCTTTGTTTTTGCGTGAAATATTGTACATACTTAGAATGCATAGAATATGCATCTACCATCCCAAGCATGCTGTGACATTTGAGGAAAGGTTCTGTAAGGTATATTCTGTAGCAATATTCAGTTATTCCATACTCTACTTAGAGCTTACAACACTTAGATGGGAATGCCTAGCCCCTCCCCTCTCAAATGTTGCTTTCTATTCATGGAAAGCTACAAGTCTGGAGGTGAGACGCTCCCTCTTGATTATGAGCTCCCCAAGTGAACAAGATGTTTTACCAGTAACAGATTTCCCTCATTTTATCCAGTATGGCTCTTTGCCCTACATAGGGAACTGCAGGGCTCACTCGATTCTGAATCTGTGGCCTGTCTAAGCATTTCTATGCATTTAGGAAAAGAGGAATCTGCCCCATAGCAAGGATGCTTCCAGGTAAGGAATGGAATACCCATGTTGCCTTATTCATAAAGTGAAGTTAGTGCCATTCATATATTTTTTTAAAGGGTTAGTTTGAAAGCAGGAGCAGAGATAGAATTCTCACCCCACCCCACCCACATCTATTGATGTTTTCACAGATGGAAAACTTCTGCTATAGATGAGATCTCTCCATACAGTGGGACTTCTGGGAAATATCCAGATCAGGGGCTCCATCCACAGTAGACTGTCAACTCTTTAGACTAGATGGACTAAAATACAGACCATATAAATCAGCTTCCTGTATTCCTATACCATATGACCTGTGCCAAAGCAGCTGCCTGACTTGGTTCATTTCTGCATGTGGAATGGGATTTGTGTCCCATTTTATTTTTTCCCTTGGGCTGGCCATTGTACTGATGGCACAATATTTTCTGTTTTGACTTGGACTGGCCCTCTAGGATTTGAGAATTCAGGATTTCAGATATATGCTTACCACATTTTTAGAAGAGATGCTCCCTCAAGTGGTGAAAGATATCTACTTGTCATAGCATGTGATTTTCCTCAGCCATTTGTCTTGCATCTATCATGCTTTGCTTGTGATTGGTCATGAAGGATAAATAGGAGCTTCATATGTAAATCTAAGTGTTGAGGCACATATCTCTGAGGTAGTCCTCAGAGAATAAACATTCCTTTCGATATCTAACCCAGCTTTCCTTCTTTCTTATCACCTTCTACTAACTCTTTTTATTAGTGATGCCAAGGATTAAACCAGGGATCATTGGCCTGTGCTGTACTGCTGAGTTACTGTTCTCTCCATCTTGAAACTGATGTTTTCCAAGACATTGTCAGAGTTTGTAGTTGGTACTTTAGCAGCTACAACCTCAGTCAATGTGACCACTTTTTTCCCAAGTTCTGCACTCAATTCACATCTAGAGGTCATATTTGTGATTTTAGAGACCTAAGGCCTTGTCCACACTGGGATCCTTCTTGATCTAAATTAATTCTTTTAACTGATAGATCAGGCATATTGATGCAAACCAATTTAACTTTCAAGTTAAATTAGCTGATCTAGGCTGATTATGCAATCTCTTTTTTTTTCTTAATGTGTACATATTAGAGTTTCAGCTCCAAGATATATTTTGTCCAAAAGTTTGCTCTAATCCATAAAAATAGCACTTTTATTTATGTGTAGAGGTTAATTTTAACCCTACCTGAACATTCAGAACAGGAAATTTTTACTTTAAACATAATTTAAGTAAAACTAAATTATTCTAAATTAAAATCAAGCATACTGAGTAGAAATCTCCCCCGTCCCCAAAGTACTGTATAACCATGGAGGTCAATATCTATTCAGTATGTGGTAGCTATAAAGGAAAGCCAGTCATGGTAACTCCAAGAACGTTGACATTTTATGCCCACCAGTGTACACCCCTACCTTTGCTAGCGTGCAACATAGGATAGCAAATATGTGCTTAAAATTGAACTCAGGGTGCAACACTAGGTGTACAAGACTGACCTGATGCACACTAGACACATCTAGGTATCAAAAGTGCTAATATTTCCTTGTTTCGAGTACAATGCATTGCTCTATCAATACTTTATGGATAAAAAGATCTTGCATGCATCACCTCCAGAACATACCTCAATCTAGTTCCCCATAATCTTGTCAAATCATATGTGGAACAATCCTAATCATTCTGTATAATGCACAGCCCCATATTAAAAAAATATCTTCATTGGAATGGCTATTTCCTTAGTACCATAGTGAAAGAGGGCAAAAGTTTTCATACAGCTCTCCATAGGTTAATGTATTTGGAGAAATAGAATAATAAAAACCATAATGAGATGCCTGGGACAAAAGGCCCATATGCTTGCTGACTCTTCTGTTCAAATGTTAATGCCAATGAACAACTTCATGGTCCTTGTTCTTCCTGCATATGATTCTTTATCATTAAAGTGGACTTCAGATGGAAAGTGCTTCAAGTAGAGAGTAATCTCATTCAAACATAACACTCAACTATGGTTTGGCATTACATGAACAGGGTTCTGATTCCCCTGTCCTCATTTAGCATCCACTTCACTTTTTAACTAATCGCACTTTATTGTACACCAGAAATCAGGGAAGTCATAGTTAATCTTGCATATAAATTAAATGAAACAAGTTTACAATCTGAGACCAGTTAACTGCAGCTAACAAAAAATGGAAGCAGAACCTTCTGTCTCCTCCTTGTGACTATGCCAGAGAAGTGGGAGATGGGGCAAATAAACCCAAGGCTCATGCCTATAAAATGAAACCTCATTTAATGTTTCAATGTGAATCATGTTTCACCAGAGCACAGAGTGCTATCCTCTGACGATGCCGGCCACAGAGACTGGCGAAACGTTAGGAAGAACAACCTTCAGAACACGGCCAAAGAGCCCGAAAAGCCCACAACAGCCATTGAATCATGTTTGCATGTGTGCACATTTGCATCATGTTAAGTGGCAAGTTTATATTCTTAACCTTTCATTTTTCTGGTATTTAATTATATCACCATAAGCCCTTCTTTCTTTCAATGTTCTCAGTTTGGTTCACAGTTAGGAACCTCCTATACCTGCTGTCTTTCAGGCCTGCATGGAAATATAAAGACAGAGGGATGGAGGGAAAGAGAAACAAGCCAAGCACACAGTGAAAAGACAGAGACAGAGGGATAAAAAGGATAACAGGAGCCATGAAAACATGCCAACCAGTGCTGTTGTTGGTTTAAATGCAGATAAGTATTGTACTGAAAACAAAGATTGCTTGTACTTTGTAGATAGAGACGTGTTTTGTTACAAAATGCTTTGTATGGAACTGGGTCACAGTAGAACATCAGCCAACTCCTCCCTCCCTCCCTCCTTTCCCTCTTCTTGCAAGCGCCCTCCCTCCCTGGCTATTCTTTGAATCTAGAGCCAAATCTCAAGAGTAACTGAGAAGCAATTTCGACAGCTGTGCCAGTTTCCCAGGGTGGTATCTGCTCTTCATTACTGGGTGACACTTGTATCTTTCTGGAAACCTTCTATTAATTAACAGGATAGGTTTGTTATTAACTGCTCTCTCAGCATTGTTTTTAATCCCATTGACACTGCAGACGAAGTTCCTGCCTGACCACATATTTTGAATACCTTGAAAAGAGCCCAGCTTCTACTTCAGTGACTGAACGCTTCTGCTTTTTGCTGCTTTTCCTGCACGGTGGTACACTTCTGTCTGCTTCTAAAAGGTGTTATGTTGTGAGTCTTACACAGTAGCCACCATTTGGAGCAAGTGAAGTATTCGAAAACTAAAGGGTTCTCCAGTTATCCCACATGGATAGGAACCGGCTTTCAGAAAGAAAGCAGTGACATTTGTAGGAGAACTTTCAGGAAGCTGCCTCACACCTGCTAAGACGGTACACCCAGTCCAGTGTACAGGATCCTTGGAGAGGTTAAGGCCACCATGTGTGTGCTGAGTCCCTGCTCTTTCTGGCTTATAAAAGCAGCCAGAAGGGGACTGGATGAGTGATTAAAAGGAGTGATAAATGCCTCCTTGCGGCAAGGTAGGGTTCCAGCATTCCTAAGGAGGCACTAGTGAGACCACTGTTGAAAGATCCTGAATTGATCCCCTCTATTCTAGAGAATTATCACCCTGTCTCCAATGTTCCATTCTTGGGCAAGGTATTAGACTGTGTGGTGGCTTCTCAGCTCCAGTGGTTCTTGGATGAGATTGATTGTCTTTGATCTATTTCAATCTGATTTCGAACTTGGTTATGGGACCGAGACAACTGTGGTTGACTTGTTGGATAACGTACACCAATAACTGAATACAGTTAATGTGTCCCTACTGGATCTTCTGGACCTCTTGATGGCTTTCAATACCATCAACCATGGTATCCTTACCGGAGAGGTGATCTCAGGACGCCATGGGCATGCAACATCTTTTGGGGTTCTGTTCTATCTTTAGTGTTACTTAACATATATATGAAACTGCTGAAAAAAAGTTTTCTGTAGTTTTCGACTCAGGTGTCACCTATGCACAGATGACACTCAAGTCAATCTCTCTTTTCCATCTAAGTCAAATAAAGCTATCCCTGTTCTACCTCAGTATATACCATCAGTAATAGATTGGATTAGGGCAATCAAAAGGCAAATAATAATAATAATAATAATAATAATAATAATAATAATAATAATAATAATAATAATAATAATAATAATAATAATAATAATAATAATAATAATAATAATACTGTTCTCCCTCCTTACATCACTTTCAAAGTACAAGTTTGTTGTGTTCTCAGTATCCTAAAAGTAATGAGCTACAAGAAACTATCTAACCTGTAACTTCTAAGATCTGGTCTAGCAACCAGTATTGAAGTAAAATTAAGTCACTAATCAAGGTGGCACCTCTATGTGGAACTGAGAGGAGATGGCATCCTGTCCTTTTGGATGCAACAATAGAATTACCTGTTCAAAATTTTTCTGCATGAATTAATTTCAGCATGTTCCTCATACACAAGACCACATCACCACACTGTGGTCTCAGATTATGCTTCTTTAATACCTACTGGGCTGATCTTTAAAGATGCCAACAAGATCACCGGTCTATTTATATGAGTTACAGGGAGTGAACGGTCCAAGGCAGTAGCATTTTTTCCTTTGGTCATCTGTTTAAATATGCTGCCTACAAGGAAGTTAGAATTGTTGGTTTGGCAGAGGGACACAAAATGATAGGAGAAATTAAAATTCATGCCAAACACTGGTGGTGAGTAGGTTGCCTATGGAATGCCTATGTTTGCAGTAGCTGATGGGGGAAGCAGAAAAAGAAAAATGGGTTTCCCCAAGTAAAATGGGTGATAATATTGCATGGAAGCACCAGGGCATGGAGATATTTACAGCAAACGGATGTTGTGCTGTTTTTAGTGGAAATCCTACCTATTGTTTTAATTTGATTGTGCTTTTGGGGAGGAGATCAAAAATAATTGCTTTGAGTGATTGGTGATTGACAACTTTTCCTCCCAGCTTCTCAAACAGGGTTTAATTATATACGTGCTATGCTCTTCTTGGGAAGCACAAACTTGCTGGAGGGAATATGCTAATAGAAATACCTGTTATATGAAATGTGATGTACAGTTCTTTTTACTATAGTTAATAATTCCAGAACTGACAGCAGATCAAGTTTCTATTTTAACTGTAGCAGTTTGTATTTCTTAAAGGCTATCAAAACACTAGTGGATTCCTGGCCACTTGAGACACGCCCTAGTTACTTTCCAACTAGATTACTGTAACACAATCTATGTGGAGCTGCCAATAGAAAGTGTAAAGAAACTTCAGTGGGTCCAAAATGCAGCAGCCAGATTACTGACTGGGGTTGGTTACAGGGATCACATAACACCACACCCACACACACACACCCAGCTGCAGCAGTTCCATGGGCTGCAGATCAGTTTCCAGGCACAATTTGAAGTGCTGGTTTAACCTATAAAGCCCTAAATGGCCTGGATCTAAACTACCTCAAAGATCATGTCTCCCATTATGAGCCAGCTTGGGTGTTAAGATCATCAGGAGGGGCCTTTCTCTCAGCCCTGCCACCTTCACAGGTGCATCTGATGGGGACATAGGAAAGGGAGTTCTCTGTTGCTCCTTCTAGACTTTGGAACTCCCTCCCACTGGAAGCTAGGCTGACCCCATCTTTGCTGTCCTTGTGAAAGCAGGCAAAGAACTTCCTCTTCATACAAGCTTTCCCTCAGTGAATGGCTACACGAGAGTGACTTTCAGATGGATTGTTACTGCATTAGTGTTCTGATTGACTCTTTCTACTTGTGTTTACCATCTCTCACAGTAGTACTTTGTTTGTTCCTTTTAAATGTTTGTATACTTATTGTTTCATGTTACCATGTAACCAGCTTTAATATTGTGTTTTAATAATGATGTAAGCTGCCTTTTTACACCCATTATTCTTGCCCTTAAATATAAGACACAAACAAGAGTGTGCATGCAGCTGATAGGTGGGGGCAAGCAGAGAGACTGCAGGCCCAGCTCCCAGAACAGAAGCCAGGCCTGCTGTGTCTCAAGATGGCGGAGGACAAAGAGGAGGAGGCAACAGGACCAGATAGGGAAGCAACAGGGGCAGTGGGAAAGGGGTGGAGGGCAGGTTGTTGGGGCAGGTGGGACAAACCAGGAAGTTTGTTAAACTGTAAAAAAATATATAGTTCATTGTTCAGGTTGGTTAAGGTTCATTGGTTTTGATGAACCCGAACCAACCCAAACCAACAAACCAGTGATTTTTAATGAAGTCCCTCATTTGTTTTTTAGTTTGTGCCCATCTCTATCTACTACCCATGTGCAGTAAATCTGTGTTTCTTTTAAGTTGCCAAGCAAAGCAAGTCTGCTTCAAGTTTTCTGCCACAGTGGTATTATACCTATTATTATCCTAGTTAATCAGAGGTGCAGTAGAAAAAATTAAATCCAAGGTTTCCTGTTTTTATGGGGGCCTCTTTGGATGACCATATAAAGCACAAGGCATTTCTCTTCTTCTTATTCACCTATGCCATTCCATGCTGCAGAAATGATTCTATATGCTTGAGATGTTAGGATCAAGTCCCCCATCCCCAAAAGACCTCTTGTTTGCCAACCCTGATTTTTTACAAAACAAAACACTCCGAGCATGTGCAATTTCATATTTGAAACTCACTTAAATTACAACACCATCACGATTGTAGAAATAAACGTTTCCTTCTGCTGCACTAATACTAAACACATTTGTTTGAGGATAAGCACCACTGTGTGGTAGAAAGGGATAATATATGTTTTGAGTAAAAATAATAAAATGAGCATCTGTAACCATGTGGATGTCTGACCAGCCAACCTGACTATAAATTGGGTTTTTCCACTTAAACATAGTGTGAAATAAAAAACGCAGCAGTGAGTTGTATCAGTCCCAATAAGCCCACCCGTAAGTGCCAGGCAAGATGTAGTAGAGGGACTGTTCTCCCATTGCCCCCCATTATCTGCTTCTCTGTAGGGTAATATATCTCCCCTCTCCCACGTGGGAGAGGCCCAAGACCTTGGTACTAAGATTCAGCCCAAGTTGCAGCACCGGCATGAACTAAGAAATGACCATATCTTTGTTTTACCAACTGTAAACTTTTCCTCTCATATATGTAATGCTTTATGATTAGCATATTTTAAATCTGATCAGAATAATAGAATCACATAATTTTACCCCAGGATCATCAATACCAAGCTTCTCTGTATCAGAAAACATGTCTATAATTTCCCAAACTGGTCAGTCTCAACAATTACCAGAGAGTTTGAGAGAGTGCATCTGCTTAAACATAGGACTGAGTGGATACAGAGTCAATAATGCCCAAATGGGTGTAATTATTCTGAGTGTGTGCAGTAGAGGAAGGGAGTGGGTTCAGGATAACCAAAAGCTTGGCTATTATTCCCACTAGGTGTCCTACAGAAAAGATACAGGAATTAGGATATATCTCCCATCAAAGTAGTGATGAGAGATATGTCCCAGCAACTGAGGTTAGCCTGTAAATTCCTAGCCAGCATAACCAATGGTGAGGGATGAAGGAGACTGCACTTTGACAACATCTGGTGGGGCTTGTATCTCGTAACCCTTAGCTAAAGAAAACTGCTCTACCCTCAGCTTGCCCCACTGGGAGGAAAAACACAAGAGAATGGAAGCCCTGTCTTAACATATCTCTTGTTCACAAGCGCATGTACAAGCAAATCATACTTCAGGATGAATATCATGTGCTGCTTTAAAACACCTCCCCCCCCCCCAGAAGCTTAGGGAACCCATTCAATCTATATTCTGTGCAAGGTTTTCACTTGGGGGGGAGGAAAAACACCAGGGTAAGCGGCATAATTTTAAAATCAAAGAAATTCATTTCAGTAGTAAAAGGTTAACAGCCTTTAGGAGGAACACTTTTTAATCACTCTCGTCTAGACTCTATCACTCGAATCACCCACAGCAGGAGTGAAATATGGCTAAACCCCCATCACCAAACAGCACCTAAAGACTGTTGTATTTAATCATGTCTGTGCACTAGTTATGGATTTTCATTATGATTCCCGATGCTGTTGCACTGCGTAAAATATTAATATCCATAGTAATGATGCATGAAGCTTGGAGTGTAATTTCTTCACTCTTCTTGTCTGATATTAAATTGTTACCACTTTATCATTTGTGTAGAACTGCACATTTCAATTAATCTTTCTGTATCAGCAGCCCTGATTAATATAGATCATGATTCATAAGCTTATCGTCACTATAGTTTTAACAGATCATTTATAAAGATCTTAAATTTCAGGGCCTGGGAGGCAAAGCCATTCTGTCCAAGGTTTTTCTTCCTTCCTGTTCCAGCAGGTTGCTCTATTCTCTTCCTTTCACACAATTAATTTCGGGAAAGAAAATTAGCCAGATAAAAATGGGACTCGGGCTTTATATAGCTTTATTCAAAGGCCTGCCTGAAGTTTTATCCCATTTGCATTGAAGGAATGAGTGTTTTCAAGGGACAGCACAGAGCTGGCACAGAGTGTGGCCGGAAGAAAATTCCTTTAACATGGCTATTTGGATACTGACAATCTTCCTTATAAATAGTGGCCAGTCATTCCAGGCATAAACCCAGACTTGTTTGTTCATTGGGACACACCTTTTCTCAGATTTGTCATGTGAAGAAATCTGGCTTTGTGGTGCAGGTTAATCCATGGGGTGCACAAGGTCTGGTCTAGACATGGGGACAAATATAAAAATGAATGGCGATATTCAATGAATATTGCTGATTCATCGATATACATTGCTTCGTATTCTTGAGGTCCAGAGACCCCAACGAATATGAAGCAATGAATATAACCCTTTTATATTCGTCCATCTATCCCTATCTGCTTATGCCCCCGCGGATCAACCGTTCCTTGGGGGCATTGGCAGAGATGGGTTTTCCCTTTGGGCAGCTTGCTAAAGCCTGCCCAAAGGAAATCCCACCCCCAGTTTATAAAGATGGGGGGATCGCTTTGCTTAGACATCCCCTGTCTTTCTATGCATCTGTGGAATAGACAGGGCAAGCTTAACCAAGGGGATTGTCCCTGCTGTCCTTGCAAAGAAAGTGGGGGTGGGGGATTGCTTTGGTCCCACTTCCCTTGTCTTTCTAGGAAGCGGAGAGAAGGCTGACAGAAGTGATCCCCCACCTCTATTGTCTTCGCAAAGACAGCAGGGGTGGGGGATTGTTTGGGCCCCACTTTGCTTCTCTTCATATGCCCACTGGAGCACAGAAAAATGGGGGAAGCCTGACTTAAGCAATCTCCCACCCCTGCTGTCTGTGCAGAGGGGAATTGTTTCAGTCAGGTTTGTTGAAAGTAAAGCAGAATAGCTTCAAGTTCCCCCAGATTAGTCTACCCCTTTTTACTCACCAGCTGGTACTTACAGTCAGAATAACTCTTCTGAGGCATTAATAAGAGGGGGGAAAACATTTTCTTTACTTACAGTTGAACAGATCAAACAGAAAACTGGCAAAACATGACTGCTTGTAACAAAAGGCCTCAATAGACTCACTGCTTCCAACAAACAGATGAGAAGGGAGAAAGGCTCTGAGCAGAGAGGTCAGATGCAGGGAAGGAATGATTGGTTACTGCTGGATAGTTTGATAGTCACCCCACTAAGAAAGGTGCCTCCCAGCCAAATCTACTAAAGGCAGCGTGTGTGACTGCAAAAACTCCATCAGATTGTTTAGATGATATTGCATGTTATTGCCCTTTAGCACTTGGGATCCACACATTGGTTAACCCACTTACCAACTGATCTCTATCCATTCCTACTTGTTAAGAAAATCCATGGGATATGGGAAGTTGGGATCGTAGCACAACATCAACTGATGTGTGATATCTTCCCATACCTCAAAGCAAGACAGCAAGCCATGCCTCCAAAGGACGCTAGAACAGGAATAGGCACTAAACAATTAGAAGTGGATATATTAGAGAAAGGTACATTTTTGGCCATAGACAGTCAGAACAGTAGGCAAAGGCAGAGCCGGAGATGGAGCCTTACCTTCATTCTGATTGATCAGAGGTGGGCAGGAGCAGCTATACTATTAAGCTATGCTGTCTGGCAACCGAACCAACTCAATGAGAAGCCTGCTCCTGAACTATCCTTACCTACCAGAATGAAGATAATTTACTTCTTTAAAAAAACAAGTCCCCAGTTTATGTATGTGGGATATTGTGCTTCTCTGTATCCATGATTCAAAACAACAGGAAATGGCCTGACTTTGTTGCATAATGTTGTGTCTACATTGTCAGCAGGAAAAAGGATACCAAACTTTACAAAGCAAAGGGTAGCCTTTGACAACACTTACTCTCAGCAGACAAGCTGGTCTATCGCAAGCTTGGGTACCCCAAGCTTGGGTAACTAAGGTGTTCTTGGACTGCAATTCCCAAAAAACCTTCACCATCAGCTGTGCTGCCCAGGGTTTCTGGGAGCTACAGTCCAAAAACACCTGGGTTACCCAAGGTTGGGAACTACTGGCCTGCAGGATACCCTCTTGTGCTCACTCACAACCACTGACAAAGAGACAACAAGCAGGAGAAAATCCAGAACCTTACTGCTTTTTTTTCATCACTAGATGGATTGACTCAATAAAGGAAGCCTCCGCTGTTAGTTTGCAAGGTATGGCTAAGAGCAGAGGCAGCAGGAAGAGAGAACTAACATGAGATGTTGTTGGTTTGCAAGACCTGAGCAGAGCTGTAATGATGTGACATGTTGGAGGTCATTAACTCATATAGTCACCACTCATTAGAAATGACTTGATAGCATATATGTAACATCTTTGGAGGGTTTAAAAAAAAAAATTCCCTGGCAAGATGGGTGATGTGGTGGCGCTGTGGGCTATACCACAGAAGCCTGTACTGCATGGTCAGAAGACCAAGCAGTCGTAAGATCGAATCCATGCGACGGAGTAAGCGCCCGTCACTTATCCCAGCTCCCACCAACCTAGCGGTTCGAAAGCATGCAAATGCAAGTAGATAAATAGGGACCACCTCGGTGGGAAGGTAACAGCATTCCGTGTCTAAGTCGCACTGGCCATGTGACCACGGAAGATTGTCTTCGGACAAACGCTGGCTCTATGGCTTGGAAACGGGGATGAGCACCGCCCCCTAGAGTCGAACACAACTGGACAAAAATTGTCAAGGGGAACCTTTACCTTTACCTAAGATGGGTGAAATGGCTGAGGTACCAACTAGAGACTATGATGGGATATAAGCACGAAGGCTCTGCTAACATCAAGTAAAACTATTCCCAACTACAAGGCAAAACCAAAACAACAACAAGAACAACAACAACAACAACAAACCACAGTAATTTCACAGCTTAAACAAATGAGCTTCTGAATTTGTTTTGCCTATGAATATATATAATTTTAAGCTCTTGCTGGCAAGCCTGCATCATGCATAAACATGTCAGAAAAAAATTAAAACAATTTCACTATAAAAAAAATCATAACACAAAATCTCTTTGTCCAAACTTCCCAAATGTGGCACAGAGCAAGAGAAGACTGTTTTCTATAACTGTGTCAAATTTACTGCTGGTCCAAAGCCCAATTTCTAAGTTTCTATCTTTTTATTTGAGCTGCCCCCTTTTTTAGAACTGCCTTGTAGAATGTTGATTGGCTCTGCAGCACAGTATCATTTGGACTATGTTAGTAGTTGGTGAGGAATACAGTTATATGGCTGCAGTTATGCTGGAGGCAGCCATGGACACTGGAAATCACAGTCATGGACAGGGATGTCCCTGAGTAGACCACTAGCCTATCCCTAAGCCAAAAAGCTAATCACAAATATCCGTTGTGATCCTTTACTGTCATTGCACCTCCTGTTCTACAAGTTGGCTTGGCTTTGAAAGTACCACATGTATTTGTTCATTGAATGCTTTCCCTGGTAAGTGCAGAACTATGCCTGAACTCTATATAGCAAGGCAGAGCCGCTGTTAGGCTGTGTAACCCCACACATTACAGAGCAGCAGCGGTGAAATACAGCCTGGAATTTGTCTTCAGAGATGAGATAACGTAGCTGCTTTAACAGCTGCACCTGTCACTTCCATATGACATATGGAGCATTGTGTTGAGTACATTTGCAGGGCAATTTTCCAGTTGGAATAAAAGGCTTCCTAAGGTGGATTTTCCTCAGTTTTTATCCCTCTCTCTAAGATTATTTATACATATATATTCTGCAAATATCGACTGCCAGCACACGCAATAGCAGTAAAATATGGGATAAGGAGAAATGTGTTCTTGAGACACCACAGGTTGCCCCCAGTTACTATCGGATACTACAAGCTGGACACCCAAGGTAGGAGCTGATTTTCCGTTTTTAGCCAGACAATTAGCTGTTCTCACTATGTAGCCACTTCTGCACAGTCTGATCCTATTGGTCCTTATTGGTGGCTTCTATTTCCCAGGTAAGTATATACTGTACAGGGTTACACTATCAGTACTGTTCTTTTAGTATTTAATCTGTTATTATTAATTTGTTTTGTTTTTAATGCCACCTTTTCCTGGTGAGGTGAGAAAAGCATGTCAAAAGAAAACAATTTTGAGAGCTATAAAGCAATATGAGAGTGGAATGCCATAGAACCATTGTCTCAGAGCAATAAAACAGGACAATTTTGGGGCACATAAGACCTCCCCAAGAGCTGCTGGGAGCTCCATCCTACTATGTTGCTGATATCAAATGATAGTAACAGAAAAATTACAATTTACCTTTAAGACAAGGTGAACATTAAATGCTGTAAGCCACCCAGAGACCTTCAGGTAGTGTGGGCGGCATATAAGTTAAATAAATAAATAAATAAATAAATAAATAAATAAATAAATAAATAAATAAAAACAAACAAACAAACAAACAAACAAACAAACAAACAAACAAACAAACAAACAAACAAACAAACATGGAGTGTGACATTTATTTTCAAGCTTCACTGAAGTTCAGGAGATTCTAGAAGCCCTGTTCAGCTTGAAAACAATCTGGTGGTCCTCATGCAACCTGTTTTAGAGATAAATCATGGGATTTGTATGCAGGTCTTGCCACCAAAAGTCCAGGAGGAAGAAGTCAAAACTGGGTGAGAAAGAGCTTCATACAACTTCTTGGCCATGTATTGTCTGTTACCGCACTAGAAATGTTCCTGTGTATATCTGGGGTGTGTGTGAGAGAGAAGACACTGGCATGTGGAAATTACACGAAATAATCTTGACCCTAAAGAAAAGGAGGCCATAGCATTGGCCCAGCTCCCAATAGTGTGCAACTTCTAGATGTTTGTTTTAAAGGCTGTCAATCCTCATCTCTATTTTGTTTTACTCTCAAAACCTTAAACTAAGGATAGTGTTGTCCTGCTTACTCATCACTGCATAAAAACAGACATGAGTTTGGAATATTTTGTGAAGATTCCTGTGACTACACAGGTTGATTAAAATGGGAACAGCAGCAGCTCAGGGGCAGAGCAGATGAATTTCATGCAAAGGAAATTTGTACAATCCCTGCTACAAACTCTGAAAGAGAGTCTTGCCTGAATCCAGGAGAATTGCCATCAGTCAGTGTAAACAATATGCTACTAGATGGATTCATGATCTGGCTCAATTTAAAGCAGCTCTAAATATTCCTGTCAGGTCATTCATTAGCAATTTCCACATTTCCTTCGATATGTTACAATTGTAGAGAAATAACAGCATAAGAATTCTCAACCATTTAAACCTTCCCTTGAATTAAACAAAACACACCAGGATAAGGTAACTATTTCATTGGTCCTTAAGCTTTTGGCCAACTTGAAATGTGAGAACTATGTTCTCTCCACGTTACTTTCCCATAGAACAGGCGAGAGATCAAGACAGGGAATCAAGCATCAAACAAATGGTGAACAGGAAAAAGTAAACCTAATCTTATGGTCTTGCCTGGCAGACTTTCAAATCCCATATCGACAGACTTGTCACCTGCAAAATTCTCCCTGAAGCCACTGCTTTATTTATTTATCCCAGTGCATACAATCAAATCTGAAAGATGCCTATCCATGGTTCTAGGCACCTTTGACATGCATTATAAAATATCACTACGTCCAAGACTACCCATAAATCCATCTGCCAAGCCTTGATGCCCTAGCATGACTGACCTTAAAGATGATAAATGCACAAGCTGTTGCTGTCTGGTGACACTGCTGAGGGCTTGGTGGGGATTCTTATAGGAGGGAACAGCAAGTGATGTGTACAGATCAAGAGAGAAAAGCCAGGGTGGTGCTGTGTTAATGTACAGTGTGCATAAACTGTGGTTTTTTTTAAGTATTATTGGGTAGAGCACAATAATATTCAATTCTTTTCTAAAAGTGGGATATTAGGCTTCTGTAGCCACAATATAAAATATCAGGAAATGACCCAATATTGCTGGACAATATCATGCCCATGTTGCCAGCAGGAAAAAAAAGATTTAAAAAATTATATAGCAGAGAGCAGCCTAAATGTTGACAACACCCATGTCAGCAGTCAAGATGGTCTACAAGGATATTGTCACCGTACAACTATTCTAGCTTTCTCTCCTTAATAGATTTTCTTTGTTAAGATGAAAGACAGAAACAGCAGCAATAAAACAAAGGGGAGTTACAAATGGAAGATGATGGTATGGGACTCCCACCCCTGAAGACAAATTCCATGTTGTAAAGCAGGGTGATTGCACAATGAAAACTTCTTCTGGAAACACCCAAAGAATCCCATGAATTTAACAACTAACACATTCATTGTGACTATCACTAGTTACAGCTTATGTCACCAAATGCAATTCAAATTCTTCCTTTTCTATTGATGTAAAATCCAGTTTTCCTAATGAACATATGAATTCCTGCATTCTTATTTTTACATAAACATCCAAAGGATATAACTTCAACAGATTAAACAAATAAGCTTCAAATCAAATAATGGCTCAAATATTCATGTATTTCTTTCTTAATGAGAAAATAACCTAGAATTGAAACTAAATTCATAGGGAATGAGAACAGCTGACAAGATTTGGCATTTTAAGGGTTGACCACACCACTGAAGAATTATTACCAGATATTGGTATGCAAGTATTTTGTTTTGGGAATTAAACTAACATTTATCTACCTCAGTGCAGATTAGAAGTTCTCAATCCTAAATGCATGACTCATGAATATAATCTACTGAAATAAAATCACAAGTGAATCATTGCAGCGTTAAGGTGTTTTTTAAAAATTAAGCCATACCCAGTTGTCTAAAAGTGGTGCAAACAGAACCTGCTGCAGGAACAATTATAAAATGAAGGTTTCTTAGAATGCAATTTTAATTGCAGGGATCTATTGTGGGTTTCAGAAATGTAAACAGAAGCTGAATAATATTGTTCTCGGCCTTTCCAGAAATCAAAGCCCAGCAAGAGTGTCAACAGAAAACGCCAGAAGTTAATTGAGCACTGTTGAAAAGCTCTGTTCTCATGAAACTGTGTACAGTATCTGCCAGAGGAAACATCAGCCTCTAAACAAAGCTTCTGAACTTGATATTCATTGATTGGTTTGAAGTGATTTGTGCTCTGCCCATCCTCATAGAAGCACAAACCATAGGGGAAAAAAAACATTCAAAATCACAGAATCAGAAATCAGGGCTATAAAAATACAATCCAACATGTTCAAAAAAGGAGCCAACTACTACATTAGTTTTTCGCTTTCCATAAAAGCCACTGATTTATAGCAACTTTTCCTATTTTTAATATTTCCTCACCCATTTATATAATCAGTACCTAATCTATTCCTTCCCATGGGTTGTGGCATCTGACAATATCCCCTGGCTTTTGTTTACTTTCCTGTATAGCTCTGTCCAGGCTGCATAGATTGTGTTCTGTCTGCATGAACTATTTGACTGTGCTGTGATCTCCTGGGGCCTTAACCTTGCCATAGAGACTGCCTGACCTACCTGCTGGGCAGCATCTTATGGCCTTGCAGTGACTTTTAGAATAGAAGGTGCTGTCTGGCTTTCCTCCAGAACGGAGCCCTTCCTTAGCTGTCTCAGCTCTTGCTCGGTGCTGAAGGGGGAGGTCAAGAGAGTGGGGGAAACCTCCATTCAAAGCTTTCTAGCTTTAATCTTCTCATGCATTGGTGTGTCTGACTTACGGCGATAGGTAAATAGTGACAGTAGCAGGATTATACTTTAAGCCGCTAGCTATGGATCTGCACATGTGCTGCGCCAATAATAGGGTCTTTTATGTGTAAGTTTGGTCTTCTCTTTCTGTCCATCTGGCAAGATTGAGCATCACTTCCTCATGATAACCTGCTTACCTCAAATAGAGAGAAGCCCAGGAAAGAGGCCTTAACAAGACTGGGCTGCTTTCAGAGGTATCAGCCTGTTATGATTGGTTGGTCTTCTTTTTAACAGTTGTCCTCAGAAGAAACATTTGGACAATCTTGTTTGAATTGGATAGAATGATTGGAATCTCCATGATCATTCTCTTTACCAGTTTCAATTCCCTTGAACTGGCATGATGTGGCACTGACTATAGCCCCATTCAGGGCATAATGCCTGTGAATAGTAGAGATGGAGATACATATGATCCCCACACCCAATATTTCCACTTAGTATAGAAATCTCTCAGACCTTTGTATGTTTAAGATGAAGGTCTAATACAGAGTGAATTTGGTTATATTGCTCTTGTGATCAGTTGCTAGTTAGTAAGATAGACGGACGGACGGACGGACGGACGGACGGACGGACGGACGGACGGACGGACGGACGGACGGACGGACGGACGGACGGACGGACGGACGGACGGACAGACAGACAGACAGACAGACAGATAGATAGATAGATAGATAGATAGATAGATAGATAGATAGATAGATAGATAGATAGATAGATAGATAGATAGATAGATAGATAGATAGATAGATAGATAGATAGATAGATTATACTCTTCTTGATCATGAAAACACTATAAATGCAGTCAACTGAATATGTTTACAGGCATCATGACAGACCTTCACATTAAACGTGTGTATCTCTAAAAGATTTCTGAGTGGAATGTGAAGGTGAGACTTTTATGTGTCCCTGCACCCCTACCTCTTTTTGCTCTTTTCAGGTTTCAAGCATAACAGTAAAATATACCTGGTCCTGAATCCTATTACCAACCCCAACAAAATTAGATGCATTTCAACTATGTGAAAACAGTGAAGTTAGTTTTTGTACATTCCACTGATTCCAATCAGTCCATCCTAGTCAGGACTGGCAATTGGATTTTAGGCCCCAGTTGTCAAATACAGATCATGTTGCAACTTTTCTTTCCTAAGAAAAGCCATCAAATTCATTCATAATGCCAAGATCTTTAATGTGCCATGCAACCAGGCAATTGAAAGCCTCTAAATCCATGTGTTTGATGAATATTGTATGATTTCAGTCATTAGCTAAAATCCTTTTGTTTAGTGTAGTAAATTGCACTAGAGTAGGCCCATTTAATCAATGGGATTTAGTGATTCATCACCATAAATTCCATTGATTCAAATGGGCCTACTCTAACTGTGTCTTACTACACTAAAAAAAGTGGCAATTAGACTACACCAATTTGAATCAGTGGAACTTATGGAGAAGTTGACTCATCAAATCTCCACTGATTCAGTGGGCCTACTGTGATTTACTATGCTAAACAACAGGATTTGGGCCGTTTAATCAAAGCCATCAAAGCAACACTTTTCAACTTACACATCTTTTCCATTGGTCACTCAGAAGTTTATTACTGAACAGGCAACACACACTGAATCCAGTAATACTATAATATCCCTGATCCCATATCCTGTTTTAAATAGTGTTCATCAGCAGCAACACAAACTCTTGTGGTTACCGTAATATTCTTAGACAGAGTATTTAAATCTAACCATGCTCTGATTTCTGAAAGTGTGAGAACCATATTATGACTGTTTGGATGACACTTATTGATAGATATATTGTGCCCAGATAAACAGGTGTATATACCCTTACCATGCTGCTATACTTGGGAAAAAGAAGTTGTTTTAAGTTTATGCACCAACCACGGATCCTGAGGAGGCTGAAATTGACCAATTCTATGAAGACTTACAACACCTTCTAGAACTAATACCAAAGAAAGATGTTCTTCTCATTATTGGGGATAGGAATGCTAAAGTAGGGAGTCAAGAGATAAAAGGAACAACAGGAAAGTTTGGTCTGGAGTTCCAGATGAAGCAGGGCAAAGGTTAATAGAGTTTTGTCAAGAGAACAAGCTGGTCATCACAAACACTCTTTTCCAACAACACAAGAGGTGACTCTACACATGGACATCACCAGATGGGCAATACCGAAATCAGATTGATTATATTCTCTGCAGCCAAAGATGGAGAAGCTCTATACAGTCAGCAGAAACAAGACCTGAAGCCGATTGTGGCTCTGATCATCAGCTTCTTATAGCAAAACTCAAGCTTAAACTGAAGAAAGTAGGAAAAACCACTGGGCTTGTCAGGTATACTCTAAACCAAATCCCTTATGAATACGCAGTGGAAGAACAGATTTAAGGAACTAGATTTGGTGGACAGAGTGCCTGAAGAATTATGGATGGAGGCTCGTAACATTGTACAAGAGGCAGCAACAAAAACCATCCCAAAGAAAAGGAAAGGCAAGAAAGCAAAGTGGCTATCCAACGAGGCCTTACAAATAGCAGAGAAGAGAAGGGAAACAACATGCAAGGAAGATAGGGAAAGTTACAGAAAATTGAATGCAGACTTCCAAAGAATAGCAAGGAGAAACAAGAGGGCCTTCTTAAATGAACAGTGCAAAGAAATACAGTGGTGCCTCGCTTAGCGATTGCTTCGTTTAACGATGAAATCGCTTAGCGATTACTTTTTTGGAGCGATCTTGCGCTCCGTTTAACGATGGTTCCTATGGGCAATTTTCACATAGCGATGATTGGGACCATGCTTCGCATAGCGATGACAGTTTGGGTCCTCCTGTTTCGCTTAACGATGGTTTTGACAGCCTCATGTTGGCTGTTTTTTAAATGTTTAAAAATGTTTAAAAAATGTTTAGAATGCTTGAAATCATAAGTACACTTAATAAACCCTTTATTAAACTAATTAGACTTTCTTCCCACTCTTTTTAAATTTGTTGTAATTTCCCCCCCATTGAGATGCATTGAATAGGTTTCAATGCATTTCAGTTGGGGAACCGTGTTTCGCTTAGCAATGTTTCCTATGGCGATTTTCACTTAAGGACGGCAATTTTTTGGGAACCAATTATCATCGTTAAGCGAGGCACCACTGTAGAGGAAAATAATATAAAGGGGAAAAACAGAGATCTGTTCAAGAAAATTGGAGGTATTAAAGGAAATTTTTGTGCAAAAATGGACATGATAAAGGACAAAAATGATAGGGACCTAACAGAAGCAGAAGACATAAAGAAGAGGTGGCAAGAATACACAGAGGAATGATACCAGGAAGATTTCGATGTCCCGGACAACCCGATAGTGCGGTTGCTGACCTTGAGCCAGACATCCTGGAGAGCGAAGTCAAGTGGGCCTTAGAAAGCATAGCTAACAACAAGGCCAGTGGAGGTAATGGCATTCCAGTGGAACTATTTAAAATCTTAAAAGATGACACTGTTAAGGTACTACACTCAATATGCTAGCAAGTTTGGAAAACTCAGCAGTGGCCGGAGGACTGGAAAAGATCAGTCTACATCCCAATCCCAAAGAAGGGCAGTCCCAAAGAATGCTCCAACTACCGTACAATTGCACTCATCTCACACCCTAGCAAGGTTATGCTCAAAATCCTACAAGGTAGGTTTCAGCAGTGTGTGGACCAAGAACTCCCAGAAGTACAAGCTTGATTTCGAAGGGGCAGAGGAACTAGAGACCAAATTCTGGAACTAGAGTTCCAGAAAACCATCTACTTCTGCTTCATTATCTATGCAAAAACATTTGACTGTGTGGACCACAACAAACTATGGCAAGTCCTTAAAGAAATGAGAGTGCCTGACCACTTTGTCTATCTCCTGAGAAATCTACATGTGAGACAGGAACAACAGTTAGAACTGGATATGGAATAACTGATTGGTTCAAAATTGGGAAAGGAGTACGACAAGGCTGCATATTGTCCCCCTGCTTATTTAACTTATATGCAGAATACATCATGTGGAAGGCCGGACTGGAGGACCCCCAAACCAGAATTAAGATTGCCGGAAGAAATATCAACAACCTCAGATATGCAGATGATACCACTCTGATGGCAGAAAGTGAGGAGGAATTAAAAAAACCTCTTAATGAGGGTGAAAGAGGAGAGTGCAAAAAATGGTCTGAAGTGCAACATTAAAAAAATAAGATCATGGCCACTGGTCCCATCACCTCCTGGCAAATAGAAGGGGAAGATATGGAGGCAGTGGCAAATTTTACTTTCTTGGGCTCCCTGGTCACTGCAGATGGTGACAGCAGCCATGAAATTAAAAGACACCTGCTTCTTGGGAGGAAAGCGATGACAAACCTAGACAACATCTTAAAAAGCAGAGATGTCACCTTGCCAACAAAGGTCCGCATAGTCAAAGCTATGGTTTTTCCTGTAGTGATGTATGGAAGGGAGAGCTGGACCATAAAGAAGGCTGACCGCTGAAGAACTGATGCTTTTGAATTGTGGTGCTGGAGGAGACTCTTGAAAGTCCCCTGGACTGCAAGGAGAACAAACCTACCCGTTCTGAAGGAAATCAACCCTGCCTGCTCACTGGAAGGACAGATCCTGAAGTTGAATACTTTGGCCATCCCATGACAAGAGAAGACTCCCTGGAAAAGACCCTGATGTTGGGAAAGTGTGAAGGCAAAAGGAGAAGGAGACGACAGAGGACGAGATGGTTGGACAGTGTTGTCGAAGCTACCAACATGAATTTGACGCAACTCCGGGAGGCAGTGGAAGACAGGAGGGCCTGGTGTGCTCTGGTCCATGGGGTCAAGAAGAGTAGGACACGATTGAATGACTAAACAACAACAAAAACCTCACACCTAGGAAAAACCTTGGAAGAGTCATTGTTAAGTCAGAATCATAGGTGCACAATTGTGTTGTTGTTGTGAAGCCCTATACTATTGTACTTGTCTTATGCCTAAACTTAGCATAGCACTCAGCTTTGATAGCAAGAGGTAGGACCAACTAGCCTTAAGACTTTGGATTGATAAAATGTGTCTGAGCTTGATGCCCATCCAGAAAGAACAGGGAGAAAATTCTGCAGGAAACATTTAAAGCAGTTAACTCTTCCCATAGGATCAATTCTTTCCTAACTGCCGTGGCCAGCACCTTATGAAATCAATCAGCCCTTGTTTTTGAATGCTGTGGAGGCTTGTTCTTGAGCTCGTTCTCTTTCAGCGCACAACACTCTGAGCTCAAATTCCAACCAAACCCAGATCATTCCTGCCTCTTATACTCAGCAGTGCTGTTTCTTTACATCTTTATTAAACTCTATAGCCACTTTGATAGGGAAATTGAAAAGCAAAAGATATGAGGGACAACAAAAAGCCATAATTATGAAGATTCAATTTAATTTTAAAGGTTGCAGAAGGAGAAAAAAATGAAGCAGGAGAAGAAGAAACCAAATTAATTTAGCAAGGAAGCATTGCATGAAATATTGTTGGCGCTTAATAACCATGCAAAGACAGATGATATGTGTGGAAAAATTAGTTGTAGGACCTCATAATGGTCTATTAATATTTTCTACAGGCACAGAAACCCTTTGCTGAATTATTGTGACAAAGTAATTTTTAAAGGGAGTTTGAAAATCTTCAAAAGGAAAGGACAGGAAGGATGTAAGCAAAAAAGAGACAGAAACAGAGAAAGGCCCATTCAAACATTAAGCTCTGAGCTAGGCTTCACACCATTTTATCGCTGTCCTCACTTTCATCATGAAGATGCAAACTGAAGAACTATCTGTACTTCTGGGTTGCTTCATGTGTTACTCCACTCACTTTTTGTCATGTGTATGCTTAAGATGCTTTTAAATATACACCTGTAAATACAGCAAGTGAACAAGACTCATGGATACACCCACATCTATTAGAATTGCTCGTCAGAAGTACCTGGAAAGTGTGGAATGAACCTGAAATATTTGGCCTGTGGATATACAAGGCCAGGCTGTTTCTTGGAATTTGAGGATCAGCACGCAGATCTCCACTACTAGGTGACTTGGCCAGAAGTCCAGTTCCTTTTGTTGAATTTTGGGGTCAGCTTACACCTGGGAGATAGGAGAAACATGCATTTCTTACAAGATTTTTCTTCCGGGCATCTGATTCGTCAGTGCTAGCGGGTGAGAAGTCAGGCATGCACATCCATAGACTGAGGCAAGCTCATTTTAGAGTTAGCAAATAGTCCTTTTCCACTTAAGGGAACTCCACTTAAATGATATTTTGTTAACGGTTATCATCTAGGTAGGCAGTTCAATAGTTGGACTAGATCTTTCTCCCAGTTCTGCTGCTATCATCTGCTGTTAGTCTCTAATCACTTTTTCTCAGTAACCAAACATCATTTGGTTGACCTTTATATTTATATAGCTCAAGTTATTGTCACAGTACATGTTTTATATGACCGTGTGGTGGAAACTGAAAGTCCTACTAACTGAAGATTAGGATGGCCATGTGTCCCTTTTAAAGATGGTCATGATTCTGCGATTTGGCTTGGTTTGGCCACAGGTTCTGCTGTGGATGCTATAGCTTTCGAGCCCTGCCTCCTCCAGCTGGCACCCACCTGGAGGAAGAGACATGGCTTCCCAGCCCTGCCATTTCCAGGTGCTGCATCTGAGTGGGCGCCCACCAGACCGGGACTGGGAAGCCGGGGCTCCCACCAAAGCAGCCGCGGGGTCAAACCACCAAATCATGGAACAGCAATTCATGCCCATTTCTAAAAATTCATGCCCATTTATAAAAGAGGCAGTCATCAGTTTGATGGAGGAAAATTCTCCTTTTCAAGCTGTCCTCCATTTGAAGACCTGTCTGATCCAAACCTGAGGCAGTGACTTGACAGGTATTTCTTCTGTTGGATTATAAGACATTTGCACATTGTGAGTAGATCTGATATTTTGGCATGATTGTGTGACATATTTTCCTTACCCATCAAAGCTTGGTTTTTGTTTTTTGATAGTATTTCCGCTTAAACTATTTTGTCTTGCTTTTGACTTATGTGACCATCTATATTGGTTCCTTATGGCAAATGTTGGGCTTGCTCAAATGACATGCCTGATAATGCACAGTTTGAGATACGGTGTAGGAGTAAATTTGCATTCTGTTCATACTGGTGAGGACTACAATTGCAATGCAAATTGTAAACTAATTTTTTAAAACTTTTTTTTCCTCCTAGTTTTGCATTATACCTCAGTGCTATAGCACTAAACTAATACAGCACTAATCCAAATGCTTACTATGTCTTATCAGTTCAGTGTTATTTCACTTGCTCATTATTAATTTAAAGGGATGTGAATGCCAGCAAAATGAGTTGGTAAGAGAGAGGTGATGATGGCATTGAAGAATAGGGAAGAAGGGAAGCTGTGTGGTGTGTGGACACTTGAAGCGCACCTTCCTGAGATAATTAAACATGTCTGTGTGAACCACAGCAGTGATTTAAATGCCAGGGTGCAGTTTAGAGAAGTTTGCATCAGCCCAAGACAAATGTCTGTGTGGTCACACTCTGATTTAAACATCAGGAACTTCAATTATGCCCATCTACAATTAACAGCACCTGGATAACAGATTCAGTAAACCTGTAGATCACTGGCCACCATCCACCCCCCTTGAATGAGATGCACTGCAATTCAGTTTGAAATAATGCTGGTTAACAGGAAAAGCACTGCTATAAGTCAGATTTGCATGTCATCTCACTGTGCTCTGGTTTGGCCATCTTCAAACAAACAAATAAATAGAAACATCTTCAATGCAGAAGAAACAACTCAGGCCTAGAACACCTTAAAAGGGAACACAGCTTTTGTGGCATATGTTCTTGTAGATTAGAATGATGATGTTGATTTAAGGGCACAAAAACTTATGCCATACTAAATTTGTTTCGATAGCTCAGTGGCTTAGGTCTGGGAGTTCGATTCCCCACCGGGCCTCCACTCTTTTTACCTGGTTCCGCCACTCTTTCTGTTGCGTGATGCCCAAAGCATGCGGAGTGGAAGCGTGTTTGCATCCAGATTGTTTTATATCATACTTTAGGTGGTATAGCACTGGTTGGCAGCTCAATACACTTTCCTTCAGGGGCATCCACCTACTTTGAGCACTTCCACCAGTCTTACATCAATATTTTACATTAAAAGATAATTGGATAATTGAAAGCTTCCAAAGAAGAGGTGCTCATGACAAACAGAAAGCCCAATAGCATTAAACTCCATGCTCAGACGAGACTCAAGGGAACTGAAGGCAGCTTAAAGGTAAAGGTAAAGGTGTCCAGTCGTGTTCGACTCTAGGGGGCGGTGCTCATCCCCGTTTCCAAGCCATAGAACCAGCGTTTTGTCCGAAGACAATCTTCCGTGGTCACATGGCCAGTGCGATTTAGACACGGAACGCTGTTTACAAATATGTAAAAGATGAACAAAGGCAGCTTACAAATATGTAAAAGATGAATAAAACTAAAAACAAGATAAATTACCCTATTACCTTATTTTACCATAGTAAAACCAATGAATAAAAACACTGTTTTAGAACAGGTTTAGAAAGGTTAAAAAATACAGCATCCCCCATTAAATCTTCTTCCTTGGCAGGCAGGCCGTTTCTGAATATTTTCCCTAACAAAAAGGTCCTTCCCTGACAGTAGGAGAGGAGTGGGAGGGCAGCCATCCTGGAAGAGACACACTTCCTGTCCCTCTCCTGCTTTTTGTCGCAGGCAGTGAGGAGGGTTCTCATGGGAAGTGCAACCAAAAGAAACCCAGTGAGTACTAATTGCTGAGGGTCAGTTTTAGATGATATGCTACTCACCATGGTCATAGGATGAACATAACCTTGTTAGAGATCAGATGGTAGGCTACATTACTGCCATTCATTGCTTAGCCTCACATATCATCCTGCTGCAAGGCAAACACCAAATATTACCAGCATGAGCAAAAAAAAAAAAAAAAGCACTACCCTCTATGGCATATTAGCCATTTTTGTTCAATGTTAGCACCTGTCTGTTGGGAGGAGCTGTTTTCACCCTGAAGGGCAGCTAGGGGGCTGCAGGTAAGGATAGCAATAAGTTATTACGGGTGCCCTGTACCTCCCCTGTGTAAGATGCTACTCACACCATCTATTATAAAGAGAGGGCAAGGTGACATTTATGCCTTTGCAACCAGTGACTTTGCTTGAGCCACAAAACAAGCAAAATGCAACCAGTCAAGGAAGACAAATCCCAGTGCCACACGGGGAAAGACAGGAAACTCCTAATTCAATGAGATTTTAATTTCATTGGTAAGGACTGATTTATTCTCACTGATTTATAGCTGCTTCCTGACATCCAAATGGAATTTGATTTAGGCCGAGAAACAAAACAACAGCAAGAACAGCCCAAACCTCCACATCAATGTCCAGGAAACCCGGTTTGGTCATTCCTTCAAGGTAAATAACGTCAGGGACAATAAAATAACTCAAGCCAAAAACAATCACAGAACACTCCATTTTATTTTTCCATTCCCTATTTTAATCCTTACTGCAACGTCCATCCGCGGACTCCCCACTCCCCCCCTTCCTCTTTCTTCTTTCTTTAAATACAGTCTAATCCCGAGTGTGAACTGATGTAGTTTGTCTATGGGGGGGGAGGCGAAATCTCTCTCTCTTTCTGCCTTTTTTCCTTCTTCTTTCCTTGGCCCAGTTCATTATTTTTCTTTCTTGTCACTCAGTGTGATAGGTTGAACAGAAGTGCAGAGATGAGCACTGAAAACGGTGTCACAAGGCCTTAATCTAGTCTTTAATGCCTGACTTCAGAGATGTCATTTATCTTCTAACTGCAGCAGGCATCCACCAACTTTATCTCTAATAATATATTGATGGATTAAAAGGGTCGGGCAGGAGACCGGGCTGGAAAAATTGCTTATTGACATCAAAATACAGTGCCCTCAACCTGATAAACATGGAGGGGCTCGTGTATCTCCCAGAATAGTTGGTGTTGCTATAATTTTTTTTTCTCTCGCATGTTTCTTGCAGGTTCATGGGGTGGTCCAGCAAAATAAACAAATGGAACAAATAAAAAGGAAATATAGTTTTTTTTCTGCATTGACACAACCAAGTGGAAGCAGATATTTCACTCATGCTTCCCCCCCCCCCTCCAGCTTCATATTATTGTATCTGGGAACCCGTCATTAGTGTTTATTTATCATGCCATGTGTCAGATTTCACTGCCATGTGAAATGGGGAGCAGCTACCATGTTTTGGTAGGCTGGTTAAAAAAACTGGATCCTGGGATATGCTGTATTATATATGGCAAGCTCCCTTACTAGTGACTCATTATGCTTTTACAGATTATTCTTTCTCAACAACTATAAATGCCTGAAGCTGTCTGGTAATCTCAAAGGCTGAAATTCATCCCACAGTATACACTTCTCAAGGAAAAAAAGCTTTCTTTCGAGAATTAAATAGGGATGGAAACAGGAACCCAACATATGACTTTAGCAAGAAAAGTAGCCCTGCCTCCTCTTTGGTGATAAATTATAACTCTTGTTCATCACCAGGAAGGTGGAGCCTTTCATCTCCCTTGATGTGTCTATTCACGGATGGCGCAATGTTATTCAGTAGGGCCTGCAAACCATTGGTGGCAAAGGGGGGGGGGGAAATGAGAAGGGCATACCTGGGCAAAATGTATTTCTGGGCAAGTAACTTTAATCCTATATGTCAGCTTTTTTAAAAAAAAGCAACAGTGTATTTCATACTGATTCCTCTACCAAAAACTTACTCCGTTTTATATGATTTCTGTCAATTTTGATCAAGTATGTTCAGGTGATATAACTTTTTTTTTTTTTTTTTTTTTTTGCACAGGAGCTACTAACCCCCCCCCCCCCCCATCTTGTTCAAAAGACAGTAAGGAAAAGTAAGAGGGGAGTCCCTGCACAGATATTTCCTTGATGTACAAATTAGGTAGTCTGAACATTCCGTTTCTGTTCCTCTGACCCTTCAGTTCTACCATGCAATCTTTGCAGGCTGCACTTGTCTTATGCATATCCAGAATAATTATCAATAACCTTTCCCCAGTTCATGTACATTGAAAGCAAGCTTGTCATCAGCGGAACAAAGTGATTGATTTGAGGCACTGTTGATGTGTTCCACTTCTCTCTTTCCTCTGTATGTGTGCATGCAGGTGAGTGTGACACAGAAAGAATGTGAAAAAGTGTAATTCCTTCACAAAATCACAAGTGTCCAACAACTAAGAATGCTTTGTCTAAGCTTCTTGCCTCTCTCCACATGCCCATGATGATAAAAAGGGAAGAAAATACCCCAGATCACTGTCATCTCAAGTAGTGGGAGGAGCTAAGTATCAGCTAATTTATCCACTGTCATTTCACTATTTCCTATGGCAACTCCCATCCCTTATAAATAACTCTGCTCCTTCTTCCTTATAGCTTAGACCCATTCAGCACCACTTTCCCATCTTTCTTTCCCACCCGTAAGCTTTCCATTGCCCCCATACCTGACCAATAGATAATTAATAGTAAACATAGGTATAGTAGAATGGGCAAGAAATGCAAAAGGCAAGCTCTTGCTCATACTGATGGGTTAGCCGGCTGGTTGTTTGGTTTGATGGGTCCTACAGGGTAGAAACATAGGCACGGATTGCTACCTTGCCGTGGTGAAGGGGCTTGAGTAACTCAGAGAAGCCCCTCAGGTCAGAAGGCATCCAACTGAGGAAGAGCGGAGGACAAGTACAAGTAGCTCCAGAGCTAATGAAGTGGTTGGGCCATAGCCGAAAGGATGCTCAGCTGCGGGTGTACCTGGAAGTGAAAGGAAAGTCCAATGCTGCAAAGAAATATACCGCATAGGAATCTGGAATGTACGATCTATGAACCTTGGTAAGCTGGATGTGGTCAAACAGAAGATGGCAAGAATAAACATTGACAGCCTGGGCGTCAGTGAACTAAAATGGACGGGAATTGGCGAATTCAATTCAGAAGATTATTGTATCTACTATTGTGACCCTGTTCCAAATCCTCTATACAGAGCACGTTACCATAGTCTTTCGAGACTGAAGGATGCCTAACTAACTATTGTGGGCAAGAATCCCATAGAAGAAATTGAGTAGCCCTCATAGTCAACAAAAGAGTGGAAAAAGCTGTAATGGGATACAATCTCAAAAATGATAGAATGATTTCAATAGGAATCCAAAGCAGACCTTTCACAATCACAGTAATCCAAGTTTATGCACCAATCACCAATGCTGAAGAGGCTGAAACTGACCAATTCTATGAAGATTTACAACACCTTCTAGAACTGACTGGATTTTGAAGGGACATAGGGACTAAATTGCTAACATCAGATCCCATCTTCTGAGTCTCCACAGAGGTGCAAACAGAGATAGAAGACAAAGGGAGCCACCTACTCCTGTCCAGCTTGTTTGGCCATGGTAGTGGTTGGGGATCTGATGCTCTGGCAACACAGCCCCCAGCTGATCTAGCATCACTTCAGCCATGGCATCCTTGCCACTGGATGGGAGCTAAAGAGCCTATGCCAATCCTACTTTGGTGCTGGAGATACAAACAGCAACAGGTGCAGGAAAGGGGACTCCAAGAGCAGCAGCACCACAGAGCCCAGTTCCCATCACCTGCTTCATCAACCTTCCCTGGAAGGACTTTCCCTTGGATCGGAACCCATACTTTCTGTCGGCTTCTCCAGACGTGGACTTTTGGGAGCCCAATGAAGTCAACTGGGGGTCCGATCAGACTGAGTGTGCCCTGGGGGTTAGAGCTGGAAACCCAGCCTCCTGGGAATGTCGGGGAAGGGGGCAGTAGCAGCTGTGATTCTGTGCCTTTAATAAAAGCTGTTGAGAGTGACCAAACCAGGCTAGAACCCATGGAATTTTTGCCAGGGGAATTATCAGGCAATGGATCACCAAGAGGGGTGGCTGGTGGGACTCACCAGGGTGAGTTCAATGAAACCTTTTCATGTTCACTTGCCACTCTTGTAGTAGCATAAACAGTCCATTCAACTTTAAGTTTTCCATGTTTAACTTGTAAATTGGTGTTACTAACACACCAAGGTAAATGTTAATTCAATTGACTTTTTATAGAGGGCACATGTCACTCACACTACCCCTGCCCAAAAAGGTGGGGGGCGGAACCTATATCTCCTTTAGAAATCTGGTCTATAATACATAGCCTAGGACTGAGAACAGAAATGCAATTGTGCTACAACATCGAGAAACCTTAGATAAAACACTTACAGACCTATAGTGTTTCTCTGAGCTTCTGAAAGTTATAATCTCTAAAACCATTAGAAAACCCAAGGTTGGGAACCACTGTTCGGTAAAGAGCCAATTGGCCACTGCCAATATACTTCTGTAGCACAAACATATAAGAAACTCTGCTTGAGAGCTTAGGCAGTGCCTCAAAAAACTGCTGGCCTACCTGATCCCAGGTAGTTAACTCAGGCTGCCTGAAAGACTGTACATCCCTGGAGAAGACATTCTGGGTTTTAAGATCTCTTGGGGGGGGGGCTCTTCCTTGATTCCTTGAACTTCATAGGCAGTTTGGTGTGGATGCAAGACATGGTGCTCCCAGGCTTCAGAATGGCCTCCTTGACAGGCCCTCTTTCCAATAACAGGTAAAGAAGACCCTGGTTTTAAGATTACCGATTTTGCAATTCAGTTGGAAGGGAAAAGGTGGGACGCTATATATTGTTGTTTTTATCTTGAGTTTTTAACCTGCTTTTTAACACTTTAAAAATTATTAGTTCTTTAAATATTATTATGTTTAATTTTTAAAATATAATGTGATTTATTGAGTTTTATTTGCATATATTTTTAAATTCATGTGTGAACTACCATGAGTCCCTCTCATAGGAAAAGTGATGCGAGAATAAAATTAAATAAAATTAAAATGGCTCATGAATTTTTAAAATGACTGCAGCCAAAATGGCTGCAACCCAGCAGCTTTCGTGTACAGCTTCTATAGTCTGGTCCTGCTTTAATGCAATGCTTTCCATTCTTCCATTTAAGAACCCTCTCTTTTGTTTAGAAGCATGTTGGCTGTCCCTTTTACAAATGAGACAAAGCAGATTTTTTGCCACCTTAAGGTCATTTATACTGTTGAACAGTTATTCCCTTGAGGACTTTTTTTTGGCAATCAGGTGGAGTATAAATAAAATAAATATGTACATACAAGAGAGAGCTAGAGAGCAGGGCATATGAAGGACAACAATGTGTACAGTTGTTTTCATTTTTTTCTTAAGCACAGTAGCAACCATTTGATTCTAGAGACGGGCACAAACCGAACCGCAAACCAGAAAAAAACAATGAACCGGGCTGACTCGTAGTTTGGTTAGTGATCCAGTTTGGGGATCCCAGTTTGCTGAAGCAAAATGAAACACCGATCTTTTTTTCTCCCTCAATGATTCATTTTGCTTCAGCAAAATGGGATGTCCGTCTGCTTCCTTCCCACTGCCACCATCACCTCCTCTGCAATTGCCATCCTCAGAGGCAGCAAGCCTGGCTTCCCTACTGGGATCCAGACTCAGTGCCTCTGAGCATGTGCTGATAGGTGGATGCACGTGCAGAGGCAGTGGCCAGCTCCTGGCAGGGAAGCCAGGCTTGCTGCCTCTGCACATGCATCTACCTGTGAGCTGGTAGTGTGGCGGCAGCAGCGTGGCAGCAGTGGCACAATAGGAGCAGGTAGTTCCCCCCCCCAAATAAAAACACTGGCCATGAACCAAAAAACAACTCACAAACCTGTTTGGTTTTCCAGTTGGGTCGTCATGGGTTGTGGTTAACCACAAACTGTCACAAACCCCCGGGTTCATGCCCATTTCTATTTTTTTGGCTATTGTTTCCCTGTCTCATAGTTCGACAGCCTTGGGCTCATCTTTCACTTTTCTGTCCCTTCCTTTCCACTTCCAGATCAGCTACTCCTCCCTTTTTTCTGTATCTCAAAAATGTTCCCTTCACCCTCTGATGTTTCAAAACTTCAAGGATTTCCTTTCAGTAAGACAAAGCATGACAAAAAGCATTAAAATAGTTTTCCAAATGCAACAGAGTCCTTTCTCTCTTTTTATCTCCTTTGTTGTATTGCCTTTGTTCACAGTATGTAGTTTCCAAAACATTTCGGTGGTGTAAATCACCTCCAAACAACCCCTAAGAATCATGGCTAAGGTGGTAGGTGGGTGGGGGGAGAAAGGATCATTTGAAGTGCGGTACTCCAGCTCCAGAAATAAATGTATACAGAGAGAGAGAGAGAGAGAGAGAGATTGTATGCAAATAATCTAACATTGCCCCATTTCCAACTCTGGGGTATTATAAACAGTGGGATGTCAAAGATGATTAAGCAAAAGAGTTATGTTGCCCTAATGTGAAACTTGAAAAAGCGAAAACTGTACAATACAGTTTATATATATATGAACTACTTTATGTCCCACTACATTGTGTTATATAAAAAGTCAGTTACCCCTGCATGTTCTCCTGAACAAAAGACCTCACATAACTGATACAGAAGAATAGAGAATGACTTGGTGCTTCAGACCAAAGAGCCCTAATGGATCCGACCAGTGGCCTGGTCACACAGTGGCTACCAGGGTTCCATATAAGGTGAATGCCTGCACATGTGCAATTCTGCCCCCTCCTCTCAGGGCTCCTCATCCTCCTTCACACACACAGAGTGATTGTTTTCAGCCTGTTTGGTTCTGGTCACAACAAAACCCTGCCTGAGGGGGCGGAGCCACCCTGTGCTAGAGTGGAGTCACACATGCAAGGGGCAGAGCCTCACCCAATGGGGCTGAAAATTTGAGGGAACATTGGTGACAACTGAAAGGTTTTCTTTCTTGCTTTCAGAGAATGGAGAGATGAGGAAAAGAACATGGTATTAGTTGCTAATCAATAGAGATAGGCACAAATTAAAAAAATGAATCATCAAATTCATTCAAAAATCACTAATTTATCCATTCATATTCATACGAATCCATGCCCCCAATGAATACAAATCAATGAAATTTTGGTTTTTTTTTTAATTTGTTGCTTGGTTTGGTGATAAAACAGCCTCCTAGAGACACCAGAATCACAGAAAAGCTTATGCTGACTCTCCTATACAATCCCTCCAAATTTGGTGAAGATTGGGTTTTCCCAAGCCAGCTACTAAAGGGCACTTTCCTGGTGGGACCCATTTTATGGGTATATAACTTGGATGTCTGGAGTTTAATCTTCACCAATTTGGAGGGGTTGTAGAGGAGGGTCTGTGGAAGCTTCTCTGTGATTTTGATGTCTCTAGTTGCCTGAAGGGAACTTCTCTGAAGGGCCGTCCTTGTAGGTGTATAACTCAAATATACTCTAACAAACTTGCAGGACTTGCAAAGGAAAGTCGCGGGAAGCTTCTCTGCGTAATTAGTGTCTCTAAGTGCTTGAGGGGGTGTCTTTTAGGGTTTTAAAGTAAAAAATGGGAATTGACAAACTGATTCATCGATTCATCAGAAAAAAATGTAAATTGATAATTCATGATTTGTTGACTTTGACACATCATGAATCAAAAAAAAAATCATCATTTTTCTGATTTGTGACCATCTCTACTAACCACCTGTTAAATTTACTAACAATTTCTTGTTTAGAAAAACTGTAGAATACAATCTGGCCAGGCCTTGAAGACAGGTCGACTACACTAATCTTTAAAAGCCTGTTTATTCACTAGGAGTAACACCGAGGAAGGCATTAGCAAATCATAAAGGCAGGTAACAATAGTAGCCCAGTTATGCCTGGGGAGCTCATTGATGCTCATCTGGCTTCCTTTCTCTTTTTTGTTGTTGCTGTTTAGTCATTTAGTCATGTCCGACTCTTCGTGACCCATGGACCAGAGTACGCCAGGCCCTCCTATCTTCCACTGCTTCCCATAGTTGTGTCAAATTCATGTTGATTGCTTCGCAGACACTGTCCAGCCATCTCATCCTCTGTCGTCCCCTTCTCCTCTTGCCATCACACTTTCCTAACATCAAGGTCTTTTCCAAGGAGTCTTCTCTTCTCATGAGATGGCCAAAGTACTGGAGCCTCAGCTTCAGGATCTGTCCTTCCAGTGAACACTCAGGGTTGATTTCCTTTAGAATTGATAGGTTTGTTCTCCTTGCAGTCCAGGGGACTCTAAGAGCCTCCTCCAGCACCATAATACAAAGGCATCAATTCTTTGGTGGTCTGCTTTCTTTATGGTCCAGCTCTCACTTCTATACATTACGACAGGAAAAACCATAGCTTTGACTATTCGGACTTTTGTTGGCAAGGTGATGTCTCTGCTTTTTAAGATGCTGTCAAGTTTTGTCATTGCTTTCCTCCCAAGAAGCAGGCGTCTTTTAATTTCATGGCTGCTGTCTCCATCTGCAGTGATCATAGAGCCCAAGAAAATAAAATCTGTCACTGCCTCCATATCTTCCCCTTCTATTTGCCAGGAGGTGATGGGACCAGTGGTCATGATCTTAGTTTTTTTGATATTGAGTTTCAGGCCCTTTTTTGCACTCCTCTCTTTCACCCTCATTACAAGGTTCTTTAATTTCTCCTCACTTTCTGTCATCAGAGTGGTATCATCTGCATATCGGAGGTTGTTGATATTTCTTCTGGTAAACTTAATTCCGGCATGGGATTCCTCCAGTCCAGCCTTCCACATGATGTATTCTGCATATAAGTTAAACGAGCTGGGGGACAATATACAGCCTTGTTGTAGTTCTTTCCCAATTTTGAACCAATCAGTTGTTCCATATCCAGTTCTAACTGTTGCTTCCTGTCCCACATATAGGTTTCTCAGGAGGTAGATAAGGTGGTCAGGCACTCCCATTTCTTTAAGGACTTGCCATAGTTTGCTGTGGTCCACACAAAGGCTTTTCCATAGTCAATGAAGCAGAAGTAGATATTTTTCTGGAACTCTCTGGCTTTCTCCATAATCCAGCGCATGTTAGCAATTTGGTCTCTAGTTCCTCTGCCCCTTCAAAATCTCGGTCCACATACTGCTGAAGCCTACCTTGTAGGATTTTGAGCATAACCTTGCTAGTGTGGGAAATGAGGGCAATTGTACGGTAGTTGGAGCATTCTTTGGCACCGCCTTTCTTTGGGATTGGGATGTAGACTGATCTTTTCCAATCCTCTGGCCACTGTTGAGTTTTCCAAACTTGCTGACATATTGAATGTATCACCTTAACAGCAGCATCTTTTAAGATTTTACTCAGGCTTAAAACCAACAATTGCTGGCATCTGAGTTCCTTGAACAGAAGAAAGTTCACTTACATGCAGGTTTTGTCCCCTCCTCCACTTTAGAGCACTTCCTCGACAACCCCTGAAGCCTCCAAGATATACTGTATGTCTGATTTTACAGAGGGCAGTACTCTTTTTGAAGGTGGCTTGTATTTGAAGGGTTTTCCAGTCTGAATCAAGAGTAAAAATAAAGAATTATAAAAGGACATAACACCAGAGATCTCAATGTTGCTGTTAATAGATTGGTCTCAAGACCCAAACCATTGTCAGGAGAAGGTAAAAAAAATACCAGTACTATTGCTAAAAATGGTGCCTACCTGTATTTTTAGTACATTTTATATACAATTTTAAGGCCCAGAATCCTGCTGGCAAGTTACATGTTTGTAAATGAAATGATGCCAGTCGCAGCAACAAATCACTCCTAATAACAAGATGCTGGTCATGTTCCTGCTTGTATTCTTGCCATGTAACCAGGCATGTGACCAGGAATGCAACTACAGTTTCACTTACAATTTTACTTTCAAATGCATAAACTGCCAGTATGATTCTAGCCACTTGGTTTCTCAGTGCCCAATGGATTATTGTAGGGGAAACATAAGCTTAAGGTAGTGACAGGCAAGCTGGAGGAATCCAGGGATCAATTGGGTCCCATAACTCCTCCCAAAATATCTGTGAAGATTCTCAGTTATCCAGGTGAGGTTATCTGGAAGTTGAGTCATGGCAACTGGACTCCTTTCCTGTTAGATTGAAACGTTTCACTATTCATCCAAGTAACTTCTTCGGTCTGAAGAGAGTTCCTAGGAGATCCCTGATATAGCCACCACATTGGTTTCACTTCCCCCTGGTCTGAATAAGCTCCTTAGGACAAAGGACTGGGGGTGACGGATAATCACATTTCTGCAGTCCTTCTCCACCCATTGTCATGGGTTGTTGATGGTAGTTAACAGTGGTCTTTCTGGTGTGTGTGATCCTAATCTTTCTGGGAACATATGAAAGGGCGGCATGATAAATAGGAAGCAGATTGTATCTAAGGCCTCCGCCCCTATTATTATTATTATTATTATTATTATTATTATTATTATTATTATTATTATTATTATTATTATTATTATTATTATTATTATTATTATTATTATTATTATTATTATTATTATTATTTATTTATTTATTTATTTATTTATTTATTTATTTATTTATTTATTTATTTATTTATTTATTTATTTATTTATATGCCGCCCACACTACCCAAAGATCTATTCAGTGATATTCAGTGATAGATTTTCTATATGCATATGTATAGCCTCCCTGCCTCCTCTCTCACACTGCCTATCTTCTTGCTCCAAAATGAGTACATTTTGGTCACCAGATGAGTGTCCTTTGTCCTTCAAATGAAGAATCACTGCTGATTGTGGTCCTGAGCCGTTGCCCCTCCTGTGCTCAGCTATTCTCCTGTTTAGTGGCTGTTTGGTTTCTCCACTGTAGAGCTCCAAACACTCCTCTTTGCATTGGACCATGTATACTATGTATATTGCTCCTGTTGTGTTTTGGTGTCTGGTCTTTTGGGTGGATGAGTCTCTGCCTTGGTGTGTTTGTGGGTTTGAAGTGCATGGGTATGTGGTGTTTACCAAAAATCCTTTTGAGCTTTTCGGACACATCTACCATCTAAGGAATGGCCAGGTTTTTTCGTCAGCTCTGGGTCTCAGACTGTTCCATTGTCCTCCTGGGTCAGGACATTGCCTTAGGCTTCTCCACTGTACCTCCTTGATAGGGGCTGGACTCAAGGATCCCTAGAGTCCCTTCCAGCTCTGCAGTTCTAAGATTTTCTCCATGAAAGCAATATAGCTGAATCAGGGTTGGTTCAGTCACTCTATCAGGCTCCTTCTTCCTGCTTTCAAGTTGTGACCCTTGGTCTGGGCTCAGCTCTCTAAGATTCCCTAGAGTCCATCAGGATCAGTCCTTTTATCAGAGAATAGGGGAGTATGGGGACTAAAGGAGAATGCTTTGGGGCATTGCATATCCTATATATACTGTGGGGTCAACCTCTTCCTCACCACTTCAGAGCACTGGCCAAGTCTTTTATATCACTTTCCTTAACCTCTTCCCACCAACAGACCCAATTTCCTCCTTTGCCTCCTTTTTATCCTTCTCTTGGCAGGAAAACTCTTCAGATCCATCCTGATGTTTCATTCAAAGTAGGTGGTCACATCTGAGCAATAACCGGGGGAAGGGAACCACCCTGCACACACCATATATCCTTGGTAAGGACCCATGGAAGGCCAATAGGCATGGAGGTACTTATTTATTTGTTTGTTTGTTTGTTTGATTGATTTATTTGATTTATTTGATTTATTTATTTGATTTATACCCCACCCATCTGGCCTAAAAGGCCACTCTAGACCCTTCTTGTGTGTCCAAGCTCATCCCTCCACACTGACATACTTTTCTAAAAAGTTCTTCAGTCATACAATAACATAAGAAATGGATAGCACTTCTAAGCCCACAGGTGTCAGGCGATGTCTGCACAAAAAATAGTAATAAAGCAGTATCAGCAATAATAGGTTCAGTGTCTTGCAAGGCTGTCTGCATACTTAATAGGCTACGGACTAGAATGGGTAGAACCAGAGTGAACCTAAGAAAACATGGGGAGGTTTGCACAGACACTGTCCTTTGTGAGTGTGAAGAAGAACAGGCAACTTTTCATGCCTATGTCAGTGTACTCTATGTCTCTCACTATGTACTATAGAAGATTTGATGTTAGCTGTTCCAAAAGCTCTTGATGTTGCACCTTATTGAGTGAAAAGAATATGCTATATTTATTGTGATACTTCTGACATGAAAAAAGAAAGACTTTACAAAAGACAAAACACTTGTCTTAGTGCCATCTTTGTGTAGATATTTGTGCATGCATTTTCCACACAATGTCATGCAGGCCTACCACTTCCAGCTTCTCTTGTAATGAGCCAAATTTCTTTAAATTTAAAGTATTTTACAACTCCCCCAAAACAAAATAAACAAGCTGGGAATGTTATCAATGAGGGTGTAGAGTGACCATTGAACGAATCCTCTACTGGTATGCACTGATTTAGTATATTCACCTCTCTCTCTCTCTCTCTCTCTCTCTCTCTCTCTCTCTCTCTCTCTCTCTCTCTTGGCTAGGCAGGGAGAAGAAGACAAGAGAAATGTGTGGAAAACCAGTAGGTGATAAGGCAAGTACTGAATTCTATGCCAACATGTGCCAATGCCAAAGATATAACCAACCTCTGACGGTGCCATCTCCTCCTCTGATCTCTGTTTTTTTCCTGCTTATTTCCAGGATTGCCTTTGCTTGCATTTCAAGGTTAAAAAAAAGTCAGGATACAATAGTAAATATGTAAGATTAGCTCTTAAAATATGTTAGCAAGTGAAAGCTAAAGAAAGCCAAATGATTTTAGAAAGGCTTTCTTGAAGCTTAGAATACAGACAGTCCTTTTGATCTTTTATCTCACCATAACAAAAAGAGCACCAAATTGTTAAAATGTGTTTGTGTGTACATATGTACACACACAGAGAGAGAGAGAGAGACACACACACACATACATACATACAAATGTGTGCATGTGTGCCTGTATATGTGCATTTATATAGGTTCTCTGTATGAGTGAGTATGTGTATTTTAATTCACGCAAGCTTTCCTTTCTTTAAAATGCAGCAAGAAGCTCTTTTTTCTACAGACTTCTTTTTCTTTCTTTTCTTTTCTTTCTTTTCTTTCTTTTTTTTTCTTTTTTTTCTTTTTTGATATTTCAAAGCTGGCAGTTCAGTAAATGGCTGGAACTGCCACATCTCTGTTCTTGCTAAAGAAATCAATGCTAATCCTATTACTGGCAGTTATCACCTATCCCAGAAACGGCAGCTAAAAGAGAAAAAAAACACTGAGATGTCAAAGTAGGAAAAAGGACTGGGGGAAGGGGGGGATGGCGCCCTTCTTTCACTTTCAAACACTGATTGTTTTCTTATTTTTGATCATTTTTTCCTGTTAAGAGAGAAGCTAAACCACCACTGCTGATACCACTACCCAAAAAATATGTGCTCCAATAAGGATCTTGATTAAACCTTCTCTTCCTTCAAAGACGCAGTTCAAAGCCAAAAACTGTTGTTCAGTTCCTCATTAACCACATTGTGCTTCAGAACTGCAGTGTTGGTGTTTTGTCTGTTATGTGCAAAGCTGGCAATTTGAGGAGGCAAGGTTAGCAGTTTCACAGGGAGACAATGCCCCACCAATGCCTCTATTCACAGTTTGCATGGGGCCCTCACAAAATCGGAAGCAACATGAGTGAAATTTCACTTTTGTGTCCCACAATGTCTATGCCAGGAGAGGCCATTAAGGAAACCTTCATCCAGAAACCTTCCTCCCCCATTCCCCCAGAACCAGTACACACTTTCACATTCTTCATCATCACCACCATCACCACCACCACCTTAGAACTCTTCAGAGCTGGAAGGGACCCTATGGATCATCAAGTCCAGCCCCTGTCAAGAAGGTACAGTGGGGAATCGAACTCCTCTAACTTCTAGCTCTGCCACCAGATAACAAAATTACTGAGCTATCCAACAGTTCTAGCTTATGTGTTTCCTACGATAACAGAAAGTTATGGACAGATGAGCTGGAATGAACTAAGTACAGATCTCAGTTTGTAAACCAAATGTCAGGCAGTGCAGGGCTTTTTGTTAAAAGCCTGAAAAAGCTATTGGATACCAAATGACAAAATTGTTTGGGGAAGAAAAGGCAGTTTCAAGCACTCTATGTTCAACCACAGAGCCACACAAGCCAAAAGAACAAGACTGGCTCAAAGTTGGAGGGGGGCTCTCCACAAAGTATTCTAAATGAGTCCTTTCTGAGATCATACAGTGTCATCTACAAAGGCAAGCCCTGATCAGGACCTCCTCCTAGACAGAGCAAAATGGATCAGCAGATGCAGCAGAAGTCAGATGTCATGAAAGATCCATAAATTATAGAGTATTTAATTTATTATTGTAATTTTACTGCCATGTCTTGCAAACCCAACACTGTGGCTTCCTTTATTGACCCAATCCATGTTAGGCCTTCTACTGGCTTCCAGTCCTCCCAGTCTCATTGTCCAATGGGTGTTGTCTTCTCAACTCTGTCAGCTTAGTAATTTCAGTTATTAGTGAGAGTTCAGTATTGTTTTGATCCAGAATCCACTTATTTGTCTTTATTGAGATCCATGGTAACCATAAAGCTGTCCTCTAATATCAAGTTGTGGATGATTTTTCCCCCTGTCAGCTTTCTTCATTGGCCAGCTTTCGCATCTCTACTCAATTGTATGGATAATTTCGGCCTTAAATCTCTAGTGACACATCCTTGTACTTAAGGATCTCTTTTATTTCCTCCAGAGCAGCCCTTCCAAGTCTCAGTCTTCTGTTTTAGTGGCTGCAGTCTCCATATGGACAGATGATTGAACTAATATATAGAAAATCTTCAACAATTTTTCTTCATTGTTGACATTAATGTTCTGTAATTCTTCTCTAGTCATAATTTTCAGCTTCTTAATATTAAATTGAAAGCTTGCTTTTGCACCTTTAACTCCTATTTCAAATCACTGTGATTGTCTGGCAGTAATGTAGTGTCATTTGCATATCTTATAATATTGAGGTTTCTTCTGCCAATATTCTCCTCCATCTGAATCTAATTCAGCTTTTTGCGTGCTATAGTCTGTATATAGATTTAACAGGTATAGAGACAAAAGGTACACTTGTCCAACACCTTTGCTAATGGGAAACCATTCTTTTGTCTATATTTTGACTTATGGTAGCCTCTTGTCCAGAGTATAAATAAATATTGCACAAATATTTATAAACCACTCAGAACTGGAAATTTTTGTGTAGTGTACAGCAATTCTTAAAAAGCAAATCCAATAAACACAAAACAGAACATTAACATTGTCCATGAAGTGGTTGATACAAGAGAGGTTTGCAAAAACGGGTATGTTTTCAGACTTCATCTAGAATTACGAATTGCTGGAACAATAACAGGAGAAAAGTTATTTCACATACGTAGTTGGTGCCACTATGCGAAATACTATGTATGCTCCAAGTGACTACAGAGCTGATCTCAGAAGCATGTGGCCCTGTCCGGAGAGCTTCTCCAGGACAAAACAGGTATATAAAGGCACTGCTGACTTTATTTACTACATGCCTTGTCTTAGGCAGGGCAAGGGCACAATTTGCTGACCCCACTGAAGTATCAAAATTGGGCTGGCCTTAGCGATAGATCAGCAGCAAGAAGCTAGAAGAGGCTGTTTTAATTTCCCACAATGTCCCTGATATCATTGTGGGAAATTTACATGGCAGGTCCCCAACCCAATGATAAGAGCACAGGGAAACATTTTCAGGGAGGTCCAGGGATGTGCAGCAGCAGTGGATCTTGTCCAGGCATTGAGGCCCTGCCTGCATAACACTGTTGAATCATCCACTCATAAGCCTAGTAAGAGAGTCCATATGAGAATATAAAAAGATATTTTAAAAAAAAGTTTTGCTGAGATTGGGGAACTGGTGGGTGAAAGATTGCACAAGCGCTTATGTTCAGCTCACTGTTTTTCATAGAAACATAACCAGACTGTCATTGTGGATGGCTAATCATTTAAAGATGTGGGAAGATGGTGACAAAACTCAACAGAGCCCAAAGCCAATTCCTGGATACATTCAAGGTTAAATTGTGAAAGAGCAGCCTATTTTAGAAACATTTGTTGTGATTATTTGCTATCTTTTATGTACTTCATAGTGTACTTCATAGGAATTCAATAAAGAGGGTAGGAATTCAATTTAAGCTGGACTGGTTTGTCATTCAGTCTGGAGTGCCACAAAAATGTCTTTGGTCTAGAGGTTAAACAGATAATGGACTCCGCCATGGCCTTGCACTTTACCGCCTGTCACTGGTTGCGCCTTCGGGCCAGGTGCTGTGGGAGTTCTTTCCTCCTTCTGAAAGGAAAAGTAAAGAGGGTTCTGAGGCGAGAGAAAAGCACAGGTGCTGTAGCATTGAACAGGGACAAGGGGACAGAGGAAAAGAAGTGGCATGAACTGGTTTTAGCCGTGGCTCTAACAGAGGGGTGGGATGCTTAGAGGAAAGACAGTTGCCAGATCCAATATGATACCTGCACTGACCATTTCTCAAGCATGTACTCTCCATCTTGAAACTAAGTTAGAGTTGCCATATAGCCTGGTTGGCCAGATGGGAATTTTTGGCCTGCTTCACTGATTACCATGTGCTGAGGAGCAGGTAAGTTTTCACCCATCCCATTCTTGCTCTTGGGGTGTTGCTTGATGAAATTAAATAAATAAAGTGTGAAATGATAGTTAATGTCAAGTTGAATAGGTCACAGCTGTGGGTAGTGTGAGGATAAGTGCTTGGGTGAGTTCCAGGACACTTGATGTGGCTTAAAACATCCCGTCTCCCTCTGTGAAGATTCTTAGTCATGCCGATGAGGTTATCTGGAAGCTCAGTCATGGCAACTGGACTTCTTGATTACTAGGTTGAAATATTTCGCTACTCATCCAAGTAGCTTCTCCAGTCTGAGGAGAGTTGGTCGGAGACCCCTGATATATTCTCCATATTGGTTTCACTTCCCCCTGGTCTAAACAGGCTTTTTAGAAGGACAAAAAGAAAGGAATACTTTTGTGATTTGAGCATGGCAATCTAGTATTCCTTTTGTATCCTTTAAGGTCATCAAGGTATCCCTCAAAACACATACATTCTCAGATTTGCCATAAGCATATCAAATCCTTAAAATCCATCTTTGTTCAATTGTAGCAATATGTAACTTCTTATGTATTTAGGCTCAGAATTCCTAGTATTTTCTAAACCTATCCCACCTGAAAGGTTAGAGGCTGATGATCACCAGTTGGATATGAGTCTACTCATAAGATAATTAGCTTAACCATGAATGAGGAGACTACATTGGTACTCACATGATTGATGAAAATAAATCTAAAATTGTTAAATCTTTCCTCTGGGAACTATTCAAAATAAAGAGATCAGTCTACAAAATCATTTGAGTAAAAAGATTCCCTTATTTGTAACAGGGACCCTAGATCACCCATCTTTCATTTGTGAGAATCCTTCCAGAATAAGATGTGTTGTTTGTTAGAATGATTCCCAGTTTGCACCAATACAGGTGATTAAAGTCACCCATTATAATTAAATGTCCTTCAGGGAATTGGGTCATCAAATCAAATAAGTAGTCTAAAAGACCTTCCCAAATATTATTGCAATCGTAGTTCCAGGGTGGGATGTACACATTTACCATAATATACAATATAGAGTTCAATTTGGAGATAATAAAGATACTTCAGGTACTCAGTGTGGCTGGGAAGTGCTGAACACCTGTTCATCCAAAGCAGAAACCGGCACAATCCACCACACAAGTGGTTCATGCCCATCTCTAGGGCAGAATCATTTAGCCTATTTTTTACAAGGATGGATGCACACCAATGCTTTAAACCAGTGGTTCTTAACCTTTGTTACTCGGATGCTTCTGAACTGCAACTCCCAGAAACCCCAGTCAGGACAGCTGGTGGTGAAGGCTTCTGGGAGTTGCAGTCCAAAACTCCTGAGTAACCCAAGGTTAAGAACCAGTGCTTTAAACAATCATGTATGCTTCAGATTAATATCTATTCTGCTTCACACACAATTAAGTATTTAGTTTATCATGACCAACCAAAAGTATCCTTATATCCAAGTTACATATTAAGGTTCAGTGTTATATACCTCTTTTATATATTATTATTTAATATACAATTTCCTTTTTAAATGAAAGCGCAAAATAAAATATTAAGAATCCGAGTTGTATTTAGCCATTTTGGTGCAGCATTGACTCCTATCTTGAGGCATCTCCTCCACTCAGTCTTGAGGCTCCACTTCCAATCCCACAACACCCCTGGTGCTTCAGTCGTCATCTCCCCCTTGGAGATGGAATGCAGGGTTTGTTCAGCACAGTTGTGCTAGTCCTTACCATTGTCTTGTAGGGCAAGAGACTGACATGGTGCCATGATGTCTTCTTTTCTTGCTTTGGAAGTATGGACCTTTCCTTTCATTGGGGTGATGCTCCAGTAGCACAATGTTAGGACAGAATCATTTTGTTTCCTTCTTCAATTAGCAGAACAGCAAAGCCCTCCAGGGAACTCCCCTGAAAGTGAGCAACTCTGAGAACACCTTGTTTATTCTCTTGATATGATCTGGTCAATAACAATAACTAATCATGTGCTTTCAAGTCAGTTCTGACATATGGCAACCCTCGTCAGGATTTTCCAGGTAGAGAATACTCAGAAGTGCTTGCCATTTCCTTCTTCTTGGGGCATCCTGGGATTCTGAAACTTGCCCAAGGCCACATAGGCTGGCTCTATTTTCAGGAAGCAGAGAGAACAGAGATGGGGGTATTCGTATACGAACATGAATATCCCTGCACAGGTGGAAATAATGAGGGTGGGAATAACATGGGGCCAGACTGTCCACTCACAATTTTGCCACTGACATGAGCTTGTTGGACCTTCCTATCATGCTGTTGTCCACAATTGATTATACAGTCCTGGCAAGAGGCGGGATGACAAGCCTCTCTGTAAGATGGAGAGTGGCTAATCCATTGTGGAGAAAGGCGTGATAGGAAGACTCCACAGAGCTGGCGGCAGTGGCAAAATCATGAGTGGAAAATCTGGCTCCACAGGGCTGGACCCTCGTTATTTCGACCTGTGCGGGGATATTTGAATATGAATACCCCCATCACTAACAGAGAAGAATTGAACTCCCTACCTCTGGCGCCACAATCAGATACCAAAAGCACTGAAGTATCCAGCCAACAGTTCACCTATAACTTTGGTGCCTTCGAGATTTTGGTGCTTTGGGGCAAAGCCTTAGCTGCCCTACCATTTTTAAAGCTCTGTTAAGAATTCTGTTGAGCAGTGTGATGGGATCAAGGCAGGAGCCAATGATACACACAGGAACTGAGAAAAGAGGCCCCTTGCTTTCCAGGGGCTTGGGGCAAATTGCCTCCATTTCCCTGTCCTCTGTGAAGTCCTCTGGCTTTGCAGTGTTACTAAACTGCAGGTCTTCTGCAAAATTGCAGAGCGCAGTTGTTCAAAGGTGAAATTAACCTCTTGTATAGTTCAGGCCTACAGGCAGAAATAGAAGGCAGGGCAGTTGCACAATGAATGCTTTATTGCGAAACACCTCTGAATTTAACACTCCTAGAGTCTAACTGACATCCTTGAAGGGAGGATTTCTATTCTGCCTGATAAATTCAGAGCAAAACAGTGAAGAAGCCATCACTTACCATTCATTTCTTAATTGAATTACCAAAAACAATGAACAGAAATACCTGAAGTATCTCAGTTGGCAGTGTGTTAGCAGAAAGATCTGAAAAGCTTCTGTTCTATTCCTTTTCAGCAGAATTCTCAGCTGCATTTGATAGATACCTGCAAGGAGAAACTATCTGATATAGTCAGCCCTCCAGCAAGGCATAACACAGTGCAAACGTCTGAAAGTGAGATTTCCTTTGGAAATCATAGCATAGCAGAAACAAAAGTGAGTTTGAGATAGATGGGTGTCAAGGTGTGGTGCCTTTGCACATGAAGTAGGGTGGTTGTGTGTCCTCCTTTACAAAGGACAGTCCTCTCTTTGCAGAATCATCAGAAAACAGTCCTCTGTGTTTGAAAATCATACAGTCCAGAGATAAAGCTCCATAAGTAAGAAGGGAGAGGTTCTTAGAGGTCTTGAAGTTGCCATCAATTGTTTGACTGATTTTAACCATCTTGGGCTCTATTTTCATGTAGGTGTGTCAGATCCTACTTTTACCATTAGTGATTTCTGTTGTTCTAATGTTTATAGTGGTTTATTGGTGACTTAGAAGTGATAACTTTAATTTAAAAATAGTTTTGGGAACGATAGAATGCAAATGTTTTGAACAAAAACAGATGTCTCCCAAAGGAAGCCTAGTTTCCTTCATTCCCACTTTGACTCAGTTCCAAGGTCCCCATCCTCTCACCCCCCCCCATTCCCCTCCACCACAAAAACAGTCAGGAGGACATTATTAGAAACAAAGCAGTCATAAACCTTCAGGGTGTTAATGTTTTGATGGTCTTGTTTACTGTTGAAAAATATGGATTGCAATGTAAGTGTCCTTGCATATATCAGGAACCTTCACATATGCTTTTGAAATCAAAAATTCCCTCTCTCCCTCCCACAACACATCAGAGAAATTGTTTGCACTGCTGTCAACTTTTTTGGGCTGCTCACCCAAGAGCTTTCAAAAATATATATCCAGGACTCAATAGTGCTACACATGCAGTGTATGAAAAAGAGCCTGTTATTCAGAGGTGTGTTTCTTTTTCCCTGAACAAAACATCTTTAGTTAAATATACAAATAATATGTCCTGGAAAAGAGGTTTCTTCACACAGATTTCCTTTCTCAGACTGGGGCAACTGGTATATTCTCCTGGAATGTGTAGTGTGCAGAAGATCAGATGAGATGTTCTTGATTGGTCTTCTGCTTTTGACATCTAGGTGAGCCTCTGTTGCAAGTTAGACTTCATTCCATGTTACATTATTTGCATAATCACTGTTCCTAATATTTGAATTTCAAATATGGCTTCATAAACTGTTGTTTATTATATGTGTCCGATTGTAAAAATGTCATAGCAGATATTATATGATGTCTGTTTCTACACACTAATTGTATATCCTCTATTGATGACTCATTTAGTGCACGTGTTTTAAAAGCATCATGATACACTGCCCAAATAAACCCTTAAGTTGAGTGTGACATTATAATTTAATGCACATGATGCACATTGCCACATACCTAACAATCCCCGAAGCATTTGCTACATTTAACTGGATCTTGTCCTTTAAAGCGTTAAGACTCTGAGAAGCATTTCCATGTCTCCATACTTCTGCTATTGGAACATTTGTTTTTTATTCTGAATATTTCAGCACATCTATTTACCTGGCACTATATTTAGTACCACAGTGCCAAGATGGCATATATAAAGATTCAATTGCAATTCCCATCTGATGTCCCTTCCCTCTCCTTTTTACCCCCTTTTTTATGTCCACACTCTGAATTCAGCACAAAGTTGGTGTGTTTAATTTAAAAAGAAGTAAAACGCTCCTGGAGACGCCTCAGACCACTGCAAATCACCTGCTTTATAGAGGCAGTAAAATTGTGTATCGGATTAGAAGTGATGCTGATCTGAAATTTATGATAACTTTTAATGGCATTATAATTTTTTTCCCTGTGCGCTCCATCACGGAATCGTTTGGATGCACAGTGTAGCAAGATGAAATTTGTAAGGGGAGAACATTACAGAGCCAAGCACAGAAGGGGGGGGGGGGGAGAGAAATAGTGGAATAATGCAACAGCCCCATTTGGGTTTTACAAATATATTTGCTCCCTGCCCTATGCAGGATCATCTTAGACTGAAAGAGTGATCTGATGATATGAGTTTATCAATAAGGAAAGGTGAGTCTGTGAGGTTTCCTCCACTGACCCATGCTAGCCCAGGCTTGCTGTAATCACAACCTGTTATGCTTTTGATCTCAACTGATTGGGGAGGCATACCTGAAGAACAAATTATGCATGTGTCCCAAGAAGATGCAAAGGATGCTTCTAGAAGCATGGGTGGCTAAGAGTCTCAGGTTACCAAATCTGAGGCTATTTTTTAAAGTGCTTGGAAAGGAATCTTTAGGGTAAATTCCAGGCAGAGCTGGGAAAAGTTGTAGGTTAGCTTCCACAATCATCCAGACAAAATGACCAGAGCCCATTTGGCTATGCATTCTTCCTAGGCAGTGGTCCACAAAAGAACTTCGTCAAGCTCTTCCTGTGAAATAATCTGAGAGCCCTAGTGACTATTAAGTAAGTGATTCCAGTGTATTGAGAAAATGGGCAAGAATGCTGCGTCAGTTTGAGAAATTGACTTCTTAGCATGGACAGCGATCTGGCAGCCAGGCTAATCCAGGTCTTGCCCTTCCTGTGTTTCTGTGAGGAGATGCCATAAATCAGCAATGAGATGATCTTCATGTGGTGGTATTTTTCTTACTCTTCTTGGCTGCCACTAAGCAGATACAAACTTTTCAAAAACAGTGGCTCAGAAAAGGTACAACCTTTATAAACAAATTACAAGTAATTCCTCAGCAAATACGTTTTCTAGATTTTTATCAGTGCCTTCCCACATATAGTTTATTAACTGCTATCTGGAACTACAAGTCAGTTTTCTTCAGTGGATTCACAAACCTTTTGAAGCTGTTTTTCACTTCTACTCTATTTTGGATTCTTTCCTTGATTTTTTTATAATGATCATGGTGATGACTGAAATCTTTCACTGTTGTTGATTTACTGCCAATATCAAAGTTCTCAATCCACTGCTGTAACATTGGACCACCAACCTACCAACATCTCGGTTGGTCCCATCAACATCACCTGAATTGGTTGTTCTGGGTTTTTCGGGCTCTTTGGCCTGTGCTCTGAAGATGCAACCTGTGCTCTGAAGATGCTGGCCACAGAGACTGGCAAAACGTCAGGAAGAACAACCTTCAGAACACGGCCAAAGAGCCCGAAAAACCCAGAACAACCATTAGATCCCGGCCGTGAAAGCCTTCGCGAATATATCACCTGAATTATTTGTTCCATGCACTGCACTAGATGCCTTCAGACATAACACTGAACTATAGTTTAGGGTTACACAAATGCCTCTTGTGAACTTCCCCCTCACTCCTCTGCTATCCACCAAAAAATGATTTCCCCACATTTTGGATCCAGACATATACATTTCCTGAAAGCATGGGCTTCAGCTGCATTGTGTCCTAATGTAGACACAGCTCATCAGTTCCAGACCTGCATGCATGTTATTGAAGCAGTGTAGATCTTGTTCTCGCATGGCAGAGTTTGGAAGTTTTCTAAGGACTTCACATTCGCTCAGTAACACTTGAAACAATCCTATAAAGTAGATTGTTATTACTATTCTCATCAGTCCCTTGTTCTAGGTGGGAAGCAACTTCTGTATGACTTTGACGATCTAAAATCAGAATTAACTCCCCCATCTAGAAAGCATGGTGCTCGGGGGCCCATAAGGCATTAACTCGGCCAGCAAAAGCATTGCCTAAGATTTAGGCCCTGCGTTTTTCATCTTTCAGAAAAAACTTCTGTTCAGCATTTATTTTTCCTTATAGAACACCTTTCACCAGAAGTTGAGGACACACACCCCCCAAATCCCTCAGATAGGATGGTCAATTGTGGTCCAAAAAAGTATGACAACTGCAATTCAAAAAAAGTAACTTCTCCAACCTGTGCATATGGCAGAGCACCACTAGAAAACTGCAGCATATCTTCTTTCCAGCAGAGTGTTCCACCTACCCTAGTTTTCTTCTGCAATTCACATTCAATATATCAAATACATCATGGCCACTGAGCAACTATTGTCTTCATTGGGTTAGTCATGGGGTAATTTGCTTATTAGGTGGGGTGGATTTAGAAAAAAATGTTCTTTGGAGGATTTATAAACCTTATGGCTCGTCCAGGCAGACTGACATCTCCGCTTTCCCTTCTCTATCTGTCCTTTACTTATTTTGGGTTTAATCCACCTGGCACTCACCACCCAATTTTGCGATCAAGAGGAACAGACTGGGCGAGTGTCTCCTTGGACTCATGTTCATCTGGGAATTGAGCAATATAAATAATAAGCAAAGAAGGCAGGAGATGGAACAATCCGAAAACCAGGATGCAATTTTATATTATTCAGGGTCACATTGGACAATGTGACATTGAACCCATTAATTCACTGCTTCCTACACTGGCATGGTTTGAGAAAATCTAATCAGATCTAAGTGGCATTTACATACTAGGAGCTCCCGAGGAAAGATGAGCTACTGCTAGTACTGAAATATCTGTGTATGCAAACAGCACTGTCAACGTCTGTATATTAACATCATGACATTTGTTCATATCACTGTACATGCACAGAAAGGCTAAAGGCCAGCAAGCAGAGGAGAAGATAGCAGGTGCATTAAGAGGTATTATCAAAGATTACATAATCATAATATGATTGTTGCATACTATACTTGATCACCACTGACATCTTGTTTTCTTATGTTATGCAAGTAAGCAAGAAGAGACCAATAACAAAAATGGCTATCACGCATAAATTTTTAAATATGATTGCTAACAACTTTAAAATATATTGTGATGTACCGCAATGTGTCTAATCTATGTTCTTCTCCAGAGTGTAGCTTTAGCATATCCAGAGGCTGATACAAGAGGGTACCAAGAAGCATGACTTCAACCTCTGGTCAAAAGTTTTTATTAGAAAATAAACTATGAGAAAAATATCTTGTGAATAAGAGGCCAGTGTTATAGTCCCTGATCCATGTACATCTGTCCAGGCACAGTCCTGGTCTTAAAGGTAAAAGATGTTTGCTGTTGTCTCACCCCTACCTATCTATTGGCTCTGCCTAGTACGTTGTTCAATAGACGTGAACAGTGATCTCTGATTTTATTGAGAAAGAAAACAAAGGGATACAGAGGTGATACCCTAGAACTTTATGTTTATACAGACATTCATTGCATTAACAAGGTTATGGTCACATGACAATAAGAAAAATCATCAATTTTTTCCAATTGTGAACATTTCACATTAAAAATCAGGAGTTAGGAAAAGAAGGAAGTATACAGAGCTGTATATTCAGTTACTTTTTTGTCAAGTTTTTCTTTAGGTACATTTGAAAGCGAAACATATTTCCATCTTTAGTCTGCACGTTCTAGAATCAGTTTGCAACAGAGTCAGCAAACAGAAAGGGACTGTGATCAGCACCACCATAGAACTATATTTGAAACACACTGGGCTCAGCCTCTGTAGAGATATTTCTAAGTAGTCCAGGAAAGGTTCTTTTCTGTTTTCCTATCTTTGGTACCACTCCACCTCTTGGTCCCAAGATTTAAATGTAAGAACATGTTGGACCAAAAAGGTTAAAAATCTTTTGGAGACATTTGTGAAATACAGAGCTATAGGCATTTTTCACCATTTTTATTGAAACTTTGACCCATTTCTAAAAATAAGCTATTCTTCTCTCACTGTAAATCATAACATTTTCACAATTATTGTAAAATTCAATAAGCAGCTAATGTTATTGTTCTTAGATCTCCATCCCTTTTTGCTCATTGATGCCTATTTTCTACTAGTCTAGCCATCATCCAGAATAATGGATCCAAAGGAACAAAGAAGGTTACAACGGATGCAATAACCAACAAGTGGTGAGCTCAGCTGTTGCCATTTTCAGAAATCTCCACATTTTCCAAGCACAGTGTGGCCTCAGGCATTCTTCTTGTTATCAGGCCTTTTCTAAGCTGAAAGATGGAGGAGATGGCTAAGTGGAAGCCCGAGCTTTGCTCATTTGCTATTATCAATCTTAATAATAAGAGAAAACACACATCCCAATTATCTCTTGTGGAAAATGAATTGAGCGCATTTTCCCAATCAAAAGTTCCCTGTTCTCCTTTCTTAGAGAATTAGTCCCATTGATAAGGCCCACCAGGTGAAGAGTTCCAGAAGCAATTAAAGGGAGTGTTGTACCTTTGCGCCATACCTTGATAATATTTCTTTTCTCCTCTTTTCACTGCCTTGTTATCAAGCCCTGGAATCAAAACTAGGTGCATTTGAGATGGTGCCTCATAAAGGGAAGCTGCACTTTGCACTGACAAAGCCTTGATCCAGCTGCACTTCAATTAACAGAGTGCAGGACTCCTGCACAAGCTGCAGCTGTGTAGATTAAGGCAGAGGGAAACCTTCAGACAACAGGAGAAGATCCAAAATATAGCTGTTTTCTCTGTTTTGCAATCTTGTCCTCCTGCACAGTACAGCATTTACTGTGCTTTCTCCTTCCTCAGGCAGTCCCTTGACCAAGAGTGTGGTCTTGAGATAGATACTCATCTCCAGGCCAGAAATAATGTATTCAGTGAGCCAATCAGATATGTCAGAGCAGACATTGCTTCTTCGATCTGTAAGATTTGAGGCTTAACCTCATCAAAATGTTTTCACAACAGAGGTCAAAATGTATCTAGCTGCAGAAACCCTCCCACCCTGATCTCTGAGTCCTGGTTGTGGCACCAATTGATTCATCTGGATGAAATCCACACAAATGTCAGGACAACAAATTAGATGCTCATTGATTATTGATTTTCAAAACAGGTTAACAGATCTGAGGGCAGGTCTTTCTCCTTTAAAAAACATTTTTTTGAGAGGGCCTCATTAAGTGATATGTATATAATATATCTGCCTAAATAATAATTTTACTGAGGCAAAGAGACTATGGAATTTAAAGTTGTAGAATTTCAGATCTATCTAATATTAATTTAAGTAATTTTTTTTCATGCAAATTATAGAAGGTAGAACTGTGTCGATAAATAATCAACAGGGTGGGTGCCAGATTTTTGCTGCCTGAGGGGAAAATGTTTCTGCCTTCTCCCCATCATGTACAAAGGCTAACTGGTATGACTCTACAGTTTTACTTTAGAGTATTGATTGAATAGGCCAACTCAACTTGGGGCTAACATCATGGTACTGTCCATAATCTCTTTAAAAACAAATAAAATATAAATTATTGTATCAGATGGAACATCCTGCATTCTTTTATACTCTCTGATTTGCCAAATTTGTTTTAAATGGCAAATCTTTAAAATTGCATTTAAAGAGGTCCGAAACAGTGAACATTTCCATTTCCAGGCCCTCTCAAACTTTGTGGGCACAAGAACATATCCTCAGAATATTCTAGCCCCAAATTAAGTAACATCATAGTTCCAGCCCAGACAAAGTTAGTGGTAAATAAATCTCATTGACTGCATTACAGCTTAAATCAGGTATTTAGTTATAAAATTATTTATTTATCAGCCCAGTGAGAGGTGCCAAAGCAATATACAACAGCAACAAATTTCAGACAGCTTTTAAAAACCAGTTTTTAAAAGCCAGCTTTCTTTACAAGCAAGTCAAGAACACTGTAAAAATAGCTACTTCTACAAAGTTGCTAATACATGGTGATATGTTGCAGTTTAAAAAAAACACTGAGAGAGAGAGAGAGAGAGAGAGAGAGAGAGAGAGAGAGAGAGAGAAGCCACAAAACTACAGGTCAGTCCTAATATGGGAACAAATAAGATTACATTAGGGGAAGATACAGTTTTGAAAGTTCCAGACCACTACAGGATGTCCTCGGCCCTCAGTCACTCCTGATCACTTGCAGAGCATCCAATCATGTGGGGTACATCAGCAGCAAGACCACACTATTAAACAAAGAAGAAAAACATCTACCCACTCTGGCATTACTCTGTTGGCACAGTCAAGGAAGAGAACGAATGAACATGATGATGGCTTCCTCACTAACCCACTCTAGCCCTGCCAAAAAGCTATGCCAGAAGCCATCAAAATAGGATGCTCTCATATTGAGAGTATGATATGCTGTGGTAATGATGCATGTCTCAATTGTTGTTCTCTTTATATTTTAGCAAGTGTACTGGGGTTGTTTTTTTTGTTGTTGTTGATATTTTTGTTGGATTTTCCCCCCTAATAATCATCTAGCACATTGCTCTCATGTCTCAGTACTGCTTGCAGCATGCACAATAAGCTGAATCTCAATTAAGTTTGACCTCAGTAAGTACATTGTATCATTGAAAATCCACATTCAGATTGAAGTCTGAATGCCATTTTCTGATGCTCAGTTACTATGCATCTCTGTGGTGTCAGTTCCTACTAACTCTTACCCTTTGTTTAAAATGTCATTGTTTACTTTGGTATAACTAGATATCCTCTCGGCTTCTAAGCTCTTACATCTTCTTTTATTATCCCCCAGCTTTTTGCCAGTTTACATTCTCCTAATCTCTGTTCATTTAGAACATATTATTTTCCCCCAGCATTATCGTAACCTCTGCCACTTCTACAATATACCCCACTAGTTAGCTTTCTCTGTTGCTGCTCCCGGACATCGGAACTTCCCTCCACCAGAAGCTAGGCTGGCCCCATTTTGCTAGCCTTCCACAAGCAGTCAAAGACCTTTCTCTTTAGGCAGGCTTTTCCTCAGTAACTGGCAGCCTAAGAAGTTTGTTGTTGTTGTTGTTGTTTGAATGGATTATTGTGCTGTGTTGCTTTTAAATGTGTTTTTTTTAGTATTGATTTTATTGACCATTTGTATAATACTTTGTTTCTTTCTTTATTTATACTTTTATTTTATTTTTAAATATTTGTATACTCACTGTTTTTAGCTTTTAAATATTGTCTTTTAATTGTTATAAGCCATCCTTTTATGGATAAAGGCAGAGTAGAAATATTTTAAATTAAATAAAATCAATCAATCAATCAATGCTGTTGTTAGATGCCATAAAGTCACCTCCAACTTATTACAAACCTATAAATGAGGAATCTCCAAGATGTCCTGTCCTCAGCTACCCTGCTCAACTCTTCAAGCTTGTCGTTCCTTAAGGAAGTCAATCCATCTCATCTTTGATCTTCCTCTTTTCCAGCTGCCTTCCACATTTCCCATCATTATTGTCTTCCAGAGAATCCTGTCTTCTCATGATGTGCCCAAAGTAGGGCAGCTTCAGTTTCATCCCTTTTACCTCTAGAGATAGTTCAGGCTTCATTTGATCTAGAACCCACTTTTTTTGTCTTTCTGGCAGTCTAGGGTAATTGCAAAGCTTTCCTCCAGCAACAAATTTTAACTGAACCAATTTTTCCCCTCTCAGCATTCTTTACTCTCCAGCTTTCTCACCCATACATGGTGATCAGAGATATAGGAGTATTGATGATCTAGGTCTTGGTCTCCAGTGACACCTCCTTGCATTTGTTGATCTTTTCTAGTTTCTTCATTGCTGCCCTTCTGAGTCTCAGTTTTCTGATTTCTTGGATGTTGTCATCATTTATACTGATGACTCAACCAAGATATACAAATTCTTTAATAGTTTCACTTCCTTCATTGTAAACTTTTAAAGTTGTGTAGTTATTCCATAATCATGATTTTGGTCTTCTTAATGTTCAACTGCAATCCTGCTTTGGCAGTTTCTTCTTTCACGTTCACCAACAGTTGTTTTAAGTCATTCCTGCTTTCTGTGAGTAAGATGCTGTCATCTGCATATTTTTGACTACTGGTATTTCTTCTAGTCCACCTTTCCATATGATATGTCCTGCAGATAAATTGAACATATAGGACATAAAATGCACCACTGTCTGACATTTTTGCCTATTGGAAACTATTCTATCTCCAAATTCTATCCTAAAAGTAGCTTGTCCACAGTACAAGTTACGCATCAGAACAATCAAGTGCCGAGGCACACCCATCTCTTTCAGAACAAGTCATAGTTTTTCATGATCTACACAGTCAAGGCTTTGTTGTAGTCTATAAAGCATAGACTGATCTTTTTCTGAAAGTCTTTGGTCCTCTCTAATAGTCAGTGTCTATTTGTAATATAATCTTGAGTGTCTCTTCCTTTTTGAAATTCAGCTTAAACAACAGGCATTTCTTTTTGTGTTCTTGTTCACGGTTACTCTAACATTGTATATTAACAGTTCATGATCCGTACCACAATCCATTCCTGGTCTTGTTTTGGCAGAAAGGATATAGCTTCTCCATCTCCTGCTTCCAATTACATAGTCTATTTAATTTCTATATTGATTATCTGGTAATATACACCAAACACGGCAATGTTTATATATTCCATGTCTTGCTTTTAGTTTCCCATCTACCTAGATTCATATTTTTAATGTTCCATATTCCAGTTGTATGTGTTGTGCAGCATCAAACTTTCCTTTCACTTCTGTGCACATCAGCACTATAAGTCATTTTAGCTTTAATCTAGTTGCATCATTAGTGACAGAGCTATTCATATTTGTGCTTTGCTTTTCCCCAGTAGCTGACTGAGTACTTTCTGACTTGGGAGTCTCATCTTCCAGCATTATCTTTTGTTTCATTCTAGACTGTCTCATTATAGAGTTTTCATGGGGAAGGAAAGTTCAGCAAGGGTTTACAACTGCCACCTCTGTGTAGTACTAATAAAAATTAGCTTGAGTGCCTACTCCATCAATATCACCTTCAGCAACTGTTGCTGCCCTGTAGCTGCACTGAATAGGGTGGGTGCATTTTAGTCTAGTGTCTCAGCTATGACCATTCTGCCATAGGTGACCCTGTTGGATCTCAGGCTCATAATAGAGTCTGGCCTCCTGATGGCATTCCTCTCAGCTCCACTCTCAAACCCTTTCACCACATTAAGGTGTGTATACAGGAAGCAGGGAGCAAAATTACTCACCCACTTTTTACAGGGTGTCTTCATGATGTCATCTCCCATATCTTGCCTGATTATCTTCTTTTTCTTCAGAGAATATAACTTCATAAACCAGGGAAACAGCTGGGTCTTCCAGAATCCTTAACTACTGGCTATAGTTAAAGTTCAACAATATTTGGGATCCAAGGTTGGGAACCATTGTTCTAAGCAGTTTCTGACTCTGTGGTGTTAATTCTCAATGCGTGTGCTCACTTTGACTCTTCTCTTTCCATCACATTACCTTTCTATTCATTCATTTCATTTTTTTTCTCACTAGGACTGAGGTGTGCTAATGAGGATTAAGATTGTAGTAAGGGGGGCAGCATGGTCAATAGCAGCACGCCACAGTCTCAAAGACAATCGTCACAATTTCCTCTGTATTTGGGGCTATGAAAAGACAGAAAGTCATCTAAGGAATGGAATGAGAGCATTCTGCTTAAGAATGACAGTACAAAACCAACAGCCAGGTGTCATTCAGCCAGCCCTGAATTCCTTCTACTTCAAGCTAGAATAGTTAGTAACATCATTTCATGCACCTTTACCCAAGAGTTTCTTTTAAATTCACAAGTTTACAAGACTGACCCACTTTTTATGGTGCTTCATCTACAGTCTTGCTGGCTCATTGATGATTAGTGCCATGTACTAATCAATGTTTAAGAGTAAGACAAAGGCATAATCCTATCTTTTCAAACCATCTTTACCTTTTTTCCCTCCCACTGAAGAAGCACAATGCTCCTTTCCAAAGAATTACAAGCAGGAATGAGTTCAGCTAATGTACCTGGTGATCAATTGGTATAATAAAACTTGTCAGGCTTTAAGATGCTACAAGATTCTTTGCTGATTTTAGCTGAAACAGGCACTCATGGTTACTCCTTTAGATGGGAAAAATAATGAAAAGATCACACTGTAGGTTTTTTTTTTCTCTTTTTAAAAAATGTGTGTGCCTTCTTTCTTCTGTCCTGCTTCAGCAAGGCGCCACAGGCTTTATGCTCAGGCTGTGTCTGTGTCAAGGTCTTCCCATCAATTGCAAAGCGGGAAAGTGGCTGGCGACGCCATTGACAGAAGCTTGTGAATTGTGGCACAACCTTCTTGAGGTGAAGCCGATTTTGACAAATGTGTGATGGTGTTTGGGAAATAGGTAGATATATATGGGCAAAGATAAAGTGGAGTGTATGCTTTGCATGCAAAAGGCGCCAGGTTCAGTTCTCAGCAGAACTTGGAAAAGTTATTTCTGGAGACTTTGACTGCCCACCTGGTTGGAGGATTCAGGGAGTTGGAGTATGCCACAAAAAGTGCTTCTTCTAAGGATAGCTCAATGGTTTAGGTCTCTGGCTTGAGAGCCAGAGGTTGGGAGTTCAGTTCCTGACTGTGCCTCCTTGACAGGGGCTGATGATCCATAGGGTCCCTTCCAGCTCTGCAGTTCTAAGATGGTTGTTGTTGTTGTTGTTGTCCGTCCCCATGCATCTTTGGCATAAGCATTTGAAATCATAGATACTAAAAAGGATATCTGCTTAAAACCACAGAGAGTTGCTACCCACCAAAGAAAACATCAGTAGATTGGATGGAGCAACAGTCTGGTCCATCACCATAAGGGAGTTCAGAGGCCCTACAGGCGAAAGCATTAGTTCCAACCTAGAAATCCCTACTACAGAATTCCTATCTGTTTTACACATTGAGGGTCACTAATCATGAAAATGGAATTAAAACATGTCACATTTGGAGTTAGAGTTTTGTATGTCACCATCATAGGAAACCATAGACATCAGATTTGTAGGAGATCCAAGAGATCAGATTGATACCCAACACAGATGAATGTGCAACTCATTCTGCTACCAGCAGACACAGATTTAGCCCACCACATTTAAAGGGAGGCCTTTGGTCACCAGCTTTTGTTTTAATGAAGCTGGATAAGAGATTAACATGTATCTGTATCAGAGCATGTATCTGTGAGTGTAATATAATTAATTGACCCAAAACAGTTTTTTGCATTTTATTTCTTGTATAAGTACCATATGTTTTTTAAAACAAATTAGATCATATTATAAGTCCCCAAAGAAGGCATTTATTTCTGAAATGTTGGGCCCCCACAAAAATAATGGAGATTATCAGTCACTTGGAATTTGTTTTATTTTGTTTTTGTAATTTTGTGCCTCCTGGTTCCTGACTGTAATTATGTGACTAAAGTACTACAATTCTGCCAGAGGGTAAAGAGGGAATCAAAGATTCTGTGGGGAATTTATGTGCATAGCTGGAAAGGCAAAAGTAAGGAGCACTTGTTACTTTCTAAAAAGGAAACCAGTCATTGTCTCTCTTCAGTCCAGTACCAAATTTGCTAAAGAATTTGGTGGCTCAAATAGAGGATAACATTTTTCATTTCATACAATGTGTGTACACACACACACACACACACACACACAGAGAGAGAGAGAGAGAGAGAGAGAGAGAGAGAGAGTCACACCTCGTCTCTGCTCCCTGTTTTGAAAAGGAAAGATTGTTACCCTAGAACTTACTGATCTCCTTTGCCCCTGAAAGAATACAGGTACATGTTACCTGAAAAGTTTAGCTAATACCAGATCTCTTTTTGTAATTTAATCAAATATAAACTCAGGGGGTCCAATGTGGACCCAGACCCTACCTACAGCACAGGGTATGGTAGATTTAATTCTTTGTCTTCTGCATGTCTGATCCAGATCAAAGCTCCTGCAGTGGGAATTTAAATTGCCAGAAACGTGATCTATTGATACAAATAAATGACTTTTGGCAATAGTCCTATAACATGTGGTTTGAAATAACTTCCCCTATCATTATTACTCACATTTATATTTCCCATTTCTTTTAAGGAGTTCAGTGGCGCACACGTGGGCCTTCTCTCCTGCACCTGTCACTACTTTTTTTCTCTCACAACAACACTGTGAGGCCGGTTACCCTGTGAGAGAATCACTCAGAAAGATTTAGACTGGGTGGAGAATATCAATCTATGTTTCCCCAGTCCTGTTCTGACATTCCCACCATTGCGACACTTTACCTTCCCATCTAGTTGGCCATTTACACCCCTCAAAACCAAACAGGTGTACCACGTATCTTTATTTTCTCAGTTTCTAGTCTACTGTACTTCATTAAAAATATGCTAAGGAGCTCTGGGTCTGCTCTAAATCCTAGGGACACCCTACTGTTAGATATTTGGCAGGATGGAAATCAACCATTTATTCTTACTCTGAGCTAGCTTCTAATCCATGGCAGCACTTTGCCTCTCACACCATGACTACTTAGTTTCCTTTAATAGCCTCTTGGGAGGGAATCTGTCAAAGGATTCTTGAAGAAAAGTATAGATAAATTATATCAACACATTCTCCTTTGCTTATTATTTTTGCACACTTAAATAACTCTTCTAGGCTGCAGTAGAATCATTATCTTTAAGGGAAGATGTCTTGATTTGTCCCTGTGGTACTACGTTTATCTAAAAGATTTAAAACTCTTTTTAGTTATTGTTTCACCTCAATTAACTGATACTAAAATAATCCTGATTGGTTTTAACACTCTGCAATTTTGGCATTTGCTACTTTTCAGTTCAATGTTGTGCTAGATGGCATTTCACTAATGTTCAGTGGTATTATGGCTTTTCAGTGGCCATCCAGAACAAAGCACTGGCTCCAACCTAGAAATCCCCAATAATATAGATTCTTATGATCTAAGTAGCTTCCTATTTAGCTTTTGCTTCATCTATACCAAGGACAACTGCCTCATTTCATCGATGCTTTATAAAGAGCTATTCATCTCTGTAACTCTAAAGAATCTAAGAAGATCTTGGTGGTTTAGATTTAAGAGTTAAATTGCCCATCATCCTGTTTCTCACAGGAGCCAAATAGAGTCCTTTGGAATCTTTCCACCACAGGCTTTCCCCCATGTCTAGGTTGGTCACCATTCTAAAGAGGTATGAAGTGTTTTAATTTAGGAATACTTATGTGAATACAGGGTATGCAATTATGCTAGACACAGAGATGGGAAACATTAGCTTCTCCACCCCAGAAGTCCCAAAATCCCATAGCAAAGATGGACAGCAGCCATGCCAGCTGGAGAACTCTGGGACTTGCAGTACAAAAAAACCAAATTTCCTATTTCAGGCTAGTTTGTATGTTTTTAGTCATGTTGATTCTATATCTACACATTATTAATTCTAGCCCCACCTATCATGACTTTTTTGCCCTTTGGTTGACTTTTTTCACAAAGATCCAATCCTAGAATCTTTTTTTAAAAGGGGTCACCCCTGTTGTAGAGAATGCAATGAAATTGCAGAATCTTGGCTTGTCTCTCAAAAATACTTAAACCCAAATGTCTGTGAGCCAATTTCAGACATTCAGGAGCAAACACAGTAGAGTTCCTGGAGGCACAAATCATGTCAGAACCAAGGAGATGGAATTTTTAAAACACACAGTCTTTTGCTTTATTTTACATAATGCTCTAAGTGAAACTGCATTATGATTATTCTTTTCAGTGCTACCTTTTCAATGAACAGTAAGAGGCACAACCCAGGTCCTGCAGATTGCATGCAACCACCATTGCACCACTTGTGTAGTACACAAGTCTCTTCTGTTGCTGCTGAATTCACCAAAAATTGGAATATTTGCTTCCATATCAGGATTGGCAGCACTGAAGCAGCAATGCCAGTCAAGATTACTGGAAAGAGCCTAAAGCTGCCGCCACCTCCTCCTTTCCTTGTGACCCAAATGCAGCTGTGATTACCACTTCCATGCTGTTCATAGCAATGCAGAAGCAGCAGTCCAGATTAGAACCACCATATACTTTCTGAAGTTGTACAAACTCACAAGATTATTGTACCACCTATGTCAGGAACAGAACACTGGCATTCTTTAATGTTCAGATAAGATACCAGCAATTGTGTGGATTTTGACACATGATTGTCTCAGCTGCAGAGAGAAATGGAGATCTTATTTTAAAAGCAAAAGTGTGCAAGGTGCAAAAACAGGTGAGGAGTGCAGAAATCTCTACCTACTATCCACTTAAAGCTTTGTTCTTTACAACTTCTAGTATCAGAACTCCATTTTTGTCTTTGGCGGAACTCCAGCTTTATAAGTGTTCTTGGCTGGGAGAAAAAGAATAGAAAAGCCCTCCTCAGTGTACATACACTATTGCCTGTAAAAGCAGATATCACATACTCTCTTATTGTGTGATATAGGCACTTCACCCCAAAAAAACTGCAGCCGTTATATTGAGTCTGGTCTTAATTTTATCCAGAAAAAGCACCTATCACTGGAAGATTGGTATCACAATATCAGCTCCTGAAGAGAAAAGATGAATCATGGACAGTGCCCTGTTTGAGCCCAGGAGGTATGCAGGAGCTGCTTCTTACTGGTCCTGTAAGATCATGAAGAATGTCTTCACCTTGGAGAATACGCCTAATATCAGGACCATGGACAAGGCTCACCTGTTAACTTTATCATTGCTGCACTGCTCAGAAGAACCTGATGAGCAGAAGAGTCAGGCCACAAAAAGATATGAGAGACTGTCCACAACTAGAGTTGAAAGCATGTTGGTGTTGCAGATATGTGACTGAAGCAGCCTTTTCAGGTTTGTGAAATCAACTTGAAAGCAATTCTGTGCTTAATTCTTGAAGTCCAATCACTACCCAAAGCAAGATATTTTGTATAATACAGAGGGGGCAGGAGATCTGACACTCAGATGCTCACAATACTTAATGATCTCAATCACAGACTACCTCTAATATCTGTTTCTGGCCGCACTCATGTGGAAATTATATATCTTTTAAAAGAAAAAAACACCACAACTTATATGGCTTAAACCAGGGGTGGGCAATTAATTTCTATAGGGGGCCACACAAAAAATCTGAACTGTGTTCAGGGTGGGTAGTAATAGCCCCCCAATTTGTGGGTAGTAATAGGCCCCCATTTGGTGAGACCTTGCGGGGAATGAACTACAACGCTCACATAGTTAACTCCCTAAACTTTTTAGTGAGTTAACTATGTGAGCCTTGTAATTCATTCACCGCATGAGGGGAAAGAAAAAAAAACCCGACACTGAGCTAACTCACCTGTCCTCCGTTCCCCTGTGGCCTTCCTCTCCAACTATCTTCTATCTCGCGCAGCTGACGTGATGCATCATCACGTTGCCTGCACAAGGATCGCTTCCGGCCTCTTGAGCCATAGGCTCCACAGCCTGCAGCTCAAGAGTAACAGTCAAAACACGTGCGATTCCAGCGTCGGATCTCGCGAGTTTTGCTACTGCCGTGCTGGGTGACTGGTGCCAAAGCTCCAGCTCACTCAGCGGCGACAGGCAGGCCGGACAGGAGTGGTGACGGGCGGGCCAACTGGAGCAATGACCGGCGGGCTGGACAGGAGTGGCTCTCCAGCCTTATGTGGCCCACGGGCCACACTTTGCCCAGGTCTGGCTTAAACCCTTCAGTATTAGCACTGGTCACATTTTACATGTTTTACACTGTATTGATATGTTCATTGTTTGTTCTGAACATGACATGATGGGGGATGACGGAGGCAACAGGAGAGGCTTCACTAGCATTTAAGGAAGTTGTATGGGAAGCAAATGAAGATGTTCATTATGGGTAAAGTGCAGTCTCTACAATCTATTCTCTCATTTCACCAAGAGGGAAGTGGTTTCCCCCCCTCATGCTTGCCCCACTATGACTATTTCCCAAACTCTTGTACGTGGAGCTGATCTTCAGTTCAGAATTTACATTTCATGACTCAGTCTCCAACTGGATCTCCCAAGTCCCACTCTAAAAATCTAATCATTATACAACACTGGCTCTAAACTATAAAATCACTGTGTGGCAATTTCTGTTACATTATTAGAAGAGTGATCCAGATTAAAATCCTGCTCAACCATTTAACTCACTGGACAAATTTGTGCACCACAGTAAGGCGTGGCTTATGTTAACCACATTTCTCAACCCATGAATTGCACACTGGACAACCAATAAAACCATAGTTTGTCTTCCAGTTCTGGTTTTTCCAGCTCCTGTTTCAAGGCTGCAGCTTGGAGAGAAGCTGAAGACAATACATAATTGTGGTTTTGGACATCACAACAGAGTACATAAGTAAAAAGCAAACAAAAGCTTCAGGATCTAATCTAGTATTAGCTAACAAACCATAGCTTTTGAGTGGAGATTGGCACAAATCAGATTTTGAGAAACCACACCATGGCTTGCTGTGATCTATGACTAGGTGATGATGGACTAGTTAGTCTCTTTCAGCCTAGCATGCCACACAGGATTGTTCAGAGTGTAACCGGGATGGGGGAGATTTTGCATGCATTTCCTTGAACAATGGACAATATACATAAATTGCAAGGATGGAAAGGAAGGGTTAATTCCAGAGCAAAATGTTGCAACCAGGATTTCCATCAGGTTTTGTAATCTAGAGTCAGAGACAGGAGGTCAGGTGAGTTTTAGGAAAGCAAGTAGGCAATACAGGGTGACAAGCTGCAGTCAAAAGAATCAAATATGAAATGGCTTTGTGTCATGAAATCAAATATGTAATGGTTTTGTGTCGTGACACTGAGACACTTCATTCTATACACAAGAATTATGTTCCTCTGTTCATACTCCTATTATATCTTTGTTTCCCACAGTAAACAGATAAAAACACAAACATCAGAGGCAGTCCCCTGAACAGTTTGTGCTGGGGAAGTCATGGCCAATCTGAATTTTCTCTGACACATGACCTTATTTTATTTTTCAGAGATGTATCTGCCCTTCACAGTAAAGATCCCCAGTTCAAGGCAGAGTTAAGCATGCTTAATCTCACTAGATTGCGGCCCGCATGTTTGATGTGGGAATTAGCAAAGAAAGATTTTTTACTTGTGTCAGAGTTAGGAACATAGAAGGGTATCTTATTCTAAGTCGTACCTTTGGCCCATATTGTCTACACAAATTGGCTGCAGTTTTCCAAGGTTTCAGACAAGAGTTCTAACTGGCAATATGGGGAATTGAATTTAGGGCTTCCTGCATGCAAAGTGTGTCCTCTGTGACTGATGACCCTTCTTAAGCGCACCTCGAGCTGCCACCCATCTACACTACTCTTCTCTTTCCAGGCCTGCAGACTGCTGAAGAGTCTGGGGTTGCTCATTATCTCTGCTCCTGCCCTGGCTACTACACAGCTTACACAGTTGAGCATTTCATCTCCGCTGTGGCCCAAAAACACTCTGCTGTTGCTTAGGGTTTTATTTTATTGGAATACTAAGCATCTACCAGGCGACCAGACTGGCTCATCCAGCAAGTTCTTGAAGAGGCTAAAGGGAAAAAAAAGAGGGGGGGGGACCCACCACCCTGCACACTTGGTTTGCATTCTTTTCTGCCTTCTCAGAAGGGAAGAGAGAGCAAAAGGGAGCGCATTCAAGTGGAAATGGTTGGAGTGCACTTAGAGGAATTTAGCCAAAAGGAAAAGGATAGATGATGGTGGCTTTTTAATTTTTTTTTATTCCCTCAAAAAAAAAAAAAAAAAAGAATCCTCCAGAAGTTAAAACTGTTTTAATCAGCTGAAAAACATACGTGGGCTTTACAGCTCCAAGACAGCTTGCACAGGCACCGATAAATGCCTATCGCTCATTTGCATACGCTAACAGCTACACTTTAATCAGCCTCCTAATCCCTGATGGTATTAATGAATTTTTTTATGCTCTCTCTCTCACACACACACAACCCCCTCCCCTTTTTTTAGTATCATGTTTGCTAATTCAAAAATGATCAGCGGCTTCTGTGTGCCTTTTTTTATGCAGGAAATAATGGGTGAGCTCGGTACTCCTGTTATCCCACTCTCACAAATAATTAAGACTACAAAGGGTACAAATCAGTCTGAATGCACTGCACAAAGGCTCAAGCTATGCAAAGGCCCCTCTTTTTCTCTCTCCCTCCCTCCTTCTCCATCCCTCCCTCCTTCTCTCTCTCTCTCTTTCCCCTTTCATTTATTCTCTTCTTCTGACAAGAGGTGGGTAAGAAAGACACTCCACAAACTGACAAACCGGCTGCTTCCAAATATCAAAAACATACAAGCTATTTCTAAGAACTTGCACCCAGAGACCAGTCCTATTTGTTTCCCTCCTCATTGCCTCCTCAATTTATTATTTGGAATAGCTTTGTCTTTGGAGGCCCAGGGTATCAACTGTGTGACCTTCTAAGGAATTATTTCCCCCTGCTTTCTTGCTGTTCTGTCTTTCTTCAGAAGAAGAGGCTGCAGTACAAATATAGTTCGCATTTGCCCCCTATCCAGATGCATGTTTACTTAGTACTGAATGGCCAGTATCCAACTGAGACTTCACTGAGTGGAAATTCCCACCAAGATTGTGTCATTTGCTCAAGCGTTGTCATTGTGTAGGGGATGATCTCAATGAAGAAAACATACCTTTTGTTTGCATAGCAGCAGTGGCTGTTCAAGCAGCACGTTCCCATGTTAGTCTCTTGGTGGGACTTTCTTCTCAGTAGAAGCTTATTAGGATACAAGCCACTAAGTTTAATGGGACTGCCTGCCTGCCTGGAGTGCAGACTGCAGACGATTGCAATATTGGACAAAAGGTATGTTTGGGAAGGTTTATGTGTCCTACCAAGAGGGGAACTCAGGTAACTGTTCTTTCTTTCCAGCTAAGAAAGTTATATAGACGACCTAAAGGAAAATCCACACTGCCATGTTCCTTCCTGCTGAACAAATGTCTGAAGGTGTATCTCCAGATGAATTTTTTTTAGTTCCCTAAGCAGTACTAGAGCACTACATTGAATATGTAGAACATATTCACAAAAGAAGTTATATTGTGGCTAGAAGAATCCCATGCCAGCACTGTGGATCAGGATGTGGACCCTGTCTGCCACATGAGTAATCTCAGCATGGGAAGAATACCTGATGCATGTGCTGTATTGGGTTCCATATGAAACCTTTATATGCTCCTGTCTTATGCAGCCCTCCATATGTGTTTTTCTTCATCCAGGATATACTGTATACACAGTTGCCCTGATCTATAGTTCTTTAATGACTATCAGCATTGTGCATCTCATTCACTGTTCCTCTTCAACAGCTGATTGGCTCATTATCCCAATAGGGGATTTTACAAATGCAGCACTTGGTATGATGTACTGCCTGTGCATCTCTGGATTGGATCCCCCCCCCCATTGCATGTGATGTTGCAGGATTGGAAATTTCTCCTGTCATCTTACTGTACATAGCAGAACTTTACCCATGTGATGGGCATGATCTATGCCACTTCTCTTCCCCTTTTTTCTTTTTTTCCTTATTCCAGTTCTCTATAACTAAATAGCCAGTATTCACAAAGACCTTAAAAGCACAGAATCTAAAAACTTCATGAAACATAAAGAAACAATGAAACAGCTACAAAAGAAATTCAAACCCAACAAGATTACAAAGATATAAAAAGCAAAAGCACTGTTTGGTTTGGTTTTTAAAGAGTGGGTTTTTAAAGGACTGAAAAGCAAGGGAGTATACCAACTAAGCACCTGGCATTCAAAAGACCACAACATAGGTGCCAAGTGAACTTATTTGGGGAAATATCCCTCAGAGAAAATCCTACTCCTACAAAGGTTGTCTCCTTGGTATGCAGTCACCTCATTGGGTGCAAGCACCTAAGGGAGGAACTTTGAAGTCCATCTTCGGAGGTCCTCCAGCATTTGCCTACACTGGGTCAGATCTCATCCATGCAACCATCAAAATCTGCCTTTGTGCAGTATCAAAAGAAACCCCAACATCTCCCTGTCTTTGCTACCAGTGACCATGCTGGCTGGGGAATTTTGAAAGATATGATTTAAAAAGTTAACTTTTCCAAATGCTGAGTATACATGTGATCTGTCAAGAAAGAAGTTTGAAGGCAGTGATGCCCTGGCCCCTCCTATTCACCAATGGCGCTAAATGCAGATGGAGACCTATGTTTAACCCAGTCTTCTTTCCACAAAGTCATTGAATTGTATTGATGCAGCTTCTCCTTTCTTTTCATAAGCATCCTTAAGGACAGAAGATTGGGCAGGTTAGATCAGTTCACCTAGTTCTTAAAGACAAACTTCTAGTTATGAACAGAAATACTGTGACAGTGTAGAGCTACCCTTTCATATGAAAGACAGACTCAATAAGGAATGCCCATTGTGCTGCTAAAATAGCTATCAAGAGACTAAAGAAGCAGCCTGCTCCAAGTGGAGGGGCAGGCAACCCCAATTCAAGTACAGCCTACACCCATAACCTTCAGTGAGAAAGAAGACTTTAAAAAACTCACTGTGTGAAAAATCATTCAATTTCAATTTGGTGGGACCCCACACACACACACACACACACTCACACTCTTTTCCAGCATATATAATCCTTTCGTCTGTGAGGGCAAGTGACTACATAGGCTGTTTAGCCCACTGCTTGGAGCACTGCAGAAGTGGGCTGGTGCCTTTTTAAAGCCAATGTCTTTGTGAGAATGCACCAACCCACCTCCAGAGAATTCCCACCCTCACTTTTCTTACCCCTGCCAAGAGGTTTCTACTTTTTGGGTGTGGGTAGGATCACTCTGATTTGGATCATGTCCAGCTTGCGTGGAACCGATCCAAAGCAAGCCTTCCTCTTTCAATTTACCAATATCATGAGGTATTTACCAATCACATGATTAGTAAATTAATTACTTCCCCTGCTCAACAGAGGGCAGAGAAAGTGAGAAAAAAAATGGACTGTATGTAAACTATTGCTGATGCACGACATCAGTTAATTTTTTTAAAAAAATTAAAAATCTTTTCTTTGCCCTGCCTCAAAGGGCCAGTCAAGAAACTGTCTGCAGCTGAAGCAGTTTCTCAATCAGCCCTGTAAGGCAAAGGAAGGAGTATGTATGTATGTAGTCAAAGCTATGGTTTTCCCTGTAGTGATGTATGGAAGTGAGAGCTGGACCATAAAGAAAGCTGACCGCTGAAGAATTGATGCTTTAGAATTGTGGTGCTGGAGGAGGCTCTTGAGAGTCCCCTGGACTGCAAGGAGATCAAACCTATCCATTCTAAAGGAAATTAACCCTGAGTGCTCACTGGAAGGACAGATCCTGAAGCTGAGACGCCAATACTTTGGCCATCTCCTGAGAAGAGAAGACTCCCTGGAAAAGACCCTGATGTTGGGAAAGTGTGAAGGCAAGAGGAGAAGGGGACGACAGAGGATGAGATGGTTGGACAGTGTCATTGAAGCTATGAACATGAATCTGACCAAGCTCCGGGAAGCAGTGGAAGACAGGAGGGCCTGGCATGCTCAGGTCCATGGGGTCACAAAGAGTTGGACATGACTAAATGACTAAACAACAACAAAATGTATGCACGCATACATGCATGCATGCATGTATGTATGTATGTATGTATGTATGTATGTATGTATGTATGTATGTATGTATGTATGTATGTATGTATGTATGTATGTATGTATGTATGTATGTATGTATGTATGTGCACATGTACATACAAATATGCACGCATGCACACACACACAATAGTTCACATATAGTAAAAACAAGTGTTTACTTCCTTTGCTCTTTCAGAGAAAGTGATTAATCTGCCAGTATCCTGAAGTGGCTCTTTTATTAAGTCACTTTCAGTATATTGGCAGGAGCAGTCAGGTTTGATTATATTGTTCTAGGCAGGCCTGATTATTCCCAAGCAACCCACACTTGCTTGTCCTCTGCTGCTAGTGCAACCATGCCATCTCTGTGTCATTCATTCTTTCTCTCACACACATATGCACCAGCTGAGTTCTACACACTAGAACATAAAGTGTGCATTACTGTGACATAGCAACCACATACATTTTGACAACTTATGTTTTCTTGCAGTGCAGTCTTTTGCATGCTTACTCAAACATAAGCTCTGCTGAATCCAGTAAAAAAATACCTCTTCGTGATTGCACTACACACTGCAGCTTCTGAGCTGTGCAGAGAGGGGGCATTGTAGTCTGCACTGCATAGCTCTTCATAGAATTACATGGAAAACCACTCAGATTTTTAAAATTCTGCTGAAACATGACACACAACTCATCCACGTAACATTTTCTGATGTCTTAATTATTCACTCTTGGTGAGACCCAAATAAGATAAGGCTAGTCTTGGTCTTCTTGTCATATGACCGTTTTTGGAATCTTTTTCTTTTCTTTTTCTCTTCTATTCCTTTTCATTTGCTTGTTTGGTTATTCCAATTGTTTCAGTGACTATTTTAGTTCTAGCATGCCACATTACATTATTTATCTGTGCAGAAAACAGCAGACTATCCATTTGAAGCAAAAATGCCATGGCTGATTCCTGTGTATTATTACACTATATTATAAATAATATACCAAAATCATTCTTCAGACACAAAATGATATAAGCTTCAAACTTTAATTGTTGTTATGCACCATCAAATTATTTGGGACTTCTAATGGCCCTAATAGGGTTTTCAACTTATGTCAGATGTTCAAGGAGTGATTTACTTTTGCCAGCCAATTGTGAGATTCCATGGCCAAGCAGAGATTCAAATCCTGATCTCCTGGCTTCTGGTCTGATACTCTCCAGCTGTGCTGGGTGTTTTTAACCTGACTGAGGAGCCAGAGGTTGGGAGTTCAATTCCCCACTGTGCCTCCTTGTCAGGGGTTGGACTTAATGATCCATAGGGTCCCTTCCAGTTCTGCAGTTCTAAGATGGTTATTATATGTTGAGGGCCCTCGGCTCAGGAAGCACTACCTAGTTTCTAATATGCATAACCTTAGCCTCATGCTAGTGAGTGAAAGAAAACAATACCTTAGGAAACTGGCAGTGAGAAACAAAATAGAGAGAATTAGAGAAGGCAGTTAGGTTCTGGGACATACCAGTTCCAACATCTTAATTTATGCTTTGTATACAAAAGATCCCACATTCAGCCTCTAGAACCTGTAGTTAAAAAAAATGAATAAAAGGGTCAGGTACCAGATGCTAGAAAAGAATGCCAAAAGAGACCTTCAAAAAGCCACTTCAGTCAGAACAGGTAGTATTGAGTTAGAGAGGCCAATAGTCTGCCAGACTCATATTACTGAATATGCAGTAGACATGGCTGCTATCCATGCTACGCAGTCTTCAAGTTAGAGACATGCGCCACGGAAAACCAGCTGGGCAGGCAGCGACATGAGGAAGGAATGATTGTCTTCATGTTTTGTTGTGTGAGAGTATCTAAGAGGGACTGTATCTGGTTGTCAACAATGAGATTTAGATCTGGACTCGGGGCTGAGTATTATTGGGAGCCTCAACCTTGTAATACAAATACTTCCCCAAAACTGACATGTCAGTTCCTCATCCTATATATATATATATATCTATATATATCTATATATATATCCCCAAGCATGATCTACAGCAGGCCTTTTCATTACAGTAATGGGGATTACAGGCTAGCAACATTTCAAAACTTCATGCCAGAATTGCGGGGCTGGATTCTTGAAAGCTTGAGGTCCTGTTAGCCTCTTTGGTGGGAGAAAGAAGGAAGGGATCAAGGCAGCAAGACAGAGAGAGAGAGCTTTGTATGTTAAATTAGAAATAGAAGTGGGCACCTGACAATGCAGGCTGATTTAAATATTATCCTGTATTATGGATTCATTCCATTAATAAGGTCTGAAAATAGTTTGGTTAAAATAACTGGCATCTCTTACATTTGGATAGTCTTATCCATGAACTGTGCAATGGATAGCTCAGTGGTTTAGGTATCTTGCTGCGAAGCCTGGGAGTTTGATTTCCCAGTGTACCTTCTTGACAGGGGCTGGACTTGATTGGGTTCCTTCCATCTCTCTAGTCTAAGATTATTACATTTCATCAGGAAATCCATACATGTGTTTCCACAATGGAAATTCTACTCACTGTGTCTTGCTTATTGTAAAAACACTTTCTATCTGCTATACATGACTCTAGATTTCCCTGGCATTTGTTTGATTGCCATCGTTTCCACGTATTAGGATATAGTGAACCACCAAGATGTGGATCTTTTTATCTGTAGCTTGTCTTTCTAGACCATTGAGGAATAGAAGAAGAAAAAACTGGATATTTCTGAAATAGAAAAGTATTTCCATTCTTTGGTTGTTTAAAACACATTTTAAGCCATCATGTTTCAGTTCTTCTGGACAACACATTCATAGTCAAAGATGGGCAACAAACTAGCCAAGGAACTTGGGTACCAGATAATAAATGGAGGAACGTGCATTACAATCCTAAACAAGCTGGCCCCAGTTGAGAAAAAGTGAATCATTCCTAAATGCCAGTGGAATCAAAGGGACTTAAGTTGGCTGTGACTGACATGTACAATGATTTCAATGGGGCTGCAGCACTGCTATATTCCACGTGGATCTTCTTTGCACAGATATGCAACATATGGAGAAAGACAGCACATAATTGTGCCAGTGGCCTTTTTCATTGCCTTCCCCTAGTAAATCTATAGGGCACTGCTCAAAAGTCTTGCAACACTAAGAAAGGTGTACTGTTTTGTCCCCACCCCACCCCTTTTCTCCATGCATTTGGTGTAGAGTAGACACAAGGATCTCTGAAAGTGCCTTTGTGAAACAGACTATTTAAAACAAAAGAATGTCCGTGGATTTTCACAGTGCTATCCTCTTCTTGGTTTAAGAAGGCTTTACACTAGAGCTGATGGGGGTCTAAGGGCTTGTCCACACAGTGGTGATGTCCTCATTCATTCTGGATTTTTGTGGGTTCTGCTGGTATCTTTTGTTGCAGATTTAAACAGACTTACCCAGTATTTGCATCCACACATAGGGAAAAATCGTTACTGCATGTTGAGATGCATTGATTATCCCAACAACACCTGTTCACACACATCTGGAATTTTTCCCTGATGTCCCACTCCCAAAAGAGATTGTCCTCTCCTTTCCCCTGTCTTCTTCACACTGTGCCTGCCTACTTCACTCTCTTCTCCCTTCCCTTCCCTTCCCTTCTTGTTTTACCTGTTTATGTGATGTGGAGGAATGGAGATTGGCTAGCAGAAAAACAGCCATAAGGAAAAGTTGTCAAATGGCAAACACCCACAAAGTGCACAAAGCATCATGGAAGAACATAATACTAGGAGCCACACTACCAGATCTTGCACTGGATCAAATTGGAGCAAAGCAGAACAAAAATACATATCCAGTGGTATTATTTTTAAAACCTTGAAAAGCAAGAGGTTTTGTCCCCTTTGAATCTACAGTATTTAGTTTCAGCCCTGCATTGTGTGGACCCTGGAAGACAACAGTAGTATCATTGGTACAAAGAAAGTTGAACAAATGCTAAGTATGAATGGGATCTAAGGGAAAATGTTGCTTCAGCAATGTTGTTGTTTAAACTGACAGCTTATGCAGAAGCTACATGTTCTGCCTCAGCTCCTTCCTGGTTTTCTGCTAGGCCCTGAACTTCAACTGACATATAACTTGGTGGAAGCACCTTAAGAGCATACCTGAATCTTTGTGTGCTGTAGTTATCTCATACCCACATTTGTGCACTAGCTAGTGCTGCCATTTGCTTTTTCAAAATGTGCACATTCAATACAAGCTAGTGACTCCTATGTTAGTGAGGCAGTGAATCCATTCTATCCCCAAAATAGGTTTAGTGCCTTCAATAGCTTCATTAAATTCAGATTAAATCCCAGAATCACTATCTGACTGACATCAAAACCAGGAGCATTCACAGCCTAGTTTGGCCCTAAGGAAGGTATATGAAATGACCAAATAAATATTTTTAAAAAAAAACAAGTGACCTGCAAGCAGAGATATACAGAGCAAAAAATTGTCATTGTCATCGTCATCGTCATCGTCATCGTCATCGTCGTCATCATCATCATCTTTCTTTTGTTTCAAGAGCACTTTTTTGAGTGGTTGTTTCAATTTCTTTAATGTTTGTGTTTTTAGCATGTTTGTTCTTTTGTTTAGCACAAAAAAGAAAGCCAATTTCAGGTTATTTCATTCCTACCCACTCTTCATGTTGCCTGATGCTAGTCCAAATTAAGCCCTTAAAAACTGTTTCCCCCCCCCCAAAAAAAAAAACCAGGGGGCAAGGCAAAAGATAATCAATCTATTCCTAAAGGAGGCAAAAATTAATAATAATAAAATAAAAAAGTAGCAGCCCTTCAAACCTATTTTAGCCTTATCTTTCCACATATCTACCATCCAAAATATAGAAATAATTCTGCTAGATTTTGGGGGGAGGACAGTGAAACATATTTAGATAATTCATTTAAATGCTTTTGATATGCAGAAATAAATACTATTATTAATATATTTGAATGTACAAATTATCTAACTCTTCAATTGAAACAGTATACACTAATCACAGATTTATGATGAATGTGAAAATGTAGAGGATGGACTATATTTTGCTGGAGAATAAAAAATTAGGATTATTTTGATGGAAAGTAATTCTATGGAATATGAGCATTTGTGGAGAGATTATTCAATCTTTGGCCAGAATCCTATTGGTTAGTTATTTCAGAATGAGTACAGCAGCAGTAAATTGTCACCAGTTAACAAATTTCCCCTTGTATCCTTCATAGTGTATTGATCACATAAATTGCTGCACTGTGAGAGATACAAATAGCAACTTGCTAATCAGGTGCTGTGATTTACACTACTGTGCTTATGCCAGCATAACTAACCAATAGGATACTGGCCAATAGGATACACCAGACTAGATTGAAACAACAGATATTTAAATTAAATATACAACACATTAGGAGTGTTTTTGGTCTATCACATCTGATTTAAGAGATTTATCATCTTGTTCTCTAATCCAGAGGTCCCCAACCCCCAGTCCGCAGCCCGGTGTTGGTCCGTAGCCTGAGTCGGACAGGGCTGCAGAGTCAGACTGCCCACCCGCCGCATGCATTCCCCCCATACAGCCCCTTTGTGCATGCGCATGAGCACATGAGTGCCTGCATGAGCATGCACCACCATCTGCGCATACACATGAGCGAGCGCCCACACAAGCACCCTCCCACTCCTTTGTGCATGCACAGGAGTGCATGTGCGCAAGCATGAGGGGGTGCTCCACCTTCCCCAGCCAGTCTATGGGGTTAAAAAGTTTGGGGACCCCTGCTATAATCCAATCTTAGACCTTTCTCTAAGTACCAACTATTATGTTATAGAATAGTAATAGTATGTTGGAAATGGTTCTCTTTGAACATATTATATAGGACACTGTTTCATCCTTGGCGTTTCAACAGGACCAACTATCCAGTGGTCTGATTAGGCATCCTTCAGTCTCGAGAGACTATGGTAATGTGCTCTGAATAGAGGACTTGGAACAGCATCTAGTGTGGCTGAGAAGGCCAATTCAAGAGTGACAATCCCTTCCATACTGAAGACAAATACAATCTGTCCCCTGTCCAGCTCCCTGATTTAGCTGGTTTGCTGATTGCCTCTTTGCCTCGGCCTGCTGGACAAGTGTCTCTTCAAAAATAGGAGAGGCCATGCTGCACAGCCTGCCTCCAGGCTGAACACTCAGATGTCAAGGTTTCCCATCTGTTGAGGTCCGTTTCTAAGACCTTCAGATCCTGCTTGCAGATATCCTTGTATTGCAGCTGTGGTCTCCCTCTGGGGTGATTTCTCTGCACCAATTCTCCATACAGGAGATCTTTCGGAATCCGACCATCAGCCATTCTCATGACATGCCCAAGCCAATGTAGACGTCACTGTTTCAGTAATGTTTACATGCTAAAAATTCAGCTCTAGGACTACTTTATTTGGAACTTTCTCCTGTCAGCTGATACCAAAAATGCATTGGATACAACGCATATGGAATATGTTCAGCTTCCTCTCCTGCCATGTACAAAGGATCCAGGACTCACTGCAGTACAGGAGTGTACTCAGGACACAGGCTGTATAGACCTGGATCTTGATATATGCTGTCAGCTTCTTATTGACACATACTCTCTTAGTGAGTCTAGAGAACATGGTAGCTGCTTTGCCAATGCAAAGCTCGACATCTGGGGAGAGAGTGTCAGAGATTGTTGAGCCACT